>NC_047035.1:59662654-60314321 GCF_011762595.2 Tursiops truncatus | reverse complement strand
AGCCCGGGCAGGTGGGGGCTGGGAGCTGAGGGTCGGGCTTTGGAGGTTATATCCCAGGGATAGGACACGGGTTAGCTGCGTGAACACAGCCCGAAGGAGGTTAGTGCGCCACAGCTAGCTGGGACGGAGTCCAGGAAAAAATCAGGAACTGGCTGAGAGGGAAGAGACCATTGTTTTGGGGTGAGTGAGGAGAGGGGATTCAGAACACCCCTAAATGAGCTCCAGAGATGGGTGTGAGCCGCAGCTATCAATGGGGACACCAGAGATGGGCATAAGACGCTAAGGCTGCTGCAGCCACCAAGAAGTCTCTGTGCAAGCATAGGTCACTATCCACATTTCCCCTCCCAGGAGGATGTGCAACCCGCCACTGCCACGGTCCTGGGATCCAGAGACAACTCTCAGAGAATCACACACTGTGCCTCAGGCTGTTGCAATGTCATGTCAGCCTCTGCTGCCGCAGGCTAGCACTGCACTCTGTACCCCTCCCTCCCCCCAGCCTGAGAGAGCCAGAGCCCCACAATCAGCTGCTACTTTAACCTCGGCCTGTCTGGGTGGAGAACAGACGCCCTCAGGCAACCTATATGCAGAGGCGGGCCAAATCCAAAGCTAAAACCCAGGAGCTGTGCAAACACAGAAGAGAAAGGAAAATATCTCCCAGCAGCCTCAGGAGCAGCGGATTAAATCTCCACAATCAACTTGATGTACCCTGCATCTCTGGAATACCTGAATACACAACAAATCATCCCAAAATTGAGGCAGTGGACTTTGGGAACAACTGTAGACTTGGGGTTGGCTTCCTGCATCTAATTAGTTTCTGGTTTTATGTTTATCTTAGTTAAATATTTATAGTTTATTAGCATTGGTAGATTTGTTTATTGATTTGTTTATTGATCTCTTCCTCCTTTTATTTTTTATATACAGATATATATATTTTTTCCTTTTTCTCTCTTTGTGAGTGTGTATTCTTCTTTGTGTGATTTTCTCTGTATAGCTTTGCTTTTACCATTTGTCCTAGGGTTCTGTATGTCCATTTCTTTGTTTGTTTTTTTAGTATAGATTTTAAAACTTGTTATCATTGGTGCATTTGTTTTTTAGTTTGGTTGCTCTCTCCTTTTTTTTCTTACTTTTCAAATTTTTTTTATATATTTAATAGTTATTTTTTATTTTAATAACTTTATTTTATTTTACTTTTCTTTCTTTCTTTCCTTTTTTCTCACTTTTCTTCTGAGCCATGTGGCTGACAGGGTCTTGGTCCTCTGGCTGGGTATCAGGCCTATGCCTCTGAGGTGGGAGCGCCGAGTTCAGGACATTGGTCCACCAGAGACCTCCCAGCTCCATGTGATTTCAAATGGCAACAGCTGTCCGAGACATCTCCATCTCAACACTAGACCCAGCTCCACTCAACGAATAGCAAGCTACAGTGCTGGACACCCTATGCCAAACAACAAACAAGACAGAAACACAAAACTACTCATTAGCACAGAGGCTGCCTAAAATCATAATAAGGTCACAGACACACAAAAAGACACCACTGGATGTGGTCCTCCCACCAGAAAGACAACATCCAGCCTCATCCACCACAACAGAGGCACTAATCCCCTCCACCAGGAAGCCTACACAAACCACTGAACCAACCTCAGCCACAGGGGGAGACACCAAAAACAACAGGAACTATGAACCTGCAGCCTGTTGAAAGGAGACTGAAAACACAGTAAGTTAAGCAAAATGAGAAGACAGAGAAAAACACAGCTGATGAAGGAGCAAGGTAAAAACCCACCAGATGGAACAAATGAGGAGTAAATTGGCAGTATACCTGAAAAAGCATTCAAAATAATAATAGTAAACATGATCCAAAGTCTTGGAAATAGAATGGAGAAAATATAAGAAATGCTTAACAAGAACCTAGAAGAACTAAAGAGCAAACAAACAATGATGAACAACACAATAAATGAAATTAAAAATTCTCTAAAAGGAATCAGTAGCAGAATAACTGAGGCAGAAAAATGGATACATGACCTGGAAGATAAAATTGTGGAAATAACTACTGCAGAGCAGAATAAAGAAAAAAGAATGAAACGAACTGAGGACAGTCTTAGAGACCTCTGTTTTGTATGCCTGTTTTCCAGGCAAATGGAAATCAAAAGAAAGCTGGAGGAGCAATTCTCATATCAGACAAAACAGACTTTAAAATAAAGACTATTGCAAGAGACAAGAAGGACACTACATAATGATCAAGGGTCAATCCAAGAAGAAGATATACCCATTTTAAATATTTATACACTCAACGTAGGAGCACCTAAACATAAGGCAAAGGCTAACAGCTATAAAAGGGGAAATCGACAGTAACACATTCATAGTAGGGGACACTAACACCTGACTGTCACCAATGGACAGATCATCCAAATGACAATGAATAAGGAAACACAAGCTTTAAATGATACATTCAACAAGATGGACTTAATTGATAGTTATAGGACATTCCATCGAAAAACAACAGAATACACTTCTTCTCAAGTGCTCATGGAACATTCTCCAGGATAGATCATATCCTGGGGTCACAAATCAAGCCTTGGTAAATTTAAGAAAATTGAAATTGCATCAAGAGCTTTTCCTACCACATTGCTATGAGACTAGATATCAATTAGAGGAAAAAATCTGTAAAAAATACAAACACATGAAGGCTAAACAATACACTACTTAATAACCAAGAGATCACTGAAGAAATCAAAGAGGAAATCAAAGAATACCTAAAAATAAATCACAATGAAAACAGGACACCCAAAACCTATGGGATGTAGCAAAAGCAGCTCTAAGAGGAAAGTTTAGAGCAATATAAACCTACCTCAAGAAACAACTCAAATAAACAACCTAACCTTACACCTAAAACAATTAGAGAAAGAAGTGAAAACCCCAAAGTTAGCAGAAGGAAAGAAATCATAAAGATCAGATCAGAAATAAATGAAAATGAAATGAAGGAAACAAGAGCAAAGTGCAATAAAATCAAAAGATGGTTCTTGAGAACATAAACAAAGTTGACAAACCGCTAGTGAGACTCATCAGGAAAAAAAGGGAGAAGACTCAGATCAACAGGATTAGAAATGAAAAAGGAGAAGGAACAACTGACACTGCAGAAATACAAAGGATCATGAGAGATTTCTATAAGCAGCTATATGCCAATAAAATGGACGACCTGGAAGAAATGGACAGATTTTTAGAAAACCACAACCTTCCGAGACGCAACCAGGAAGAAAGAGAAACTATAAACAGACCAATCAAAAGCACTGAAATTGACACTGTGATTAAAAATCTTCCAACAAACAAAAGCCCAGGACCAGATGGCTTCACAGGCGAATTCTATCAAGAATTTAGAGAAGAGTTAACACCTATCTTTCTCAAACTCTTCCAAAATATAACAGAGGGAGGAACACTCCCAAACTCATTCTATGAGGCCACCATCACCCTGATACCAAAACCAGACAAAGATGTCACAAAGAAAGAAAATTACAGGCCAATATCACTGAAGAACATAGGTGCAAAAATCCTCAACAAAATACTGGCAAACAGAATCCAACAGCACATTAAAAGGATTATACACCATAATCAATGGGGGTTATCCCAGGAATGCAAGGATTCTTCAAGATATGCAAATCAATCAATGTGATACACCATATTGACAAGCTAAAGGAGAAAAACAATATGATCTCAATAGATGCAGAAAAAGCTTGCGACAAAATTCAAAACCCATTTATGATAAAAACTCTCCAGAAAACAGGCATAGAGGGAACTTACCTAAACAAATAAAAGGCCATATATGACACACCACAGCCAACATCATTCTCAATGGTAACAAACCGAAACCATTTCCTCTAACATCAGGAACAAGACAAGAATGCCCACTCACCACTATTATTCAACATAGTTTTGGAACTTTTAGTAACAGCAAGCAGACAAAAAAAGAAATAAAAGGAATCCAAATCGGAAAAGAAGAAGTAAAGCTGTCACTGTTTGCAGATGACATGATACTATACATAGAGAATCCTAAAGATGCTACCAGAAAACTACAAAAGCTAATCAATGAATCTGGTAAAGCAGATGTATACAAAATTTATGCACAGAAACCTCTTGCATTCCTATACACTAATGATGAAAAATCAGAAACAGAAATTAAGGATACACTCCCATTTACCATTACAACAAAAAGAACAAAATACCTAGGAATAAACTTCGCTAAGGAGACTAAAGACCTGTATGCAGAAAACTATAAGACACTGAGGAAAGAAATTAAAGATGCTACAAACAGATGGAGAGCTATACCATGTGCTTGAGTTGGAAGAATCAACATTGTGAAAATGACTATACTAGCCAAAGCAATCTATAGATTCAATGCAATCCCTATCAAACTATGAATGGCATTTTTCACAGCCCTAGATCAAACACTTTCACAGTTTCTATGGAAACACAAACAACCCTGAATAGCCAAAGCAATCTTGAGAAAGAAAAACGGAGTTGGAGGAATCAGGTTCCCGGACTTCAGACAATTTTACAAACCTACTGTAAACAAGACAGTATGGTAGTGGCACAAAAACAGAAATACGGATCAGTGGAATAGGATAGAAAGCCCAGAGATAAATCCATGTACCTATGGTCACCTTATTTTCGATAAAGGGGGCAAGAATATACAGTGGAGAAAAGACAGCCTCTTCAATAAGTGGTGCTGGGAAAACTGGACAGCTACATGTAAAAGAATGAAATTAGAACACTCCCTAACACCACAAACAAAACTGAACTCAAAATGGATTACAGACCTAAATGTAAGGCCAGACACTATAAAACTCATAGAGGAAAACATAGGCAAACCACTCTATTACTGACATACATCTCAGAAAGATCCTTTATGACCCACCTCCTAGAGAAATGGAAATAAAAATAAACAAATGGGACCTAATGAAACTTAAAAGCTTTTGCACAGCAAAGGAAACCATAAACAAGATGAAAAGTCAACCCTCAGAATAGGAGAAAATATTTACTTTCTCTGAAGCAACTGACAAAGGATTAATCTCCAAAACTGAGATTTAAGCAACTGACAAAGGATTAATCTCCAAAATTTACAAGCAGCTCATGCAGCTCAATATCAAAAACACAATGTAATCCAAAAATGGGCAGAAGACCTAGACAGACATTTCTCTAAAGAAGATATACAGATTGCCAACAAACATATGAAAGGATGCTCAACATCACTAATCATTAGAGAAATGCAAATCAAAACTACATTGAGGTATCACCTCACACCAGTCAGAATGGCCATCCTCAAAAAATCTACAAACAAGAAGTGCTGGAGAGGGTGTGGAGAAAAGGGAACCCTCTTGTACTGTTGGTGGGAATGTAAACTGATACAGCCACTATGGAGAACAGTATGGAGGTTGCTTAAAAAACTAAAAATAGAACTCCCATACGACCCAGCAATCCCACTACTGGTCATACACCCTCAAAAAACCATAATTCAAAAAAAGACATGTACCACAATGTTCACTGCAGCTCTATTTACAATAGCCAGGACACGGAAGTAACCTAAGTGTCCATCAACAGATGAATAGATAAAAAAGATGTGGCACACATATACAATGGAATATTACTCAGCCATAAAAAGAAACGAAACTGTGTTACTTGTAGTGAGGCAGGTGGACCTAGAGTCTGTCATACAGAGTGAAGTAAGTCAGGAAGAGAAAAATAAATACTGTAGGCTAACACATATATATGGAATCCAGAAAAAAAAAAAAGGTCATGAAAAACCTAGGGGCAGGATGGGGATAAATATGCAGACTTACTAGAGAATGGACTTGAGGACACAGGGAGGGGGAAGGGTAAGCTGGGATGAAGGGAGAGAGTGGCATGTACACACATAATCTACCAAATGTAAAACCGATAGCTAGTGGGAAGCAGCCGCATAGCAAAGGGACATGAGCTCGGTGCTTTGTGACCACCTAGAGGGGTGGGATAGGGAGAGTGGGAGAGAGGGAGACGCAAGAGGGAAGAGATTTGGGGATATGTATAGCTGGTTCACTTTGTTATACAGCAGAAACTAATGCACAGTTGTAAAGCAATTATACTCAATAAAGTTGTTAAAAAAAAAAAAAGGCCAGACCCTATAAAATTCGAGCGGAAAATATAGGAAAAACACTTTTTGACATAAACCACAGCAAACCTTTTTTGACCCACCTCCTAGAGTAACGGAAATAAAAACAAAAATAAACAAATGGAACTTAATTAAACTTAAAAGCTTTTGCACAGCAAAGGAAACCATAAACAAGACAGAAAGACAACCATCAGAATGAGAGAAAATATTTGCAATGAAACAATGGACAAAGGATTAATCTCCAAAATATACAAACAGCTCATGGAGCTCAATATCAAAAAAACAAACAATCCAGTTAAAAATGGGAGGAAGACCTAAGTACACATTTCACCAAGGAAGACATACAGATGACCAAGAGGCACATGAAAAGATGCTCAACATCACTAATTATTAGAGAAATGCAAATCAAAACTACAATGAGGTATTACCTCACACCAGTCAGAATGGCCATTATCAAAAAATCTAGAAAAAATAAATGGTGGAAAGGATGTGGTGAAAAGGGAACCCTCCTGCACTGTTGGTGGGAATGTAAATTGATACAGCCACTGTGGAGAACAGTATGCAGGTTCCTTAAAAAAACTAAAAATTGAACTACCATATGACCGAGCAATCTCACTACTGGGCATATACCCTGAGAAAACCATAATTCAAAAAGAGACATGTACCACAATGTTCACTGCAGCACTATTTACAATAGCCAGGACATGGAACCAAGCTAAATGTCCACAGACAGATGAATGGATAAAGAAGATGTGGCACATATATACAATAGAATATTACTCAGCCATAAAATGAAATGAAATTGAGTTATTTGTAGTGAGGTGGATGGACCTAGAGTCTGCCATATAGAGTGAAGTAAGTCAGAAAGAGAAAAACAAATACTGTATGCTTATGCATATATATAGAATCCAAAAAAAAAAATGGCACTGATGAACCTCGTTGCAGGGGAGGAATAAAGAGGCAGACATAGAGAACGGACTTGAGGATATGGGGTGGGAGGGCGAAGCTGGGGTGAAGTGAGAGTAGCATCGACATATATACACCACTGAATGCAAAATAGTTGGCTGGTGGGAAGCAGCAGCAGAGCACAGGAAGATCGGCTCAGTGCTTTGCAATGACCTAGAGAGGCGGGATAGGGAGGATGGGAGGGAGGCTCAGGAGGGAGGGGATATGGGGACATGTGTATGCATATGGCTGATTTGCTTTGTTGTGCAACAGAAACTAACAGACTATTGTGAAGCAATTATACTCCAGTAAACATCTATTAAAAAAAAGAAAGAAAATCTCTCAAAAATAAAAGGAATGTAAAATTGATACATGTAATTACATGGATGAATCTCAAAGTAACCATGCTGAGTGAAGAAAATATCCAGACAAAAAAACGGTACATACTATATGATTCCACTTATGTAAAAATTCTAGAAAATGTATACTTATCTGTAGTGACGGAAAGCAGGTCAGTGGGTGCCTGGGGAAGCAATGGGGAGTGATTAGGAGAAACCATAGGGAAATTTCTGCAAGTGATGAATATGTTTGTTCATTTTCTTGATTTTTGTGATGGTTTCGCCTGTGCCCAAACTTTTCATATTGTATACTTTAAATATGTGCAGTTTGTTGTATGTCAATTATACCTCAATACAGTTGATAAAAATTTATTTTTAACCAAAAAAAAAAAGAAACCCTACTTGACAGCAGGTTGCAATTGTCTAAGGAATGAATAAAAACAAAGGCCACAGAATGAAGAAGCTATGGAAAGAAAAAAAAATACTGATAGTAAGAATCACATGCATTTAAATATAGAACCATCACTAAGTAACTGTGGAATTTATGGTTACAGGGCAGAATAGACATAGTAATACAAGATAAATGTTTAGAACTAAAATTACTGTGACAAGGGATTTTGATAGATATTGCATAATTGTCAAGCAAGGAAATGTTTTCATAACTAAAACCGTACTCTTGTATTTCATCTTGGTAAGTGAAAATATGTTCTTCATTTATATTCAATTTCATAAATTAGAGAGGTTGAAAAGCTTTTCATGTATATTAAATTTGCATGCTTCTTCTTTTTCTTAACTACTTGGATGGGGTCTTGCTATATTAAGAAACTATTTCTTCATCTACCACATAATACAGATAGCTTTTATTTAGTGTGTGTAAAAAAAGAAAAGTCATGTACCACAATGTTCATTGTAGCTCTATTTACAATAACCAGGACATGGAAGCACCCTAAGTGTCCAGCAACAGATGAATGGACAAAGATGTGGCACATATATACAATGGAATGTTACCCACCATAAAAAAAATGAAATTGAGTTATTTATAGTGAGGTGATGGACCTAGAGAGACTGTCACACACAGTGAGGTAAGTCAGAAAGAGAAAAACAAATAGCGTATGCTAACAAATATATATGGCATCTAAAAAAAAAAAAAGGTTCCGAAAAACCTAGGGGCAGGACAGGAATAAAGACAGAGATGTAGAGAATGGACCTGAGGACATGGGGACGGGGAACGGTAAGCTGGGACAAAGTGAGAGAGTGGAATGGACATATATACGCTAGCAAATGTAAAATAGATAGCTAGTGAGAAGCAGCCACATAAAACAAGGAGATCAGCTCGGTTCTTTGTGTCCACCTAGAGGGTTGGGAAAGGTAGGGTGGGAGGGAGATTGCAGAGGGAGGAAATAGGGGATATATGTTTATGTATACCTGATTCACTTTGTTATATAGCAGAAACTAACAACCATTGTACAGCAATTATACTCCAATAAAGGTGTTTTAAAAAAAATTACAGACAAGCAAAAGTTAAGAGAATTCAGCACCACCAAAACATCTTTACAACAAATGCTAAAGGAACTTCGCTACGGAGGAAACACAAGAGAAAGAAAAGACCTACAAAAACAAACCCAAAACAATTAAGAAAATGGCAATAGGAACATATATACCAATAATTACCTTAATTATAAATGGATTAAATGTTCCAACCAAAAGACATAGACTGGCTGAATGGATACAAAAACAAAACCCATACATATGCTGTTTACAAGAGACCCACTTCAGACCTAGGGTCAAATACAGATTGAAAATGCGGGGATGGAAATAGTTTTCCAGGCAAATGGAAATCAAAAGAAAGCTGGAGGAGCAATTCTCATATCAGACAAAACAGAATTTAAAATAGAGACTATTATAAGAGACAAAGAAGGACACTACATAATAATCAAGGGTCAATCCAAGAAGATTTAACAATTGTAGATCTTTATAAACCCAACATAGGAGCACCTCAATACATAAGGCAAATGCTAAGAGCCATAAAAGGGGAAAATGACAGTAACACAATCATAGTAGGCAACTTTAACACCCCACTTTCACCAATGGACAGATCATCCAAAATGAAAATAAATAAGGAAACACAAGCTTTAAACGGTACATTAAACGAGATGGACTTAATTGATAGTTATAGGACACTCCATCCAAAAACAACAGAATAAAATTTCTTCTCAAGTACTCATGGAACATTCTCCAGGATAGATCATATCTTGGGTCAAAAATCAAGCCTTGGTAAATTTAAGAAAATTGAAATCGTATCATGTATTGTTTCCGACCACAACGCTATGAAACTAGATACCAATTACATGAAAAAATCTGTAAAAAATACAAACACATGGAGGCTAAACAATACACTACTTAATAACCAAGAGATCACTGAATAAATCAAAGAGGAAACCAAAAAAATACCTAGAAACAAACGACAATGAAAACACAATGACCCAAAACCTACAAGATGCAGCAAAAGCTGTTCTAAGAGGGAAGTTTATAGAAATACAATCCTACCTCAAGAAACAAGAAACATCTCAAATAAACAACCTAATCTTACACCTAAAGCAATTAGAGAAATAAGAACAAAAAATCCCAAGGTTAAAAGAAGGAAAAAAATCATAAAGATCAGATCAGAAATGAAAACGAAATGAACGAAACAATAGCAACGATCAATAAAACTAAAAGCTGGTTCTTGGAGAAGATAAGCAAAACTGATAAAACATTAGCCAGACTCATCAAGAAAAAAAGGAAGGGGCTTCCCTGGTGGCGCAGTGGTTGGGAGTCCGCCTGCCGATACAGGGGACACAGGTCTGTGCACCAGTTTGGGAGGATCCCGCGTGCCGCAGAGCCGCTGGGCCCGTGAGCCATGGCCGCTGGGCCTGCACGTCTGGAGCCTGTGCTCCACAACAGGAGAGGCCACAGCAGTGAGAGGCCCGTGTACCTCAAAAAAAAAAAAAAAGAAAAGAAAAAAAGGAAGACTCAAATCAATAGAGTTAGAAATGAAAAAGGAGAAGTAACAACTGACAGTGCAAAAATACAAAGGATCATGAGAGATTACTACAAGCAACTATATGCCAATAAAATGGACAACCTGGAAGAAATGGACACATTCTTACAAAAGCACAACCTTCTGAGACTGAACCAGGAAGAAACAGAAAATATAAACAGACCAATCACAAGCACTGAAATTGACACTGTGATTAAAAATCTTCCAACACACAAAAGCCCAGTACCAACAGGCTTCACAGGCGACTTCTATCAAACATTTAGATGCAAGCTAACACCTATCCTTCTCAATATCTTCCAAAGTATAGCAGAGGAAGGAACAGTGCCAAACTCGTTCTACGAGGCCACCATCCCCCTGTTACCAAAACCAGACAAAAATGTCACAAAGAAAGAAAACTACAGGCCAATATCACTAATGAACACAGACGCAAAAATCCTCAACAAAATACTAGCATACAGAATCCAACAGCACATTAAAAGGATCATACACCATGATCAAGTGGGGTTTATCCCAGGAATGCAAGGATTCTTCAATATACGCAAATCAATCAATGTGATAAAACATATTAACAAATTGAAGGAGAAAAACCGTATGATCATCTCAATAGATGCAGAAAAAGCTTGCGACAAAATTCAACACCCATTTAAGTTAAACACCCTCCAGAAGTAGTCCTACAGGGAACTTACCTCAACATAATAAAGGCCATATATGACAAACCCACAGCCAACATCATTCTCAATGGTGAAGCACTGATACCATTTCCTCTAATATCAGGAACAAGACAAGGTTGTTCACTCTCACCACTGTTATTCAACATAGTTTTGGAAGTTTTAGCCACAGCAATCAGAGAAGAAAAAGAAATAAAAGGAATCCAAATCGGAAAGGAAGAAGTAAAGCTGTCACTGTTTGCAATGACATGATACTATACATAAAGAATCCTAATGATGCTACCAGAAAACTACTACAGCTAATCAATGAATTTGGTAAAGCAGCAGGATACAAAACTAATGCAGAGAAATCTCTTGCATTCCTATACACTAATGATGAAAACTCTGAAAGTGAAATTAAGAAAATACTCCCATTTACCATCGCAACAAAAAGAATAAAAATATCTAGGAATAAACCTCCCTAAGAGACAAAAGACCTGTATGCAGAAAACTATCAGACACTGATGAAATAAATTAAAGATGATACAAATAGATGGAGAGATATACCATGTCCTTCGATTGGAAGAATCAACATTGTGAAAATGACTCTACTACCCAAAGCAATCTACAGATTCAATGCAATCCCTATCAAACTACCACTGGCATTTTTCACAGAACTAGAAAAAAAATTTTCACAATTTGTATGGAAACACAAAAGACCCTGAATAGCCAAAGCAATCCTGAGAAAGAAAAACGGAGCTGAAGGAATCAGGCTCCCTGACTTCAGACTATACTACAAAGCTACAGTAATCAAGACAGTATGGTACTGGCACAAAAACAGAAATATAGATCAATGGAACAGGATAGAAAGCCTAGAGATAAACCCACGTACATATGGTCACCTTATCTTTGATAAAGAAGACAAGAATATATAGTGGAGAAAAAACAGCCTCTTCAATAAGTGGTGCTGGGAAAACTGGACAGCTACATGTAAAAGAATGAAATTAGAACACTTCCTAACACCATACACAAAAATAAACTCAAAATGGATTAAAGACCTAAACATAAGGCGAGACATTATCAAACTCTTATAGGAAAACATAGGCAGAACACTCTATGACATAAATCACCGCAAGATTCTTTTTGACCCACCTCCTAGAGAAATGGAAATAAAAACAAAAGTAAACAAATGCGACCTAATGAAACTTAAAAGCTTTTGCACAGCTAAGGAAACCATAAACAAGACGAAAGGACAACCCTCAGAATGGGAGAAAATATTTGCAAATGAAGCAACTTACAAAGCATTGATCTCCAAAATTTACAAGCAGCTCATGCAGCTCAATATCAAAAAAACAAACAACCCAATCCAAAAATGGGCAGAAGACCTAAATAGACATTTCTCCAAAGAAGATATACAGATTGCCAACAAACCCATGAAACAATGCTCAACATCATTAATCATTAGAGAAATGCAAATCAAAACTACAATGAGGTATCTCCTTACACCGGTCAGAATGGCCATCCTCAAAAAATCTAGAAACAATAAATGCTGGAGAGGGTGTGGAGAAAAGGAACCCTCTTGTACTGTTGGTGGGAATGTAAATTGATACAGCCACTATGGAGAACAGTATGGAGGTTCCTTAAAAAACTACAAACAGAACTACCATATGACCCAGCAATCCCACTACTGGGCATATACCCTGAGAAAACCATAATTCAAAAAGAGTCATGTACCACAATGTTCATTGCAGCTCTATTTACAATAGCCAGGACATGGAAGCAAGCTAAGTGTCCATCGACAGATGAATGTATAAAGAAGATGTGGCACCTGTATACAATGGAATATTACTCAGCCATAAAAAGAAACAAAGTTGAGTTATTTGTATTGAGGTGAATCGACCTAGAGTGTTTCATACAGAGTGAAGTAAGTCAGTAAGAGAAAAACAAATATCGTATGCTAACACATATAAATGGAATCAAAAAAAAAAAAAACAGGTCATGAATAACCCAGGGGCAAGACAGGAATAAAGACTCAGACCTACTACACAATGGACTTGAGGATACGGGGAGGGGGAAGCATAAGCTGTGACAAAGGGAGAGAGTGGCATGGACATATATACACTACCAAATGTAAAACAGATAGCTAGTGGGAAGCAGCCGCATAGCACAGGGAGATCAGCTCGGTGCTTTGTGACCACCTAGAGGGGTGGGATAGGGAGGGTGGGAGGGAGATGCAAGAGGGAAGAGATATGGGGGCATATGTATATGTATAACTGATTCACTTTGTTATAAAGCAGAAACTAACACATCACTGTAAAGCAATTACACTCTAATAAGGATGTTTTTAAAAAATCAAAACAGAAAAAAATGAGAAAATAAAATTGCCTCTATGAAAAATAAGAATTTAAGATTAACTGAGGCAAACAAATGATTAAAGAAAGATGAATGTCTACCTCAGGGTCTTCTTTGTCTCAGGCCCTGTGGTGGTGCCATCTTCTCTCCCTCCCTTGGCTTGGCTCCTTGTGGCCAAACTCCACTTTTGGTTCCATCTTCCTCCTTCCCTACTATACCACCTGTCTCCACTATACCTTCAAATCTTTCATACCAATTCTCTCACCAAACTTCCCCTTTTCTCTGAAACTCTTCCCACTCCCTTTTCCTCTGAACCTATCAGAATCTGTCGCTTTAAAAATTAAGCCTTCCAAGGATCCAGAGGTTAAACCTTTAATTTTTCTACCCCCTGGACTAAAGTCGAACTGCAAGCCATAGTCAAAGATTTTTCCAAAGTACCAAAGATCCTCAGAGATTTGCTGAGGAATTTAATATAGTCATTCGAACTTATCAGACTGGTTTCTCTGACTTATATCAGCTAATTCATATGCTTCTTGGGGAAGGCCAGGCCCAGCATTATATGAAAACCACTAACTGGGAAAGTCCAGAAAGGTCTCTAGAATTACAACTGGGAGACCAGCCCCCTAACATATTATATATTCAGGCTCAGGCAATTGCTAGGCAACTTCATCAAGCAATCCCTAGGGCTTCTCCAAAATCTGTTAATTGGAACAAAATTCAGGCTTGTACACAAAAATCTGATGATCAACTTTTCATCATTATTACAACTGACTTCAGAATGTTTTTTAATGAAAATTCAGACGATGATTCCACCCAAGGAGTTTTTATTTACTTATTTTTAAATTTTATTTATTTTTCGCTGCATTGGGTCTTCATTGTTGTGCACGGGCTTGCTCTAGTTGCAGCAAGTGGGGGCTACTCTTTGTTGCGGTGCACGGGCTTCTCATTGTGGTGGCTTCTCTTGTTGCAGACCATAGGCTCTAGGCGCATGAGCTTCAGTAGTTGTGGCACGTGGGATCAGTAGTTGTGGTGCATGGGCTTAGCTGCTCCACAGCATGTGAGATCTTCCCAGACCAGGGCTCAAACCTATGTTCCCTGCATTGGCAGGCGGATTCTTAACCACTGCACCACTGGGGAAGACCTCCACCCAAGGAGTTTTTAACTCTGTGTTTATTAATGTGCTGAACTGGGACCTTTCACTTCTAATAAAAGGGACCATGGTGGGAAATTATGTCCACTCTAGTCAGCCTGGCAAACCAGCTATCTCATATTCTAGATAAGTCACCTCCAAGGAAGCCCGTCAAATTTCTCAGTCTTCAACTCCAGAAAATGAAGGCTCCTAAATGAAATCAAAACCATCCTTTTTATTATTGTAAAAAGCTGGGACACTGGAAAATGGATTGTTACAATTTTAAGCATTTTAGGTGCCTTCAGCCTCTAACCAGACTCTCCAACATTCTCCCAATTCTCAATGATGTGACTCTGAGGAACTACCGGGGCTCTTCCCAATCCTCTCCCTTGACTGGCTCACAGAAAGATTTCTCCAGATTGGGGGTGAACCTCTTCCCAACCTAACTGACACGGGAGCCACACTCTCGGTGTTCAAAGCCACTACTATAAAACGCCCCTGCCTCAGAGTACCAAAACAGTTCAAATAGCAGGAATGTCTAATGAACTTCAAGAAGTCCCTGTCTCCGAACCTATTCCCTTTGTTTAGACCCTTTGAGAGATACACACTCTTTTCTCCTTAGTCCATCCACTCCTATCCATTTATTAGGCCAAGACTTCAAAGAGAAGGATCATGCTAGAATTTTTTTCTCCCAAAAGAGGGAAATAATTCTAGAAACTGATAGTAGTCATCAAAGTATTCCACCAGGTGAATTAAATGACCATTTGACATCTTTTATTTTTTCCATCTCTGAACAAATAAGTCTCTACTAGAGCAGATTCTGGAAACACTGATCATTTGTCCCTATTGAATCAGCTACCACTTTCCTTATGGGCAAAATCTCCAACTGATGCTGGAAAAATTCACAGCACACCTCCCATCAAATTCAAGTAGACCAGGCTTCCCTGGTGGTGCAGTGGTTGGGAGTCTGCCTGCCGATGCGGAGGATGCGGGTTTGTGCCCCGGTCCGGGAGGATCCCACATGCCACGGAGCGGCTGGGCCCATGAGCCATGGCCACTGAGCCTGCGCGTCCAGAGCCTGTGCTCTGCAACGGGAGAGGCCGCAGCAGTGAGAGGCCCGCGTATCGAAAAAAAAAAAAAAAAAAAAATTCAAGTAGACCCCTTAAAACCTCTTCAACGAATTAATAAATGACCTATAAGAAGCCCTTCAAGGCCTAAAGCCCATGATAGAAGATTATAAGACTCAAGGCCTCATGCGAAAACCTAAGAGGCAAGGGTGGCAGTTTGTCCAGGACCTCCAAGCAATAAACAACATTGTTATCCTTTGAAGCCTTGCTGTTCCTAACCCTCATACATTGTTAACATCCATTCCCACTGAAAGTAAATTCTTTACTGTAGTTGATTTATGCCTTAATGGGACAAAAGGTCACCAAAGAAAAACTAGTTTGCCCAAACCCAGGTTTGATATTTAGGGCACCTGATATAAGAGCAAGGGCCACACCTAGATCAGATAGACTTTCTAGTGTCCTACGTTTCCTAAAACCCAAAACTAAGAACCAACTGCAAGGGTTCCTCAAGCTAATTGGTTATTGCAAAAAGTGGGTTCCAAATTTCTCTCTTATGGCCAAACCTCTATAAGTTTTACTCAGCAATAACAACCCTGACCCAATTTTATGAGAAGAACTGGAGGAAAGCTTCCAAGGCCTTAAAGTAGAGTTTGATGAACCCACCTGTCCTTGGGCATCTCAATTATCAGATTCCCTTTTTCCTTTTTGTATATGAAAGGGAAACAAATGTCTTTCGGGTACTCACCCCAACACGCGGATCACTATCGACCCACAGGGTACTGCAGTCAGCAACTGTTCTGTGGCACAGGGACACCCCCTTTCCTTAGAGCCATTATAGCCACTACCCTTTTGGTTAGGGTGACTAAGAAAATCATTGTGGGATCCCCTTTAACCATTTTTGTACCTCATGCAGTAGAAGCCCTCCTGAATTCTCATCTCACTCAACACTTCTCAGTCAGCTGCCTCGCCCTTTGTTAAATGATCCTCACATAACTCATTTATGTTGTAATAACCTTAACCTGGTTACTCTTCTCCCCTCTGTCACCAACAAAATACCTCAGGACTGCTTAATGCTGATGGACCACCTCCTCGTAATGATCTACAGGAAATTCCACTGTGTAACACTGACTTCTCATTGTTCACTGATGGTTCTTATTTAAAGATGACAATGGCAAATACTGTGCTGGGTATGCTATTGCAACTCCTTTTGATGTTGTCAAGTCAGCATCTTTACCTATGGCTACTCTGGCCCAACAAGCTGAATTATACACCCTTCCAAAGGCTTGTACTTTGGCCAAGGACAAAATTGTCAATATTAATACTGATAGTAGATATGCTTTTGGAGTTGCTCATGATTCTGAAATGCTGTGGAAATAATGTGGCTTCCTTACTTCCAGTGGAAACACAATTAAAAATGGTCCTTGTGTTCAGAAATTATTGAATGGCATCCTTTTACCTGTCACTTTAGCTATTATTAAGATTCCAGGGCATTCTAAACTTGACTCCCTGGAAGCTAAGGGAAATCACCTTGCTGACATTTCTAAGAAATGCTGACCTTAAAGGAACCAATGGAAGCCAAACTTCTGTCATGGTCCAAAGGAATATTTCCCAAAATGATAATTTAGAAAAAAACTAGCCCAATAATTGGCCTCAGAAAAGGAAAAACAAGATGGGAAAATAAAAGATAAAACAATTCAACAATTGTTTTTTTGATAAAAAGGGAAAGCTCTGTTTTGGACTAAATAACAACCCAGTCCTTGGACCCAGAAATTAAGTCCAAGAGACTTAATTTCCCACTCCTCACCACTATACATGCATTAAATCATTGATCTACTGACAAAATTATAGCCTTCATGAATCAATATTGGTGAGGAAACATTAAAAAGGCCACAGAAAGTGCCTACCTCACTTGTCCCACTTGTCCAGGGAAGCCTGTTCTTACTGCTCACAGACATCTTAAACTGCCTAATAGATAATTCAAGGTCTGGAAAATGGATTTCACACAACTCTCTCCATCTAATGAATATAAATATGTTTTTATCATGGTCTGTGTGTTTTCACACTGGACTGAAGTCTTCCTTTGCAGACAGGCTACTGCCTCCTCAGTGGCTAAAGTCCTTTTGGAAAAGATTATCCCTACTTGGGGAACTTCTCTCAAACTTCATAGTCATCTAGGAACCCATCTTACTGGCCAAGTGCTTCAAAAGCCTGTGCTTTTTCCCGGTTTTACAACACTTTCACTGTGCTTACCATCTCCAATCCTCTGGTTTGACTGAACACACTAACAGCATCATTAAGGCTCAGTTGGCAAAATTTGTAGATGCACTCCCAATACCTTGGCCAAAAGCATTGCCACTGGTTCTTCTAAATCCCAGATCCACCTCTTCGGATTTCACAAACTCTCACCCTTTCAGACAGTCACAGGATGCCCAATGCTCTTGGCTCTTGCTTCTTTTGACCCACAGCTGATAAAAGGAGAGATACTCCAATATTATAAAGGCCTAATTGCTTCTACTAAAAATAAACATATTTTGACAGTACACCCTCAGGAGAAAAAGACCTTAAGCATCACATCCTGCAACCTAGAGATTCATCTATTGGAAGAACACCCCCAGAAGAACTCTCTTCAAACTCTTTGGAAAGGACCCTATCAAGTACTGCTAACCAAACCTTGTGCCATCAAATTCCAAGGAATAGACTCCTGAATTAATGTGACATACTAAGAGAAAGCACTGAACCCTGACTGGACCTGCATATCTTTTGGTAACCCGAAAGTAAAGATTTCCTGGAATTGAAGCAGACAACATCTGATGAGACAGCTTTCCCAAGACAGCCAGACCATGTCTGTGGGAAGTCTGTCACCAAATCTTTGATGATGGAAAAACACTTTAGATGCTCTCTAATGTCAATGATAACACATGGACTTTAGATAAGAAGTGTCTGAGAGTTCTCCCTCCTAACCCTCCTTGTTCCTTAAATGTGACTTTAATTGGTTTCCAATCTGTGTACTTTCCCTCCAACATGAGACCCTACACCCAAGAAAGTTCCTCCTGACCTTGAGGGACGAAAAGTTGCTAAAACTAGAAGACCTGACTCTTGATCAGCAATGCTTTCAGAGAAAGAGCTTGATCAAGAGAGGGAAATGTAAAAAATCAATTAACAGAAACCTCAATTAAGTAGAGTTGGGAGACCTGAATGGAGAGTTCTTGCGCCCTGTGATGACAGCAGAGCCCTACAGGAAGGCAAAAGACTTTTCTTCTTTCCTGGCAAGGACTCAGGCAATGAAAAGCCATGGACTCTGTTTACTATAGTTATCCCAACCTCCATTTCTCTCTTATAAAAGTGTTCCCCTTCTCTTGCCATGTAGAGACTTGCAATGTGGCTTACCGTGGTTGCAGACACCTAATTGCAATTCTTTATTGATCCTTAAAAAGAGAAGCTTTTCTGGAGAAATAATTGGTAACCTATCTTTTCAGGTCAACACTAGTAAGGAGACTGAATCAGTAATCAAAAACCTTCCAAGAAACAAAAATCCAGAACCAGACGGCTTCACAGAAGAAGTCTACCAAACATTTAAAAAAAACTAACATCAATCCTTCTCAAACTTTTCCAAAAAAATACAAGAGGAGGAAACACTTCCAAATACATTCTATGAGGCCAGAATTACCCTGATACCAAAACCAGACAAGGATGCCATAAGAAGAAAAAGTACAGGCCAATATCCCCAATAAACATACATGCAAAAATCCTCAAAAAAGTATTAGCAAACCAAATTCAACAATACATTAAAAGGATCGTACATCATGATCAATTGGGATTTATTCCAGGGATGCAAGGATGGTTCAATATCTGCAAAGCAATCAACATGATACACCACTTAAAAATATGAAGGATAAAAATCATATGATCATCTCAATAGATCCAGAAAAAACATGTGAAAAAATCCAGCATCCATTTATGATAAGAACTCTCAACAAAGTGAGTACAGAGGAAACACATCACAACATAATAAAGGCTATATATGACAAGCTTGTAGTCCACATTATACTCAATGATGAAAAGCTGAAAGCTTTTCCTCTAAGATCAGAAACAAGACAAGGATGTCCACTCTCACAACTTTTATTCAACATAGTATTTGATGTCCTAGCTAGAGCAATTATGCAAGACAAAGAAATAAAAGGCATCCAAAATGGAATGGAAGAAGTAAAACTGTCATTGTGTGCAGATGATGCGATATATATAGAAAATCCTAAAGATACCACCAAAAAACTATTAAAACGAATAAACAAATTCATTAAAGTTGCAGAATACAAAATCAATATACAAAAATCTGTTGCATTTTTTTTAGTAATAAACTATCAGAAAGATAAATGAAGAAAACAATCCCACTTACAATTTCATCAAGAAAAATAAAATACCTAGGAATAAATTTAACCAAGGAGGTGAAAGACCTATACACTGAAAGCTATAAGACATTATGAAAGAAAATGAAGAAGACACAAATAAATGGAAAAATATTCCATGCTCATGGGTTAAAGAAATAATATTTTTAAATGTCCATGCTACACAAAGCCATCTACAGATGCAATCCAATCCCTACCAAAATACCAATGGTATTTTTTCACAGAAATAGAACAAACAAACCTAAAATTTGTGTTGAACCACAGAAGACCCTGAATAGCCAAAGCAATCTTGAGAAAGAACAAGGCTAGAAGTACCATGCTCCTTGATTTCAAACTATATTACAAAGCTATAGAAATAAAACAGTATGATAGTGGCATAAAGACAGACACATAGATCAATGGAATAGAACAGACAGCCCAGAAATAAACCCACACATATAAACTCACACAAAATTTATGACAAAGGAGTCAAGGATATACAATCAGAGAAGACAGTCTTTTCAATAAATGGTGCTGGGAAAACTGGACAGCCACATGCAAAAGAATGAAACTGGATCAGTATCTTACACCATAAACAAATATTAACTCAAAATGGATTAAAGACTTGGACATAGGACATGAAATCATAAAATTTCTAGAAGAAAACACAGATAATAAGCTCCTTGGCATAGGTCTCGGCAATGATTTTTTTGGATTTGACACTAAAAGCAAAGGCAACAAAAGTAGGAATAAACAAGCAGGACTATACAAAACTAAAAAGTTTTTGCACACAAGAGAAAACCACCAACAAGTAAAAAGGCAACCTACTGAAAGGGAGAAAATATTTGGAAATCATATATCTGATTGGGGCTAATATTCAAAATACATAAAGAACGCAACAATTCAATAGCAAAACAAACAATTTGGTTTAAAAATGGGCAGAGCATCTGAACATTTTTCCAAAGAAGACAGATAGATGGCCAAAAGCTACAAGAAAAGATGTTCAACATCACTAATCATCAGGGAAGTGCAGATCAAAACCCCAATAAGATATCAACTCACACCTGTCAGAATGGCTATTATCAAAAAGACAAGAAATAACAAGTGCTGGTGAGGGTGTGGAGAAAAGGGAACCCTTATTTTTCTACCTTTTTAGTGGGAATGTAAATTGGTGCAACCACTGTGGAAACAGTATCAAGATTCCTCAGAAAACTAAAAATAGAACCATCCTGTGACTCAGCAATTCCACTTCTGGGTATTTGTCCAAAGAAAATGAAAACACTAATTCAAACAGATAATGCATCCCATGTTCACTGCAGCATTATTTACAATAGCCAAGACATGGAAATAGCCTAAGTGTCCACTGACAGTTAAACGGATAAAGAAAATGTGGTATATACATACAATGGGATATTATTCAGCCATGAAAAAAGAAGGAAATCTTAATTTATTACAACATGGATGGACCTTAATGGCATTATGCTCAATGAAATAAGACAGAGAAAGACAAATACTACATGATATCACTTATATGTGGAATTAAAAAAAAAAAGCTACGGGCTTCCCTGGTGGCACAGTGGTTGAGAATCTGCCTGCTAATGCAGGGGACATGGGTTCGAGCCCTGGTCTGGGGAGGATCACACATGCCGCGGAGCAACTAGGCCCGTGAGCCACAACTACTGAGCCTGCGCGTCTGGAGCCTGTGCTCCGCAACAAGAGAGGCCGCGATAGCGAGAGGCCCGCGCACCGCGATGAAGAGTGGCCCCCGCTTGCCACAACTAGAGAAAGCCCTCACACAGAAATGAAGACCCAACACAGCAAAAATAAATTAATTAATTAATAAACTCCTACCCCCAACATCTTCTTTAAAAAAAAAAGCTGGGCTCATAGAGAACAAATCAGTGGCTGCCAGAGGTGGGGGTGGGGGGGGCAAATGGGTGAAGGGAGTCAAAAGGTACAAGTTTCCAGTTATAAAATAAGTCATGAGGATGTCATGTACAGCATGGTGACGATAGTTAATAATACTGTATTGTATATCTGAAAGTTGCTAAGAGAATATATCTTAAATGTTTTCATCACGAGAAAAATATTTATAACTATGTATGATGACAGATATTAACTAGAATTATTGTGATCATCTTGAAATATATACAAATATAGAATCATTATGTTGTACACTTGAGACTAACATAATGTTATATGTCAGCTATACCTCAATTTAAACATAAATAAGTAAGAGGAAAAAACTTACCTCTGATAAAGGGCCTGTATCCAGAATATGTTTGTTTGTTTTTTAAGTATTCCAATTCAACAACAAGAATCAAACACTCTGATAAAAATTAGCAAAAGATTTTAGCAGACACTTTACCAAGTAGATATATAAGTGGAATATAAGACATCCAACATGATTATTCATTAGAGAAAGACAAATTATATCTACAATGAGATGTAAACTACACACTCACTAGAATGACTAAAATTAAAAAGACTGATCACGCCAGGTGTTGAACTAGATATGGAGAAAATGGAACTCTTCAACTTTGCTGGTGGGAATGCAAAATGGTACATCCACTTGAAAAAGAGTTTGTCAGTTTCTTATAAAGTTACATATACACTAACTATAAAACTCAGCAATCCCACTAATGTGTATTTATACAATAAAAGTTAAAATATATGTTAATGGTACACATTTTCTTGGGTTGTATTTAAAAACTTATAACCTGTCACTTCCTTTTAATATAAAAGAGAAAGGGGTCTTTAGATATACATACTGAATGGCTTTAAAATGAAATTAATTTATCTCTGAGATTTTCTTCAAAATAACTCAGGATGGGGACTTGATGAGACAAAATCACCCATGGGTTTAATATTGTTTTAACAGGATAAGATGTACATGGGGGTTCATTATACTATTCTTTCCACTTTTGTATGTGTTTTCTGATAGAAAAATTAAAAGTCTGGGGGAAATTTCCTAATTACCTCCTCTTTAATCTTGAAACCAAAATAATGCCAATTAAGATGTCCTAACTGGCGCTTGGACTAAGTGCCAAGGACTATAAATGTTGAAGGAGTATTACTATGAGTTTGTGGCAGTTGAATTCCCTGCCTCAATATCTTGAAATGGGAGTGTAGGCTCAGTAGAGGTAGCTGACGCTTAAAGATTTGAGAAATTATATCCATTTAACTTCCATTTTTTAATCTTTACTCCAAAATCATGACAGCCACATTTAGAGAAAATACTTTTGATGTTAAGGCAGGTATGATTCTTTTACAGAATAACAACACATTCTCTGTGGACAATCTCATGTAAATTGACTCTACTTTGTATTAACTATTTCATCAGAGAGTAGAAATCCAGTTTAGTATATTCAAGATTCAAATCCTGGAGACACTAGCTCAAAAGGACCCAGAACCCATAATTGTAATCCTACCAAAATGGGTAGGAGCAGTTACTAACAAAGTTCATTCAGTGCAGTTCTTTTCATTCAACATGGAGTTTCAAATCCCCTATGTCAAGAACACACAATCATTAAGTTGGTGCCCTATTCTATATTCTGAGTACCAGGAACCCCAGAAGTCACTTCCTTCCAGCAGAATCTCAACTAAAATTGACAAAACTCAAATGAAGGTGGTAGCAGATATGTTCTCATGATCTGGAAAATAAGGATGAGATATTGAAGGACCTTAAAGGTCATGATGAAGAGTCTAGAACCAACTTTGAAGTAATACTAATAATTGATAATAATCCTTATTATTTAAATTCCACGAAGATTTAGACATAATAATCACTCCTTCCTTTTTTATTGTTAAATGCAAAACCCACACAGGGTCTGGCAGGTTCTCTTCTGCAGGTCCATCATGGTAGACATTCAAATTCATTAACTCTTCTGTAATGCATTAGTACACAGAAAATGCCTCAATAAATATTGTTTTGCACCAATGGATGGGGAAAGTGGCACTAGATTTTTTCCTTTAGCAATCTAAAATTAATCTCTACTTTCATGAAATGTATTATATGATTTGAGACAATAGCCTCTCCTTGGGTAAAACTAAGAGTTTGTATTGTCCAAGTACAAAGTTGCTCTAGAAAACAAAGACTGGGTTAGGATCTAAAACTACCTTATAATTTATAAAATGAATAGTCAGTATTTAAAATGCAGTATTTCACTGCAGAATGAATCATCAAATTTTAAGGAATGGTTACCCAGTTAACTGATTAATTATCTAGCCCTCCGTCCCTATTCTTCTGGCTATTTTATTATCCACCACTATCTCTAACAGGGAATGAACAAAGAAATAAAAAAGAAATGAGACACAGCTGTCAGCAGCTCAGAGTCACATGTTTATGCTGGAGGATACAGGATCACGGGCTCCATTAAGAACTGAGAAATTCCTGTCTTTGGATTTGTTTCCCATGTTTCCCCTGACCTCATTATCATACACAATTGAGAGTTACTTATATAAAAAAGAAAAATTAACCAAAAATGTATCTGAGCCAACATAAGATACAATCTTTTAAAATTATACTTTTTTTTAAATCCCTGGGAAAGTATCTCTGCTAATGATAAATCTTTAATCTTCTGTGATTTTGTTTGTTTGAGAACTCATAACTTGCCATTCTCTTGTTTTTAGTTCTAAGAAAACAACAGAGGATGCATGACAGCATCAGTTGTGAGCACTGAATCATCCTCTCCCTCCATGGTTGACCACAGCCCAGTAACAGAAGCTTTCCTTCCAGTCCTATTATCCTCAACAAGCAGAGAGAAGTCTACACTTCTGGCAAAACATTCAAGACATCATATATTATTTTGTCTTTTGCCTTAATATTTTCTACTGTCTGCCATCCTTGTAGAGAATTTAAAGGTGAAACATGGACAACTTCATGCACCTCTACACCCTGCTTCATACAGGAGCTGACCTTTTCTATACAACTCTTCAGGAAGCTAGATGACCTTTAATATTCAGTAAATTTTCCCCTATTTTGAAAGCTTATGTTGGATTCTTTTCTGGCACCTTCACTTTCACATAGCTAATGTATAAATGCGTAAGTTTTGGGTGAATGCCCTTGAAACTCAGTTGGTAGAAAGTATCAACCAAGAACTAAATAAAATAAAATGTCATACTCATTTTCATTTTCCTTAATGTGAAGTCTCCTCTAAGAGGAAATAGTGAGTCTTGCTGAGTAAAAACCCAAGAACAAAATGTACACAGTTCTCTGTTCTAATAGAAGTATTTTAACTGGGTAATAAGGCATGAGGAGAGAAAAAAAATTATAACACAGGTCGCTGAACCAAATGATCAAGTAAGGAGTTCTTTCTAAAGGAACAGTCAATA
Organism: Tursiops truncatus; assembly: GCF_011762595.2. Taxonomy (NCBI): domain Eukaryota; kingdom Metazoa; phylum Chordata; class Mammalia; order Artiodactyla; family Delphinidae; genus Tursiops; species Tursiops truncatus. The sequence goes on along the minus strand of NC_047035.1, from coordinate 60,288,954 downwards.
TCCAGCATGCATTTATGGGGTTGTCAAGCAACAGGGATTTCAGCAGGATCCTTTCTGCTTAAACAAGTTCAGTGAAGCTGATATAAACTCAAAGCAGTATCAGCAGCATTCTACCATGAAGCAAATAACATTTTACAGGACTGAAGTTCTTGTTCAGCTGAGCTGTAGTCATGGTCTCAAATTCTTGGTTGCCTTAATAAAATAACCTAAAGAAAAACAGAAGCTATAATTGAAATTTTTAAAGGAATGTATTTTAAACATACTAGATCTGAAATTATATCTTTCTTAAACCCTGTTGAGCGTGCCTGGAATTTACAGATGAATTTATCCTTGATTTCATAGCCTACAACTGTACAATAAGTCAGAGATTATCTTATCCCATCATTTGGATTGTTATTCTTTTTCTTCATTAGAGACTCCCAATTAGCCTTTAAGTATTTACTTATTGATTCTAGGATAGCAAGATGTTAGAGACCAGACATCCTACCTGGTGGTTGCACTGACCATTTGAGGCCAACAGAGTAAAGCCCTTTGAATGTGAATGGCCTATAATTTTCCAGTAACTTCTGACTGCCTCAAAGGAACAAAGTAAAATTTCACCAAAATAGACCATCCCAAAGCACTCAGATATATCTGGGTTTCTAAATTTATCAGCCACAATACAATCAAGTTTCTCGTCACATGACCTCCTTCTTTCACTGTGGTCACCCAACTAGACCATCACCTAGACCATCTACTCTAGTATCATCTATACTTCCATCATTCCTTGATATTCCTGTCACTCATATTACCAATATCCTGGGCACCTAACTTGGTTTAGGTGCTCTCCCTAACCAGCCCTTCCAAGGCATCTCCATCACTACTCACAATAGGCTGCATGTTGCTCACCCATTGTTGACCAGGTGCATGTGCCATCATTCTCCAGAACAGAGAGAACAAAAAGCCCAAAGTGACTAGGAATCCAACTCAAGAGGCCTCATCTGGGTTGGTCCTCTCACTCTGATTGTCCATTTAAGAAATATCTCCTGCCCCAACTGATAAGCAGACTAATCCCTTCCTCCTAAGGAGTGTAATAAACATAATTTCTAATCCTCTTTTTTTGAGCTACAGAAACTGGGTTCAGAATATTTATCTGAAACTAAGTCTGATCCTGATTCTAAGCCAGGTATTGGCAAACTTTTTCTGTAAAGGGTCAAAGAGTAAATATTTTAGGCTTTGTGGGCCCCATATAGTGTGTCACATATTCTCTGAGTTTTTGTTTGTTTATAATTATTTAGGAATATAAGAAAACATTCTTTGCTCATGGACCATACAAAAATGGGCCACCGGCTGGATTTGGCTCATGGGCTACAGTTTGCTTACCTCTGCTGTAAGCATTGTTGCCCAACTGCTTACCAACTGTTATGGATTGAATTGTATCTCTCCAACATTCATATGTCAAAGCCCTAACCTCCAGTGTGACTATATTTGGAGATAGGACTGTATTTAGGAGATAATTAAGGTTAAATGATATCATAAGGGTGGGGCTCTAATTCAGTAGACCTGGTAGCCTTAAAAGAAGAGGAAGGGAGGGATCCCTCATTCTCATTCATATTCTTTCTTTCTTTCTCTCTCTCTCTTTCCCCTTCCCTTCCCTCCCCTGCCTCTCTCTCTCCCCCCTCCTCCATGCACCATGCACACGTTTTGAGGAAAGACCACTTCAGCACACAGCAAGATAACACAGCTACATATAGGCCAACAGAAGAAGCCTCAGAATGAAAACTATCTCTCCAGCATCTTGTTATTGGACTTCTCAACCTCTAGAATTCTAATAAGTTTCTGTTGTTTAAGGCACTCAATCTATGGTATTTTGTTACAGAAGCCGAACAGACTAAAACAGCCACTAATCCCACTAGACTGACCACATGCTGTTACATAACCACAACAATCAGGATTCTTCATTCAGTATGAACAGCCACCCACTCCCAACATATGTGTCAAGAGATTAAAGTAATAGGTTATTATTGGCTACAGTTATACAACAGGCATAGTAAGGCCCAAATTTCTCAAGGTCACTTCCTACCTCAGATTTGAAACTTACACAAAAATCTAATGTTCTACTATCTCTTATAAATAGTCCAGAGAATTCTTTATCATATTTTTATAGGGACAGAGATGTATTACCCACATCCCCTTTTTTTTAAACATCTTTATTGGAGTATAATTGCTTTACAATGGTGTGTTAGTTTCTGCTTTATAACAAAGTGAATCAGTTATGCATATACATATGTTCCCATATCTCTTCCCTCTTGCGTCTCCCTCCCTCCCACTCTCCCTATCCCACCCCTCTAGGTGGTCACAAACCACCTAGCTGATCTCCTTGTGTTATGCAGCTACTTCCCACTAGCTATCTATTTTACATTTGGTAGTGTATATATGTCCATGCCACTCTCTCACTTTGTCACAGCTTACCCTTCCCCCTCCCCATATCCTCAAGTCCATGCTCTAGTAGGTCTGTGTCTTTATTCCCGTCTTACTCCTAGGTTCTTCATGACCTTTTTTTTTTTTTTCTTAGATTCCATATATATGTGTTAGCATACAGTATTTGTTTTTCTTTTTCTGACTTACTTCACTCTGTATGACAGACTCTAGGTCCATCCACCTCACTACAAATAACTCAATTTCGTTTCTTCTTATGGTTGAGTAATATTCCATTGTATATATGTGCCACATCCCCTTTTAAGGAAAGACTTTATGCCCAGTTGTGGGAAACACAGTCAGCAGACAGCCTCCAGATGTCAGCTCCTTCAGGATTGGCCTCAGCTGGAGAGAGTTGCTTCTCCCCAGACCACACCCTTCCCAGGGCAGTTTGCATCCAGCAGAGCAAGGCATATGCATAACTATCAGGCCATTTTGTCCCAACACAAACAGTCCTTCCTACTAATTGTGATCTTATTCTTGTGTTTGAGATTTCTTACTCCTTCAGAAGTCCTGTTTGAGTTTCAAGTTTGTGGCAAAGCCCCCAATCATTCTTTGATTCCTCTAAATTATTTTAAAGATGCTTCAGTACAAAAGAGAATTATTTTAAAGATTTTTCGTCGTGTCAGTGTTCCTCCATTAATCAATTCAGTTCACTCTCCACTTATGGGCTCTTTTAGGACATAAAGGCTTTTAATAAATTGTGCTGTAATGCAAGGCCACAGACTCACATTGAGAGAGCACTATAATAAGCAGTTCTATGAAACTTATCAGTGTGTCTGCTATAAGGATATTGTTGAGGATGTTCATCATTAAATTGAGAAGTGTCACTTTCGTGAGGCCACTCAGGAGGAATGTATTTCTTGTCTTAGCATCAAGAATTGTTGTGCCTATCCTAAGAAATTCATTTGCTTTTATCTTACATGACTCATGTAGAGCTCATCCTGTAAGAAGGTAGTCTAGTACAATGGTTAGACTGATCTAGACTGCTTCATAGCCCAGCTCTGCTGCTTACTAGCTCTATAACCTTGAATGCATAACTTAAACTTTCTGTACCTCAGTTTCCTCACCCGTAAAATTATGATAAGAATAGTACCTTCCAAAAAAAAAAAAAGAATAGTACCTTCCTCATGGGTGATATGAAGAACTAAATGAATTCCACCTACATAGTATTTAAAGCAGTCTTAGCATGGAGAAAGAACTCAATGAATGTTATATTATGGTATTCTTTTAATTGGACTAGTTAAAGCTACTACTTCATGGGATGTATTTTGTGTACTCTGCTCATTTCCCAATGCTTCTTGTACTTGATTTTTACTTTGCCTCAACTTTCTGAACTTCCACTTTTTAAATATATATAATAGTCATCATCTGTTCCTGATTATGAAATTAATAAATCTGCAATGTCTAAATGCGACAACATGGATGGGTTTTGAGAGCATTATGCTTAGTGAGATGTCAGACAGAAAAAGACAAATACTGTATGATCTCACTTATGTGTGGAAAAAGCCAAACACATAGAAACAGAGTAGGATAGTGGTTACCAGGGGCTAGGAGATGGGGGTATTGGGGAGATGGTGGTCAAAGGGTACAAACTTGCAGTTAGAAAATGAGTAAGTTCTGGAGATTTAATGCACAGCATTGTGATTACAGTCAACAATACTGTATTATATACTTCAAAGTTGCTAGGAAACTGTATCTTAAATGTTCTCACCACAAAATGAAATGATAATTAGGTGACGTGATGGAGGTATTAGCTAATGCTACAGTGGTAATCATATTGCAATATATAAATGTACCAAATCAATACACTGTACAACATGTTAAACTTACACAACATTATATGTCAATTATATCTCAATTCAAAAAATAATAACATAGGATGTGACATCACCAAGACTGCAACATGAGGTGTTCCTGACTTCACTCCCCTTCACAAAAAGAACTAACATCTATTCAAGAACAAGACACTACTGAGAGACTCTTCAAACACGGGGGTTAAGCTGAAGCACCCCCTGCACTTCATAGATGAGAACAGATTGCACTAGAAGGGTAAGAGAATTGGCTACATGTTGGCTGCACTGTTACTCCTCCCCCAAGACAGCACAGGACCAACTGAGCCTCTGGTTCTTCCAGTAGACAAACAGAACCCAAGGGGAACAATAACCTTCCCCTAGCATTGTGGGTCACTTTCTGGAAGCCCCTACTCTGGTCTCACCCCATGGGGGGTTTCAGGGGAATCTGCAGGGCTCAGACACGGTGAGTCTGATTGTGACAGAGAAGGGAAGAGGGGCTTGCAACAACCAACACACAGAACTTGGCAGATCGAGTTCACACCTGCAGTACCCAAACAGTAATCCCAACCAGTGGCTTTGCTCATCTGCAGAACCAAGTTGGGGGTGCAGTCTGACCAGGGAACTCAGTGGGGTGCAGATCTGCCTGATTCAGATCCTCAAATGAGTTTTGTTGACCCTAGAGCCTGGTTTGCCCACATCGAAGCAAAGTACTGAGTCACAGCTCTATCCACTATGACAGTGCCTTCCAGCCCCATCTGACCAGAGGACTGGTGACAACTCCTGGGAGCTGTGTGCTCCAGCAGCACTCAAGCCAAGAGGCAGGCGGGGAGAGGTGACTCCCCCCAGAGCAAAGCCAGTACCAGGTACGGAGGTTTCCTGCACTACACACAAGCAGGGGGATTAATTCATAGCCAAGCTGAGGGTAGCTCCTGGCCCTTTCTAATCAGAGAGACTGTTTGGGAAATTGAGAATCTCCTGGAGTGGCCCCTCTCCCCTGCCTCTGACCCAGGCAAGGAGGCTGAGACAAAGCCCCATCTGCTGTGGAGAGTGTCTTCAGGCCCCATCTGACCAAAAGGACTGGCAACAACTCCTAGAAGCTGTGTGGCCCAGTGGCACTCAGGCCAAGAGAATGACAGACAGAGCCAACAGTCTGCAGAGCAAAACCAGTGGCCCTATTCAGCCAGAAGACTTGGGGTGCATGTCAGCTTGACTTAAGACAACAAACAAAAGTTTTACCAGTTTTAGAGCTGCTTCTCCTACTATGCCAGGAAGAGAATCTAATTTGTAGTCCTGTTCATTGCTAAATACAGCCTTCAGCCTGCCCAAGCAGCAAACCTAACCAGAGCACACAGGAAATTGTGTAGCCCATCCAATAGCCATGCTTACAGTGGGAACTGAACAGAGAACACAGCCCATGGCTTCCCTCATCTGCAGAGCAAAACTTACCTGATCAGGGAATTCAGTGCACACTCAGGCCTAATTTGGGCCCCCAAACAGTGAGCTATAGAGGCCATAGGTTTGGTCTGCTGCCCTGCCAGTGGGGTTAATTCATAACGCCATCTATTACTGAATATAGTACCCAGTCCTGACCATCTAGTAAGTCTGACCAGAGAATTTAGGGAACCGTGGAACCCGTTCTATGGCCTCACTTGGGTAGGAAACCAAGTCAGCAGTCTTATCCAACTGTTCACAGCCAGTGACACACACCTCCCCAAAACAGACCATAATAGCAGACCCCATCAGCCCAAAGACATTACCAGCAGACACACCCAGAAACCCAAAATGAGCTGACTGGTAAAGAACTGTATCTGCCAAAGCAAACCTATACAGTCTGGAAGAGGAGTCCCATTGCCCAAAAGTGCAGATACCAATAAAAGAATCAAAGATCAAAAAAATAAGGTAAATATGACACTACCAAAGAAAACTAATAAAGCCCCAATAACTGACGTTAAAGAAATGGAGATCTATAAACTGTCAAACAAAGAATTCAGAATAATTCTATTAAGGGAGTTTAGTGAATTACAAGACAACACAGACAGACAACTAAACAAAATTAGAAAAACAATGCACGAACAAATGAGAAATGTGACAAGAAAAGAGCAACCATCAAAAAAAAAACAAATCAGAAAGTCAAGGGTTGAAAAATATAATAACTGAACTGAAGAATTCAATAGAGTTTCAAAAGCAGACTCGATCATGCAAAAGAAAGAATCAGCAACCTGGATGATAGGACATTGGAAATTAGCCAGTCAGAGGAGGAAAAAGAAAAGAAATGAAAAGTTGAAAACAGAATGAAAAACAGTGAAACTGAACAGGGAGGACTACACCAAGACATATTATGATTAAATTGTCTAAAGTCAAAGACAAAGAAAGAATTTTAACAACAGCAAGAGAAAAAAGAGAAGTTACATACAAGGGAACTCCCATAAGATAACTGGCAGATTTCTTAACAGAAACTATTCGGTCCAGGAGAGAATGGGGTGACATATTCAAAATATTAAAAGAAAATAACTGTCAACCAAGAATTCTATGCCCACTGAAACTGTCCTTCAGAAATGAGGAAGGGCTAAAGACAATCCTGAACAAACAAAAGCTGAGGCATTCATTACCACCAGATGTCCTTTACAAGAAATGCTAAAGGGAGTTCTATGAGTCAAAGTAAAAGGACACTAATTAACATCATAAAAACACCTCACTGGTAATGGTAAATATACAGTCATAATTAGATTCTGCAATACGGTAATAGTGGTGCATAACTCACAACTCTACTTTAAAAGTTTAAAAAATGAATGTAGTAAAAATGCCATAACTACAATAATTCATTAGCCACAATATTAAAAACATGTACATTGTAACAACAATAACCTAAAATTAGGAGGAGGAAAAGAAGTAAAGTCCACAAGTTATATTGAAATTCAATTGTTATTAGTTTAAAATAGGGTATTAGGGCTTCCCTGGTGGCACAGTGGTTGAGAGTCCGCCTGCCGATGCAGGGGACACAGGTTCGTGCCCTGGTCCGGGAAGATCCTACAAGCCGCGGAGCGGCTGGGCCCATGAGCCATGGCTACTGAGCCTGCACGTCCGGAGTCTGTGCTCCACAAAAGGAGAGGTCACAACAGTGAGAGGCCCACATACCGCAAAAAAAAAAAAAAAAAAATAGGGTATTAGAAGATATTTTATATACGCCTCATAGTAACCACAAAGGAAACTCTTGTAGTAATACACAAAAAAATGTGATAAAGAAGTTGAAGTGTACTGATACCAAATGACATCAAAATACCACAAAAGACAACAGAATAAGAAAGAACAATTAATGTATAAAACAACACGAAAACAATTAACAAAACTGCAATAGTAATTTAAATATCAATAATTGCTTTAAATGTAAATAGATTAAATTCTCCAATCAAATGACATAGAATGGCTGAATGGATAAAAATAAATAAGATTCAACAATGTGCTGTCTAACTCACTATAGTCTTAAAGATACACAGACCAAGAGTGAAAGAATGGAAAAAGACATTTCAAGCAACTAGTAACCAGAAAAAGCAAGGACAGACATATTTATATCAAAGTAAACTTTAAACAAAAATAGTAAAAAGAAACAAAGAAGGTCATATTATACTATATATTATATAAAAGGGTCAATACATCAAGAAGACATAACATTGTAAACATTTACACACTCAACATTGGAGCACCTAAATATATAAAGCAAAAACCAATAGAACTCAAAGGAGAAATAAACAATAATACAATAATAGTTGGAGACTTTAATACCACACTCTCAACAACGGATAGATCATCTAGAGAGAGAATCAATAAGGAAACAGTGGATTTGAACACCACAATAGACCAAATGAACCTAACAGACATATACAAAATATTCTATCCAACAACAGCAGAATACATATGCTTCTAAAGTGCACATGGAACATTTTCTAGGATAGATGACATGTTAGGCCACAAAACAAGTGTTAGCAAATCAAGAAGACTAAAATCATACCAAGTATCTTCTGTGACCACAATGGAATGAAACTAGTGATCAGTAACAAGAGGAAAACTGGAAAATTCACAAACACATGGAAATTAAACAACACTCTCCTGAACAACTAACGGATCAAAGAAGAAATTAAAGGGGATATAAAAAAGTCTCTTGAATCAAACAAAAATGGATGGGATGCAGCAAAGGTGGTTGTAAGAGGGAAGTTCGTAGCAATGAACACCTACATTAATAAGCAAGAAAGATCCCAAATAAGCAATATAACTGTATGCTTTAAGGAATTAGAAAAAGAAAAATAAACTGAGGCCAAAGATAGCAGAAGAAAGGAAATAATAAAGATAAAAACAGAAAAAAACGAAATTGAGAACAGGAAAACAATAGAAAAGATTAACCAAACTAAGAGTTGGTTTTTTAAAAGATAAACAAAATTGATAAACCCTTAACTAGACAAACCAAGGCAAAAAGAGAAAGGACCCAAATGAACACAATTATAAATGAAAAAGGAGACATTACAATTGATACCACAGAAATTCAAAGGATCATAAGAGGCTACTATAAACAAGTATATGCCAACAAACTAGACAACCTAGAAGAAATGGAAAAAATTCTTAGAAACATTCTTTCTTCTTACCAAGATTGAAGCAAGAAGAAATAGAATATTTGAATAAATCACTTACTAGTAAGGAGATTGAACCAGTAATCAAAGATCTCCCAAAGAAAATCCCAGGACCATATGGCTTCACTGGTAATTTTTACAGAACACTTAAATAAAATTTTAACACCAATCTTTCTCAAAATGAAGTGGGTTTTTTTTTGGGGGGGGCGGGCTGTGCACTCCCAAAATCATTTTACGAGGGTAGTATTGTCAAGATACCAAAACCAGAAAAGGATAATACTAAAAAAGAAAACTACAGGCCAATATCCCTGATGAATATAGATGCAAAAATTCTCAATAAAATACTAGCAAACCAAATTCAACAGCCTATTAAAAGGATCATTCACATGATCAAGTGGGATTTATCCCTGGGAAGTAAAGATGGTTCAACATATGAAAATCAAGCAATGTGATACATTACATTAAAAGTATAAAAGAAAAGAATTATATGATCATCTCAACAGATGCAGATAAAGCATGTGACAAAATTCAACATTCATTCATGATAAAAACTATTAACAAATTAGGCAGAGAAGGAACATATCTCAACATAACAAAGGCCATATATGACAAGACTACAGCTAACATAATCAGTGGTGAAAGGGTGAAATCTCTTTTTATAAGAGCAGGAACAAGACAAGGGTGCCCACACAGGCCTTAAAGTAAGAGAGGAAGTATTCTGGGGAATTCAGCTGGTGAAAATTATTTTAGTTGTTAATTTATCTTAAGACTTAATCCTCCATCAATTTGCATTATAAAGTTTTATAATAGCCTGTTATTATTTATTCAAAAGATATATACAAACAAAACTTGGAAACTTTAAGGAGCTTCTGATGCTTGGAGGCATCTTTGGAAGAGGTGGTATTTTAACATGTTCAGGAATTAAAGTCTCTTATTTTTGCATTTTCAAGTCTCTCTAAGTCATTAGTATGCCAACCACTGTCTTGCAGTAATACCTCTTCAGTCACTTCTGAAAAGTTGGCAGTACCTAATTTTTAAAGGATAGACTTGAAAAATCAGTCTCTGCAACATCAACTCACTCAAGGAATAAGAAGAAAACCATGGCTACATGCCAGTATTACATAGCCATTTTGATAATTTTGAAAGAGCCATGTATCAAATTAACCTTTTCATTTTTCAATTAACAAACAAAATACATATAATGTCACACACACAAAAAAAAGCCAAGGGTGCCCACTCCCACCACGCTTATTCAACATACTACTGGAAGTCCTAGCTAGAGCAGTCAGGCAAGAAAAAAGATATACCAGAATTGGAAAGGAAAAAGTAAAATTGTTTCTATTTACAGACAACATGATTTTATATATAGAAAAAATAACAACTCTACCAAAAAACTGTTAGAGCTTCTGCCCATTTTTGGATTGGGTTGTTTGGTTTTTTTGATATTGAGCTGCATAAGTTGCTTGTATATTTTGGACATTAATCCTTTGTCAATTGATTCATTTGTAAATATTTTCTCCCACTCTGAGGGCTGTCTTTTCGTCTTTTTTATGATTTCCTTTACTGTGCAAAAGATTTTAAGTTTCATTATGTCCCATTTGTTTATTTTTGTTTTTATTTCCATTTCTCTGGGAGGTGGGTCAAAAAGGAGCTTGCTGTGATTTATGTCATAGAGTGTTCTGCCTATGTTTTCCTCTAAGAGTTTGATAGTGTCTGGCCTTACATTTAGGTCTTTAATCCATTTTGAGTTTATTTTTGTGTATGGTGTTAGGAAGTGTTCTAATTTCATCTTTTACATGTAGCTGTCCAGTTTTCCCAGCACCACTTATTGAAAAGGCTGTCTTTTCTCCATTGTACAATGTTCATTGCAGCACTATTTACAATAGCCAGGACATGGAAGCAACCTAAGTGTCCATCAACAGGTGAATGGATAAAGAAGATGTGGCACATATATACAATGGAATATTACTCAGCCATAAAAAGAAACGAAACTGAGTTATTTGTAGTGAGTTGGATGGACCTAGAGTCTGTAATACAGAGTGAAGTAAGTCAGAAAGAGAAAAACAAATACCAAATGCTAACACATATATATGGAATCTAAAAAAAACAAAGTGGTTCTGATGAACCTAGGGGCAGGACAGGAATAAAGAAGCAAACGTAGAGAATGGACTTGAGGACACAAGGAGGGGGGAGGGTAAGCTGGGATGAAGTGAGAGAGTAACACTGACATATACACACTACCAAATGTAAAACAGATAGCTAGTGGGAAGAAGCTGCATAGCATAGGGAGATCAGCTTGGTGCTTTGCAACCACCTAGAGGAATGGGATAAGGAGGGTGGGAGGGAGACGCAAGAGGGAGGGGATATGGGGATATACGTATGCATATAGCTGATTCACTTTGTTATACAGCAGAAATTAACACAACATTGTAAAGCAATTATACTCCAATAAAGATGTTTAAAAAAAAACTGTTAATCAATAAATTCAGTAAAGTTGCAAGATACAAAATTAACATACAGAAATCAGTAGCATTTCTATGTACTAACAACAAAATTCCTGAAAAACAAAGAAAATTTATCTCATTTGCAATAGCACCAAAAACAATAAAATACCTAGGAATAAATATAATTTAGGAGGTTAAAGATCTCTACACTGAAAATTACAAAACACTGATGAAAGAAATCAAAGACACAAATAAATAGAAAGGTATCCCATGTTCATGGATTGAAAAAATTAATATTGTTAATATGTCAGTACTCCCAAAAGCCATCTTATTGAAAAAATTAGTACAGTATTGTTAAAATGTCAAAACTACTGAAAGCCATCTATAGATTCAATGTAATCCCATCAAGATTTTAATGGCATTTTTGACAGAAGTAGAAAAAACACTTCTAAAATTTATATGGAACCAAAAAAGACCTTAAATAGCCACAGAAACCCTGTGAAAGCACAAAAGCAGGAGTTATCACATGTCCTGATTTCAAACTATACTGTAAAGCTATAGTCATCAAAACAGTATGGTACTGGCATAAAAAGACAAATAGACCAATGGACAGAATCAGGAGCCCAGAAAAAACCCAAGCATATACAGTCAACTAATATTTGACAAGGGAGGCAGGAATACTCAACGCAGAAAACACAGTCTCTTCAATAAATGGGGAGAATTGGATATTAACATGAAAAAGAAATGAAGCTGGACCCATATCTTATACCACTCACAAAAATTAACTCAAAATGGATTAAAGACTTAAATGTAAGATCTGAAACTATGACACTCCTGGAAGAAAACATGGGAAAAAAGCTCCTTGACATGGGTCATATTTTTTGGATATGACACCTAAAGCACAAGCAACAAAATAAAAATAAATAAGTGGACTATATCAAACTAAAAAGCTTCTGCACAGCAAAACAAATCATCAGCAAAGTGAAAAGACAACCTACAGAATGGGAAAAAATATTTTCAAACCATATGTCTGATAAGGGGTTAATATCCAAAACATATAAATAACTCATACAAGTTGATGGCAAAATAATAATAATAACCCAATTAAATAATGGGCAAAGGACCTGAATAGACATTTTTCTAGAGAAGATATATGAAAGGTCAACAGGAACATGAAAACATGCTCAACGTCACTAGTCATTAGAGGAATGCAAATTAAAACTACAATGAGTTACCACCTCACACCTTTATAATGGTCATTATCAAAAAGATAAGAGATAAATACTGGCATGGATGTGGAGAAAAGGGAACCCTTGTGCACTGTTGGTGGGACTGTAAACTGGTACAGCCACTATGAAAAACAGTATGAAGGATCTTCAAAAAATTAAGACTACTATATGATCCAGCAATTCTATTTCTGAGAAATATATCGAAAGGAAATGAAATAGCCAGGACATGGGAGGAACCTAAGTGTCCATCGACAGATGACTGGATAAAGAAGACGTGGCACATATGTACAATGGAATATTACTCAGCCATAAACAGAAACGAAACTGAGTTATTTGTAGTGAGGTGGATGGACCTAGAGTCTGTCATACACAGTGAAATAAGTCAGAAAGAGAAAAACAAATACTGTATGCTAACACATATATATGGAATCTAAAAAAAAAAAAATGGTTCTTAAGAACCTAGGGGCAGGACAGGAATAAAGACACAGACACAGAGAATGGACTTGAGGACACGGAGAGGGGGAAAGGTAAGCTGGGACTAAGTGAGAGATTGGCATGGACATATATACACTACCAAATGTAAAATAGATAGCTACCGGGAAGCAGCTGCATAGCACAGGGAGATCAGCTCGGTGCTTTGTGACCACCTAGAGGGGTGGGATAGGGAGGGTGGGAGGGAGACACAAGAGGGAGGGGATATGGGGATGTATGTGTATGTATTGCTGATTCACACTAACACACCATTGTAAAGCAATTATACTCCAATAAAGATGTTAAAAAAGAAAAAAAACAAATCCTGCACTCCCGTGTTCATAGCAGCACTATTTACAATAGCCAAGACGTGGAAATAACCTAAGTGTCCATCAGTAAATGAATGGATAAAGAAGTGTTATACATATACAATGAAATATTATTCAGCCATAAAAGTCAAAGAAATTCTCTCATCTGCAACAACATGGGTGGACTCTGAAGGCATTATGCTAAGTGAAATAAGTCAGACAGAGAAAGACAAATACAGTATGATCTCACTTATATGTGGAATCTAATAAAACAAAAACAAAGTCATAGAAAAAGAGATTAGACTTGTGGTTACCACAGGTGAGGGTTGGGGTGAGGGGGAAGTGAAGGAAGATGGTCAAAAGGTACAAGTTTCCAGTTATAAGATAAATTTAGATAAATAAGTACTAGGGATGTAATGTACAATATGATGACTATAGCTAACAGTGCTGTATGATATCATACATAGGAAAGTTGTTAAAACAGTAAATCCTAAGAGTTCTCATCACAAGGAAAATTTTTTTCCTTTATTCTTTTCTTCTTTCTTTTTTATTGTATCTATACAAGAATATGAATGTTAGTTAAATGTATTATGATTATCATTTCACAATATATGTAAATCAAATCATCATGCTCTATGCCTTAAACTTATACAGTGATGTATGTCAATTTTCTCTCAATAAAACTGGAAAAAATAACAAAATGAATTTTAAAAATATAAAAATCTATAATATTAATTATTGATGATAAATACCAGTTATTGAGCACTTGTTATATACTTGTTATATGCAAAGCATATATTAGCTAATTTAACCTTCACAAAAACCTTATTGCCATTTACTTCATTTCACACATGAGGAAATTAAGCCCTGAAGTAACAGTGCCATTTAACCCAGGACCTCACAGCTGGAAAGTGAAATTTAAACCCACATCTGATTTACGACTTCACCAACCTGACATAACTACTAGATACACTTCCATATATTTTCTTCACCTACAGATGTTCTTTGCATGTTTGTGTGTATGTGTGTATGTATTTTAATGGAGTACTTTATGTAATTGTACATTTAATTTTCCATGTCATTAATTAGTATTCAAAATATAAGTTTTAATAGCTATATACTTCACCTCATGTTTATACGAAAATGTACTTAAGCTAATTACCCTGTTGTTTTTGCCAATTTTTTAAATAAAACATTAACAAATCATCTCACACATGGAGTTTAATGATCATCTCCAATTACTTATCTAGTAAAATCTTAGTAGTGAAATTACTGAGTTAAGATATATGAGCATTTTAAGGCCAGTATTCATATTTCCAAAATGTCTTCAAGAAAGATTAATCACTTTATTCTTGAACTAAAGGACAAAGAGGCTATTATCATGTCCAAAGTCAAATTAAAAAGAAATATTTTAAATTCTATTGGATTTTTATTGGAATTGCATTATACTGATAGACTCAGAGGAAAGAAATACCTTTTCCACCAAGAATATGGTATGCCCCACCACTTATTCAAGTCTTTGAAGTTCAGTAAAGTTTTATAGTTTTCCTTCATATAGATCTTATGCATTTGAGGTAAAATTTATTTCTAGATATTTTAAAGTTTTTGTTGTTACTATGAAAGTGATGGTTTCTTGCTATATTTTATACCTGATTTTCTACTGTATAGAGGAAAGCTTTTTAGTTATGATTTTATTCTTTTTATTAACATTTACTTGTAACAAAAAAATCTCACTTCTTATATTAGTACCGTTCACTTTCAGTTGATTTTCTTGGATGTTCTAGATCCCAGTCTGAAGACCAGTAGAGAAGCAAACGTTAGTATCTAGGTGAAAATTCTTACCCCTCTCTCCCTCTTCCCTGCCCTTGGATTTGGTTTGTTCACAGTTCCCTAAAGCAGTGGTATAACAAGGTGGAGGGGGATGGTGCAGTCAGCTCCAGCAGGGAGAAGTATTTTATTACTGACATTGTTTATGATTGCAGGCTCACAGCAATAATAAAAGGCAGATACACTTATTCCCTGCACCCTGCACATCCCCACAGTACACCACAGCTCTAGTGGGGCCTGAGTGGGCTGATGACCAGTAGATCATCCTGGGTTCTCATAGGAAAGAGGGGAGATCTTCGTGGTTGAGAATGGATAAGGGCATAATGAATTCATGAACTGACCCTAATATTTTTCAAACGAAAAATCTATTCATAAAGTGTTTGAGTCTTTGAAAAGATTGGTTACATCAAAAAGAAGGACTATAAGTGTCACCTTATCAAGATGTTTTATTATTTTTAACAATATTAGGATATTGTTCATATATTATTCCAATATCATATTTCTATCAACTATCTTTGCTTCATAAACCACATATATATACCATAAGTTTTGGATTTTCTGTTTTCTCTGGATATGTGTTTTCCTTAAACATTGGATATTGTATTTCTGATTTTATGCACTGTCTCACACACATGCCTGACCCCAAATGCAGACAGCACCACCTGAGAGTCAGGAGAGCTGGGCACCAAGTCTTGCTCTGCTGCTACCACCTTGATATATGACCTTGTTAAATTCACTTGATGTGTCAGCTTTGTTTTCCATCCTTAAAGGGGAAAATTCAAGTGAGTCTATAATAATCAAAACTCCAAATGGGCAACTTAAAGCTTCTTGAAGACGTATTACTCAGCTTGTGGTTTACTCATGTTTTTCCTTCTCTTTCTGCCTACTATGAACCATGACATTTGTTAAAACCCAGTCACAAAAGACAAAGCCCTGAAAAGCACAGACCATGAAACTTAAGACCTCCTTATCTATTCCTTTCTGAGTTTCTCATCAGACACTCTCACTGCTTGGAGACTTCTGGATTGCTCGGTGTGATACGGAGCAGCCCTGTGCCTGCTGTGCTCTCTTCCACAGCACTGTCACTTGCAGAACTATGACAGTAATAACATATCTAAAGGCTTGGTTTCTACATTAGGAAATGTATGTGGCATAAGTAGGTAATTAAATCAAAATTTTTTAATATATTTGTTTATAGTCATTCATTATTTAAAGCTTAAAAATAAATTCACAGCGAAACTAATCTACTCTGAATGACCAAAAAAAATCATACAAAATTCCATTTCTTCACAACCTGCTGTGATATCTAAACTCTTGATGCACAGTTTTCCTGCGTTAGAAAATACTAAGGAGCTAGGTCTCCTCATTGGGTTGTACCAGTTACACATCCCTCATGAATTATAGAAAGGGAATATTCATTCAGAATATGCCCATATAGAAATATGCCCATATAGAAAGGGCATATTCATTCAGAAAATGAAGACCTGAATCTTCCATGCTGTGATGTGAAAATAGTTTATGGTTATTTTCTTCCATGTGTAACCCCTCATGGAGAAATCTTTGCAAATGGCAATATGGCTATGCATTTTGAAAGTTTACTTATAGGACTACACATTGTCTTATGATACAGTATTATTTTATTTCACCATTATTTCTGTCTAATTCAGTTAACCTCCTGTTCTTTCACATAGTGATTAAAACTTTGAAGCCACATGTTATTATAAAGAGAGAAGGGAAGATCAAGCTGCCAACCTGTGTGACCTGTCTGGGCCCTGCCCTCTTCCCCCTGTAGGTGGGCAATGCAGGGCAGTGATGAAGACCTTCTGTGTTCAAACCCTCTACCCGTGAAAACACTGGGCAATTTGCTTACCCTCTCTGTGCCCTGATCTATGAAATGAAGACAGTATGGTATTGATCTCACACGGTGGTAGTAAAGACTTAATTAAGGTCAGTAAAACTCTTGGCACTGGGTCTAGTATGTTGAGAGCATTATATAAGCATTTAAGATGTCATCCTCATTGGTTCCACACCCCAGGGGCACGTGGCTTCTTTAATTCCTCAAGGTGACAAGCACCCTCTTGCCCCTAGGGCTCTACACAGAGACTCCACTTCATAGCACTTAACCGTAGTGAGCAATCATACATGGATTTGTTTGGCTATTTGCTTTATACGTCTGCCTTCCCCCCAGGGGTAACTTCCATGAGGTCAGGAACTCTGTTTTGTCCCTCACTGCATACCTGGAGTCCATGTCAGTGCTGACAGTGGATGCTCAATAGATGTGTGTTAAACACTGAGTGAATAAATAATAAACCCAAGAGAATAAAAGGTATCTAAAAAAAATTCTAAACCTTCATAGGAACCTGGGTTTAAGTCTCCATGGTTCAAGTCCATTCTTATCTGCTGTATCACATTACAACATTAAATCTCAATTTAGCTAAACCTTAGAGGTAAAGGAAATATGCTTTACATATTTCCTTCCAAAGTGCGTCTTCAGAAACCATATTGCGGAAGTGAACCACACCTTTTAGAGAACTACATAAATGTCTGATAGGATCTCTGAGATTACTTCATTTATTTCTTCTTTGGAGTTGTAAATACTATGAATGAAAATCTAATCAAATTGAATCAGTCAGTAGTAAATACAATGTTCCCAGAATGAAACTTCTTAGCAGATGATGCAGGACTTTGAAATTCAATGTTTGTCCCTTTAGGAAATAGAGACAAAACTGTAATAGGCTCAATGATACTGTTATTTCAGCTTAGGAAATGCGGTTTGTAATGAGAATGTACTTGCAGAGAAAGAAAATGATGTTCTGTGGGGAGTATTAGATTTTTCACATTACAAGTATATTATTACTGTTTTCCTATAAGGAAACAAGTGCCCCCAGAAGGCAATGACCAGATGGTCAAGATCATAAAAAGCACTCTGAACATCTCTGGGAGAAGGTTTTATACATCAGCATTATTCAAATCATCATTCGAAATACACTCAGAAAGTTTTATAAACTTTCAGGCCACAAAGAAAAAGCAAGTAAGTTTGACAAAGGCTCTATGAGTTAGCAACTTCAAGGTGCATCACCACACCTGTATTTTATTCAATTCATTCAAACATACAACCTAGTTATTCCTTTTCATTTCGATTCTTACCTTAGGACCAAGCTACTCAAAGTGTGGTCTGCAGACCAGCAGCATCGGCATCACCTGGGAACTTGTTAGAAATGCAGACTAGAAGACCACACCTGATGTAATGAATCAAAATCTGTATTTTAACAAGATCCCCAGGTGATTTGTATGCACATTAGATTTTGAGAAGCACTGCTGTAAGTATTTTTACTAAAAGCAATGAGAATTAAATAGAGAACTTCAGTGCAAAGAAAAAGTAAAATAGTTACCAAAAAAAGTTAGTTGTTAAAGTTCAAGAGATGATGATCCAGAAGCTGGGGGCAGTGGAGTCAGAAAGAAAACTTTCAGCTCTGCCACTCACTGCTGTGCCCATCAATACTTCTCCCCAACTCACATCCTCTGGACCCCCTTTAACTCCAGTCACTGCTGTGGTAAGCAGCATTGCACATACCTGACAACACCTCACCTCAGCTGCTCCAGGTAGCTATTACTTTCCAAGCTGGGCTTCTTGGCTACCCCCAAGAGAGATGCCTTTGAGAACCTAGTCAGTCATTCTGAAACATCTATGCCCCTTAAAGTGAGAATTCTCCCTGCATAGGGCAACCCCTGACCAACCCTAAAAGACAGCTGCAATCAATTCTGAGGTGAATTCTACAAGGTGTTCCCAGCAGAGTGTTCCCAGCA
Organism: Tursiops truncatus; assembly: GCF_011762595.2. NCBI lineage: Eukaryota > Metazoa > Chordata > Mammalia > Artiodactyla > Delphinidae > Tursiops > Tursiops truncatus. Next base: position 60,269,996 of record NC_047035.1, on the reverse strand, counting down.
GGACAGCCCCAGAAGCCAACAATAATGACTAGTTGCTTATAGGAGCTGTGGCTTTCTTCTAAACAATAGACTATACAAAGGGGATGGGATATCACTCCTGTGATTGCATTACATCATATGCAACTCCATCTTGCTAACAGACTCACCCTAGGGATTCTCCCTCCTTAGCTGGCTCTGGAGAAGTAAGTAGCCTTGTTGGGAGGCCCACATGGCAAGGAGCTGAGGGTAGCCTCTAAGAATTGAGTATGGTCTCACGTCCAACAGCCAACAAGAAGACAGAGTTCTCTATAATACAGTGCAAGGAAATAAATTCTATCAACAACCAAGTGAGCTTGAAAGCAAATTGTAGCCCAGTTGAGCCTCTAGATGAGAATGCAGCCAAACCTTCACCTTGACTGCAGCCACGTGAGACCCTGAGCAGAGGACCCACCATCCTAACCACAGGAACTGAGATAATAAATGTGGGCTGTTTTATGCCTACAAGTGTACTATAATTCCTTACGCAGCCACAGAAAACTAATGCAGGCATACCCCATTTATTGCATTTTGCTTTATTGTCCTTCACAGATATTGCAGTTTTTACAGCAAGGTTTATGGCAACCCTGCATTGTCAGATGATGGTTAGCATTTTTTAGCTGTATTATGTATGTATGTATATATATATATATATATATATATATATAGCCACAGTGTAGTGTAAACGTAACTCTGTTATGTACTGGGAAACCAAAAAAATTTGTGTGACTTGCTTTGTTGAAATATTCATTTATTGCAATGGTCTGATACCTAACTCACAATATCTTCAAGGTCTGCCTGTACACCTCCATTAGCTTGCAAGCTCCACGAAGTTAGGGACTGTGTCTGATATATTCAATGCCTAATAAGAGTATGTGACACGTAACATTTGTTCAATAAATATGTTAGATGTATAAACATATATCTTTGGGTTTCCTGAAACAGAATTTATAGTATTTATATCTAAAAGTATATCCTGTCATCATTAGTATAGTACTGGAGGCAATAACCATACATTAAATCTCTATTATCAGGCTATATGCGTACAAATTATAATGCAAACAATACGCAATCAAAAATTAAATCCAGAAGTAATTTTTACCTTAAACAGAAGTGTCTGACAAATATTTTGTCTTTGAGATTTAATGCTCCAAGGTCCAATCACACTGTTGGGCTGCATTCCTCATGCCTGCAAGCCTTGTAACTGCCCAGCCACAAGACCAAAGAAAGTGCCTGGAGAAAGCAACAGAGACATCCACGATTTATCGGATAGGGAATCTTATAAGTCCTAAGCAAAGTCTTGGAGCAACACCCCACTGTGGAGAGCAGAAAGCAGCAGTCTTCACTAAGGGGAGGGGGAAAAGGGAGGAGGTTACCAATTATAGGGTGAATTGGGGAATTGATGTCAGGTTGGCTTATCAGTTACCAGGGAAACCAGAAGCTGGGGCAGGGGGCAAGCACATAGCCAGTCACTGAGTAAGCCCTATAATTAAGAGGACTGGAAAGCCATGTGAGTAGGGTGTAGGTGAAGCAGAGACGTTGAGCAGGGGATGTACAGAGAGCAAGAGAACAGTCATCTTGAGTGGCCTGACCACACACACACAAAGACAAACACTGTTAACATACAGTTCCTTCTAGCCTTTTTTCCTATACCTTAAAAAAAAAAAAAAAAAAAACAGTTGAGAGCATACTATACATAAAATTGTTAACTGGGTTACTTCACTTAACATGCTATCATAAGCGTGTTTTTCGTCATTATAAAACTAGCCAATTGCAAAGATACATTTGAAACACTTGGCTTTGCATGGTTTCAACAACGTTCTCCCGGCATTCTCTGCCTAATATTATCTCATCTAAATAGCCCATCACTCCAAACAGGTGTGGCACAGCTGACTGCTCTCATACAGCCAACTAGACTCAGATTTGCTCACTTTAGTCATGTCTCTTCCCCTCATCAGTAGGGCTGACTCAGTGTTCCAGATGAAACTCCAACAAATTGAACAACACATCATAACACTCTGATTTATAATAAATGGAAATCCTCTTCTAACCTAAAACTCCTTGCCAAGGCCTGTTATAACTACTGCAACAAACTCATTGATGCTAAATTGTTATATATATACGTAAGTATTGGTAATTTTGGCCATGGACACTCACCTCCTGGATGATTTTTTTCATTTTCTCACTTTATTGCCTTAATCTCTCTCACTATGGATTTCCCATACAGATGCCATATAAAACATGTGCTAATAACTAGCTGGAGCTGGGCTCAAATACCCCATTCTTATATTACTGCGTGACACAGTAAAAGGCCACTAACAAAAAGTGATTAAGTATGCTGGGAGGGGCAGGAATAAAAGAGTAACTAAGACACAAAAGGCTATTAGTTACTTTTAACACAATCAGAATCATCAGATATTTGGATTACTTATTTTTCTTTACTTAAGGGTCTATAACCCTTTCTGACCAGAGAGAATCTACTCTTTTATTGAAGATCAGCAGGAAGAGAAACCACCCAACCTTCTTGAGGAATAAAATTTCATGGCTATTGTTCTTGTTGTTACTGTTTCTTTTGGTCCTAAATGGTCAGGAATGTCTTCTTTCAAATACCTAGGTGGAGGGCAGCGTTGGTTTGTTAGCCTTCATTAAAACCCACTCCTCTTATTTGAATTCCCACATTGAGAATAACTAATGCACTTTTAAATGGTAATCAAGTCATCACTTCCAAGTCTAATTGAATCCAACTCTTCATCTACTCCACACCTACACACAGCTGAATGTGTCTGGAGAAAAACATACAACTGTGCTGACTGATCTCACTTTAAATTCATGACCACCACTTTCCTAACAAGGCTGACCCCTCCATTTGAGCACTAGATCTAATTCCATCTCTCCTGCTCAAGAAGAGCACTCTCACAATCCCTCCTCCCACCCACATCATTAATCTGCCCATCTGTACTTGTCATGCAGTATTTCTATCGTCTTTTAAAAAAAAAAGCACTCATGATTCCACTTCCCTCTCCTGCTATGGCCCCATTTCAACACCTTGAAAAAGATGAATATACTTGCTCTATCCAATTTCTCTCTTCCTGTTCTCACTTAAACTCACTCCAGATTATGCTCCTGCCAAAGTGCTCTTGCCAAGCTCTCCAATGATATCCACAATGTAAATCCATGTTCCTCTTCTTACCTGACTTAACAACCTTTGACATGGTTGAACATTATTTCCTCTTTGAAACACTTTCTTCACTTGACTTCCAGGACACCACATCTTCCCAAAATCTTCTTCTCAGTCTTTTGCCTGCTTCCTCCTAATTGCCCAACCTTTTAATATTGGAATACTTCCAGGCTTTCTAGCTCTGGAACTTCTCTTTCCTAAATTTGTCTATATGTATATCTACCTACATCTACCTATCTATCTATTTATCATGACAGACAGTCAAGTCATGCCATGGTAACCAAACGCCCCCAAATCTCAGTAGCTTAATAGAAGGTTCTCATTCATGTTACCTGTCAACTGTAGGTTGCCTAAGGGCTCTACCCCACATTGTCCCCTCTCTGGGACACGAGTTGATAGAGCAGCTACCATTTGGAACATAGCCAGTTGCCATGGCAAATTATGCATTGATTGCTAGAGCTTCCACCCAGGAGTAACACATATCACTTCCATTCTAATTAGACAGAGCACATAATACGACCACCATGAGCAGAAAAGTACAATTATTAAGATGAAACCATATTAGAAGGGAAAATGGAAATTTGTGGTGAATAGCACTAATGTTTACCAAAACTCCCAAGTTTTTATCTTCTGCCTAGGCTTCCCTCTAAACTCTAAATTCATATACCCAATCCCCTGCTCAACACAGATATCTAATTGAAACTTCAAACTAAGCATCTTTAAACTGAGCTCCTCATCTTCTCCCCACTCCAAACCAAAACTTCTCTTCCTACAGTTCTTCCATCTGGCTCATGGAAACTCCATATAAAAAGCTCAACAGGGGTTTATTACTAATTCCCAATCAGCCCAAAAAATGTGTGACAAAAAGATGAACAAATGAATTAATGAATAAATTTGTGCTTTTGTCTCAGCTCACTCTCTGATTTCTTTATATCTTTTAAAAGTGGTAAAATAAAGTGAATTCTTCTCTCAAAAAAAAAAAAGAATCTGATTAATTGAATATTATGCCTCTTGAACACTACTGTAGCTCTTGAATGTCCAGGAACTGTTACTATGAATATGTGATGCTTTGTTCCCTGCCTCTGCCACCCCACAATTAGCCTACGTTAGGGACAAGTGCTATGCTCATAGTTTTCTGACATTCTGGTAGCCAAATAACTGAGCTTTAGTCTACTTGCATTCTCTCCCTCTTCATTCTTTGTGTCCATTCTCTTTCTACATATGCATACAAACCTTTCAGGGAGCCACAGAATATGTCACACTTCTTTTTAACAAGTTGCCCTCATTAAGGGGCAACCTTTGATCCTCACTAGAAATTTCCAAGGTTACTTACCACAGTGAATTCTTCCTATTTCAGAGCTAATTGTGTGTACTTCTGCACTTAACTCATTTTTTTTCTCATCAAGCCTCTCAAGTCCTCTTCTGCTTACTCAGTAGACAAATGCCATTCCAGGTGTGGAAGTTTGCTTCCTAAAGCCTGATTTTTTAATGAACTGTTTGAAAAATTTGTTATTTTCTGGATCTGACAGACCAGGTGAGACAGTTGTCAGCTGTAAACTGACAGCTGCAAATCCAGGGGACCTTAAGCTGAGACTCTAAATAAGGACATACAACAGCCCAAACTAAAGGTGCTATTCTCAAATATATTTAGGTATTTGCTTCTCTTTTTTAAAATAAGACTCTAGTATAATAAGACTCTATTATATCTAAATTCTATCCTTCCACTGTATCGTCTTCATATGTTTGTTGTGGTGATTAAATCAGTAAATAAATGTAAAGTGCTTAGAACAGTGCCTGGCATGTAGTTAATTCAATTTTAGTATGTGTTTCTGTTATTTTCTTTTCTTTAGTATTAATAATTATTTAATAGTCTACGTAGACATACGCTCTTGAATTATAATCTTTAGTATAATATTCACATGCTGTTGTTATTAAAGTTTTAAATCTTTGATCAAAAAATAAGATTTAAGTAAATTAAATTCAGAGTGAACTATGATTAAACATGTTTGGAAACCTGGATTTATCAATGCAGCATGTGAGACAGGAAAATAATTAGATGCCAAGGAACACACAGACTCAATAACTCTGTTCTGTGTTGGAGCTCATAACAGAAAAAAAGCACAGAAAAGGCAATGCTGAGTCACCTAGTAAAAACAACCAAAAAGAAGCTGCCCCACCTGAGCGGGCAGAGAGTCAGAAGCAGCAGTTTGGGCCCTGAAACTGATTGGTTGAACAACCTGAAGCCAGTCATGGATTACTCAAATGTGGATAGAGATGACTGCCCAAAATTCCTTTGTTACTATTGTGTGAAAGCATTCATTTTTCAATGTCAGCCAATCAGAAAATATGAATTTTCTCTTACATGTGTCTGCAGACACAATCCCAGCCATGACTGAAGAAAGTTCTGATTCAATTCATTTACCCACACTGCACTCTGGACATCCCAACACGGGCTTCCAGAAGGAAACATCTCTTTATTTTAGTGAATCCACAATTTCTGCCTATTCCTCAATATTCATATCTTCCCTCTTCATTCTCCCTGGAAACCTTCCCAGTCCAAGAAAAATGATTCTATAACTATTGCCCACCCACTAGCCCATCCATCACAGAACAATGCATTATGACTTTGATAGGTAGAGTGATTTGGTTCAAAGGTCACACCCAGGCCCTTGCTTTCCGGAAATCTAGAAAACAATGGAGCATAATTCTGAGAGTGAAAGGGCGGAAACAAAAAAGCAGCAGTTGAAAGAAGATCTGAGTCTAAAACAGCTTTAAAAAATTCTTGGTCCTCTTATACATGTAAAGCCACATATGCTGCAATGCACACAATGGCCAAAGTTCCTATTCAGACCACCAGTGAACCTTTCATCAATTTTCCCAACTTAATGTGCTTTTGATGGTCATTTTCCCTTGATTCTGCCTTCATCCAAGCCCTCTGATATGACACTATTGCCACCATCAAAAACCCTAGAACAGTGAGAATAACCTTTATTTGGATCATGGGTTTCTTTCAGATTCTTATGAAAGGTATGGACTTCCAAATATGTATATTTGCTTAACCTGCATATATATGTTTAGGCTTTGCTGACAATATCAAGGATTTCATAGACTTCTCCCAGCAAAGTCTTCTAGGTAAAAAGAACCCCCTCAAAGCTCTTCCGCCAAAAGAGCTAGGTCGATCAGATTAGTCTGATCATCAGGTGGATTTTTGCAAACCAGTGACTATATTTAAAGCCAAATATCAACAACTTGGGAAATTTTATTTCCCTTCTTCACATAGAAATACTCTACATAGAGGTAACTTTTACTTACCACACATGACTGATGTTTCAATATGAGGCTGATCAACAAACAGCTCCTTCATTCAAGCATTTCACTGATTTTACTATCATTACATTGCTTTACATAAAAATATTCAACAGTTGCTGTCATCAGGACACTCTGCACACTTTAACCAACTCTCCCTTATGACACTCCCAAGAGGAAGATAAGCTTATTATCTCTTTATGGGGAATCAAGCCAGACTAGAACAGTTAAATAGCTTTCCCAGTTTGGTAGTAAAAACTGATATCAGTACTAAATTGATGACTCCCTATCTTAGAATCATCAAACTACACCTTTCTCCTTTATGAAAGTTAGCAGTATTTCCAAATTTACTGATTTCAGAAATTATTTAGTAATGTCAACTAATAAAAAGTATTTGGATAACATCTGAAAAAAATCATTTTTGAAGAAAAATCCTCATCAAGCCTGAAACTTGATGTCCCAAATTTAGGATATTAAAGTCACACAAACTACCTCTATCTTAACCATAAATAAATTTTCTATTGATACCACTTTCATTGTCATTGTTGCAACTGTCATTAGTTGGTTTATGCTTTAAGATCAGAGTGGCCCCTAGTGGTACACTTTTCCCCTCAGCTTCAAATTTTAAATAGGTGCAAGTTGAAAACTCACCGATTATTCATTATGATTAATGAATGAAAAAGCTGACTACCATCACCTTCCTAAACCTATGTATAAGAAATCAATTCTTTTGGAATTTAAAATTTCATATCTTGAAAGTATATAACACAAAAATATTGTTGACAGAAGCTTATTGCTAATATTTACTGACAATGGAAGTTCTAAAATCGGGTGTAAAAGTAAGATGCTTCTTCCTAATGAATCAAGAAATATAAAAGACATGCTAATGATATGATAATGGCCATCCCAAGACAATAACTCAAGAATTAACTGTCTGCAAATAATCATCTGTGTAAGCAGTACCTTGACTTTAAGGTTCTTAAAAATGCAAGCATGGAGATGAGGGAGCTAATCATACTAATTAACTCACTGTGCCTTGTAACAAATTAATTTTAAGTAAAGGAACAGGCAACTAGAGAAAAAGACCAAAATCTCAATTAGTTAATCTGAATAGAACATAAATACTCTCCGAACTCACTTGTCCTTTAGAATGAAAGAGCAGAACCAGGATGGTGGGAGCAGTGATCACTCCACACTGACAGTCTGAAACTGTCATTTATGGCACCATTTCTAAGTTATGCTTTCCAGTGGGTGTGTTTACTATATTTGGGCAGCAGAATGTGACAAGCTGATGTAGACTATCCATAACCAGCCGAGAACTAATCTAACCTAGGACTTTGACAAGTTTTTCCTATTAGCTTAGATTCTGCTTAAAAAGGGTTTCTGGCCAGAAAGCTCTGTAAGATAGATCATACTCAGGACTGTCAGCATTAATTTCTAGTCATAAGTTGTGGACAAGAGTGCTCTGCACACCTGGTATCACTTTACAAAGCCTACATCACTATTCTGGTAAATGCTACTATTTTCAATGTTTAGGAAGTAAAAAGTAAAAGTATAAAATAAGATTCATTCCTTACTCCTAGAGGATCTAGTTCTTACATCTATCCATTCTCTTAGCAGAATCTGCAACCTCTTTTTCCACAGGTCTGAATCTCCAAAGATATTCATGTGTTACTGGCTTAAAGGCTGTTTCTTTCATGCTTCTACTGATCTTTCCAGCTACCAGCCTCAACGCAGCCTTCCTCTCACAAAGTTCTTTAAAGGATATTCATACAGTGCACCTGTTCTCACTCACACACCTTAAAATTCCCATCATAACCGCCCTACATCCACTTGAAAAAAAAATTCAGGCTTCCCAAACCACTTTTCTTATGAAATCTTTCAAGGATCACCAAATGACCTCACTAAATCTAGTACCATTTTCTTAACCCTTACTTTCCAGGCCTGTCTGCTCCATTTGGCATTGGTAACTACCATCTCCTTCTCAGATACAGTTGGCCTTCAGTAACCATGGGTACAGAACCCACAGATACAGAGGGCCGACAGTACTACGCCATTTTATACAAGGGACTTGAGAATCTGCAGAGTGGGAGGGATCCAGGAACCAATCCCTTGCTGATACTGAGAGATGACTGTACTTTCTCCTCTTGGATGCCAAGTCTCTGCATTTCTCTGATTTTCCTCCTCCCTCTGTAATTCCAGGGGCACATATAGCTGAATATTATCTATTTCTATTACATGAATAAATACACTAGTACTGACCATGGCGAAATATTTTTTTTCTTTATAAAAAGAAATGAAATATCACAAGAGCTATGAGATACCCACAGAGAGGGGCAACGATAAACCTTTTGGCCAATTACGTCTTTCTCTGCATGATCTCTATGAGGCACATTGCCTTCTGAGTAGCTGGATGTGTGGTCTGAATGGAAACATGGAGATGTGGAGCACATAAGAGACATCTAGCCTTCTGAGACCTTATGGGTATATCCTACATCCCTCCTGAGCCCTTAGCAGACCTACTAACAAGTATGGCCTTGGAGAGTCTACATTGATTCATAGCTCCTTTCAATAACTTAAATTATTTACTTTTAACGTTCTTATCTATTGCATCTAAAATTTCTGCTTAACAGGCTGTTTATTTTTTGTCTTAAGCTGTGATGCCATAAGGAAATGCTCTGATGGTTTCTGAAATTATCAAGCAACAGTTTAACCAAACTGCATAGTCTAAACAAGTGTATTCTTAATATTATCACAATCATCAATGACCTGAAAAGTTAAACACCTTTATTTAGATATTCAAGTAATCCAGGAAGCCTCTTTTTTAAAGCAATAAGAAGCTTGTTGAAAACATCAGTTTGATTTTGCTTTACCCCAATAGACAGAACTCAAACTCAGAAGGACTTTAAATTAAATGAGTGAGCTGGTTATGAAAATATGACCCTCTGCATAGCACACTGAAGGCTTCTGTTTAGGGTTGTTTTGTTGTATTTTGTTTTTTAGTAATGGGGGTTAAGCCTTAAAGTTACAGTCCTAAAGAATCCCCCATGAAAGATTCAAGGGAGATCCAGAAGAGGAGATACTCAAAACTGAAAGGGAAGAGCTCTACTGGCATCTAGAATGAGGGAAAAAGGAAAGCAGTGAATATCCTAAACCCACCTCACCATTTGCCTGCATCCCTCTCCTCTTCTGGTCCTCTTTCAAGATGGTTACTTAATAACCACTAACTTCCCATCTTTTTGTCTATGAGTTTATTTCCCCTGTAATAATTTGTATTATCATTTGACTTAAAATTTTACAGTCTCATTCAGAGAATAGGGTATGAGTAGATAATAAAGTTGAAATTCTTCCTCTTCCACAAATGTGTTATATAGTTATAATAGCTGCTATCACTTCTGAACATTTACTCCATATAAGGCACTGTGTGAAGCACTCTGCAGACATTATCTCATGTGAGTCTCACAACCATTCTCTGGTATTATTATCCTCAATTGATTGATAGGAAAACTAAGACTTGGAGAGGTGAAGAAACTTGCCTAGGAAGTAACAGAATCAAGATTACAATCCACATCTTTTTTACTCTTAAAGAACATGCTTTCACAACTAAATGTATTTAGTTTTCACCAAATCTTTGATGTATGAACACTAGACATCAAGGCAAATACTTATTCTTAACACACTAATCCAGATAGGAAACTTTTAATTCTCACCAGTGCAGGCTGTGTACCCCAGCATGTAAAGAACTCAGGAGGGGAAGTTAAGATCACCAAAAAAAGACAACTGAGGACAAACCTACAGCTTAATTCTCCCTTTCTATGGAGAGTGGTGACCATCACTTATTATAAGATGTGAGTTGCCATGGTAGTCAGAAAAGGTTAAATTGCAAGAGAATGGGAAGAGATGTTATATTGTGGAGAGACATTTTATCTATATAACTTTCCATGAAAACCTATCCCTGTAAGTGGAACTTGAAATGTGTTGTCTACTCCCATTATGCTGATAACACCATGAGATAAATACATCTTTTATAATTCTGCAGACCAGATTGGGCTCCATCTTCAATCCTAGGCAACCTCACTAATGCCAGGAAAAAGAAGGAAATTAATTCATATCTTGTTTAGTCTTTTCACATACATACATATATATATATATATATATATAAAGCATAAAGAGGTCATCTTTTTCAAATGTGCACATTTCTGTCTCAAGCAAGTCTAGCAGAAGCCTCTCGAGAATCTAGCTTAGTAGCTTTTACAATTATTAAAGGTTGACCTTTTCTGTGGAGTTTAATGAACCAAAAACTGCATTTTTAACCTTGCCTGGTGTGCTATCAGATGTCAGTCATCATTTATCTAACCTGTCTCAACTAGACTATAAATTGAGTGGGTCCAAAATCTAACTTATGAGGCCAGGAGAGGGGAGAAAATAGCCAGTGGTTATGGAGGAAGACTTAAAGGAAGACCCACTCTGAAGTCATCTTAAGAAGATAGCTGAAAAAAAAAAAATTGAGGAGGGAAAACAAACAAAGACAGGCGAGTAGTCTTTCCCCAGGGGTGGTGTGAGGAGAGCGGCATGGGAACATTGGGATGAGGTGGGTGGGAACAGACGACTAGTAGGTAGTCCGAGTGGGATTTTGTTTCTATCTTGATTTTTTATCTATCTCAGAATAAACAGAATGGTGGCTGATTTCAAAAAAAAAAAGAAGAAGAAGATGGCTGTGACAATAAGAATGACAACTGATTTACAAATAGTCTTGAGAACTACTGGGAGAGAGGAATTCCTATTGTGGGGCTTGACATTGACGTAACTTGAGCACAGTATAAACAGGCACTCAAAACTTAGTGAAGACACACCAGGCATGATGCCAGTGGTGTGAAATGCATATTTTCAAGCCAAATTATACCTATAACAAGTCCATTGTTAGGCTTAAAACTTACTTTTTACAATTTATTGTTATTCCATTTTATAATTTGCAATGTAAAGAAATTTATATATCTCCTTTAATCAACTATTTCTATTTTGAACAGAATCTATTTGCTGCACAGAATTTCATGTGCTAGAAAAAGTAAACAACCCCAACAATTTTATGTAAATAAGCATCTCTATAATGCCTCTTTGTTTCATTCACATTTTTTTCTTCTTATTTTCCTAATTAAGGACATTATTCAGCTTATTAAAGATTTTCTAGTGTATAAACTTCTGACCTCTGCATTTCTGACAAGCTTCCTAAGACATTTCAGGTAAGATATTTGTATGGGCTGAAGCTACTTGCATGCAATGTCAGAATAATGAATAAGTTCAATCAATTCTGCAAAATAGCTGGTCAGTTCTGAGAGGAGGAAAATAATCAATTTAACAGATTGGACACATGTTCTGCTCCGAACACTGTACAAGGGGTTCCATTGACTCAAGAACAGACAGAAGTCAGCCTCTGACCTTAAGAAGCTTAGAGCCCTGGGGCAGGAACAAAACGTGTGCAAATGACTCGAAGCGGTGCCCTTTTGGTGTCAAGCCAAGAAGGTAAACTAACCCCTTTTTGTCAAAAACCTTATGAAACATGTTCATTCAGAGTCATCATTTTTATTGGGTGATTTTAAAGGAAGGTAAAAAGTTTACATATATTTATATCTATTTATGTATGAATGAAAAAGAGATAGATGAGAGAGACATTTTACAGTTTGTCAAGATGTAATTTTTTTTTTTTTAAAAAAGCACCTTTGTGACCGCCTGGAGGGGTGGGATAGGGAGGGTGGGAGGGAGGGAGATGCAAGAGGGAAGAGATATGCGAACATATGTATACGTATAACTGATTCACTTTGTTATAAAGCAGAAACTAACACACCATTGTAAAGCAATTATACCCCAATAAAGATGTTTAAAAAAAAAAAAAAAAGCACCTTAGGGCTTCCCTGGTGGCGCAGTGGTTGAGAGTCCGCCTGCCAATGCAGGGGCACGGGTTCATGCCCCGGTCTGGGAGGATCCCACATGCCGCGGAGCGGCTGGGCCCGTGAGCCATGGCCGCTGGGCCTGTGCTCCACAACGGGAGAGGCCACAACAGTGAGAGGCCCGTGTACCGCCAAAAAAAAAAAAAAAAAAAAAAGCACCTTATTTTTTACACACACACAAAGGTGATGACCCTGCCTTCTTTCCCCCTTCCTGTAAAGAAGACAACCCCGTGACATCCAGGGTCAACACAAAGGAGACAGTCCGAGCAGTGTTACAGCCCAGTAAGTCAGGAGACTGGGGAATTGAGTAAATATGTAAATACATGGAAGATAATGGGAGCCAGGCTTTTTACTCTCAAAGAAGGAAGTACAAATATGAAAAGGAGGAAGCAGGAATGAACCCTGAAGTGATAGATTGGAACTTAAGATACCTGGTGAAAGCAGGGGTAGATTTTTTAAGGTATATATAAAAAGAGAAATATGTAGAGATGTAAATGTGTATATATACATATGAATTATATATATATCTGCAGTATATATGTATTGTATATGTATATACTTATATAGATATATTTGCTCTGCCACTAAGAGGGCCTAAGAGCAGCAATGTCTGAGTAGCAGTAAAGCATACCTAACATAGTTCTTGACTTTTAAATGCCACTCCTCCACCAAAACAAACAAACAAAATAGGACTTGGACAAGTGGCTGATTCCAGAGTAGCTAGGGCAAAGAAAGAAGATGCATCTGTATTCTTTTGCTGTATCAGCTTTAGGAAACTGCCACTGGGCAAATCTGGAACATTCTGAGCATCAAAATAAATAATGATTGTAATTAATTATTATAACTCATTGAATAAAATGTAAGTTTCTGAGTATACACTGATATACATACATACATACACACACACACGTACATACATACCACAGAATACCAATTAGTAAATAGTGAATTAGAAAATTTGCCATTTGGCAACTATTAAGAGTAATAACTAATTCAGGCAAGAAACATCAATGGATACTAAAATGAGTAGATCAGTGTGGGATGCATAACTAGATTTTACATAGTCTCCAAGTGTCTCTTGACAAAATATCTATTAGTACAAAGGGGAAGAAAGGTAACTTTGCAATGGAGAAACCCAGAATAATATATCACGTTAAGTAAGGATGAAAGTTAAGGCAGCCAGCAATGAGACAAGGTGATAAAGCAACTGTCTGCAGACAGGATGACATGAGAACACAGCATCACTCCTGTGACAATCTGGCCCAAAATTCTGGGTCTTATTATGAGGAAACATCAAACAAACCCAAACTGGCCTGTAATCTTCTGAACTCTTTAAGGTCATGGAAAGTTAAAGAAAGACCGAGGAATTGTTCTGGATTGGAGAGCTGAGCAAAATGAAGACTAGTTGTAAAATAATAGTCTTAGATTGTATCCTGTTGCTATGACGGCAACTAAAACAGAGTCTTTGGGTGAAGGACACATGTAAGCCATTTGTACTATTTAACTTTACTATAAATTTGAAATTGTTTCAAAATAAAATGATAAAAACAGGCAATAAGTAAAAGCACTTGCTGTAAGGGCAATGTAAGCAAAGTAAGATAGGGTTCCAAAGATGGAGAACCACATCTCTGTGGTAAGAGAGACCAGGTCTCTCTTCCTTACTGCTGTATCATGAAGGCTCAACCTAGTCTTTCACACAATAAGCATTCAGTTAGCATGTGTTGAATGAATTCATTGGTTAATTAAGCAGGGAGAATACAAGGCATCATAAGAGACTACTACAAGCAACCCTATGCCAATAAAATGAACAACCTGGAAGAAATGGACAAATTCTTAGAAAGGTATAAACTTCCAAGACTGAACCAGGAAGAAACAGAATATATGAACAGATCAATCACAAGTAATAAATTGAAACTGTGATTAAAAATCTTCCAACAAAAGTCCAGGACCAGATGGCTTCATAGGTGAATTCTATCAAACCTTTAGAGAAGAGCTAATACCCATCCTTCTCAAACTCTTGCAAAAAACTGCAGAGGAAGGAACACTTCCAAACTCATTCTATGAGGCCACCATCACCCTGATACCAAAACCAGACAAAGATACTACAAAAAAAGAAAATTACAGACCAATATCACTGATGAATATAGACGCAAAAATCCTCAACAAAATACTAGCAAACAGATCCAAAAACACATTAAAAAGATCATACACCATGATAAGTGGGACTTACCCCAGGGAGGCAAGGATTCTTCAACATACGCAAATCAAGCAATGTGATACACCATATTAACAAACTGAAAAAGAAAAATCATATGATCATTTCAACAGATGCAGAAAAAGCTTTTGATAAAAGCTTTTTTATCCATTTATGATAAAACTCTCCAGAAAGTGGGCATAGATGGAACCTACCTCAACATAATAAAGGCCATATATGACAAACCCACAGAAAACATCATTCTCAATGGTGAAAAACTGAAAGCATTTCCTCTAAGATCAGGAACAAGACAAGGACGTCTACTCTCGCCACTATTATTCAACATAGTTTTGGAAGTCCAAGCCACGACAATCAGAGAAGAAAAAGAAATAAAAGGAATATAAATTGTAAAAGAAGAAGTAAAATTGTCACTGTTGGCAGATGACATGATACTATATATAGAGAATCCTGAAGATGCCACCAGGAAACTACTAAAGCTGATCAATGAATTTGGTAAAGTTACAGGATACAAAATTCATGCACAGAAATCTCTTGCATTCCTATGCAAGAGAAATTAAGGAAACAATTCCATTCACCACTGCAACAAAAAGAATAAAATACTTAGGAATAAACCTACCTCAGGAGGTAAAAGACCCGTACTGAGAAAACTATAAGACACTGATGAAAGAAAACAAAGATGACACAAACAGATGGAGAGATATACCATGTTCTTAAATTGGAAGAATCAATATTGTGAAAATGGCTATACTACCCAAAACAATCTAAAGATTCAATGCAATCTCTATCAAATTACCAGTGGCATTTTTTACAGAACTAGAACAAAAAATCTTAAAATTTTTATGGAGACACAAAGACTCCAAATAGCCAAAGCAGTCTTGAGGGAAAAAAATGGAGCTGAAGGAATCAGACTCCCTGACTTCAGACTATACTACAAAGCTACAGTAATCAAAACAATATGGTACTGGCACAAAAACAGAAATATAGATCAATGGAATAGGATAGAAAGCCGAGAGATAAACCCACACACCTGTGGTCAACTAATCTATGACAAAGGAGGAAAGGATATACAATGAAGAAAAGACAGTCTCTTCAATAAGTGGTGCTGGGAAAACTGGACAGCTACATGTAAAAGAATGAAATTAGAACACTCCCTAACACCAGACACAAAAATAAACTCAAAATGGATTAGAGACCTGAATGTAAGACTGGGCACTATAAAACTCTTAGAGGAAAACACAGGAAGAACACTCTGACATAAATTACAGCAAGATCTTTTTTGACCCACCTCCTAGAGTAATGGAAATAAAAAGAAAAATAAACAAATGGGACCTAATGAAACTTAAAAGCTTTTGCAAAGCAAAGGAAACTACAAGCAAGATGAAAAGACAACTCTTAGAATGGGAGAAAATATTTGCAAACGAATCAATGGACAAAGGATTAATCTCCAAAATTTACAAGCAGCTCATGCAGCTCAATATTAAAAAAACAAAGAACCCAATCAAAAAATGGGCAGAAGACCTAAACAGACATTTCTCCAAAGAAGACATACAGATGGCCAAGAAGCACATGAAAAGCTGCTCAACATCACTAATTATTAGAGAAATGCAAATCAATTAGAGAAATGCAAATCAAAACTATTAGAGAAATGCAAAACTATTAGAGAAATGCAAATCAATTAGAGAAATGCAAATCAAAACTACAATGAGGTATCACCTCACACCAGTTAGCCAGTGGTTATGGAGGAAGACTTAAAGACTTAAAGGCATCATCAGAAAATCTACAAACAACAAATGTTGGAGAGGATGTGGAGAAAAGGGAACCCTCTTGCACTGTTGGTGGGAATGTAAATTGATAGAGCCTCTATGGAGAATAGTATGGAGGTTCCTTAAAAAACTAAAAATAGAATTACCATATGACCCAGCAATTCCACTACTGGGCATATACCCAGAGAAAACCATAATTCAAAAAGACACATGCACCCCAATATTCATTGCAGCACTATTTACAACAGCCAGGTCATGGAAGCAACCTAAATGCCCATCAACAGATGAATGGATAAGGAAGATGTGGTACAGATAAACAATGGAATATTACTCAGCCATAAAAAGAAACGAAATTGGGTCATTTGTAGAGTCGTGGATGGATCTAGAGACTGCCATACAGAGTGAAGGAAGTCAGAAAGAGAAAAACAAATATTGTATACTAACGCATATATGTGGAACCTAGATAAATGGTACAGATGAACTGGTTTGCAGGGCAGAAATTGAGACACAGATGTAGAGAACAAACATATGGACACAAGGGGGGAAAGTGGCGGGGGGGGCTGGTGTGATGAATTGGGAGATTGGGATTGACATGTATACACTTGTATGTATAAAATAGATAACTAATAAGAACCTGCTGTATAAAAAATAATAATAAAATTCAAAAAAATAAAAAATAAATTAAGCAGGGAGAAGAGGAGGTGTCAATCAGGAAAGGCTTCATAAAAGAGAGAGTTGAAAATAAGGAGCATTCTAAGCAGGGGGAACAGGATGAGGAAAGTCATAAAGTTGAGAAAGCATGCAGCACATGAAGCACCAGGTAGCCAGAGCAGAGAGAATGTTCAGGAACACAGGAGGGGTGATGGTTGGAAAGGTAGTTAGTACAACACGAGGCATGGCCTACAATGTCAGGGTGAGATAAAAAATGCATCCTGAAATCCGAAGGAAATTGAAAAAGCTGTTAGCCCTTCCTAACAAAGGGACCTGTCTTCCATGCTTCCTCTAACACAGGAGCAAATGCCCAGTAGTGGATCCAAAGAGGGAAGAATAGGAGTAAAAATTATGGTTAATCTACCAGTTAAATGACAAACTCCTTGGTTCTTCAGCTACATTTCCCAGAGAATTCTACAGATGGTTACTGTGTTACTAAGCATTTGATGATAGAATAACTGTGGGCTGGGACTTCCCTGGTGGTCCAGTGGTTAAGACTCTGCACTCCCAACACAGGGGGCCCAGGTTCAATCCCTGGTCAGGGAACTAGATCCCACATGCTAGAACTAAGAAAAGAAAAAGAACAGAAAAAAAAGAATAATTGTGGGCTAAGCTAAATTAACCACATTCCTCTCTTAAATGATTCCTCACTGGGATACTCCAAAGGAAGAAAATATGCAATGTGTCCCAGTTCCTCAGTATCCTTCCCCATACAGCCCCCTTCCACCAGGACAGCCTAAAGGCGCTGTGAGAACATATTCTGGATCATGCTTTTATGTTGCTGAGCAGATAGAAAAAGACTAACACTCCAGTGTTTGTGAATAGCCAGCTCAACCCTGCAAGGCATGAGGATTTTGAGTGAAACCAAACATGACGTGATTAAACCCAAACAATGGCAGAGGAGTAGGGCTCTGTCCATCATAACTTGCCTACTTCTCTCTTTCTGGCTCTGACAGTTTCTATGTAAACAGCCACGCACAGAGATTATAAGACTATAGAAACTCAAGTCCTTCCAAGGGACCTCTTTGTGGCACTTGTTCCAGGGGAAGCATGAAAGAAAGAAGTTATTCATGGATGAGTAAGGGTATGGCTTATGGGGGCTGCGGAGTCAAAGAAAGTGAAAGAAATTAAATGAGTAGAGAAAGACTGAGAAGCCAGTCTGAACAAGGCTCAAAGTGCTGCAGATCTGTACCCTATCTAGCAACACTGACGGGAATACCATCTTCCTTGAGTGTTCACATTCAAGGTCTGATGACTCTCACTGACAGAGATGCAAGCATCCAGCCCAGAAGGGGGAATGACTGATGATTTCTGTGGAATTGAAATTCAGCAGCCTGTGAAGTATGCACAGCACCTCTTCAACGACCATACTGGACAATTACCAAGTTGAAAGATATAGAAGTGCTATGTAAACTTTGCACATATGCAGGGAGCAAACAGCTCTTTCCTGCATAACTGTGGTTCTTCCTAACCACAAGAGGCAGAAAGGAGGCAGCAAGAAATGATAGCAGAAAAAGAGCAAGAGATAAATGGAGAGAAGGGGAGGAGGCCCTTAAGGTTTCCATTCCAGGTAGAAAAGAGGGAAGATGTGAAATGGAGAAGGAAGGGATCATGCACCATGCATGCAACTAATTTTTTTAAAAGACATAAGATGCCCTTTGGGGATTCTTAAGCTTCAGTGTGCTCAGAAGTCCCCTGGGCAGTTTGCTAAGAATACAGATTCCAGGGTTCCACATTCCCAAAGGTTATGACTCATTAGGTTGAAGTGTAGTCCTCAGAAACCTGAATGATAAAAAGATCCTCAGATGACTATAAAATAGGTGTCCATTGACCACATAGTTAGAAACTCTGGGCTATGATGATCTAGTAAAAGTTACTTGGCCTGAGGATTTATTGAGACTATAATGAGTCCACCTTTGAGTGAGCCAAACTGATGAAAAGGCTAATAGAAAGTTTCTAGTTCAGGTGACTGGGAGAGGAATAAACTATCATATCATCTATGTATGGGTCCATGTCAAGGTCTTGCATATCACTGGTATATATGTAAAGGTCTGGGGTCTGGGGAGGAGGCCCACCTTAGTTAGGAGAAATATTGGAAGTGAAAGGAGGGAATATAATATGGTCCAGGTCTTAATGATGTATAGTGAAATCCACGTGAATTCATGCATAATCCACCCTGACTGTAAATAAAGCAAGCTCAAATGAACTCCCAAAATGAAGGCCTCTTTGTTAAAGAGTCAGCCACAGTGCCTCCTCAGAGCCATGCCCCAGAGACGGTGAAGCACTGTGAGTAAAAGCCCTGGATGGCAGTCAGTCTGCCAGGCTTCAGTATGGTTCTGAAACTTCTTTGCTGTGTAACTCTGGGCAAATCCAGACACACAACTATCAGAACTGCAACTTCTGTGAAATGGACATATTATACCAGCCCCTTCTCAGGGCTCTTGAAATGATTAACTCAGGAACGAATGAGAAGTGCTTAGCACAGGGTAGGACTAAAGTGAGCACGCAATTAACATTAAAGGAACAGGAAATTAGGACTGATATTTTCATTCCTCAGGCTTTTGACGAAAAGGTAAAATTACTTCTTCAGGAGAAAAGAAATTAAATGAAGACTGATCCTGAAACCAGGAACTGACTCCTTAATGAACCATCAACGTGCCATCACTACTTCTGAAGTTTTTCACAGCAGTGGTGACTGGTTTGTGGCTTTATTCATGCCACTTTCATTCTTTATTGAGAATTTTAAGATCCGGAGATAATTTAGCTCAACTCCTAATATAACAGATGGGGAAATCCATGTCCACAGAGCTTGTGATTTCCCCCTAATCATGCAGGAGATTCCAGTCCAGGGGTCTTTATACTGCTCACTTCTGCACTTTCTCCTTTAGACAGGCCTCCTGTCTATTAACCCAAACACCTGTTAATATTAACAATCACACTGGACTGGAAGCCAGAAAACTCAGGTTCAAGAACATCCCTTCCACTTACAAGCTAATGACCTTGAACAAGTCATCTTACCTCTTTGAGCATCCCTTTTACTGCTATAAAAGAGATAATACTGCCCCTCTCAAAGACAGTTATGCAGATCTTATGAGAACACAGATATCCAAGTCTTCTATAGACTGTAGTAATATGGACATTTAAGATGCTATCTTTATTACTGCCAGTGCTATTACAATTATTAAGAGTAGTTCCAATTCTAGTGGAAATGGGCTTTTGAAAGTTGACCAGGAGAATATATTCACACTCGAAGCTGTACTCAATTTCAGCGTGGAAACAACTCATTTGTTCAAATTAATTTAGGAAGACTTACTTTCTGTCACACACAAAAAAAGTCCATCAATATATTTGTCCAGCTAAACAATTTTCTAATCCTGTGAACAAAACAGGGACTCTGAATAGAGTAAAGCCAGAGCCCATTCAGCCCTTTTGCTCTGCTTACAACACAGCACATATCTGCCTGCTGTAGAGGCAATCACCTTTCAGAGCTTTGTGCCATCACTTGAATGGAACATGTGGGCAGAAACAAAGGCATCAGACCAGAGGGCAGGAGGTTAGGGTGCTCTTCCAGAAACAAGCTGCCCACAGCCTTGGCCAACCAGCAGACAGTGCAGCCAACGACAAATCATGCAATCCTCCCAAATTGCTGGGTCTGAAGGAAGCTGGCAGCTGGGGCAACAGGCAGCAATCAAAGCTGGAGGCTGTTGCTGGCTGGCTGCTACCCACCAAAGCAGAGAGCTGCCTGGAGTCAGAGGGCTGGGGGAAAGGAGCCAAATCCTCTTATGGCAAGGGCATGACCTTTGCAAATCACTCTCTTTTCTGCACTATTGAGACTTATCAACTAGAGCATTCATGGGGAAACACAGGCAAAGCACTGGAAATTGTGTGGGAAATGGGCACAGAGGCACTATCAAAGTAGAAAGTATTAGTTGTTGTGGTGCCCAAGAACAAACTCTGTGGTCCTTCTTTTCTAACTGATATTTTTAATAATCCCTTTACCCACAAGCAACTTGAAGAGGATATTAGGTTTTCTGTATTTCCAGGGTTGCTAGGCAACGTTTCTAGGCAGCTGGAGATACTTCCATAGTAAGCAAGTCATGTTCTACCACAAAATACATTTTTCTTCTATCATCTGTAAGCCCAGTGTTTTAATCCTAGGGGCCTCTTATCAGTGCTAAAACGAGATTCAGCATTTGATAACAGTAACTACAGAGTGCTTCAGCGTCAGGCTCTGATACAATTCTGCTCTGGGAATACACAGACACCAAAGCATGTCAATTTTTACAGGTACCATAAGTCAAGCGTGGTCAACAAAATAAATCGAAGAAAATTCAGCTAGGCAGATTTCTTTTTAATTACATAGAAGGGTATTTTTGTAAGAGCTCTGAGAGGTTGGTGTTTTGGTTTTTGTTTTTAATTTCAAACTAAAGAGAGTAGTTTGATTTTCCCTGATTTCCTTTGTTATCATTTCAAAAAAATGCAGAGTAACTTGTGATACCATGGAGTTTACTTGAGGATCTCCATTCTTTATATTTAAAAATTTTAAATATTCCGGTAATCTGCATATTTTTGCTAAGTTCCAATTTTGGTTCTCTTTAGTTCAATGCTTATAAATATCCTCAGTGTGTGGGATGCTTTAAAAAATTTAAATGTTGACTGTGCCTGGAGGTGCATATATATATATATATATATATATATTCAGAAACTCTCAGCTGTATCTTTGCTGTAACAGAAAATCAGCTTTAACAATAAACATGTTAATCATTAGCAGATGAAATTTTTTCTCATTCTGGCTCATTTCCAGAACCAAAACTATTTCTTTAGAGCCAGGCAGCTATTCCTAATGCAGAGCCTTCTTCCCCTTTGAAGGGTGTGCAATGCCAAACTTCTAATGCCAAGGTTTTGAAAGAGTTATATATCCTGGGTTCCAAGTACTTTTGTAGAATTGGTGTCCACACAGGAACTCTTTCAGAGCTTTGTTAAGCACAAATTCACCCACTCTCTTTCACCAGCAAAAAAGAAAAAAAAAATTCTAAGCCAGCAATACTGGTTAATGACTCCTCCAGTGCTAGAAATACCAATTAAATTTACCATATGAAGACCAAACTTTTTGGACTCATTTTTCTAATGTGTCCCCATTTATGTAGTTTCAAAAGGTAAATTGATCATCTCCAAAATGGCACATTTTGAATTTTTTTTAACTGGTTTTACATAGACCAAAAATAAAGAGGAAGGAAGGAAGGAAGGAAGGAAGGAAGGAAGGAAGGAAGGAAAGAAGGGAGGGATGTAGGGAGGATAAAATATAATAAAATACTATTTCACATTGAAATGCTGTCTGTTTTGAATATTTTTTTCCAGCCATGGGTACTTCACAGAACAAAGAGTTCTGAGGTTGAGAAATTTACCAACAGAAGTAGGCAAAGTGGAATATTTATACTCCAAGAATTGGAGTACAGAAGACTGGACAATTTTCAAAGCCAGATCTACAGAACTGAAGTAACTTTAATATTTTTATCCAATGTTATTAAGCTAACCATCAGAATTAGGAAAATGTTTTTCTCTTCTGCTAAGCAATAGGCTCTCATTCATCTAACAAATCTTAAGACCCTACTATATGCCAGGTACTGTCAGTCTCTGGTGTTACAAGTGAAGGGAATGTTTTCCCTGCCAGCAAGGAACTTAGGGCAGGAAGAGGTTGGGGGTAGGGGTACATGCCACAAGGAGAAACAAACAAGTAACCAGGCAGTTACAGCAGTCTGATAGGTGCTGGATGGCAGTAAATGCAGGGACTAGGGCTAGGAGAGCACAGCAAGACTCAAGAGGAAGTTGACACCTGAAGGATCCCAAAGTTAGCCAAGAGAAGGTGTGGCGGAAGGGGGGAGCAGGAGTGTGTCAGACTGAAGGAGCCATGAGTACCCAGGAAGCAGTGCAAGATGGCCGGAGCACTAAGATGGATGGCATGTGGTGAGACGTGGCAAATCAGGGCTCAAGTCAGGAATGCCAAGTGAGCTACTACAAGAATACAAGTATTGATCTGTAGCTTAGTACAGGACACTTAAGAGTTTTGAACTGGGGTGTGACACAATCAGATTCACTGTCTGGAAGATTGCTGCATTAGTCTGCTAAGGCTGTCATAACAGAATACCACAGACTGGGGGGCTTAAACAAAAGAAATGTTTCTCACAGTTTTGGACACTAGAAGTCCAAGAACAAGATGTCAGTAGGGTTGCTATCTTCTGAGGTCGCTGCTTGGCTTGTGGAGAGCCGCCTTCTCCCTATATCTTTGCCTGGTCTTCCCTCCGTGCTTGTGTCCTAATCTCCTCTTCTTAAAAGGACAACAGTCAGACTGGATTAGCGTGCACCCATATGACCTCATTTTAATTTAACTACTTTTTTTAAAGGCCCTATCTCCAAACACAGTCACATCCTGAGCCACTGGGGGTTAGGATTTCAATATATGAATTTTGGTGGAACACGATTCATCACATACAAGTCACTTGGACTGTAAAGCTAGAGAAGATCCTAGAGAAGGTAAGACAGGAAGGAGAAGTGACAGGAAAACCCAGAGTGTGTATCTCCAGGAGGAGGGGGCAGTTAACAGCACCCAAGTGCCTCCAAAGTCAATAAGAAGGTAAGGACTGAAAGTGTCTGTTGGAAGTGGAAGTTAGGAAGTCATGCTGACCTAGGTAAGTGAGGCTTAGAGAAGTGGTGGGCACCAAAGTTCAGTCACAGTGGTTTGTGGACCATCTGAGAGTTCAGAGATGCAGGTAACCCCTCAGGAAGTTTATTTGTGAAAGGCAGGAGAGAGCTAAACAGGGCTGTGTTACCTTTTTGGAAAACACATTTCCTTTTGAGATACCATTTCCACTCCTTGCTTAAGCATTCTGGACCTTTGGCAATAGTGAAAACTATTTCCTAGAACTGCTGCATGCCCTGGGAGGGAAGGGGGGTTCTCTCCTCCCCTGCCCTTCCTTGCAATGATAAAAGGAAGCTACTTCTATCACTTTTGGAAACTTCACTTCCAGCTGCTTATTAGACATATTCACTCAACACCAACAATCAATTACACATCTTAGCTTTGCTGCTAAGATCGCTAATGGAATGCAGTTGACTCATACTATTAGCAGTCAAGGGGCATGCATAAATGTAATAGAAAGTTGTAACTGCTTAATTCTCAAATCAATTCTTTAAACAGACATTAGAAGGAAGCTACCATAACCCTTCATGCACCAAACCGATTGGTCCTACTTTAATTAGTTCCTCAATCAATTTAATGGCATTTTTCTTACTTTAATTAATTAATTTATTTATAGGCCGTGCCACTCGTCTTGCAGGATCTTAGTTCCCCGACCAAGGATCGAACCCTGGCCCTGGCACTGAAAGCACCGTGTCCCAACCACTGGACTGCCAGGGAATTCCCTTAATGGCATTTCTTCAATCCACTAGTGGACTCCTATTTTCACGTGCAGTAATTGGGGTGATCATGGTGATATGATACAATGGCATTTTTTTAAGTAAAAGTTCTCATGTATGAGACAAATTTTCTCTAGACAACTGCAAGATTAATCAAAGGTCAACTTCCTTTTCATTTACATAGTTTCAGCCACCAGAAGTGCCATCTTGGAAGGAAATGGTGAACAGGGGTTACGTGTGCAGTCTGTGGAGTTACAGTACTTCAGGTCAAATCCTGCATTTATTATTTATAAGACCTTAGGAAAGTTAACCTCTTTTGCCTCAATTTCCTCAACTCTAAAAAGAGGATGATAGAAGGCATTTAAAATAATAATATAGGTATGAAACATACATAAGTTAAAGGATAATGTAGGTGACTTTCTAACCAGAGAGCCATCTAATTTTTTTATTAGATGAGGTAAAATTCACACAACATAAAACTCACTGTTTTAGCCATTTTAAATTGTATTAATTCAGTAGTATATTCACAATGTGCACAACCATCACACTACCCACTTTCAGAACATTTTCATCCTCTCAAAGAGAAACCCCATACCCACTAAGCAATCAGTCAGTCACTCTCCATTGTCCCCTACCCCAGCCCCTGGCAATCACTAATCTGCTCTTCCCCCCTATTGCTTTGCCAGTTCTGGATATTTCATATAAATGGAATAATACAATACAGAGCCCACTAAATTTATTAAGCAGAAGAATTAGCATAGGTCTGAAGTTTTGAAAATAAATACTCAAGTAATTAGAAACCATTAAATGAGGTTGCTTCTGGGGAGAGGGAGTGGAATTTGGAGTAGAGAGAAACAGTGTGCAAAATTGCTGTTCATTTTAAGTTCTTTACTGTTCAACATAGGTTTTAACTGCTTTGATTACTTTTCCTTTTAAGAAGGAATTTTTAGAAACTTAATATTAGTATTTATCTCATCAGGTTATTTGCAGATTAACTGAAATAATACTCTTAAAATATTTAGCCCAGGGCCTGGGATGAAGGAGGTATTTGATAAATGGAAGTTACCATTATTATTACTAATAATTATTAACCAGATTAATGAACTGCATGTTTGTGTCCCCTCCATATCACATGTTGAAATGCTAACCCCCAGTGGGATGGTTTTAGGAGATGGGACCTTTGGGAGGTAATTAGGTCATGAGGGTGGAGTCCTCATGATGGGATTAGTGCCCTGATAAGCAGAGACACAAGAGAACTTGCTTCCTCTCCCTCTGTTCTCCATCATGTGAGGATACAAGAAGACCAACTGCAAACCAGAAAGCAGATTCTCACCAGATACTGGATCTGCTGGCACCTTGATCTTAGACTTCCCAGCCTCCAGAACTACAAACTGCTGTTATTTAAGCCACCCAGCCTATGGTGTTTTGTTATAATATCTGAACTAATACACCAAGTTATCAGTGATATACAGCAATGGAATCAGTTGTTTTGGGGACAGATACCAGGGTACTTCAATTGAGATGAACGGTGAGGTACCATGTATTTTATGGACATACCACTAGTTATTATCAAAATAGTTATTTAAATATCTTTCAAATTCCCTCCATTCTTTTATATGATTAAATTTTGATTGATAAAAAGAAAACCTTTTCAAATAAAACTGTAAGTTGTAACTGAATTCTGCTCTTTAAGTGTTATGCTGTTTAATGAGTCATTGTTAGAGTAGAGAGAAAGGTATTTTGGGGAGCCAACAAAACATGGCAGGAGTATGACACTGAGCTACTGACCAAACCAAGGTCATAAGCAGTGGTGTCTCTTATTTCATTGTGACAGAGAAGCATGGACCTTCTACAGAAGTAACACATCAACACACTTGATTTTTTAACATGCCTTATTAATGCCACCTATTAACTGTTAAACATCAAAGTGACAGGTCAGGGGCATCACACTGAGAAGAGTCTAAGTGCTGGCACTAAAATACTAATCATAACCCACATGTATGCTATGAGTTGCAAGTGAGTTGAAGATATTCCTGACTAGAGTGGACCTTGGAGCCAACCCCCAATTCCTAAATGCCTTCTACAACAAAACTGCCAAATATCTGCCTAGAAAGTTAAGAAGCTACCAAGGTGTATGCTGCAGGCAACAGGAGTAATTAACCAGCAGGGAAGACAAAGGAAAACTTTCAGGATTTTCTGAAATTCCCAGGTCTCTTCTGAGAGGCATGGAGCTGTAAGTACTGCTTAGCAGACCCAAGCCTTCTGTAACCTTAGATATAGCATCAGGAACAGCAATGAGCACTTTGAGCCTGCCCTAGCTTTAAATTCCAGCTCCACCTCTTACCTTAGTTGGGTAGCCTAAACTCCTAAGCTCTAGTTTCTTAATCTATTATATGAGGCAGTCCAATACCATGGTGTTTTTAATGAGGATTAACTATAATATACTAATAATTCTTGTAAAACATTTAACCCAATGCCTGTCAAGTAGAAGTGTTCAGTTCATGTTAGTTATTATCATATGTTCAATAGTAGAAATATTTCTCATCAAAGCCACGTACTCATTGAAGAAAAGATTCTTGTGACACAAACTGGACTCTTCATTGCCACAAATGCAGAAAAATTTTACTCTGTCAAATTGTTTTACCTTTAGTACAATTGAAACCACTGAATAAGGAAATCTGAAAGCAACATCCCTTATTCCTATTGAGCTCAATAGAGTGTTCCAGGCTCTCAGATGGGATGAGATGAGAATCTCTCCTCTCTCCTTCTCAGGATTTCCACAGTAGCTGTGTAGAAGTAACAGCTCCAGGAAAGAACAAAACAATCATCTACTTATCTGAGAAGGATATCCACATAGTAGGCCAAAAAGGCAGGCTGCATGACTTGGGAAACATAAAATCATCCCTGGTATATTTGTTTATATGTTGTTTTCATTTGGAAATATTGATTTAGTGAAACATATTTGCTTTTACCCTGCTTTTTCCCCCATTCCAGATCTGTTACTAGGCATGAATCTACACAGTATGATAAAATCTCAAATCTGGAAAGGATCTTAGAGAATTTCTAATTCAGCTTCTTTATATTACAGATGATGAAACAGATATGTAAAGAGATTAAATGAGCTTCCCATTTCATTTATTACAGATGGAGGAAATTGAAGCGCATGAAGATAGATTTTAGCCAATGTACAAAAGGACTAAATGCTTTGCTATTTATTAGTATCCAGAATTACTGACTCTCAGTTAGTGCTCTAACTACAGAATAAAACTCTATCTCCCACCACCAAGAGCAATGACAAACTATGCCAAAATGGTTATGGTCATTTTGTTTACCCTCAACTACCACAGGATGCCAGGTAATACCAGCATGCTAAGTAATCCTGTCCATCTGGCTAATGCAGGCTTCATAACTTATAATTCATTCCTCTGGGCGCAAAGAACTATTAACATACTAATACACCTTCTCACTATTCTAGCTGCTTTTCAATTAGTAATTATCTATAGACTGAGCCAATGAGAGGCAATTTTTCCAAGTGATTAGCACCTTGGAAATCATAGTCAGGCTGGTTGCTGATTAACATTGTTTGGTTTTGGCAGTTAGCATTTCTCATTCCAGCAAATTACTCTAGTGGGTTCAGTGGTGGCTTGGGACCATGGAAACTCAAGCGTATTCAATGGCCAATGACTATTTTGAGAAAATATAATTATGACATGGATATGAGAATTTGATTCACTTGGCAAAATATTATATCAAAACATTTGTTTCAGCTCTTAAAAACATACTGGGGACAATTGCAGAAATTTGAATATAAAAGTACATTAACTGATACTACTGAATTACCATTGATCATCTTAGGTGTGACAATGGCATTATGGTATGTAACATGGATTCTAAAGTATTTTGAGATGAACTGTCATGATGTCTGCAACTTATATCCAAATGGTTCAGCAACAAATGATAGATAGATGATAGACATATAATAACAATTTTGGCAAAATATTAAAAATGCTTTTTGTTTCAAATAGATTACCATCATGTAAGAAGATTAATACTATGAATATTCATTTCCAGAAAACTATCTATATACTTGAAATACCATACTAATAACCAGTATTTGAATTGTGTCTCTCCTTCCATTTGCCAATCTTTTTCTCTCTTTTCTTTTAAATTTTATTTTTATTTATTTATTTTAACATCTTTATTGGAGTATAATTGCTTTACAACAGTGTGTTAGTTTCTGCTTTATAACAAAGTGATTCAGTTATACATATACATTTGTTCCCATATCTCTTCCCTCTTGCATCTCCCTCCCACCCTCCCTAACCCACCCCTCTATGTGGTCACAAAGCACCAAGCTGATTTCCCTGTGCTATGCGGCTGCTTCCCACTAGCTATCTATTTTACGTTTGGTAGTGTATATATGTCCATGCCACTCTCTCACTTTGTCACAGCTCTTTCTCCCTAAATATTTAAGAATTGGGGTTAAAATGAAAAAGTTTAAAAAAATTCTAATTCATATTTTAATGTCTTCTAAATCTTGGGAAAGTATCTGTTGGACTGTAGAGATATTTAAAAGCGACTATAAGGATCATGTTACCACAACCAAGGTGCACCTATTCTGGTCCTGTAGGCCCAGCCTTCAGCTGCCTCAAAAAATACCCACTGATGTAGACATAAATGCTTTTGAGACATCCATGAGTAGCCAGCTTTGCCATCCATATCACCTGTTATGCTTTTACTTCAGAATCACCCTCACCTTTATTTGGTGTTAGTAACTCAAGGTCAAACAACAACATGCTAGAAAATGTGGTTTCATGTTGCTATAAACATAGTTAACTTTATAGTCTCTTTTAAAATGTATCTTTAAATCAACATAATTAACTGGTTTGAATATAGTAGTCAAACTAAATTACAGCAGTAAATCTATCTGCCATAAAAATAAAAAATGTTGACCATTAGATAAGTATGCAAATAAATCAAGCCCCACACCCGCAAAAGAACCATAAGGAGTTACTACCAGATTTGTCAAGTTTTGTCTAAATTTTTCTGGTGATATTAAAGATGTAATCCTAAACTGAAAGCAACTATTGAATAATGATTAGGGTAGTAAACATTCATTGAGACATCGGAACACCATAGCTGACATTTCCATATGCAGTATAAATCCTCCTAATATCTTGCTCTTGATAAGAAAAGCATGAAGCTGTATCAGTGAAATACAGTGTTGTAGCTGTTTTGGAAACAAACCATTTTCATTTATTAGCAAATTAATCAGGCTTTTCAGAGGACTAAATGTCAATAACTAAAATGTAAAATGTTGCATTATATATTCATCCACATATTTGATGATACACTTTTTTCTTTATTTTTTCTGAAAGAAAATGAATTAGAAGTACGTAGTAAGAGACTGAGAAATACATGGTTTTATATTAAATATTAGATTTAACAATAATGCAAAGCATTCTGCAGTTGCCTCCATTTTAAAGTCAGAAATTTTATGTTTCATCAAGGATGAACTCCAAAACCTCCATTATACCAAGATGTTGGTGTATATAATGCTGAAAGCAGTTATATGTGTATATACACAAACTCACACATGCACACACACACACTAGCCATTTGAACCAGATTCACATGTTCCTTTCATTTTTAAATAGAAACAAGGCCTCCAAGCACCCCAAAATAGACTCTGGTTGGTGGGAAAGCCAAAATCTGGAATTCCAATAATAAATGTCAACATGATAATTTAAAGAATATTTAAAACAAAAAAACTCAGGCTGTGAAGGTCCTAACCCAAACCAGCCTGACCTAATAAAATAATCATTGAATCAAATGAGAAAAATGTGATAAATATGTTTTTTCTTTGACTGTCATGCAAATCTGCATTTCTGAGAGAATTCTGACTCTATATAGAACTTTATATTTATGGATTCTCTTAGCGTGGGAAATGAGCTAGAGAAGAACAAGGCTAACCAGGATGGAGAAAGAATTATGTGAAAAAAAAAACAAAAACTGGAAACAGAAGAGTACAAAACTGAAGTCAAGAGAATTTTGACTCAGTGATTTTTGACATTTAATTCCCCCCCCCCACTTTTTTTAACCATGAATGATATTGTGACAAACCAAACGATCACAAAAATCCAAGATTCACTTGCTTGGATAGGGTTTTTATCTCCTGAATTTTCTGAATGGTTTCTTTTGCACCTCCTTGCAAAAGTCTTCTTTAAAACAAAAGCAACCTTGTAGTTTAAGATGACATCTCTCAGTATTAAATGCTGATTTATTACATGGTTATAAAATTGCAATACCATCAACCCTAGCAATAATGAATCCCCATGGTCTCTGATTTCACGAGGAACCTGGCATATCAACGGAAAAAAATGAAGAAACATAATCAAATGTCATTGTTAATGATATTCAATTATTCCACTTGTGACCTGAGCTATTATAACTATTACCTTATAATTGCAACTTATCCATTGGGAAAGCCAACTTCAAACATTATCATAGCTTAAAGGTCACTTGGAAAGTATGCAATTATAACAAAATTTTGTGATAGTTATGGAAATTAATTCATTTTTTTATACCTGGCCCCAGATGATATTTGTTCTTTAAAGAATAAATCATAGAATATGAGTTAAATATATTATATTTACAGTGCTTTTTCTACCCCTCACACATTTTTGAAAAGAAAACAAAGAAAAAAATTTCCTTATATAATTCTCTTTCCCAGCAACGTTTTTTCTTCTCAAGATAGCAGCTGCCATCAGTCATGGACCTGCTCTTTGTCACGGGCCTGCTGTATATCTGTAGAGGTGACATCAGCTTCCTTCCTTGCTTTTTGCCCTGCCTCTAGTGTTGCAGTGCTCTCAGGCCTCCCATTTGTCTCCAACAATAAGGCGGAAAAGAGCAGCGACTCAGAAAGCAGTACCCTGTTCTTTCTTAGCCTAAACAGCAAAAAAAATACACATTTTCCTGGTTTTATAAAAATGAACAAAACTTGAAAATAAACTCTACCATTTCATTATATTTAGATCTCCACAATAACCACCACTTCTTAACAGCTTTCCATGTGCCAAGCACTGTTTTAGGTGCCTTACACACACCTAATTGAAGTCATCTGCTTCTTTCTTTCTCTTGGTTTGATTTTCACAAGCAAAAGTGTTCATTTAAAGTAGATATGGGAACATATGTATATGTATAACTGATTCACTTTGTTATAAAGCAGAAACTAACACACCATTGTAAAGTAATTATACTCCAATAAAGATGTAAAAAAAAAAGTAGAATACATTGAGGAATTGATAGAAAAGACAGAAATATTAGGCTACCCTTATCCAAACTACTTCACCAGCAATGACTGCATGACTCTAGGTGACCGATACTTACAACTGGGGTAAGAATTCAAAAGCAGGGAAGGGGTGGGAATAGCAGACTCAGAGGATGCCTGGGAGTCTTAACCTCCCCTGGGTCCCGAACTATTCTTATTCCTATTCTGAGTCCCAGAATAGAAAGAAGAATAACTCTTGCCTTGGTGATGAGGCTAAAGTTAGTCTAAACCAAAATGCCCATCAAGGAAGGAAGGAGAGGAACAGATGAGGATATAGCAGGTGGTGAGTTATGGAGCCCAAAGAGGAGGTTAGAAGAAGAAGCAAACTCAAGATCCTGGAGAAGTGGGAATAGGCAGGAGCCGTTAAACTTGCCCTGAGTACAGAATGCCAAACTCTGCTGCAGCCTTTTATCTACTTTTTCCAACAAATTTGACTGTTTTCCCCAATGAGTTAAATGAACTTAGCAATTGTTTTACTGCACAGACAATAAGAAAATGTCTGAATGATATAGAGGAATTTTGGCACATCAGTTTCTGGAAAAAAGCACTGACTCTTCTTTTTTTTAACCCTTTCTTTGAAAAAGAGTAAAAGTAATATATAACAACAAGGATAAATCTTAAAAACATAAAATTGATGGAAAAAGTAAATATGTATACCTTTTTTCTACATTCAAAATAGGCAAAACAATTCTATACATTGTTTATAAACACATATATGTGTTTATAAAAGTATTAAAATAGACTGGAGTCACATTTTTTCCCCTCCAACATTAACTTTCTTATAGAAAGTGTCTGTGTAGCAAAACAATTGTTCAAGTTTAGCCAACTAAGTTGCTGGGACTGGGGCTGGGGGGTGGGGGAAGGGTAATTAACCAGTCAAGTTGGTCATCAGACATTATCTAGAAAAAGAATCCATAGATAAACACTCTTCCTCTTATATTTTCTTATAGATATAGTACATAATTATCCTTTTCTTTTTCCAGCCTTATATTCTTACTTTATATCCCCAACTATGAATAATCATAGAATGAGGCTCATCACAGGATTAGGGAAAAATCAACCCAGCTTGTAGGAAAAAGTGATGGCCTTTATTTTTTTAACCCCCTTCTCACAGTTCAGCTAAATCAGACAAATGAACATTGTCCTGTTTCAGGTTATTTTAATTTTACAATGAGAAGTAACAGGTATCTTTGGGACACAAATCAATTTTGACACTTTTTACCTATTATCTATAACTAAAATTCTTAATTTAAGCCTAATTAAAAGTAGCATTACTGAATAGTTGTTGAGTCAAACTTTAACTCATTTATAAAATAAAATACGCATAGAACATTCTTATGCATAGATTGCTATAAAGAAATGAGAACAGTGTTTGATATCCTTGACAGGCCAAGGCTCTGTCTAAACACACAAAGAAAGCAATCTTTCTGGATTATTTCAAAAGGGGTGTTTTTTGTCTTAACACGTTGGGATAGGGTGAATTTCCAATTTCTCTGGACAAGTTAATCTAAACATGCAGATTGGTCTGGTCTGAGTATGTGGACATAGCCTGATCCTGCACCAATTCCGTGACGGAGCAGAAGTTTCTACATTTGTTAAATCGCTCTGCCATAATGTCCTCATCCTTCTCAGAGTGTCTCTCAGTGTCATCATGATTCATCAAAAAAAGTACAGTGACTACATAAATAAGGGCAGCCATTAAAGTGAACTATTTCAGAGAACTATGCCTTGAGGAAAAAACTGTTTACATTAGACACGGCCTTACACTCAGTTCTCTCCCTCAACCACAAAAGGAAGATGGATAGTCTTTGGTCAGATGAACAGTTTATGAGGTTTTGTACTACATAAAGTGACATCTTCAGGGCCATGTGTATGTACATTGTAAACCCTTGAGATATTTTATATTGCAACATACATATTTAATGTGATCATAAAAAAGCTTATTTGTCTCAAAGTCTCTTTTACCCTTACTTATATGACCAAACAGCTTGATGCTACTGGCTAACTTTTCAAAACTTTCATTGTTCATGGCTGCAATGGGAACATGCCCAACTTCCACAGATATATAAATCAGATTCGAGCAGCAAATGACACATTCAGAATGAGTAATATGACATCCATATGGAAGCCTAGTGACAGAAATTGAAGAAATGAGGTGTTTTTAAATCCCAGCAGGTTTATTTAGCTCCAAATTGTTTCTACAGTGACATATTATTACTTTTTTAATTCCAAAAATGGTTAAGCTAACAAGCCAAAAATTATTTAGTACATTGTACACAACAACATAAAAGAGCATGAGACCCTTTTAATAAAAGACAGAAATAGTCTTTAACTAGTAAGGTGAATTAATAGAAAGTTTAAAAATCATATCTCCAAATGGAAATTCACTTGAATGACACCGAATAGCATTTTACTACACAAGCAATACAGGCTACATAAAGGCTTGCAAGTTCATCTTCATGATATCTGTTACTGACAGCAGAGTTATTAGTCAGCAGAAACTACTGCTGTAAATAATACTCTAGGATCAGTATGAGGAAGTTCTTGAGAAATGAAAGCCACTGATGAATCTTACTGGATCCTGAAAATTGAAATATAAATAGTGGGTTGAATATCATGTGCACATTATTTGACAACCAAAGCATAACAATGAAGTGATCTTATCCATCAGTCTTGTTTAGTTTTATCCTAAAGGGACCTCAAAATGACATCTAAAAACAAGTGTTCCTGGGTTATAATGTTAGGTGGATCACTTAAAGACATATTAAACTATCAGAAAAGATAAGAGTCTCAAGTGTTGTTTATACTATTGGGTAAAAATTGCTCCAGATATCATTGAGAAACTGGCTTACTCAAAATATTTACCCACATTGATCTTGGGCTGTCTCCATAACCCAAAAAAGAGGACTTGAATCAAGTTCGGTCATT
The DNA here is from genome assembly GCF_011762595.2 of Tursiops truncatus. Lineage (NCBI taxonomy): Eukaryota > Metazoa > Chordata > Mammalia > Artiodactyla > Delphinidae > Tursiops > Tursiops truncatus. The sequence continues at coordinate 60,235,192 of NC_047035.1, read as the reverse complement.
ACTAGTCTAATTCACACAGCAATCAAAATTTATATCTCAGGGCTTCCCTGGTGGCGCAGTGGTTGAGAGTCCGCCTGCCGATGCAGGGGACACGGGTTCATGCTCCGGTCCAGGAAGATCCCACATGCCGCGGAGAGGCTGGGCCCCTGAGCCATGGCCGCTGAGCCTGCACGTCCGGAGCCTGTGCTCCGCAATGGGAGAGGCCACAACAGTGAGAGGCCCGCGTACCGCAAAAAAATAAAAATAAAAAAAGGCAACGGCAAAGAAGAGGACAGAGAGAGGGAGAGAAAGAAATTCTAGGCATAGGAAAAATAATTTGTGGAGGTATAGAGACAAGAAGAAAATAAGGCAGCAGCTTCCTGCAAGAAGTTTGGTGTTCAATGGGGCAGAAAGAACATGTAAGGGAATGGCAGGTCTTCACTGTACCCAAAAATTTGGAAAGAGGGCAGAATAGATATGCCTACCTGGTTCATTTTTCTGAGATATAATGGAAACCACTGAGGAGAAACAAGTAAAACCAGGAAAGGTAGAAATGGTGCTAACGCTTGTGCAGAAGTGAAGGCTCCAGAGCTACTTATTAAATTGTAAAAGTGACCCCAAACCTCTAGAATGGCACACCCTCTGCCAGATAAGGGAAAGGAACTCTGTTTCATGGCATTTAACACTCTTTTAGGAGAAAGAGCAGTGCCTGAATATTCTCAGAATGCTGAGTTTTCTCTCCCTTGCCATTTCCTTCTGTGACAGGAAAGTGGAGAGAATGAAATATCATCCCCAGCTTGAGGAAGAAAAAAGAAAGAATTGCTTTCAAAGTATTCTAGGAAGAGGATCAAGTTACCTGTATCATATTGGAGTAAAGAAGACTGGTCAGAGCCAGCCAAGCTTGAGCAAGGTAGAAAGAAATGGCATGGACATTACATAAACATATTACAGCAAAGAATATGCATGCAAAAGCCAAAAAAGAAACCAAGCTATAAGAAAAACATAACCTAAAGAATAGAATAAAACCAATACAATTAATTGCTTCATGCCATAAAAACAACTTAAGAAACTCAAAATTTTAAAAAAGAGTCCAAAGACTAGTTGATAAAACAGAATGAAATGAGATAATTTAATTGAAACAATGAACAGAATAGACAATGCTGAAAGTCATATTAGTTAAGACAGAAAAGAGATAAGATCATCACAGTGCCTTCAAAAATAAAAACCAGTGTAAAACTATTAGGCAAAAGCTAATAGAAATGAAATACAAAAATTATACAGTACAAGGGTAATGTGTTGAAATAGAATTCAGAGAATGAAACAGAAGATGCATCCAAAGGTAAAATTATAAGAAAATTTTCTGGAAATGGATAAACAACTGTATATGCAGATCAAAAAGAGCACACTGTGTTCTAGGAAATTTTGAAACAGAACACTCAACTCTAAAACAAATCCAGTTATATTTTTAAACTTAAAAAAAAAAAACCCTTTAGAATCATGCAAACCAAAACCAGAGTAGGGAATGGGGGGTATAGATCATCTTCACAGGGAAAAAGATGGCAGGTTGCTTCTGGAACATTGAATGCCAGAAAATAAAGAAGCACTGTGTGTAAGTTCAGGAGGAAAGTGTAACCCCAAAATATAACTCAAATAACACAGGAGCCATGGGCATTTCTCAGAAAGTTTGCCTGGTGGTGAAATTCAACCTATTGGAGATGGACAGATACAAAGATCTTTAGAATAAAGTATCTGTAATAAAGAGACTGGCAGTGAGATTGAATCAATTTAAATATAAAATCAATCCTAAACAACTGTGGGAATTATAATTATTATATCTGTTCAATGCAAAAACAACAATATAACAAAACTCAGGAGGGAGGCAAAAAAGTGGTACAAATTATTGTACTAATTTTTTTATATTTCAAGGCAGGAAATCAAAACAGTATTTTTAATGACTCCAACCACTTAGTGTTTTGAAAATTCTCTTTTTCCATCCTTAAAGAGATTACTTAAGAAATAAAATCCCTATGTTAAAAAAATATTTATTTGAGTTTCAACAATTAATTTTACTCATTTATTTTTCTACTTTTAAATTCAAGCACAATTAACAAAATACCATTCATTTGGAAAATATCGTTAATAATATAACTTTATTTTTATTCAAGTTCTATTTTTCTATCTTCTATCTGCATGGAAGATATCTAGGATAATATTTACTTAATGAGAAGTTCTAGGAGATGTGATGGGAAGGAGAAGGTTGTACTATCCAGCATTGACTTGATAATGCATGTTTATCAATTTTAAAAAATAAAAACCAATATGCCAGGATACTATCAGTGGCTAGTTCTGGATGTTGGGAATATGGATTTATTCATTCATTTATTGAAAAATCTTTATTGGGCACTCATTATGTAGTAAGTACTGTCCAGGGTGCTGAAAACGCAACAGCAAAAAAAACAAAGCCCTTTCTTCAAGGAGCTTGTGAGAAGGGGAGAACAGAAAAAAAACACATAGAAAGTAAACATGTACTATGTTAGAAAGTAGTAAGATGAGCTATGAAGAAAAATATCTGTCTAAGAGCAGGATGACCATATGTTCCAGTTTGCTACAGCCAGTCCCAGTTTATGACTCTTGTTTCCTAACTGACTGGGGTTCCTTTTCAATCTCAAAATTATCCTGTTTTGGATGACAATTTATATGTTTACCCACATAAGGGTGATATGAAGTGTTCTAGGGTGGGATTCAGAGAGAGTGGCCAGAAAAGTCCACATGATAAGGTAATATTTGAGCAGAGACTTGAAGAAGGGAAGGAACAAACCATGGAGGTATATATAAGGGAAGGAGTACTCCAGGCAAAAGGAGCATCAAAGACAAAGACCTTAGATCAGGATATGCTTGTCATCTTCCAAGACCACAAAGAAGGCTCAGAGGGATGGAGGCAGCAGGTGAGCTCAGAGGGGTTGGACAAAGAGAGGATAGACAGTGGGACAGTCATAAAGGGCCCTTTAGGCTCTCTTGTAAGCAGACTGGCTTTTACTTTGAATGAGACAAGATGCTAAGAGAGGATTTCAAGCAAGGAATTATTTGACCTGACTTATATTTTTAAATAACCTGGCTGCTGTGTAGAGACCAGACCATGGGAAGCAAGGATAGAAACAGAATAAGGAGGCTATGGGAAAAATCCAGATGAAGAACTGAAGCGTGGTAGCAGTGAAGGTGGTAAGAACGGGAACAAGATAGGATGGATGATTGTTATTGTTCTTCCTTGCACTTTCCTGTATCTTTTAAATTTAATAAAATTAACATTTTAGAGGAGGAACCAAGATGGCAGAGTAGAAGGATGTGCTCTCGCTCCCTCTTGCGAGAACACCAGAATCACAACTAGCTGCTGGACAATCAATGACAGGAAGACACTGGAACTCACCAAAAAAGATACCCCACATCGAAAGACAAAGGAGAAGCCACAATGAGATGGTAGGAGGGGTGCAATCACAGTAAAATCAAATCCCATAACTGATGGGTGTGTGACTCACAGACTGGCGAACACTTATACCACAGAAGTCCACCCACTGGAGTGAAGGTTCTGAGCCCATGTCAGGCTTCCAAACCTGGGGGTCCAGCAACGGGAAGAGGAATCCCTAGAGGATCAGATTTTGAAGCCTAGTGGGAATTGATTGCAGGACTTCAACAGGACTGGGGGAAACAGAGACTCCACTGCTGGAGGGCACATACAAAGTACTGTGCACATCGGGATGCAGGGGAAGGAGCAGGGACCCCACGGGAGACTGAACCAGACCTACCTGCTAGTGTTGGAGGGTCTCCTGCAGAGGTGGGGGGTGGCTCTGTTTCACCGTGGGGACAAGGACACTGGCAGCAGAAGTCTGGGAAGTACTCCATGGCCTGAGCCCTCCCAGAGTCTGTCATTAGCCCCACAAAAGAGCCCAGGTATGCTCCAGTGTTGGGATGCCTCAGGCCAAACAACCAACAGGGAGGGAACCCAGCCGCACCCATCAACAGTCAAGTGGATTGAAGTTTAACTGAGCTCTGCCCACCAGAGGAACAGTCAGCTCTACCCACCACCAGTCCCTCCCATCAAGACATTAGATAGCCTCATCCACAAGAAGGCAGAGAGCACAGGCAAGAAGAAATACAGTCCTGCAGCCTGTGGAACAAAAACCACATTCATAGAAAGAGAGACAAGATGAAAAGGCAGAGGGCTATGTACCAGATAAAGAAACAAGATAAAACTCCAGAACAACAACTAAAGGAAGTGAAAAGAGGCAACCTTCCAGAAAAAGAATTCAGAATGATAGTGAAGATGATCCAGGACCTCGGAAAAAGAATAGAGGCAAAGATTGAGAAAATGCAATAAATGTTTAACAAAGACCTAGAAGAATTAAAGAACAAACAAACAGAGATGAACAATACAGTAACTGAAATGAAAACTACACTAGAAGGAATCAACAGCAGAATAACTGAGGCAGAAAAACGGATAAGTGACCTGGAAGACAGAATGGTGGAATTCACTGCTACGGAACAGAATAAAGAAAAAAGAATGAAAAGAAATGAAGACAGCCTAAGAGACCTCTGGGACAACATTAAATGCAACAACATTCGCATTATAGCGGTCCCAGAAGGAGAAGAGAGAAAGGACCCGAGAAAATATCTGAAGAGATAACAGTCAAAAACTTCCCTAACGTGGGAAAAAAATAGCCACCCAAGTCCAGGAAGCGCAAGCGAATCCCATACAGGATAAACCCAAGGAGAAACATGCCAAGAACATACTAATCAAACTGGCAAAAATTAAAGACAAAGAAAAATTATTGAAAGCAGCAAGGGAAAAACGAAAAATAACATACGAGGGAACTCCCATAAGGTTAACAGCAGATTTCTCAGCAGAAACTCTACAAGGCAGAAGAGAGTGGCATAATATACTTAAAGTGACGAAAAGGAAGAACCAACAACCAAGATTACTCAACCCGGCAAGGATCTCATTCAGATTCGATGGAGAAGTCAAAAGCTTTACAGACAAGCAAAAGCTAAGACAATTCAGCACCACCAAACCAGCTCTACAACAAACGCTAAAGGAACTTCTCTAATGGGAAACACAAGAGAAGGAAAGGACCTACAAAAACAAACCCAAAACAATTAAGAAGATGGTCATAGGAACATACATATCGATAATTACCTTAAACGTGAATGGATTAAATGCTCCAACCAAAACACACAGGCTTGCTGAATGGATACAAAAACAAGACCCATATATATGCTGTCTACGAGAGACCCACTTCAGACCTAGGGACACACACAGATTGAAAGTGAGGGGATGGAAAAAGATATTCCATGCAAACGGAAATCAAAATAAAGCTGGAGTAGCTATATTCATATTATATAAAATAGACTTTAAAATAAAGAATGTTACAAGACACAAGGAAGGACACTACATAACGATCAAGGGATCAATCCAAGAAGATGATATAACAATTAAAAATATATATGCACCCAACTTAGGAGCACCTCAAAAAGTAAGGCAACTGCTACCAGCTATAAAAGAAAAAAATCGACAGTAACACAATAATAGTGAGGGACTTTAACACCTCACTTATCCCAAGGGACAAATCATCCAAAATGAAAATAAATAAGGAAACAGAAGCTTTAAATGACACAATAGACCAGACAGATTTAATGGTTATTTATAGGACATTCCATCCCAAAGCAGCAGATTACACTTTCTTCTCAAGTGCACATGGAACATTCTCCAGGATAGATCACATTTTGGGCCACAAATCAAGCCTCAGTAAATATAAGAAAATTGAAATAATATCAAGCATCTTTTCTGACCACAATGCTATGAGATTAGAAATCAATTACGGGAAAAAAACGTAAAAAACACAAACACATGGTGGCTAAACAATACGCTACTAAATAACCAAGAGATCACTGAAGAAATCAAAGAGAAAATAAAAAAATACCTAGACACAAATGACAAAGAAAACAAGACGATCCAAAACCTATGGGATGCAGCAAAAGCAGTTCTAACAGGCAAGTTTATAGCTATACAAGCCTACCTCAAGACACAAGAAAAATCTCAAGTAAACAATCTACCCTTACACCTAAAGGAACTAGAGAAAGAAGAAAAAAGAAAACCCAAAGTTAGCAGAAGGAAAAAAATCATAAAGATCAGAGCAGAAATAAATGAAATACAAACAAAGAAAACAATAGCAAAGATCAATAAAACTAAAAGCTGGTTCTTTGAGAAAATATAAAAAATTGACAAACCATTAGCCAGACTCATCAAGAAAAAGAGGGAGAGGACTCAAATCAATAAAATGAGAAATGAAAAAGGAGAAGTTACAACAGACACCGCAGAAATACAAACCATCCTAAGAGACTACTACAAGCAACTCTTTGCCAATAAAATGGACAACCTGGAAGAAATGGACAAATTCTTAGAAAGGTACAACCTTCCAAGACTGAACCAGGAAGAAACAGAAAATATGAACAGACCAATCACAAGTAATGAAATTACAACACTGATTAAAAATCTTCCAACAAACAAAAGTCCAGGACCAGATGGCTTCACAGGTGAATTCTATCAAACATTTAGAAAAGAGCTAACACCCATCCTTCTCAAACTCTTGCAAAAAACTGCAGAGGAAGGAACACTTCCAAACTCATTCTATGAGGCCACCATCACCCTGATACCAAAACCAGACAAAGATACTACAAAAAAAGAAAATTACAGACCAATACCACTGATGAATATAGATGCAAAAATCCTCAACAAAATACTAGCAAACAGAATCCAACAACACATTAAAAGGATCACACACCACGATCAAGTGGGATTTATCCCAGGAATACAAGGATTCTTCAATATATGCAAATCAATCAATGTGATACACCATATTAACAAACTGAAGAACAAAACCATATGATCATCTCAATAGATGCAGAAAAAGCTTTTGACAAAATTCAACACCAATTTATGATAAAAACTCTCCAGAAAATGGGCACAGAGGGAACCTACATCAACATAATAAAGGCCATGTACGACAAACCCACAGCAAACATCATTCTCAATGGTGAAAAACTGAAAGCATTTCCTCTAAGATCAGGAATGAGACAAGGATGTTCACACTCGCCAGTGTTATTCCACATAGTTTTGGAAGTCCTAGCCACGGCAATCAGAGAAGAAAAAGAAATAAAAGGAATACAAATTGGAAAAGAAGAAGTAACACTGTCACTGTCTGCAGATGACATGATAGTATACACAGAGAATCCTAAAAACGCCACCAGAAAACTACTAGACCTAATCAATGAATGTAGTAAAGTTGCAGGATACAAAATTAATGCACAGAAATCTCTTGCATTCGTATACACTAATGATGAAAAATCTGAAAGAGAAATTATGGAAACACTCCCATTTACCACTGCAACAAAAAGAAAAAAATACCTAGGAATAAACCTACCTAGGGAGACAAAGACCTGTATGCAGAAAACTATAAGACACTGATAAAAGAAATTAAAGATGATACCAACATATGGAGAGATATACCATGTTCTTGGATTGAAAGAATCAATATTGTGAAAATGACTATACTACCCGAAGCAATCTACAGATTCAATGCAATCCCTATCAAACTACCAATGGCATTTTTTACGGACCTGAACAAATCATCTTAAAATTTGTATGGAGAAACAAAAGACCCCGAATAGCCAAAGCAGTCTTGAGGGAAAAAACAGAGGTGGAGTAATCAGACTCCCTGACTTCGGACTATACTACAAAGCTACAGTAATCAAGACAATATGGTACTGGCACAAAAACAGAAGTACAGATCAACTGAACAAGATAGAAAGCCCAGAGATAAACCCACGCTCATATGGCAACTAAACTATTACAAAGGAAGCAAAGATATACAATGGAGAAAAGACAGTCTCTTCAATAAGTGGTGCTGGGAAAACTGAACAGCTACATATAAAAGAATGAAATTAGAACACTCCCTAAAACCATACACAAAAATATACTCAAAATGGATTAGAGACCTAAATGTGAGACCGGACACTATTAAACTCGTAGAGGAAAACATAGGAAGAACACTCTTTGACATAAATCACAGCAAGATCTTTCTTGATCCACCTCCTAGAGTAATGGAAATAAAAACAAAAATTAACAAATGGGACCTAATGAAACTTCAAAGCTTTTGCACAGGAAAGGAAACCATAAGCAGGACAAAAAGACAACACTCAAAATGGGAGAAAATATTTGCAAACGATTCAACGGACAAAGGATTAATCTCCAAAATATATAAACAGCTCATGAAGCTCAATATTAAAAAAACAAACAACCCAATCCAAAAATGGGCAGAAGATCTAAATAGTCATTTCTCCAAGGAAGACATAGATGGCCAAGAAGCACATGAAAAGCTGCTCAACATCACTAATTATTAGAGAAATGCAAATCAAAACTACAATGAGGTATCACCTTACACCAGTTAGAATGGGCATCATCAGAAAATCTACAAACAACAAATGCTGGAGAGGGTGTGGAGAAAAGGGAACCCTCTTGCACTGTTGGTGGGAATGTAAATTGATACAGCCACTATGGAGAACAGTATGGAGGTTCCTTAAAAAACTAAAAATAGAATTACCATATGACCCAGCAATCCCACTACTGGGCATATACCCAGAGAAAACCATAATTCAAAAAGACACATGCAGGCTTCCATGGTGGCGCAGTGGTTGAGAGTCTGCCTACCCATGCAGGGGACACGGGTTCGTGCCCCGGTCCAGGAAGATCCCACATGCTGCAGAGCAGCTGGGCCCGTGAGCCATGGCCGCTGAGCCTGCACGTCCGGAGCCTGTGCTCTGCAACGGGAGAGGCCACAACAGTGAGAGGCCCGCGTACCGCAAAAAAAAAAAAAAAAAAAAAAAACCAAAAAGACACAAGCACCCCAATGTTCATTGCAGCCCTATTTACAATAGCCAGGTCATGGAAGCAACCTAAACGCCCATCAACAGACAAATGGATAAAGATATGGTACATATATACAATGAAATATTACTCAGCAATAAAAAGGAAAGAAATTGAGTCATTTGTTGAGACGTGAATGGATCTCAAGACTGTCATACAGAGTGAAGTCAGTCAGAAAGAGAAAAACAAATATCGTATATTAACGCATGCACGTGGAACCTAGAAAAATGGTACAGATGAACCAGTTTGCAGGGCAGAAGTTGAGACACAGATGTAGAGAACAAACATATGGACACCAAGGGGCAAAAACCGTGGTGGGGTGGGGATGGTGGTGTGCTGAATTGGGCGATTGGGATTGACATGTATACACTGATGTGTATAAAACTGATAACTAATACGAACCTGAAGTATAAAAAAACAACTAACACTAAACTTTCTTTGTGTTATTTGTATGGAAATATGTTAATATAAATGTTTCAGACATTACATGAAATTTCTAAAAATCTTATATGTTCTGGTATAATGTTATAAGTCATAATTCTAATTATTACTTTAAAATGTATATCTCAGAAATAACTAAATTTCCTTGTCAACTGCATTATTATGAACTTTCATCAAATCTTTAATCGTGGTCATTTTTCAGACTTTTGTCATTTACAGACAGTTCTGGGTGTACTCTGATGCTTTTGCAAATATGTTCCTATAAAAGGGTTTCATCTTCAAGGAATTCATGGAAAAGACTGTGACAAGTACAGGTTTCTGGTAACTGACTATACTGCTGAACTGAATGAATAAGCATTTTCAGAACTCTAATGGAAAACTGATGAATTCATAAAAAGTGCTAACAAAAGATGAAGATGAAAAAAATTAATTACATGGGACTGACTGAACTGCTGAGGATGATTATAATTTTTGTGACTTTCTGTTTGAATAAAAAAAAAATCCCACAAGGACTCAGAGGCAAAAAATATACAAATCAATTTTCACTGCAAAGTAAAGGAGCTGTTACAGTGCAGGATCACTGGACTGAATGTCAATACTATGACATAGTATGAGTGTGTTTCGTATTTGGTAATTGCAATCATTGTTGCTTTTGTTGTGGTCATCCATTTACAATGATTGGGGTCAGTTTATTTATCTCTTGTAAAAATAAAATACAGTGTGTGTGTGTGTGTGTGTGTGTGTGTGTGTGTGTGTGAAAAAAGAAAGACAACACCTGTTTCTTAAGGTCACCACCTGGCATTATACCTTTGTATAAAAATTTGACTACATTTAAACTCCTTTTCATAAAATTAACCACACTGATGACAAAACAAACAAAAATTTACTTTTTAAAAGAGTAATGGTAAAAGCTTCAAGAGACATTTAGCAGACTCTAACAGAAGCTAATGGCCATTTGTAGGAGGTAAAAGAGGGGCAGTCCTTTAAGATTATCAAGTTTTTGCCTTAAGCAGCAAGAATCATGGCTCCATTAAACAAAACGGGGGATGCAGAAGATACAACAAGCATTGGGTATTAGAACATTGAATTAAAGTGCCCACAAACCAGTGCTAACCAGGCATTAACCAAGAAGCAACCATACAGAGTGGTTTTAAAAAGCTATCTGGGTCTGGGATAGAGTTAAAGAGTCATCAACACAAAAGTTATTATTGAAGTTATGTGGGAATAACTGAAAGAGGGTGTGGACACGGGAAAAGAACGATGCCATGGAAGAAGAGAAGTCTGTATACTGGACAAGAACAAGAGGAAGTGGGAGAAGGTGCAGAAGGAAATGGTGTTTTTGAAGGCCAAGATATAAAGGGAGTGCCAAACTTCACACGTATTATCATTATGTCAACTCATCTGACTGAATATCATCCAGCCCAGGGAAGGAGGTTTGCAAGTGTTTAAGCCCCTATTTAAAAATAGAACTTTGCTGCTGCAAGTTCTTTTTCACTGTAAACTTGATAGAGATAAAATATGACTGTGCCTGTGATGCTAATTTAGTATTTGTTTTATAATTTCTATAGCCTTTTGTGTTACTTTAAGTGATCCTTAAAAAAGACTTTTTGAACACTGTAGACTATATAAACTATAATGCCTGCTTTAAAATATAATATAATCTCCATTTATATCCAATTAACCATCTCAGTCTTCCTTAATAACATTCTTGCCTTAAACAGTGTCATCTTGAACTAATATGATTCAGGTCTGGTAAGACTATAGATGTTCCTCCTGCAACTCTGAATGGAGAAACAGAAGTCTACAAAATCCTACTTGGGTTTCATCTAGTCTACTGCCATACAAGGGCAAGTTCATATATTGCTGTTTTATTTTTTCATGATTAAAACTAAGTTTATCAGATATTTTTTCTACTGAAATTTTCCTTTATTTTGACTTTAATAGGTATTTAAAACCCCTTTTTCCCCAGTCAATCTGTGATTGGTGGGGCATGGCAAGAAAAAAGGATGCGCTGGCAAACAGCCTCCTGTCTTTCACTCATAAAACATATTTATGATGAAAAGAAGGTGATAAAACAGGAAAGTATTAGCTCTTCTCACTGATGTTATTCCATCCACACATCTGCAAAGCCTCAGCTCTCAACTATTCACCCTTGGGAAGAAATCGGCAAGGCAAATTTCTCATTTTCCTAATTTCAAGGTGACTGAAGCCCTAGAGTCTCCTATAACTGTTGTTCATGGACATTTAGGATTTACACTCCTCGGGAAATAGACAATTCATACATTTTAACACTCAAATCAACCTTGAGTGCCCTTCTATCCTTCTTCAAGTAATAAAGACACAATGATCAATTTTGCACATTTTCTCACTGGCATCTTACATGGGCTGTGAAAGTTTAATAGGGTTCTATTTCTGAAAATTATGCCATGTTGCTTTAGCTATTCTGATACCCAAGGAATTGGAAAGGTGAATCATTCATTCTGTTGCTTAGGGAGATATTTCCAGAGAAAAGGATTCTGAACTCCCTTCCAAATCTAAAACTTTCTTTCAAAATCTCCTTTGCTGAACACATCATTGCTTACCAGGTATCCCTAAATAACGCCTTTTCTTCTTAGAGGATAATTTCAAACTAGTACATCTGTTAAGTGAGCACCCTTTGTATGACATTTTTCTGTCAGCAGGTTTATCTCTTTGATCGCATGATATTGTGTTCATTTTGGTCACAGTGTTGATTTTCCCACCTGTGAAACTATTCCTACCGCTTGATCAATGGATAGACTTTTGTGTCCACCCACTTTCTTCAGCCAAGAAGAAATAAATATGTGGACTTCCCTGATGGCGCAGTGGTTAAGAATCCACCTGCCAATGCAGGGGACACAGGTTCGATCCCTGGTCCAGAAAGATGCCACATGCCGTGGAGCAACTAAGCCCGTGCACCACAACCACTGAAGCGCATGCACCTAGAGCCCGTGCTCCGCAACGAGAAGCCACAGCAATGAGAAGCTTGCGTACTGCAAGGAAGAGTAGCCCCCACTCGCTGCAACTAAAGAAAGCCCCTGCACAGCAACGAAGACCCAACACAGCCAAAAATAAATAAATAAATTTAAATAAATAATATGTGTATTGCATACAACAGCATTAACAGTAAAATCAAAAGCATGTACTGGCTCTGCAGTATGATTTGCAGATAATCAGTATCACCTGAGAACTTCTGAAAACTATAAATTCTCACCCTGTTTCCAGATCTAGTGAATCAGAATATCCCAGGGAAGGGCCCAGCAAGTGAAGGCTTAACAAGCCCTCCAGGTGATTCTGATGAAGTTAAAGTTTGAGGAGCACTGAATATTAGAAACACCTGGGGTGCTTTCTTTTTTTTAATGAGAATGTGCAGAGGAGGTGAGTGGGGCATATCAGACTAATTAAATCAAAATCTCTGCGACTGGGACCTGGCACTGATATGTTTTAAAAGTTCCCAGATGTGTGTTCTAATGCACAATCAGATTTGAGAGCCACTGCTGCAGAGACAACCTGTCTTAAATGGTGAAAACCACTCTTTAACTTATATAAAACAATTTACTGGTTTTGCAATCTACTAGTTATATTTCTTTAGGCGCTTATTTTATCTACCCAATTAGCTTGAGGTGAGAGTCCAAGTATTATTCATATTTCATCCCCTGAAGTGATTAGCACAATCGCATGCACACTGAATTTAATAAGAACATATTTCAATACCCACTCCACAAAGCACTGTCCCATTTGTTCCTCACAACACACCTCTGAAATAGGCAGATCACTCTCATTTTTTTTTTTTTAAATAGAGCTCACAGAGGATAACTGACTTATTTTCTCATAGTTAATTACAGCAAAACCACCTACCCAGAGATCTTTCCAACTCTAAATGTTTCTCCTCTTCAACTTCTATCTGGGATGCAGTTTCCCTACAGAGAGTCTTCTCACTTTCTGTAAAACGATCCTCTCCTATCCCATCTCCTCACCACCACTTCTGGGCCAGAATTTATGCCTTTCAAAAGGCATCGTTTAGCTTCAGAGAGTTACAGCTCTCTTCACCCTGCAGAGACGTGAAGCATCATTGATTTTAAGATGCTCGAATGCTGAAGCCACAGAACACAGTCTTCACTAAAAAAGTTCTGAAAAGGAGGGAAGTAGGTAATAAAATGATATGTCTCTTAGCTCACTGATCTTTAACACTGATAATTCTCAAAGTAAAGGAAATCATCAAGTGAATGTGACAGTACACATTTTTTTCTAAATGAATTTGCTATTGTTTTAATCACAGCCTTCAGATGGCTCAACACCTACTGTCATGAAAACATGAACCCAATGAATTGTAGCACGAATAGCATGCAAATTCATCCGTATGCCAGCCATGCACCATCTGCAAGAAAGGCCTATAAATAATCCTTCTTTTCTTTCCAAATCCAAACAATTCTATTGTACACAAGCCATATTCATAGATGGATCACCATACACACTCTCATTAGAGGCTTCCAAGTGTTATTTCTTTTTTCCTAGAGCATAAATGTTGAATACTTGGTCTGCATTCTTCACAGCGTGGGTGGGCTATGTGAAATGTTTTAGGTTTTGATCATAACTATATTCAGGCTGCAGCTTCTGCCCTTAGAAAGAATCAGCATCTGTCTTGATTATCAGTTGTGCTAAGGAAGTCACTCTTAAGGCACATTTTACTTTAGCTCCCACAAGCTGAACAATCCAAAAGATTCCACAAGTTTTATTTACTGCACTCTCATAATAAATTTAAAACTTTATAACCTGAATAGGGAATAAAGATAAAGAAACAAAATTATCCAGACTCATATTCACAGCCCTAATTTAGATGAGAAGGTCATATTACTATTCATGAGGGGGGAGCCCGTGAACTTGCCAGGGAACACGTTGCCATGATGCGCTGTATCAGGGAGTCTGCTGGGGTCAGATCATACTCCCTCCCAGCATCTGGAAAGCCCAAACCTTCTCTCTGATGGTGGCAAACAGGAGAAAGGAGGCAAGGTGGTAATTAAGCAGAGAAGGACATGGCAGTAAAAGTAAAGTCAAGACTTGAAACAGAAAGCATAGGAAGATGTCAATAGGGTCATTTCCACATAAGGTACACTGAGAAGAGAAGCAAATATAAAAATTTTTCGTCTTCATAGTTAACATTTAGAGGTTACCAATACAAGCTGTAGAATCAATACCCTAAATACTAATGGTATGTCCACTAATCTGTGTGATTTTTGGTAACTTAATTTTTCTGTGCCTCAGTAACTTCATCTGTGAAATAGGGATAATAATGGTTCCTACCTTACAGGTATCATTGGTGAGGGGCTTAGAAAGATGTCTGGCACAGAGCACACAGTGAATATTTGCTATTATTATTATTGTCATTATTATAATTATTTGATGTCTCCTCTTAAACTAAGAAGAGTTCCAATATAAAACATACAGGATAGAGATTGTAAGTGATTCGTTTGGCTCTCTGTAGCTTTCAGCCTGTGCTCCTGGCCATGGCATGATAGCTTCCTCTTCAGTAACTGGTAATTCTGGTCTCCTCACTTTCCATGATCATCTTCAAATATCTCCTGTTCTTTGCCTCCCTTATTCTTATACAAGTTACAAGTTTATCTAAAGTACAAAGACTTCCAAGTCTAAAATTTTCCAATTATATAAAAACTCTACCCTGTAGGATCATGCTAAAAAATGAACAGGTTTTGCTAATGTGGGATATAAAAATCATATTTAACTTTCAAAACCATAGAAAATCAAGAGCTGCTCTTTCTGGAAAGACTGCAAGCAAGAAAGAGCTAATGTGACTCATTTATCATTTTGTAGAGCAAACATTCCAGCCAAAATAATTAATATTTGAGGTGGACAGAAGAACTATCTGTAGGTTCAGAGACAAGATTTAAATACTCAGGATACATATATGTATGTATGTAGAAAAGCACCTTCCCAACTCCACTGTGTTATTTATACCCCAGTTTTTTCCTTTTCTGTGATGTTAATTCGCTCAGCAAGAGTTAAAAAGAAGGATTAGTGCAAACATGACATATGAATCTGACAACTAGCCATGGTCTAATCAACTCTCTTCAATCTGACCAAAATCAGTATTTCTAAAGCCAAGATTCTGGCCATGTTTTTCAGAATTGGTGCTAACTCTCCCATTTAAAAACTAACACCTCATGGTCCTGTGCATCAGTTAAGCCTTTTCCAAATTGCTCGTGTATTTACTTTCAAGTAAAGAAGGCCAGAATATTTACTAAGGCAACTTTCTGATGTCTTTTCCAGTGCTGAATTGATAATGAATGTAACTCAGAGACACAGAGGAAAAATGTTAATCTATAAGTGGATTTCTGACTGGATTTGATTTTTTAAATTATCCCAAAGAGCTCAGTAGCATGTTGGGTTTTGATAGGGCAATTTATGTGTGAGCTATTAGGCTCCTAGTAACAACCCAACACATAAGATACCTTGTTTTATGAAGAGAGAAAGGAGTGGTTATAAAGACTTGAGGTTATTCCTATTCATTTTCATCCTTTGAAATAACAAAAGTCAGAGTCTCTTTGCATAGTTAACCTGCTAGACAAACAAGTGCTGTTCCACAACAAATAAATTCTATGTGTGCATATGAGAAGGTCAAAATGGCAATCTTTCCACATTTGCTACTGCAGAACTAAAGGGCTTTGCTATCTCTGTTAGGGATGTGTTAGAATAAGCAGATGATAACAGAACAGAAAGCTCTCAAGAAAATGAGGTCTCACATAAGATCAACTCCACAAGCTACATTTTAAAATCAGTTTCATTACCTCTCATTGGTTCAAAAGCCTGCTTGGGGTAGAGCCTAGTGTTTGGGAGGGCAGAGTGTCAAAACAAACTAGGTCATGGGTTCTATCCCTGTCCTGAGAGTCTCTGCTCTTTCAATATAAAATGGTGATAATAATACCTATCTAATAAAGGTGTTGTGAAGATTACTCTGGATAACTCATGTAAAACACCCGCCACGTAATAGGTGCTCAGTAAAGAGTATATATTATCATACTTTCTGTGCTTTTTTTCCTGAGGCTTTTTTCAATTAAATTTATTTATTGCTTAAATGAGATGAGTATGTGAAATATTAAATCAATCCCTAGAAGGGTTGAATAAGATTAAAGTGAAGTTTTGGGTTAAGAAAAACTGAATAAACATTGTTAGGCAGACTCTAAGATTAGTGGGAAAAATCATAGCATCTTAGCCTTACAACGACCTATATCTCATGAGGAAGTAGAGATGGTCAGAAAGCAATGAATGAGATTTGAAAGCAAGACTAAAGCAAGCCTTTGAGTAAACACTTTGGCTGTGTATGCACACCAAGCAAAATGAAAGGTTAAAAAGGATAATTTAGATAATTCATGCCAACAGAAAAGGGTTTCTCTTTCTTCAAATATGCAGATATTTCAGGAAGAGTGTTTATTATCTTCAATTTTTCACTTATTTCTTCAGTTCCACAGTTCATGTGTTGCATATATCAATACACCCTATTTCTTTGAGATCCCACAAAGAACAAAATGGTTGCTTAGTTGTACTGTAGTCATGAAAAAGCAATGTAAAAAGCAATCAAACCATTTGGTTAAAGGCAGATCAAGGGGGTCTTCCCTGGTGGCACAATGGTTAAGAATCCGCCTGCCAATGCAGGGGACACGGGTTCAAGCCCTGGTCCGGGAAGATCTCACATGTCACAGAGCAAGTAAGCCTGTGTACCGCAACTACTGAGTCTGTGCTCTAGAGCCTGCAAGCCACAACTACTGAGCCCGTGGCCCACAACTGCTGAAGCCCGTGTGCCTAGAGCCGGTGCTCCACAACAAGAGAAGCCAGCGCAATGAGAAGCCCACACACAACAACGAAGAGTAGCCCCCACTCACCACAACTAGAGAAAGCCTGCACACAGCAACAAAGACCGAGCGCAGCCAAGGATAAATAAATTAGTTTTAAAAAAAAGGCAGATCAGGAAAGCACAAATCTAAGGTTATAGTGCACTTTTATGAGTCATCCAGGGCTCAAAGCATATTACAGCTTTAGGATCAACCTAAAGAACATATCCAAACTTTATGGCCTCTGAGTTGTTAAGGAAATACAGTTTCACTCTTTTTTTCCACCCACACACTATACAGAGCTATTTATCAGGTGGGAGGCAGAAGAAATAGAGAAAATCCTAAGGCCTTTCCCATCAAAGTCTGTTTTATTCAAAGGTCCATTTTCTTTTATTAGTATGTACTCTTAGGCAGTGGCCGTACACAAAATAGAATGGAGAATTGAAGCTACTATTCAACCAGTTGAGATCTAAAACTCCTGCAGTCCTCCAAAAAGTCTAAGTGCTTTAACTCTGAATTACACAGACATTATCACAATTATAAAAACTACACTTCACTTTTCATGTATAGATAGACATACCTTAACTAAAGGATTCATTTGGGAACATACTTTATTCTGTTTCCCATGTTTGTAAGGTAAGCAACACACTGAATGCTGTGTAAGCTTCTTAAAGTCATTGGCATGACAAGATTAATTTCATTTCTATCAATAAATATACAGTTTATCTTTATAAATTCATGAATTCAAGCTAAGTTTTTACAATTCTTGAAGTTTTGTTTAAATCTAATTAGTATTTTCTTTTCCAAGTTTGTAAATAATTTCAATTTGTCAAGGCTCAGTTATTAGCAAATATAGCCCTTGAAATGTCAGTAGTAACTCCCACATTTTATTTCAAGTGTAGTTAATGACTTATGTGTAGAATTCTCTTTTTTTGTTCCCTTTATCATTATTTTTTAAACATCTTTATTGGAATATAACTTTAAAACGGTGTGTTAGTTTCTGCTTTATAACAAAGTGAACCAGCTGTACATATACATATATCCCCATATCTCTTACCTCTTGCATTTTCCTCCCACCCTCCATATCCCACCCCTCTAGGTAGTCACAAAGCACCAAGCTGATCTCCCTGTGCTATGTGGCTGCTTCCCACTAGCTATCAATTTTACATTTGGTAGCGTATAAATGTCCATGCCACTCTCTCACTTCATCCCAGCTTACCCTTCCCCTTCCCCGTGTCCTCAAGTCCATTCTTTAGTAGGTCTGCATCTTTATTCCAGTCCTGCCCCCCTAGGTTCTTCATAACCATTTTTTTTTTTTTTTACTCCATATATATGTGCTAGCATAGAGTATTAGTTTTTCTGACTTACTTCACTCTGTATGACAGACTCTGGGTCCATCCACCTCACTACAAGTAACTCAAATTTTGTTTCTTTTTATGGCTGAGTAATATTCTATTGTATATATGTGCCACATCTTCTTCATCCATTCATCTGTTGATGGACATTTAGGTTGCTTCCATGCCCTGGCTATTGTAAATAGAGCTGCAATGAATACTGTGGTACATGACTCTTTTTGAATTATAGTTTTCTCGGGGTATATGCCCAGTAGTGGGATTGCTGTGTCGCATGGTAGTTCTATTTGTAGTTTTTAAAGGAACCTCCATACTGTTCTCCATACTGGCTGTATCAATTTACATTCCCACCAACAGTGAAAGAGGGTCCACTTTACTCCACACCCTCTCCAGTAGTTTTTTGATGATGGCTATTCTGTAGTTTTTTGATGTAGTTTTTTGATTGTAGTTTTTTGATGATGGCTATTCTAGTTTTTTGATGATGGCTATTGTAGTTTTTTGATGATGGCTATTCTGACTGGTGTGAAATGATACCTCATTGTAGTTTTGATTTGCATTTCTCTTAATGATTAATAATGTTGAGCATTCTTTCATATGTTTCTTGGCAATCTGTATATCTTCTTTGGAGAAATGTCTATTTAGGTCTTCTGCCAATTTTTGGATTGGGTTGTTTGTTTTTGTGATATTGAGCTGCATGAGCTGCTTATAAATTTTAGAGATTAATGCTTTGTCAGTTGCTTCATTTGCAAATATTTTCTCCCATTCTGAGGGTTGTCTTTTCATCTTGTTTATGGTTTCCTTTGCTGTGCAAAAGCTTTTAGGTTTCATTAGGTCCCATTGGTTTATTTTGGTTTTTACTTCCATTTCCCTAGGAGGTGGGTCAAAAAGGATCTTGCTGTGATTTATGTCACAGAGTGTTCTATGTTTTCCTGTAAGAGTTTTATAGTGTCTCCCCTTACATTTAGGTCTCTAATTCATTTTGAGTTTATATTTGTGTCTGGTGTTAGGGAGTGTTCTAATTTCATTCTTTTACATGTAGCTGTCCAGTTTTCCCAGCACCACTTATTGAAGAGGCTGTCTTTTCTCCATTGTATATTCTTGCCTCCTTTATCAAAGATAAGGTGACCATATGTACGGGGGTTTTTCTCTGGGCTTTCTATCCTGTTCCATTGATCTATATTTCTGTTTATGTACCAGTACCATACTGTCTTGATTACTTTAGCTTTGTAGTATAGTCTAAATTCAGGGAGCCTGATTATTTCAGCTCCATTTTTCTTTCTCAAGATTGCTTTGGCTATTCGGGGTCTTTTGTGTTTCCATACAAATTGTGAAATTTTTTGTTATACTTCTGTGAAAAATGCCATTGGTAGTTTGATAGGGATTGCAATGAATCTGTAGATTGCTTTGGATAGTATAGTCATTTTCACAATGTGGATTCTTCCAGACCAAGAACATGGTATATCTCTCCATCTGTTTCTATCATCTTTAATTTCTTCCATCAGTGTCTTATAGTTTTCTGCATACAGATCTTTTGTATCCTTAGATAGGTTTATTCCTAGGTATTTTATTCTTTTTGTTGCAATGGTAAATGAGAGTGTTTCCTTAATTTCTCTTTCAGGTATTTCATCATACGTATATAAGAATGCAAGTGTTTTCTGTGCATTAATTTTGTAGCCTGATACTTTACCAAATTCATTGATTAGCTCTAGTAGTTTTCTGGTAGCATCTTTAGGATTCTCTATGCATAGTATCATCTCCTCTGCAAACAGTGACAGCTTTACTTTTTCTTTTCCGATTTGGATTCCTTTTATTTCTTTTTCTTCTCTGATTGCTGTAGCTAAAACCTCCAAAACAGTGTTGAATAATAGTGGTGAGAGTGGGCAACCTGGTCTTATTCCTGATCTTAGTGGAAATGGTTTCAGTTTTTCACCATTGAAGACGATGTTGGCTGTGGGTTTGTCATATATGGCCTTTATTATGTTGAGGAAAGATCCCTCTATGCCTACTTTTTGGAGGGTTTTTATCATAAATGGGTGTTGAATTTTGTCAAAAGGCTTTTCTGAATCTATTGAGATGATCATATGGTTTTTATTATTCAATTTGTTAATATGGTGTATCACATTGATTTGCATATACCAATGATAACAAGAGCTAAAAACTATACTAAAAATAAAAAACAATCAAACAAAAAAACGGACAGACCGAACCCTAGGACAAATGGTAAAAGCAAAGCTATACAGACAAAATCACATACAGAAGCATACACATACACACTCACAAAAAGAGAAAAAGGAAAAAGTATATATATCATTGCTCCCAAAGTCCACCGCCTCAATTTGGGATGATTCCTATTTAGGTATTCCACAGATGCAGGGTACATCAAGTTGATTGTGGAGATTTAATCCACTGCTCCTGAGGCTGCTCAGAGAGATTTCCCTTTCTCTTCTTTGTTCGCACAGCTCCCGGGGCTCAGTTTTGGATTTGGCCTTCCGTCATCTTGAAGGTCTCCTCTAAATCTAATTCGTTTTAAAAGCAGAATTATATGCAGTCGAAGAGCTAAGATAAACTCTTTTGGAAATACGTTTTCTATATTATTCTTTGATGTATAGCTCTGATGTGTCACTATGTTGGTTCAGACCTCAATTTTTTTCTTATTGTGACAACTGCAATGGTCTTTTAATTGGCCCTAATGTCTATAAACTCATACCCTTCCCATCTATTTTCCATGCTGTAACCACATTTTTAGATGCAAACCTCAGGATGACACTCTCTGGACCAAAGTGTTTCAATGACACCCCACCACCACTTCTCTCATTACTTGCAAGATAAAGACTCCCAGTTCCACAGCATGTACACAGACCCTTCAAGGCCTGGCTTCTGACCACTTCCTTGGGCTCATTTCCTACCCCTTACCCATTACTACCCATTACTTGCACTTCTCCAGTTGTGACATGCATATCCTATCCCTGTGCTTTTCTTGATGTTGCTTCCTTCACATTGCCCACAGATGAATACCTAGCATTCTTTAATACTTTCTTCGGCATTTTCCCTGATGTCTACACCCCTCCAGATATGAATTGATAGATCCATCTTTGGTGTCCCCATAGTATGAAGCTGTTTGTTGAAATCCTATCCAGTCTTCAAAACCAATTTTAAATGTTGCTTTCTCTGTAAACACAATGACAATACGATTTACCTTCCAAACTGGAATGCTTTTGACAATGCAGGGGCGTCCTGTTAATAGTTACCCCAGGACAATAGATATAAACTAGAACTATCCCAGGCAAACCAGGACATGTGTTTACCTTATCCAGAAAAGCCTTTATGATTAGTAAAACTGGTTATGAGCACTTCTACTTTATACTTCTCTTATGCTACTATGTCCTTGCAATATGTTCGTGCATGTTTGTGTCATTCCTATTACTAAAAATCATACTCTCTTTACAGACAGCAATTATATTTTACTCATCTTTGTATTCTCCACTATACCTGCCACATTGCTTTACATATAAAAAGTATTTAAAATTCTGTTCCCTTAGAATGGTTGATAAGTGCTATCTATGGCAGTGGTGAAGAAACAAAATGTGCTATCTTTTAAATGTTACTACTTGTGGATTTTAGTCTAATTAGCAACATGTTCTCAACTAACCAATCTGTATCAATTGTGTCTTGAAATGCCAGGAATTTACTTCACACACTAGAATCTAAAGAAAGCTTTTTTCCTGCTGCATTGGGTTTCTGCTATATCACTCTGATGAAGAAGAAATAGATATCTAAATGTTTAATTTTTCCTAAATATTGAAAACCTTAGAGAAAATTATCTCCTGAAACTCTATTGCTTATTTAAAAATAAAATTATGCTTCTACTTGTTTGAGAAGTATTGTTCCATTTGATGTCAATTATATACCAAACTATTGAGACTCAAGAAATAGCTAAATTCTTTGATTTCAAATGGAAACAAGGTTATAAAGATATATCAAAGAGAAATTTTATTCACTGATGATTTCAGAGATGTCACATTCAGTGAACAGACTGCAACTGGTCATTAGCAAATTTTTACCAATATGTTTTTTTCTAGAACTTTATAAATTTCTCAAAGAATGTGAATACAATATTGACTGTTAGCATCTCTGATCCAAAATACTGTTTAACATAGTATTTTAAATAGGGTTAGTTTTCTTAATTTTGTACAAAGTGACTGTGAGTCCAGATAGTTAAACACCTTTTGGGGGGAAACCATGAAAACAAACCAACCCTGGACAATACAGTCTTCTGATTAGATTATGTCCCATGAGGAAACTTTTCTCTTGCAGATAGTCAAGTCTATCGTCAATGGACCAGCAATCCAGACTCAAGGAAACATTAGTTCCACAAAGTTAGATCTGGGTTTTGTCAGTGACCACATGCCTGCCCCAGGAAGGAACAATTCCACTTCTTAACCTGTGCCCGTCCTTCAAGTCTTGAATGTCTCACACCGTTTTCTTAGGTTAGAGTTTAATTTGTTCAGCTTAACTGAAAAACTATATAACTAGGTACAACTAAATGATGACTTTCACAGTATGATGGACATTCCAGAGAACTACTGATACTTAAAATTATCATAAAAATCTGTATTTGAGTAGAGCCCACCTAGTACATTTCCCCAGATGAATCCTAACAAACATACCGACTTCCTCCCCTGCAAACTGTAAAACACAATACTTGTGGAATAACATACAAACCACAAACCTATTGCCAGATGTCATCCTCATTCTCATGAAAAGATATCGGATACTGTCCAATAACAGGCAAGTCTGTTTTAATGCATTTATATTCTCTGCCTACGTAAAGGGAATTTATAGAGGCTCATACAAAAACATATCAAAAAAGGTATTTTTACATAGACCAAAAAAAATCAAAACTCAGAGAAACTAGGTAGAAGAATAAGATGAAATCAGAACTCAAGTTAGACACAGAAATGTATACCATATGTTCCTGTATAATTACTGAAGGTGGCCTGTAAATTTGACTCTGAGCTTTCTAGCAGCCAAAGAAAAGAGGAACATGCAATCAGTTAGAAAATTCTTAGAGTCAATATGACAGAAAACTGGCATTTTATCAGGAGAAGCTCAGATTTCTCAATCGGGGAAAATCTCCTCATGGGTCCTCTTACACTGTGAGTTATACTAGACTTTATTCTTTTGTCCTCACTTCTAGTTAGTTGGTTAGTTTTTTTTGTTTGTTTGTTTTTTTGCGATATGCGGGCCTCTCACTGTTGTGGCCTCTCCCATTTGCGGAGCACAGGCTTGGGACGCGCAGGCTCAGCGGCCATGGCTCACGGGCCTAGCCACTCTGCGGCATGTGGGATCTTCCCAGACCGGGGCACGAACCCGCGTCCCCTGCATCGGTAGGCGGACTCTCAACCACTGCGCCACCAGGGAAGCCCAGTCAGTTAGTTTTAATAATGCAATAAGCAGCTATGAATCTACCACTCATAATCACAGCTAGGACCCTGACATTAACCTACAGCAACTCAATGGTCCCAACATAACCTAATACCCAGAATCCTTCTACCAAAGGTAACCATTATCCTAAATCACATGTTACTCATTCTCTGAGTTCCTTTCTATATAAGTGTATTGAATTTATATGTATTCCTAAATTTTTTTTCTTATTTTAGTTGTCTTCGACTTCATAAAGATGGGTATCGGGCTTCCCTGGTGGCGCAGTGGTTGAGAGTCCTCCTGCCAATGCAGGGGACACGGGTTCGTGCTCTGGTCTGGGAAGATCCCACATGCCGCGGAGCGGCTGGGCCGTGAGCCATGGTCACTGAGCCTGCGCGTCCGGAGCCTGTGCTCCGCAACGGGAGAGGCCACAGCAGTGAGAGGCCCGCATACCGAAAAAAAATAAAAAATAAAAATAAAATAAAATAAGGTATCATTTTATATGCAATTTTTAAGGACTTATTTTCTCATTTAATATTATGTTGCTAAGATTCATTCAGATTAAGGCAAACCTATGAAGAAAGTAAAAAGATCAGTGATTACCAGGAGTTTGAGAGGGGATGGATGAATAGGCAGAGAACAGAGGATTTTTAGGACAGTGAAAATACTCTGTGTGATATTTTAATGATGGATATGCATGTGTGAGGGCAGGTGGTATATATGAAATCTCTGTACCTTCCTCTCAATTCTGTTGTGACTCTTAAAGTGCTCTGAAATATAGTCTTTAAAAAGTTTGAAAGCAACCAAAAATAAGATTTAGACATATTAATGTATGTTATTATGTTTGTTTTGATTGCTTTATAACCTGCCATTGTGTGACTATAATACAATTTGTTCATTTACTTTCTCATTAGTGGGTGTTTGGGTTACTTGGGGGGTTTTGCTATTGTGAACATTGGTACTATGAATACTGTGCCCATGTCTACTGTTGAAAATGTACAGAGAGACTTCCCTGGAGGTCCAGTGGTTAAGACTTAGCCTTCCAATGCAAGGGGTGAGGGTTCGATCCCTGGTTGGGGAGCTAAGATCCCACATACCTTGAAGTCAAAAACACCAAAACATAAAACAGAAGCAATATAGTAACAAGTTCATAAAGACTTTAAAAATATGGTCCACATCAAAAAAACCAAAATGTACAGGAGTTTAACTTGGTTATATACCTATGAGTGAGCTGCTGGATCATCAAGTATGGATCATATTTAACAACATCCCCTTACTAAATATAGCCACTTACATATAACTGCTTCATAAAGGGTGAGATATCACATAGTGCATAAAGAGCAGGACATCAACCTGTAAGTCACATAAAGCCATTCACTGCTCTCTGATAATGTGACTTGATCCAAGGGGTAACATTCACCTATAGAAATAAATAGATCACATGTCCCTCCATGAAGATTATTTCTCTAAGTAAGCTCTAGGAGAAAGACTTGAGTAGCAGGGAACTGACTCAAGGCTAACAGTTCTGTCAGGAACCTAAAATGCAGAATGTCTATGTGGTTGATTAAGATTAGGAAAAATTATAAGCATTTATTGCTACACAGTAATGATGCAGCAGGCTACCCATTGTTCGTTGAAGGTTCTCTCTTTTTCCATGTCCTTTAAATGTTCCTAATGATATCAACTGGAAAATCTTAGCTGGATGCTAAAGCCTCTTCCACATTTCTCCTTAGAGATTTGACTCTCCCTTTAATAATAAAGTGCTGCTTCCCTGAGCTAGACAGTTAACCAGGCAGAGCCTGTGGATGCAGGCTTAGAGGTCACAGAGAACAAGACTCTCTGAGGAAAGGGATGAAGTTCACTGGCCTAGAGGAGAGTTGGAATTAGGAATCAGAAAAAAGATGGAGGTGTAGGCAGAAGCCAGATCAAGGAGGACCTCTGAGGAGGTATTAATCAGCATCTACTTGATCCAAAGGTAACTGAGAGCATTGACAGGTCCCAGCATAAACTTTAGTTTGCGTTAACTGTGCCCTTGCGATTTGAATCGTGTCCTTGTGTGACCTTGACTTCTTTCACAGGGGCCTGGTATTATTTGCAGTGATATTATCTCTAATCACTTCTAGGTAAGTACAACTCATTAGGTCCTGCCCAGACCTCCTCCTTCCCCAGCTCACCAGTCCCCAGTAAGTGGGAATCAGCAAGAGTGGCACTAGGTATCAAGAGACATCTGACTCTTATCAAAGCATATGATGAAGCTCTGTCATGGAAGAGAGTAGTTAGCATGCAGAGATTACCAGACCTCTTGCTTGAGTTCTTTTTAAAAGTCTTCAGTGGGAATCACTTGATCTTATTAGGCTCAAATCTCAATTATCTCCTAGAGGAGTCTGCAGTTTGCAGGGAATTACCAGAGGTACTCACTGGCTTTTCATTTGAATGTGTTGAAAGTGTACAGCTTAATTGGAGCTGGAAGGTAAACAACTTGAGAAATCTGTCTTTCCTTTGCATATCCAACCACACATATACACACACAAAACCCACCTTTAAAACCCAAAATGTCAGCTCCCACCTCCTCTTTCCTAAACTACATGTACACTAAATAATCAATGAATCCAAGGCAAAGGTAAAGTTCAGCTTAAGCAGAATAAATCCAATGTTCTCTATGTGATGGAGGAAGAGTTGCAGAGTCAAAGGGAAGAATTAGAAAATGAGACAATTTCCCATGTTCTTCTAGGTTTCCATAATGTGACCTTGTTTTATTAGAAGCATTATATGCCTCCAAATAGGTAATAACACAAATGGACAAAATGCAGACTCAATCAAGCATGGTTCCTTTATATTACTCACAATATCCCTTCTCTTAACTTCCATGGTCAATGGAGACAGTCTAGGCTTTTCTGACATTGTACCTCGATCACTATGGGATTCTACTGTAAAAGAAAAAGTTTAACGTTTAAATTAAAAATGTCAAAGAATATAATATTATTTCTTTGTAGGTGGCCAGTGATCTTCCTAAATATGAAAGGGGTTTCCCAAAGCATACAGCAAATATCAGACACAGTGCCAAAGAAAATAAGCAAATGGCTATGTATTCAGGGTGTATACAAAATCGTGATAGCTCCAGAGGAAATTAGGTGGCAGCCTGAATAATAAGACGTAAATCTAAGAGAAATATAAGTCTCTGATACACATTTCTATTCCTTTTATATTTCACACAAAAGTTGTATTTGTGAAAAGCTCAGGGAAAAAAGGATAATGATGAACTGAAGAAATTTTCTGCATAATTCATGACCTAAAACACATGTTTGCCTACACTATCTAGAAAATTCAAGTAAACCAGGAGGATTTTTCCTTTTGGTTTAAATGATATGCAGAAGTGCCTCTATACTTCAGTCTAAGCAGACTCAGCCTGAATATGAGTGATGCAATAAGATGATGTATCTCCTTAATTGGCAACATAGGAAAAGGTACCTAGTGTACCATCGTCATTCTGAACCATCTTGATTTCACTCCGATGTCCTTGATTGCCCTCACTCCACCTACAATGCTTCCCAGTCCTTGCTTCTATTAAGAGAAAACTCTTCCACATACAGCTTACTGATCTTATAGGTTTTTATTCAACAATTCATGAATCAGAGAGCATGCAATCTAGTGGATAGAAAGGAGCTCCAATGAGCTGTACAAGGTAAGAGATTTCTACTGACCAAAGTGAGCAGCAACGAAGAAGTTATACTTGGCATTTGCTGATTGGCTAGAGCAGGGTTACTTTAGCCAATCAGCAAATGCCAAGCAAAGGGAAGTCTTGGAGCTGGTAACTTGTGCTGAGCAAGCAAGAGCTGATTGGTTGACCTGCGCCTTCCTTTTCTGGGGGAGTCAAGCATAGAAACTTAAGTTTTGGTTTGCTGACGTTGGGCTTAGCATGAGCAACTCCATCTTGGACCTAATCTAGTTACTTTAACACCTCCCTTCCTCACCTATCCATCAGTATGTTTGTGTATGATGGGGACTAGGATAGCTACCCTATTATGAGCACTAAGACATGCCTACACTAGTCCTGCTATGCCTCACCTACCTCCTTGGCTCATTTGCAACACTGACATACATTAAATTGCATTCTTATGGGTCACATCAGTGAACTGAGGGAGAATGAAAATAATGCAACTTCCCAGGAAAACCCTGTATTGCAGGAGAATGGAAGAAAGCTAGAGAGGGGAATAAGTGGAAAACAAGAGCTAAGATCATTGTTAGTAGATGCTTGATATGAGTCCTCAAGATGGTAACCTAGAAATGACAACTGTGGCAGAAGACCACACTGTGAAGCCTACCTGAAAGCTATCAAAACAAACTGATATATTTTGCAGTGTAAAATCTCAAGGAGACAACCAATTTTGATATTTTAACATAAACTGATAACGGTTTCATCCTTATGTGTGTGCACACACATGCATACCCAGAAATACATATTATTTTGTAGTCATTACTGACAGTTCTTGTGAAAGTACACAGAACATACTTGATTGCATGTTGATGAGACAGTTCTGAAAAATATAATTTTCCTGAGTCTTTTATGAAGAATCCAAAAAGTCTAGGTAACAGTGGCATAGTTAAATGTCTAAAGTCTGAGTTGGTCAGCTCAAATACATCACTGAAGGTACCAATAACATAGCATTGGGTGCTTTTTGGTGCCACTGATGTTTCACAATTTTCAAGAGCTTTAGGTAAGCTTTGTGTCCACTTATTACTCAGTATCTGAAAATCATTTTTAGTCAGGTTAAATAGAGAAGTTAGAAGCATTACCCATTCAAGTACCCTTTACTTTACATCCTTAATAGCTATTGACTCATAATTGTATACTTCATTTCAGAAACTTGACATAAAATTATCTTTTTATATTTATTGTTATTATACCATAGTATAATAACAGTGCAATCACCAACTATTAACTCATAACTATTACAAGCATTCCCAACATAATTATTAATAAAATAGAATGACATACTGCGATTAGTATTATTGTCAACGTACTGCCATTAGAACAATAATAACACAACCGCTACCGCTATACACCATCTTGAAGGCCCATGTATTCCCTTCCACTCCAAACAACAGTTCTTAACAACATTAATCTCAACACCTGAAATCTAAAATCTAAGCATATATCTTAAGCCTACCCAAGTCATATCAATGGAATAGGTCATATTTTGCAAAATAAATATATGGGTATATGTAAACAATTGCTGAAGTCGCAAGTTTATACTTCTTCATACCCACTAGCAGAGGCTCAAACTTGAATACTGAATGTGTTCACAGTAGATTTCAAGTAGCTACTCCTAAGGACACAAAGAGCTGAAGCACACAGCATTGACTGGAGATTGCCAGACATGGCCAGAGAGGGATGCAGCTGATTACATGGAGCCCACAGTCTCCCATTAGGGTTGTCTTCCGAGCCAGCCCCTATGGACCACACTTTAATTTCATCAAATAAAATGATTTTTCAAGGAATTTGACATTTCAGGATACAACAGATACAATCCAAATTGTATACAGGAATGGTAAATTATATGTTACACATAACTGAAATAATTACGGAATAAATTCAAAAGTGGTTCTTATTCTAATACTCTAACTTGAAACTTTAAAAATTCATATATTGTGCTCTCAAGGTCATCCAGGATATATGCTAAATATACAGAGATCCACAGTCACCAATGATCATTCATTTTCCACTTGTTAGCTAAGTAATATATAAGTATATAGGCATAAACAGCATGTGTTTATGTAATGAATATTTATGATTACTTATACACTATTTAAAGTGTTTGGCCATCTAAAGTTCACATTCAAAAGATACTGGTCTTTCTGAACTCAAATATACAGAACACAAGTGTGAAACTAATACTAAACCTCCATGACAAGAAGTTTTTACAATCTCTTCTCATACTTACCAATTCGTAATGGAGAATGATATTCTAGTCATGTTGTGGGTCACCTTGTCCATGTATACTAAAATTCTAATTTGTTCTGGGCCTATGAGCCTATAGACCTAAGAAATGGATGAAATACTTCTTGGTAAAATAATTTCATTTGAAAGATATTATTCTTGCTATGCTCATGAGTGCTTTGAAAGGGGCTATATTTCTGTAGTGGTCATTAGACATGTTAACACATATCCTGTTTTCCTTTATTTAGGGCATGTGATGGCATAGCACTTCCCTGCCACTTTTTTTTTTTAAACATCTTTATTGGAGTATAATTGCTTTACAATGGTGTGTTAGTTTCTGCTTTATAACAAAGTGAATCAGCTCTACATATACATATATCCCCACATCTCTTCCCTCTTGCGTCTCCCTCCCTCCCACCCTCCTACCCCACCCCTCTAGGTGGTCACAAAGCATGGAGCTGATCTCCCTATGCTATGCGGCTGCTTCCCACTAGCTATCGGTTTTACATTTGGTAGTGTGTATGTATGTCCATGCCACTCTCTCACTTTGTCCCAGCTTACCCTTCCCCCTCCCCATGTCCTCAAGTCCTTAGTACAGTCATTTTCACAATGTCCAATCCTTCTCTGCCACTTTGAAGTTAGGCGCAGCCAGGTCATTTCCTTTGGCCAATGAAATGTGACTAAAAGTTAACTGCATCTCTCCAGCCTTAAGAAACAGTACATAATTTGCTAAGTTCCTCTTCTCCTGCCTTGGTAAGTATGGAAGCACATAGTGAAATAAGGGCTCCAAGTGACTGCAATGAGTCACTGCAATCACTCACAATAGATAGTTAGCATAAATAAATATTCACCTGAAATACTTTTATGGTGTTAAGCCACTGAGATTTGGCTGCTGCTTGTTACTTCAGCAAACTTAGCCTATTCTGACTTATACAGTTTCTTGATGGTTCCAGAACTTTCTAGAAGTCTACCCACAAAGCAAGTGTAAGCCATTTATTTAAGATTCTTTAAAACAGTATACTACAATAAAATTAATGACAATTTTTAAAACTCCAATAAAAATTTTTAATAAAAAAATTAATTAGCATACACTGGTAAAATCACAAATATGATGTTAGAAAGCTGATAAGTGCAGAGATCAACTTTGGCAATTATTACAGACAATCTCAAACAATAAAGCAACAAGCCTAGTCAACACACTCTGAAATATCCAAGCTTAATATCTCTACCCTAAGAATATACAATAAACCAAATGGCAAATTAGGACACCTTAGGAAGACCATGAAATAGATGAATAATGACTTTTTAAATTTCACTCTGCCTTTACATTCTCCCTCTATAAATTCTTTTTACACAACAATGTCATATAAATCTTTCTAAAGCCAGTACGTCATCTTCCTATTTCAGAAACTATAATATATTCCTATTATTTTTCAATCAAAACCAAACTCTTTGACCCTAGCACTGGAGGCCTCACCAACTCTCTATATATTTCCCACCACAACCCAATACACCTCTGCCATTCTCACCCCACCCTAATCAACTGGTTTCTTCACCCCACAGATTATGTTCTTTCCAAGCTCCTCCACCCACCATACAATCTCTAAATTCTTAAAATTTAAAGTGTAATTCAGCATTTGATGTAGATGAGTTTCCAGTTAGTATTATGAATATACATGTTATTCTTTTTTACCCATATTAATTAGCTAACCAGCTCTCCAAAGGAAGCAACCTGCCATCCAATGCCCAGCAAGCATTATACATACATAGAAATTTTCTGTTAATTTGATATAACTTTTGACAATAGCTGCAATGAATACAAAATAACAAGGATGCACCAAAGCAAAAAGTAGAAAACCATGTTAAAAGATTTTAAATTATTTAAAAATAACAAGATCTTGTTCATGCCTCTGTAAAGGCAGAGGATATATTTTTTTCAAACAAAAGCTTCCTCTTCTAAATAAAACAGTGGCTTGACTCCCAGAAGAAAGGACCAATATATATCCAGAAAAAAAATTAAAGTAAATGTGTGGATTCGCCCACATGTGAAATCCCAAGCTTTACTGGAAGAAAGAGGAACTTGCTGAGAGAGGACAAGGCAAACTTCTTAGGAACTAGGTAAAACATCAACTGGCACATATTGGTATTAATTGCCAAACAGACCAGAAGCATGAAGAACAGGTGGCTTCACACAATTCTAAGGCACAGCTTTCTGGAGGGACAGCAACAGACCAGCAGCTCACTGAGTTGGGATCACCAGGTTCAGTGACACCCCTTGCTGCAAAGACAAGACAGACCAAAACTCTGGAATGGACTCAGGGCAGGGATGTCCTGTATCTGGCTTTTCAGCTACACAGAAATGAGCCAAGTTCTAATGAATTCATGCACTGAAACCACTGGGTTGTATATTTCCTTTGGGAAGCTACCCAATAAGTTTGCATTTGGAGAAATACTGTATTTTAATATCATTTATACACGACCAAAGAGATATTCCAGACGGCTTTTATCTACTCATATGCTGATAGTTTTATTAAGTGTTAATAAACTATTGAAAATGTATTGTTACAATTAAATTTGTAAAGATAACAGACCCTCCCCCTTGTCTGACTCGAATACATTTGCATAAAGAACTAAGAAAAACTATACCCTGAAGGACTTTTAAAACTGCAAGCAACTGCATTCCAAATTTTATGGATGGCAAAATGTTTTATTCCAAGGTGATAAATTTCTGATGGATCAAGACTCTTTGATTCACATTTAAGGTCTGAGTCTTTTTCCACAGCCTCACTTTCCCCGCGAAACATTTAATATTCCCACCTTCAAGGCCTTTTGTGATCAACAGTAGCAGAAGTGAACTTTATTTACCACTCTCAACTCCTGAGCAGAATTCTCAGGTGCCCTATTCATGTCCTGGAGGACTAGAGGGACCTCATATGAAGTGGCCTCTCCTATGAAGCCACCTCTGGCACAGAACCAAAGAAAGTATTACAGGGACTTCCCTGGTGGCACAGTGGATAAGAATCCACCTGCCAATGCAGGGGACACGAGTTCGAGCCCTGGTCCAGGAAGATCCCACACGCTGCAAAACAACTAAGCCTATATGCCACAACTACTGAGTCTGCACTCCAGAGCCAGACAGTCACAACTACTGAGCCCACACACCGCAACTACTGAAGGCTGTGCGCCTAGAGCCCGTGCTCCAAAACAAGAGAAGCCACCGCACTGAGAAGCCTGCGCACCACAACAAAGAGTAGCCCCCGCTCACCACAACTAGAGAGATGCCATGTGCAGCAACAAAGACCCAATGCAGCCATAAATTTCTTTCTTTCTTTCTTTATTAAATAAAAGAAAGAAGGAAAGTATTACAGGCAGAGTTCAGGAGACTGCTGTCTCACAAGTTTTGATTATGTCCAAGGAACAAAATGTTTCTTTCAATATGTGCCTTCACAAAAAAACTGAAATGAAACTTGTCAAATTCTCTGAAATAGATCAATGCAGGGGGATAAGTAGCATTTGCTGTGATAATGCAATGTTTCTGGTCAAAATGTTTATTTAGCTGAACCATTCATGCATTTGCCTTATTTCCCCATTCTTCTTTTTTTTGAATTTTATTTTATTTATTTTTTTATACAGCAGGTTCTTATTAGTCATCAACTTTATACACATCAGTGTATACATGTCAATCCCAATCTCCCAATTTATCACACCACGACCACTCCCCCCCGTCGCTTTCCCCCCTTGGTATCCATAAGTTTGTTCACTACATCTGTGTCTCAATATCTGCCCTGCAAACCAGTTCATCTGTACCATTTTTCTGGTTCCACATATATGTGTTAATATACGATATTTGTTTTTCTCTTTCTGACTTACTTCACTCTGTATGACAGTCTCTAGATCCATCCACATCTCTACAAATGACCCAGTTTTGTTCCTTTTTATGGCTGAGTATTACTCCATTGAATATATGTACCACATCTTCTTTATCCATTTGTCTGTCGATGGGCATTTAGGTTGCTTCCACGACCTGGCTATCGTAAATAGTGCTGCAATGAACATTGGAGTGCATGTGTCTTTTTGAATTATGGTTTTCTCTGGGTATATGCCCAGTAGTGGGATTGCTGGATCATATGGTAATTCAATTTTTAGTTTTTTAAGGAACCTCCATACTGTTCTCATAGTGGCTGTATCAATTTACATTCCCACCAACAGTGCAAGAGGGTTTCCTTTTCTCCACATCCTCTCCAGCATTTGTTGTTTCTACATTTTCTGATGATGCCCATTCTAACTGCTGTGAGGTGATACCTCATTGTAGTTTTCATTTGTATTTCTCTAATAATTAGTGATGTTGAGCAGCTTTTCATGTGTTTCTTGGCCATCTGTATGTCTTCTTTGGAGAAATGTCTATTTAGGTCTTCTCCCATTTTTGGATTGAGTTGTTTGTTTTTTTAATATTGAGCTACATGAGCTGTTTATATATTTTGGAGATTAATTCTTTGTCCATTGATTCGTTTGCAAATATATTCTCCCATTTTGAGAGTGGTGTTTTGGTCTTGTTTATGGTTTCCTTTGCTGTGCAAAAGCTTCTAAGTTTCATTAGATCCCATTTGTTTATTTATGTTTTTAATTCCATTACTCTACGAGGTAGGTCAAAAAAGATCTTGCTGTGATTTATGTCAAGGAGTGCTCGTCCTTAGTTTTCCTCTAAGAGTTTTATAGTGTCCAGTCTTACATTTAGGTCTCTAATCCATTTTGAGTTTATTTTTGTGTCTGGTGTTAGGGAGTGTTCTAATTTCATTCTTTTACATGTAGCTGTCCAGTTTTCCCAGCACCACTTATTGAAGAGACTATCTTTTCTCCATTGTATATCCTTGCCTCCTTTGTCATAGATTAGTTGACCATAGGTGCATGGGTTTATCTCTGGGCTTTCTATCTTGTTCCATTGATCTATGTTTCTGTTTTTGTGCAAATACCATATTGTCTTCATCACTGTAGCTTTGTAGAATAGTCTGAAGTCAGGGAGTCTGATTCCTCCAGCTCCATTTTTTTCCCTCAAGACTGCTTTCGCTATTTGGGCTCTTTTGTGTCTCCATACAAATTTGAAGACTTTTTCTTCTAGTTCCATAAGAAACGTCATTGGTAATTTGATAGAGATTGCATTGAATCAGTAGATTGCTTTGGGTAGTACACTCATTTTCACAATATTGATTCTTCCAATCCAAGAACATCGTATATCTCTCCATCTACTGGAATCATCTTTAATTTCTTCAATCAGTGTCTTTTAGTTTTCTGCATACAGGTCTTTTGTCTCCCTAAGTAGATTTATTCCTAGGAATTTTATTCTTTTTGTTACAGTGGTAAATGGGAGTGTTTCCTTAATTTCTCTTTCAGATTTTTCATCATTAGTGTATAGGATTGCAAGAGATTTTTGTGCATTAATGCTGTATCCTGCAACTTTACCAATTTCATTGATTAGCTCTAGTTGTTTCCTGGTGGCATCTTTAGGATTCTGCATGTATAGTATCATGTGATATGCAAACACTGACAGTTTTACTTCTTCTTTTCCAATTTGTATTCCTTTTATTTCTTTTTCTTCTCTGATTGCCGTGGCTAGGACTTCCAAAACTATGTTGAATAATAGCGGTGAGAGTGGACATCCTTGTCTTGTTCCTGATCTTAGGGGAAATGCCTTCAATTTTTCACCATTGAGAATGATGTTTGCAGTGGGTTTGTCATAAATGGCCTTTATTATGTTGAGGTAGGTTCCATCTATGCCCACTTCTGGAGAGTTTTTATCATAAATGGATGTTGAATTTTGTCAAAATCTTTTTCTGCATCTATTGAGAGGTCATATGGTTTTTATTCTTCAATTTGTTAATATGGTGTATCACATTGATTGATTTGCGTGTATTGAAGAATCCTTGCATCCTTGGGATAAATCCCACTTGGTCATGGTGTATGATTCTTTTAATGTGTTGTTGGATTCTGTTTGCTAGTATTTTGTTGCGGATTTTTGCATCTATATTCATCAGTGATATTGGTCTGTAATTTTCTTTTTTTGTAGTATATTTTTCTGGTTTTGGTATCAGGGTGATGGTGGCCTCATAGAATAAGTTTGGGAGTGTTCCTTCCTCTGCAATTTTTGAAAGAGTTTGAGAAGGATGGGTGTTAGCTCTTCTCTAAATGTTTGATATAATTCACCTGTGAAACCATCTGGTTGGACTTTTGTTCGTTGGAAGATTTTCAATCACAGTTTCAATTTCATTACTTGTGATTGGTCTGTTCATATTTTCTATTTCTTCCTGGTTCAGTCTTGGGAGGTTATACCTTCCTAAGAATTTGTCCATTTCTTCCAGGTTGTCCATTTTACTGGCATAGAGTTGCTTGTAGTAATCTCTTAGGATGCTTTGTATTTCTGCAGTTACTGTTGTAAATTCTTTTTCATTTCTAATTTTATTGATTTGAGTCCTCTCCCTCTTTTTCTTGATGAGTCTCGCTAATGGTTTACCAATTTTGTTTATCTTCTGAAAGAACCAGCTTTTAGTTTTATTGATCTTTGCTATTGTTTTCTTTGTTTGTATTTCATTTACTTCTGCTCTGATCTTTATGATATCTTTCCTCTGCTAACTTTGGGTTTTGTTTGTTCTTCTTTCTCTAGCTCCTTTAGGTGTAAGGTTAGATTGTTTATTTGAGATTTTTCTTGTTTCTTGAGGTAGGCTTGTATAGCCATAAACTTCCCTCTTAGAACTGCTTTTGCCACATCCCATAGGCTTTGGGTAGTCTTGTTTTCATTGTCATTTGTCTCTAGGGTTTTTTTAAATTTCCTCTTTGATTTCTTCAGTGATCTCTTGGTTATTTAGTAACATATCATTTAGCCTCCATGTGTTTGTGGTTTTTTTACGTTTTTTTCCCCTGTAATTGATTTCTAATCTCATAGCGGTCAGAAAAGATGCTTGATATGATTTCAATTTTCTTAAATTTACTGAGGCTTGATTTGTGAGCCAAGATGTGATCTATCCTGGAGACTGTTCCGTGTGCACTTGAGAAGAAAGTGTAATCTGCTGTTTTTGGATTGAATATCCTATAAATATCAATTAAATCTATCTGGTCTACTGTGTCATTTAAAGCTTGTGTTTGCTTATTAATTTTCTGTCTTGATGATCTGTCCATTGGTGTAAGTCAGGTGTTAAAGTCCCTCACTATTACTGTGTCACTGTCAATTTCCTCTTTTATAGCTGTTAGCAGTTTCTTTATGTATAGAGGTGCTCCTATGTTGGGTGCATATATACTTACAATTGTTTTATCTTCTTCTTGGATTGATCCCTTGATCATTGTGTAGTGTTCTTGTCTCTTGTAACATTCTTCATTTTAAAGTCTATTTTATCTGATATGAGTATTGCTACTCCAGCTTTCTTTTGATTTCCATTTGCATGGAATATCTTTTTCCATCCTGTCACTTTCAGTCCGTATGTGTCTCTAGGTCTGAAATGGGTCTCTTGTAGACAGTATATATATGGGTCTTGTTTTTGTATCCATTCAGCAAGCCTTTGTCTTTTGGTTGAAGCATTTAATCCATTCACGTTTAAGGTAATTATCGATATGTATGTTCCTATTAACATTTTCTTAATTGTTTTGACTTTGTGTTTGTAGGTCCTTTTCTTCTCTTGTGTTTCCCACTCAGAGAATTTCCTTTAGCGTTTGTTGTAGAGCTGGTTTGGTGGTGCTGAATTCTCTTAGCTTTTACTTGTCTGTAAAGCTTTTGATTTCTCCATCGAATCTGAATGAGATCCTTGCTGGGTAGAGTAATCTTGGTTGTAGGTTTTTCCTGTCATCACTTTAAGTATATCAAGCCACTCCCTTCTGTCTTGTATAGTTTCTGCTGAGGAATCAGCTGTTAACCTTATGGGAGTTCCCTTGTATGTTATTTGTTGTTTTTCCCTTGTTGGTTTAATAATTTTTTTTTGTCTTTAATTTTTGCCAATATGATTACCATGTGTCTGGCATGTTTCTCCTTGGGTTTATCTTGTATGGGACTCTCTGTGCTTCCTGGACTTGGGTGGCTATTTCCTTTCCCATGTTAGGGAAGTTTTCGACTATAATCTCTTCAAATATTTTCTCGGGTCCTTTCTCTCTCTTCTCCTTCTGGGACCCCTATAATGCGAATGTTGTTGCATTTAATGTCCCAGAGGTCTCTTAGGCTGTCTTCATTTCTTTTCATTCTTTTCTCTTTATTCTGTTCTGCAGCAGTGAATTCCACCATTCTGTCTTCCAGGTCATTTATCCGTTCTTCTGCCTCAGTTATTCTGCTATTGATTCCTTCTAGTGTATTTTTCATTTCAATTATTATATTGTTCTTCTCTGTTTGTTCTTTAATTCTTCTTCGTCTTTTTTAAAACATTTCTTGCATCTTCTCGATCTTTGCCTCCATTCTTTTTCTGAGGTCCTGGATCATCTTCACTATTATTATTGTGAATTCTTTTTCTGGAAGGTTGCCTATCTCCACTTCATTCAGTTGTTTTTCTGGGGTTTATCTTGTTCCTTCATCTGGTACATAGCCCTCTGCCTTTTCATCTTGTCTATCTTTCTATGAATGTGGTTTTTGTTCCACAGGCTGCAGAACTGTAGTTCTCACTCTTCTATTTTATAAAGATTCTCATCACACCTGCGTTTGCCAAATGAAACTCCATCTTTACTGCCACTCAACAATATGCTTGAAATGTGCAAGGATCCTTTCAGGACAGTCTTAGCCAAGGTTGTTATTGCTGTTGTTAGATCACCTTGGTAATTTATCGTGCAGGCAAACTCATATCTCTGTTAAGCAATTCCATTCCCCCAAGGGGTGCTTTATAATTCATCTATAACTTTACCATTTAGAAGACAAGATAATAATGAAAAGAAACACCAAACAAATCACCAGGCCATCTTATGATTTCCATGTAAGAAGAAAACAATTTTTAAAATGCCATTGTAATGTCTACTCATGCAGAATGAAGGAGAAAAACAAAGCATGGCTCAACTCTAGCAAAACACATAAACACTTTTTTTGACTTTAGGCAAATCATTTTTTCTCTTTATAGGTCTGCTCTTCTGTGAAAAAAATTGACTTTACTAATACATGTGATTATTACAGGAATAAAATAAACTCTGAAATACATAAATATAAACAAGTAAATACATATACATGTATAATATGTACCATATGATACAGTAATCCCACTCCTGGGCATAGATCTGGGGAAAACCATAATTCGAAAAGATACATGCACCCAAATGTTTATTGAAGCATTATTTACAATGACCAAGGCATGGAAGCAACCTAGATGCCCATCAACAGACGAATGGATAAAGAAGATGTGGCATGTATATATACAATGGAATATTACTTAGCCATTAAAAAAAGAATGAAATAATGACATTTGCAGCAACATGGATGGACCCAGAGATTATCTACTAAGTGAAGTAAGTCAGACAGAGACATATAGGATATCACTTATATGTGGAACCTAAAAAAATGATACAAAATGAACTTATTTACAAAACAGAAACAGACTCACAGACTTTGAAAACAAACTTATGGTTACCACAGGGGAAAGGTTGGGGGAGGGATAAATTAGGAGTTTGTGATTAACATATATACACTACTATGTATAAAATAGATAACAAGGACCTACTTTATAGCACAGGGACCTCTACTCAATATTCTGTAATAACCTATATGGGAAAGGAATCTGAAAAAGAATGGATATATGTATATGTATAACTGAATCACTTTGCTGTACCTGAAAATAACACAACATTCTAAATCAACTGTACTCCAATATAAAATAAAAATTTTTTAAAAAACCTATACAGGTATAAGCACAAAGTTTTATGTAAACTAAGGCAGAAACATTTTTAATTTGCCAACAGTTATCAAATGATTTAAAAATATTTAGATTCTTTAACTCAATAATTACACATCAGAAAAACCTATCCTAAGTAAATAATCAGAAGTTATTCAAAAAACTGTGCCTAAGAATGTTTAGTGAAGCCCACTTTTACTTAGAAAAAATAAAAACAACCAAAATGACTATAAGAGTTCATAATATGTAGTTGAAGTTTCCAAAGAAAGTTAGTTACTTGAAAAACAGATGTAATGTTACATTTAAAAGTATGGTACTGGCAAAAAAACAGAAATATAGATCAGTGGAATGGGATAGAAAGCCCAGAGATAAACCCATGCACATATGGTCACCTTATCTTTGATAAAGGAGGCAAGAATATACAGTGGAGGGCTTCCCTGGTGGCACAGTGGTTGGGAGTCCACCTGCCGATACAGGGGACACAGGTTCGTGCCCCAGTCCAGGAAGATCCCACATGCCACGGAGTGGCTAGGCCCGTGAGCCATGGCCACTGAGCCTGCACGTCCGGAGCCTGTGCTCCGCAACAGGAGAGGCCACAAAAGTGAGAGGCCTGCGTAACACAAAAATTAAAAAAACAAGAATATACAGTGGAGAAGAGACAGTGTCTTCAATAAGTGGTGCAGGGAAAACTGGACAGCTACATGTAAAAGAATGAAATTAGAACACTCCCTACCACCAGACACAAAAATAAACTCAAAATGGATTAAAGACCTAAATGTAAGGCCAGACACTATCAAACTCTTAGGGGAAAACACAGGCAGAACACTCTATGACATAAATCACAGCAAGATCCTTTCTGACCCACCTCCTAGAGAAATGGAAATAAAAACAAAAATAAACAAATGGGACCTAATGAAACTTAAAAGCTTTTGCACAGCAAAGGAAACCATAAACAAGACGAAAAGACAACCCTCAGAATGGGAGAAAATATTTGCAAATGAAGCAACTGACAAAGGATTAATCTCCAAAATTTACAAGCAGCTCATGCAGTTCAACATCAAAAAATCAAACAACCCAATCCAAAAATGGGCAGAAGACCTAAATAGACATTTCTCCAAAGAAGATACACAGATTGCCAACAGACACATGAAAGAATGCTTAACATCATTAATCATTGGAGAAATGCAAATGAAAACTACAATGAGATATCATCTCATACCAGTCAGAATGGCCCTCACCAAAAAATCTACAAGCAATAAATGCTGGAGAGGATGTGGAGAAAAGGGAACCCTCTTGCACTGTTGGTAGGAATGTAAATTGATAACAGCCACTATGGAGAACAGTATGGAGGTTCCTTAGAAAACTAAAAATAGAACTACCATACAACCCAGCAATCCCACTACTGGGCATATACCCTGAGGAAACCATAATTCAAAAAGAGTCATGTACCAAAATGTTCACTGCAGCTCTATTTAAAATAGCCAGGACATGGAAGCAACCTAAGTGTCCACTGACAGATGAATGGATAAAGAAGATGTGGCACCTATATACAATGGAATATTACTCAGCCATAAAAAGAAACAAAATTGAGTTATTTGTAGTGAGGTGGATGGACCTAGAGTCTGTCATACAGAGTGAAGTAAGTCAGAAAGAGAAAAACAAATACCATATGCTAACACATATATATGGAATCTAAAAAAAAAATAAAATGTTCATGAAGAACCTAGGGGCAAGACGGGAATAAAGACACAGACCTACTAGAGAATGTACTTGAGGATACAGGGAGGGGGAAGGGTAATCTGGGACAAAGTGAGAGAGTGGCATGGACATATATACACTACCAAATGTAAAATAGATAGCTAGTGGGAAGCAGCCACATAGCACAGGGACATCAGCTTGGTGCTTTGTGACCACCTAGAGCAGTGGGATAGGGACAGTGGGAAGGAGGGAGACGCAAGAGGGAAGAGATATGGGGACATATGTATACGTATAACTGATTCACTTTGTTATAAAGCAGAAACTAACACACCATTGTAAAGCAATTATACTCCAATAAAGATGTTAAAAAAAAAGGATGCAAGATTATACATACAGTAGGATCTCAATTTTGGAACACATACGTACATATATAATGCACAAACAAAAAACTGGAAGAAAATATATGGCTACACTAATCATTTTTATTTCTGGATGATTTTTATTTTCTTGTCTATACTTTTATCTTTTTAAATGTTCTAAAAACTATGTATTTTTTTTTAATTTTTGAAAAGAGAGAAACAAATGTTATTTTGACAGAAATCCTTACCTAAAATAATAAAAGAAAATTTAAGCAATGTTAATATCTTATCACTTAAATATGTTACAAAAGAGCATACCAGGCTGTCTACCTGGGGTGCCCCCACTCTGCTTTCAATTACTCAGTTTAAGCCTCTCTTTTAGGAAGCACTGCATGATCACACCTCACAAGCCAAGGTGAA
Source organism: Tursiops truncatus (assembly GCF_011762595.2). Classification (NCBI taxonomy): domain Eukaryota; kingdom Metazoa; phylum Chordata; class Mammalia; order Artiodactyla; family Delphinidae; genus Tursiops; species Tursiops truncatus. The sequence continues at coordinate 60,192,906 of NC_047035.1, read as the reverse complement.
TTTCTTCCCCCCTGCACAGAGCCAACCTCTGGTGGACTCAGGACACTAGATCCCACTGAATCACACTGCACATGCACTGTGCAGTTCTGGTACTTGCATATTTGCATGATGCCTTTGGCCTATGTTAGGGATAACTTAAACTGTCCTTGAAGCAACTCCCTGTATTTAATGTAAGGATATTTTTGGAGGTAAAATACTGTTCCCTAATTATGCAGTGTACTCTCGTGAGGATCAACTGAGGAATACTCTCTCTGGTCTCTATTTCAGGAATAGTCACACTTCTCTAGGACAATGTGTTTGGTTTTCATCTTGTGAACATGGAGAATCATGTAACTGATCATATTTCCCTCAACTTATTTGTTGCCAGAAAGTTTAGCATTCAATCTATGACCCACCTGTGGCAAAAAACTGCACATGCTTTTACTGTGTGCCTCTTGCCCAGAGTTTCATTCTACTTCCAGGCATTCTCTTTTCCCTTTACCTCTATTTTCTCACATTTTAAAAAGCTATCTTATCTTGCTGTTTGCATATATAACTGCATACTCTTAAAACTTTTTTGAAACCAGTCATGTTACATATAAACCAGCTAATTAAATGACACAAATAACTTGGATTCATTTTTGTACTATTATTTTCTGTACTATTGTACAATAAGTTTATATTTTCTATGTTAGAGTTAATGTTAATTATTACTGAATTTATTATTCTTTGTGGGGACTGAGTATTTCTATACTGCATATTTTTAAACATCTAAATAATTAATTGGAGAGGAGTGTTTGTTTTTTCTCCAGATGGTTGGTGACTTGTCAAGAGGGCTACCATGTGAACCACACTGTTTACTAACACATCATAAAATAATTAGGTATAAATTTTAATTTATTCTAATGACCAAAATCTTAATTTGCAACATCAGCCATGTTTTAAAATATTCAGACTTCTGTTCCAGTTACACTGCAATGGCAAAGATGCATTTCTTTCTTACTTGGCAAGCAGTACAAATATATCTGTTATTTACAAGCGTGTTGCCTCATCTATCAAGGTTGCTCAGAGCAGACAGCATTTAGTGACTAAGTAAGGCATGGCAAAGAATGATAAAAAAGAAAAATGATTCTAGCCACAGTTATGTTAATTCAGGAATGTCAACTATAAATGTTAAATCTCCCATCAAGTAAGGGTTTCCCAAAAGGAAGCTTGACCACCCTCTCAACACAGCCTCAATAAATATAATTAGTGCAGTCAGAGGATTCATTGCACTGGGCTTTCTGTTTTTGCTGGTTGGTGCCATAGGAAAGTCTCAAATTAAACTGAGACCTCCAGAAACCCCAACAGACCAGCACACAGTGAAATTAAATGGGTAATGGCATCAGGGAGGGGGAAATATTTTAATGGAACGTTCGATTTCATGAATTTAGGTCCTTTCTCTGATTTATTTTCCAAAGCATGTTTAGTGTCTTTGGCTTTTTTCCCATCTTATTCATACTTTATCATACATCATTCTAGGGTATCTCTCTAAAGGATACCTGAGGGGCAAAGAAAATGCCATCAGTTATCAGTCCCCTTAGAACACTTTCCTTCTAAAGAAGGCCCTCTCTTGGTTATTTATGGATAAATTCAACTCTGCTTTCTCCTGAGTATTCCCCAAGTGATTAAATAAAATATAGTAAGGATATTCTTAGATACAGAGAAACAATGTTCAATGAAATACCTATGGGACAGGAAAAAAACAGATGAAATGACATCTCTGTTGACTCTCCATTTAAACAACTCATAGGCAGCAACAGCCCACAACTCTCTAGGAAGAATCAGGTCTGAAAACTCTGTTGGGTAGTATGAAACTGTTACGCCATAGTTTGGCTGACCTGAGGTCAAGGTTTGGAGGAGCAGACAGGCTTGGAAGACTGAGGCAGATACTCTAAGACAAGATGAACAGGGAGCTGAATCAGAAGACAGAGACATTAGCTAAGACAAAAGAGTCCCCCTGTTACCAAAGGTTTATACAATCTTTTATCTTATAACATTGATTGAGTAGCTATGGCACTACTAATATTTACCAGTATCCCAGGCACTCCACGAGGCCCCAGGATTCCAATGATTTGTGAAATATGGTTACCACCCCCAGAACAACGCAATGTAACACAGAGATAAAGTAACAGCTGCAATAGGAACTCCCATTTATTAGCACTTACTCTGTACCAGGAACTGTGCTGTGCATTTTACACGTCTTTTCTCATTTACTCCTTACCACAATCTTCAGAAAAAAAAACTTTTTTCCTTTACAACCCAACTCTCCTGGGCCACCCTAACGGTAAGGAAAGCACTGTAAGCATGAGGCTGACTCCAGCCCAGATCCCTTGCCAACTTGCCCAGAAAGGCCCAAGGTGGAGGGCACCACTATTTTTCCCACATTAAGGTTAAGAAGTTGAAGTCCAAATAAGCTAAGTTACTTATGAAAACAAGACAGTTAGTTAGTGAATGGCAGAACCAGGTCTCATAACTGTATTTTTTACCATGTCTGAAATATGTAAAGGGAAAATGCAAATGGCCAATAAATCTACGATAAAAATCTAACTTCTCTGGTAACAAAAGAATGCAAATTAAAATGAGATAGTATTTGTCATTGGTCAAATTAGGGAAGTTTTACCTTGTTGAATGCTTTTGACAAAGTAGTAGGCACTCATAACTTGCTGGGGGAAACATAAAGTGACCATTTTCAAGAGGACATTTTACTAAAAATAGAACTACCATATGATTCAGCAATTCCACTTCCAGAATATATCCAAAGTAAACAAACACATTAACTCAAAAAGATACTGCATCTCCATGTTCACAGCAGCATTAAACCCATACACTTATGGTCAATTAAACTACAAAAAGAAGGCAAAAATATACAATGGAGAAAAGACAGGCTCTTCAATAAGTGGTTCTGGGAAAACTGGACAGCTACATGTAAAAGAATGAAATTTGAACATTCTCTCACATGATACACAAAAATAAACACAAAATGAATTTAAAAAACCAAAAAAGATTGGAAACCATAAAACTCCTAGAAGAAAACATAGGCAGAACACTCTTTGACATAAATAGTAGCAATATTTTTTTTGGATCCATCTTCTAAGGCAAAGGAAACAAAAGCAAAAGTAAATAAATGAGACCTAATTAAACTTTAAAACTTTTACACAGCAAAAGAAATCATCAGCAAAATGAAAAGACAACCTACTGAATGGGAAAAAATATTTGCAAATTATATGACAAATAAGGGGCTATATCAAACATAAACAGCTCATATAACTCAACATCAAAAACAACAAACAACCTAATTAAAAAATGGGCAGAAGACCTGAATAGACATTTTTCCAAAGGAGATATACAGATGGCCAATAGGCATATGAAAAGAAGCTTAACATTGCTAATGATCAGAGAAATGCAAATCAAAACCACAATCACCTCATACCTGTCAGAATGGCTATCATCAAAAAGACCACAAATAACAAACACTGGCAAAGATGTGGAGAAAAGGGAACCCTTGTACCCTGATGGTGGGAATGTAAATTGGTGCAGCCACTATGGAGAACAGTATGGAGGTTCCTTTAAATACTAAAAATAGAGTTACCATATGATTCTGCAATCCCACTCCTGGGCATATATCCAGACAAAACTATAATTCGAAAAGATACATGCACCCCAATGTTCACTGCAACACTGTCTACGATAGCCAAGACATGGAAGCAACCTAAATGTCCATTGATATATGAATGGATAAAGATGTGGTGTGTATATATATATATACACACACACACACACACACACACACACACACACACACACACATACACACTCATATACACACAATAGAATACTACTCAGCCATAAAAAAGAATGGAATTCTGCCATTTGCTGCAACAGGGATGGACTTGGAGGGCATTATGCTAAATGAAATAAGTCAGACAGAGAAAGACAAATACTGTATGATATCACTTAAATGTGGAATCTAAAAATACACCAAACTAGTGACTATAACAAAAAAGAATCAGACTCACAGATATAGAGAACAAACTAGTGGTTACCAGTGGGGAGAGGGTAGTGGAAAGGGGCAATATATGGTTAGGGGATCAAGAAGTACAAACTATTAGGTACAAAATAAGCTACAGGAATACATTGCACAACATGGAGAATATAGCAAATATTTTATAATAACTATAAATGTCAATCACTATGTTGCACACCCCTAACTTATACAGTATTGTATATCAACTGTACTTCAACAAAAAAAGTTTCAATTTTGCAAGATGAAAAGTGTTTTGAAGATGGATGGTGGTGACGGTTACACAGCACTGTGAATGTACTTAATGCCACAAACTGTACACTTAAAAGTGGTTAAAACAGTAAATTTTGTATTCTATGTTTTTTACCACAATATTTTAAACAGTAATTACTGTTTGATTTTATTTATTTTATATAAATTTCTATAAAATACAAACTAGTGTCCAGTGACAGAAAGCAGATTGTCAAGGGAGGGGATACAGGAAGACAGAGTGAGGATTACAAAGGGATATTGTATGACTGTAGTTTTACAGGTGTAGACACGTCAAAACCTATCAAATTGTATGCTTCAAATATGTGCAGTTTCTGTATGCCACTTAAACCCCCAATAAAATGTTTTCTAAAAAATTCAAAATAAAGATACATGCACCCCAATGGTCATAACAGCATTATTTACAATACCTAAGATATGGAGGCAACCTAAGTGTCCATCAACAGATAAATACATAGAGAATATGTGGTGTATATATATATATATATACACAATGTAGTCCTACTCAGCCACAAAAAAGAATGAAATTCTGCCATTTGCAACAACCTGGAGGGTATTATGCTAAGTGAAATAAGTCAGACAGAGAAAGACAAATACTGTATGTTATCACTTATATGTGGAATCTAAAAAATAAAACTAGTGAATATAACAAAAAAGAAACAGACTCACAGATCTAGAGAACAAACTAGTGCTTACCAGTGGGGAGGAAGAAGCAGGGAGGGGCAAGTCAGGGGCAGGGAATTAAGAGGTCCATACTACTATGTATAAAATAAATAAGCTACAAGGATATATTGTACAACACAGGGAATATAGCTAGTATTTTATAATAACTATAAATAGAGTATAATCCTTAAAAATTGTTACTCACAATATTGTACATCTGAAACTTACATAATATTGTAAATAAACTATACTTCAATTTTTTAAAAAGTAACAATTCAACTTGGAAGTTTCTACCTTAGGAAACAATAAAAATGAGTCAAACATTTTCTACGTATTTATTTATGCATTCACTCAGTTAAAAAATATTTGCCAGGCACTTGGGACAGAATAATAAGCAAGACATACTTGGTCAATGTCCCCATTAAGTCTAAGGGTAGAGATGTTCATTATAATATTATTCACATAATAGCCAAAATTTTGGATATAATCGGGGTTAAATTATAGCACATCTATAATATGTAATCAACTGCAGCCATAAAATGGAATACTATGTTGTAGAAGAACACTTAAGGTATTAGAAAATGTTCGTGATACACTATACAAAAACAGATTATAAAATATAATGTTATCAAGTAGAATACATGTTCAGTGTAGTCCAAATTTTGTACATTTTAAAGCTATTTATTCACTCAATAAATATTTATTTAAAATCTATTTATGACAGGCCCTAGGGAAATAGCTATAAACAAAACAGATAAAGGTTTTGACCTCATAGGGCTTACATTCTAATTAAGAGAAATACACAATTAATAAAAATGATAAATATATGATATTGAATTTCATGGAAAAAGATTGAGTAATATAAACTGGCCACAGAAGGATGCTCTGATCAGGTAACATTTGAGCAGAGACCTGAAGGAGTGCGCACCGGGTATTTTATCTGAGAAAAGGACTTTCAAGCAAAGGCAACAGGAAGTACAAAAGCCCTGAGGCAAGCATGAGCTTGTGTTCTTGAAAGAGAATAAAGTTCTTGGTAGAGAATTTGGACTTAATTTTGAATTAGATGGGAAGCCATGGCAGCATTTTGAGCATAGGGGTAACAAGAGACTTAAATTTTTAGGGGAACACAGTTTTTTGTGAAAAACAGACGTGAGGAATGGCAAAAGCAAGATGTTACACTAGGTGATAGTGGAGCTGATGAGTACATACTGGAGTTGAGCCAACACTGACTGAAAGAGGAAATTGGGAGAGGAGAATTTTTAGAGTAATAGGTGTGAGGAATAATCCAAGGCTTGTTTAGGGACATGAGGCAGCCATGAAAACATGCCTCTCAGATCTCCAAGTGCAGGGAGTGTGTTAATGGATGGCCCAGCTTCTGAACCAAATTTGCCTCAACGTCATGCTTCTTCCAGACTACTTCCAGCTGATGACTGTTAGGGATACTGTCATGACCATACTTGAGAGATGCAGGACTCCTCTGATGCCAACTTTGGCTCAAGAACTCCACAGTTAAATAGCAGGAACTGTCTTAAAACTGTACCAAAGTCTATGACCTCCTACCCAACCTTCCTTCCTTCCCTCTGTCCCCTACATGGGTCAGCCCTGCATCACAGTCTGACAACTCTTCTAGACTCCTCTGAGTCTCCCACTCTCCTTCAGTAACACCCCCCCATTTTTTCTCACAGGTGTTCTTCCCAGTGAGTGGGATCACATATATCTGCTCTCTCGGTATCTGCTTCTTGGCAGACCCAAACTTGCTGAGTTTGAGATGCTAATAAACAAACACCCAAATAAAGATGTCTACTAGGCAGTCTATGGTTCAGGTTTAGAAGCAGAGATATAAAATGGGAGCCATCATCACACAGATGGTATTTAAAGCCATGTGCTAGGTAAGATCACTTTATTCAAAACTTCATTTCCTTCAGTGACCAGATCCTAACTATCTACCTAAGAAGAATAACCCTAATATGCAACTTCATGCTCAAATGTGTTTTATGATGGATGCCTTCCTGGAAAGGGCCAGCACCTGTAAAAGATGTCTGCATTTTAAATTAGGACGCCCAGGGAGTGAACCTACAGGATCAGTCTGTCTTGGTGGAATGTCAAGTCCCATGGCAATTGACTGAGGGAGATATTTTGAGCCCTCTCTATGTCTATTCAGAGCCAGACCCACTATCACACTGACTGATATAAACTTCTAGAACTTCTTGTTTATTTCCCTTTCATTTTTATCACCCATTTTCTGCTCTCCAGTCCAAGTAATCCCTTCATCTTCTTGCCATCTCTTTTTCATCTTCCTTCTATTTTATCCTTAGAAGAGGCTTCTAAGAAATTTTAACAGAAATATGCAGAAATTACTCAGAAATATGTAGTTAAAACCCCTCAACATAAAATAAAGGAAAGTGCAAGATTGCCAACTTAACCCATACAAGCCCTCAGAAGGACTATGAGTTGAGGAAGTTACATATGTGGCCGAGGACAGAAAAAGTGAACAATATGATTAATAAAAAGAAAATAATATGCATGTGTAACAGTAAGTTAGGCGAGAAAAGTGACTAGAAAGTTATTTATAAAAAGTAACAGCCACTTTTTTTTTCTTATTTCCATCTAGCATTTCCAGCAAGAATATTCTCTAAACTCAGTATTTCCTCTCATTCCTATCAGTTGTCATTATGCTTGGCTTCTATGCCTGAGTGTATAGTTACTTCCTCCCTATTCACACATACACAAGAGAAATAAACATTCTTTTGGTAACAAAAATCAATCAGCTAGGTGTAAATTTTACTAAAACTACATTAATAAAGTTAGGGAAAAATATCTCTAGACTGATAAATAAACATTATTCACCTCTCAGTGGTGTCATCTTCTTATATTATTTTGTTTTACCTCTCAGAACCCAACAATAGAACAACAGTAGAAACAATGAATAGTCTCACGGAGGCAATGGAACAGGGTACGTAATATCCAGCTAACCTCAAAAATCCAAAACGTAGTCATTATGCCATTTTGACCATTGGCACTGGTCAAAAAAAAAAAAAGCCAGGGTCCTTGGCACCATCTCCCCTGGGCCAAAGGCCAAAGGTTGCTAAAACTAGGAAAAATGCACTAAAACTAGCTTAGAAAGGCAGGCAGAGCCTCTCTGCGATGCCAAAGGACCATGGGACACATTTAGACACACCCTAGTTTTACTGTGAAGCCTCAAATAAACCAACACTAAGACTAATAATCCCAGAAAAGTAGCCTTGATGTTCACCCCTTCTCTCACACAAGTTTTAATTAAGACTATTATGGGATTTCCCTCCACCCCCAGGGAAACACAGTTCCAATTTTATAAGTCAGTCAATGGAACAGTATGATATAATTTGAGAATTCTGAACACAATCTTCAGCAATATATCTATTTTGTAAATTGAGTCTACCTCAAAATACACAGATTGCCTGAAGCTCCAAGGAGAACATCACAAGTAATCTGGAAAAGAGAATTGATGTTTGTGTGAAAACATCATTTAACACACTTAGCTTGCCTAAGGAAAGAACACCTCTTACAAGTACTCTTTCTGTGAACTGTAAACACCACAAACACTTTAAACAGAGAGAGTAAGAAATTAAGACAAAATTAAATGCAGATTGGCTATCAGGAAAAAGAAAAACTGTCTCCACATCATCAACATCTCCCCCCGGGATTAATTAGGACATTAAATGGGCTTTACTCAAGAACTAGTATTGACTCTAGCACTGGGGATATGCAGTAGCTTTAAATTAGACATAAGGACAGGAACAGCCTAGGTGTCCATTCTTGGGTCTTTACAGATTTTTTTCACCTCTGATTTGAGTAAGCTCAATATTTGTATTGCATGGATGTAAACAGGGAAAGAAGACACAGTCAGCAGAATATAGCGTGCAGTTCACAGTCTTAGGAGAGCCTCCAGTGAACATGGAGTATCGCCCCGACTCATGCCATAAAGCAGCCTCGCCTCTATGGATGCATGCACTTCTTGCCAGTTCTGCTCTGACCACTGCGTGGCTCCCACCCAGGGACAGCAGAACGGAACAAACGGTTGTTCACCCACCGCAAGGACTGCTAAAAATCAACACTCCAGGAAGGGATTTCACTTTTCTTAGGAAGGACAGTGGGGCAGGACAGTGGTGAAACATTACTTCAAGTGCCCTCCGGCCCACAACACCCATGCTGCTGGCCATGAGAAGCACCAGCCAAAAATGCCACTCCAGAATGTAAACTGGTGCAGTCACTGTGGAAAAAAGTATCGAGGCTTCTCAAAAAACTAAAAATGGAACTACCATACGATCCAGCAATTCCACTCCTGGTTATATAACCAAAGAAAATGAAAACACTAATTCAAAAAGATACATGCACCCCAATGTTCATAGCAGCATTTTTTACAATAACCAAGATATGGAAGCAACCTAAGTGTCCATCAACAGATGAATGAATAAAGAAGATGTGGTGAGACATATATACAATATATAATGAAATATTATGCTTAGTGAAATGTCAGACACAGAAAGACAAATACAATATGTTTTCACTTATATGTGGAATCTAAAAAATAAAACAAATGAATGAAAGTAACAAAACAGAAACAGACTCACAGATACAGAGAATAAACTAGTTGTTACCAGTAAGGAGAAGGGTGGAGGGAAGGACAAGACAGGGGGAGGGGATTGAAGGTATGAACTACTAGGTATAAAATAAGATAAAAAGATGTACAGCACAGGAAATATAGCCAAATTTTTATAATAACTTTAAATGAAGCATAATCTATAAAATTATCAAATCACTATGTTGCATACCTGAAACTCTTATGATGTTATAAATCAACTATACTTCAATTAAAAAAAAATGCCACTCTACCCTTAACCAAGTCTGTGAAACAGGATGATTCTGACAGGCTGAGCTTTTGCTCAGAAATCATAAACAGCATCTCATTTCTCCCTTTTCCTTTCCCCCATTCCAACCTGTTTGCCTTCATTAATGTGCTTGGGAACCTTGGCTTTGTATTGGGTTGGTCAACAAGTTTGTTCGAGTTTTTCCATAACATCGTATGGAAAAACCCGAATGAACTTTTTGGCCAACCCAATAAATGGAGAGGAGGGAAACGGGCTAGAAGAAAAATGAGGGCCCTGGAAGAGACAGAATGGCATCTGGCCCTCACCTAATCTCTTGAGTTGGCTTTGAGCCCCTTTGGAGAAAGAGGTTAGAGACTTTGTGTGACTCTGGCATAAGCATAGCTGCACTGGGGTCAAAGTGACTAAGTGTGGCCCAGAGCTGGAGAGGAGGCCACTCTAATCAGAAGTGCTAGCAGATGCAAACTAGTATGTATAGGATGGATAAAGAGCAAGGTCCTACTGTACAGCACAGGGAACTATATTCAATATCCTGTGATAAACCATAATGGAAAAGAATATGAAAAGTATATACATATATATATATATATATATATATATATATATATATATGTCACTTTGCTGTACAGCAGAAATTAACACAACACTGTAAATCAACTATTCTTCAACAAAATTTAAAAATTTTAAAAATAAACAGCAATGCTCACCACTCCAAGAAGCAGTGGCTTTGGGAGCACCCAATGGTAGCACTCTCAGCAGAGGCACTGGCATCTCATGATTGGCAGCAGCAAAATCACTTTTGTAGGTAGTAGGCATGGACAAGGGGGCACCAGGGCAGCACAAAACAGATGTAATGTGGCAGCTAATAGGCTGATTCATGCATGGGCCTACATGAAGCACACCTTTGGAGATATCTAGTCAATAGGCCCGTACCCATCTTAATTTTGGATAGAGAAAGGAAGGGTAGCCTTGTTTTACAATCACACACTAGTGATTTAAGTGAGGGTCTGCTCATTTATTTATTTAAGTGAGGGTACATTTATTTATTTATTTAAGTGAGGGTCCATTTCAGTAGCCTGTGGCTTCTGCAGTAGCCTTCTAACTGGCCTCCCTGCCTCCAGACTCTCCTTCTGTAGGCTGCATGATATCGTCCCCAAATAACATTTCATCATATCATTTTCCTGTTCAAAACTCACTCTATTCCACAAAATAAGGTGTGACTGTGGGCAACATAAAATGTGATTCTAACTACTGAGGAGGGCTGGTAGGATGATCAGCCATCCCAGTTTTCCCAGGATTGTCCTGGTTTTAGCACTGAAAGTGCCAAGTGCTGGGAAACCCCTCAGCTCCAGGCAAACTGGAAAGGTCAGTCACCCTCGCAGACCATCAGCTTCGGTTTGAGATTGGTGTGTGAGGGTATATTTAAATTTTTTTATGATGTGCTCCAGCAGAGAGAAGAGCCATTAACAGCTGCTATTTTTTACAGCAAGGAGCAATGAAATTTAGTTGCTTACTTCATATAGGCAGCTTGGTTGCTATGGCAACAGTGGGTGGCAAACTTGATTGTTCATACCCATAAAATTGACAAACATTTCAGTGTTTGCTTCATACCTTTACATTTTAATATTTGCTGCCACAGGGCTGAGCCCCTTGAATTGTGAAATCACATAATACTTTAACATAATTATTTACTTTCCAGGATGTTATTACCAACAATTAGTTATCTTGTTTACAACTGAGATGATTTTTAGGACATCAATTTAATTTTAGGCTCATGAACTGTAAACTGTCCGTGGAGAGCATGTTGGAGCAACTACTGAATTCCTTGTGCACAGGCAGCATCTATCACATATCCACAGTTACAGTGAGTGCTCTGTATATCTTCTTGGGCTGAAGTTAAGACTCTGATATTATTTATTTATGTCGACTCCACGTTGTGCCATAAAGGATTTAAGGAGGCTTAAAAATACAATATAAAGCAAGAAATAAAGAAATGGAGATAAAGGGAAAATGCGGGTAGGAAAGTAAATTGGTGCCATGAGTAAGTTTAGTACTCAAAAAAAAAATGCATGCCAAGAAGTTCCATTTCCTTGCAAAATTCTAAACATGGGTTACATGTCTGTTTCTGACCTACCTAATAGGCAATTCAAAGAGAAAAATCATGCTCTGTTATAAAATTCAATGTTCATTGGTAAAAACAAACCAATAGGGCTTCCCTGGTGGCGCAGTGGTTGAGAGTCCGCCTGCCGATGCAGGGGACACGGGTTCGTGCCCCGGTCCGGGAAGATCCCATGTGCCGCGGAGCGGCTGGGCCCGTGAGCCATGGCCGCTGAGCCTGCGCGTCCAGAGCCTGTGCTCTGTAATGGGAGAGGCCACAACAGTGAGAGGCCCACGTACCGCAAAAAAAGAAAACAAAAAAACCCCAATAAATTAGAAAGAGCATAAACTTATTAACAGAGAAATGAGATATTTTTGTTACATGGTTTCCACATAAAGGGTACTATTTAAGGATAAATATCTATATCAACGGCCAACAATGTCACCTAAGACCTCTTGTGTAGGTGAAGAGGATTATCTGATTATTTAGAAGGAAAAATGTCTTATTTATCTAAAAAAAAGGAGAAATGGGCAGCTCTGGAAATTGCAAAATAATGATCTTAACCTTGATTCTTTGTTACTTCCTCCAGATATTTTTCTTATAATTGATTTATAAAACAGAAAAAGTATAACAGATTTTAACCACCACAGCTTTGAGGTAAATCATGTAAATAATTTTATTTAATCTTACTTTGGTAAAACAATGGGCAAGAAATTGCTATCTATATGGCCCCCAAACATCCTGTTAAGCACAGTACACAATAAACTGTACTAATAAAAGCCATCATTTGCATAGGTCTTTATAATTTACAAAGACTTTTACACTTAATACTTCACTTGCTTTTTATGACATGTTTTTATATTACGACAATAACTGCAAACGAGAAACTAAAGTGAAGCAATTTCTCTAACTTGCAATGAGTGATTTCAGATTCAAACTTAGTTCTGACTCCAAAGACTATAATCACTCTATTGCCTCTGACTAATGAATAAATTAGCCACACAGTACAAAATAGAGAGATTCTTTACCAAGAACATCATGCAAGTTATAAAAAGTAATCCTGGCTGTGATATTGTGATACAGGTACACAAGATGTTACATGGGGGAAGACTGGGGGAAGGGTACATGGGACCTGTCTGTACTATCTCTTGCAAATGCAGGTGAATCTGCAATTACCTCAAAATAAAAAGGGTTTAAGACAGTAATCTTTCAACTACATTTGACAATGGTTTCTCCTTTGTGAGGTTATGGGTAAAAAAAATAAAACTTCTGGCCTCCAGTTTGAGCTTCATGCTTTAAGAGAAAGGCAGAATATGGTGAGAGCAACAAGATTGGAAAACAGGGCTTTGTGAAAAAGAAAACACGAGAAATAGAGTAGGTATGAGTAAATTTTCTTCATCTAGAAAACAAATTCAAAGGAAACACATTCGAATTGAAGAAAAATAAGGAAATACTTTATAATAAACCTTATAGATCTCACATATATATGTACAAAATGCTCTTTCTCATTATGGCACCAGATACTTCCACAGTGTTAAGGAAAACTACCTTTGTTTTGGACAACGGGGATTCACCTGGTTGGAGGATATGAGCTCAACAAGTAGCCTCTTTTGGTACCTTTGCAGTTGCACAATGTGACCAGAGTCATATACAGGAGACCACATAGTGTTTGAATTCTGATTCTGTCACTTTCTGGTGGTGGAACTTCAGCAAATCATGTAACTTCTTTGGGTCTCTGTTTTCTTATTTTCAAATGGTGACAAAGAGATACTGCACTTTGTAAACCACAAAATATTAGAGAAGTACTAGCTATTATTACTACCTGCTAGTTCAGAGACTTCAAAAGTGACATATTTGATGAAAATGTGAAAGATAACTTTAAGAATAAGAAGAGTGGGTTAACCAACTTTAAGAATAAGAAGAGTGGGATATGGGAGGCACTGAAAACCAACTCTTCAGAAAGGAAATAAGTCCATCCCTCACCCTTAGTCTACTAAAATGCTTGACATTCCACCACTGAAAATTCACTTTAATATGTGGTCAATACCCTAGGGCAAGTCTTAATTCTTCTTTACCATCGTATTCCCATATTGCATAATGCCTAACAGAGTAATCAATCAAAAATACTCAACATCTCTTAGAAAAGGGTCTATATCTCTCAAAATTCCAAGTTTAAATTCCAAAAGGACTGCAAAAGATAATACGCTGAGGTTTTGAGGAACTAAAGAGGCTACGTGTTGAGCCCATATCCTCCACTGGCTTTTTATATGATCACCTACAGTAGTAGATACCCCTGTGCAATGGCCAGATTCCTACTCCAGGACTGAATCATTCTCCCAACCACTGAGAGTGTTGGTGGTCCACAGCTTTCAGCTAAGGCCCTTTCCCAGACTTTCCCTTCCTAAAGAGAGCCAACTCACTCAAAATCATACCTCCTCCCTAGGGGTATAAAATTTCAGTTTTCTTGTCTTAATTAGGGTCAATTCTAAAGTTCCACCCTTGATCCAGAATCCTCTGTGGGATCAACTGAGGCCCCTGTTGCAACTTGTATTAGTCAATGTTCTCCAGAGAAATAAACCCAATAAGAGATATATACACACATATATGACAATTTATTATAAAGAGTTGGCTCACATGATTATGGAAGCTAAGAAGTCCCTCAATCTGCCATTTTCAAGCTGGAGACCCAGGTAGGTCAGTGGTATACTTCAGTCTGAGTCTGAAGGCCTAAGAACCAGGGGAGCTGATGCTCTAAATCTCAGTCCAAGGGCAGGAGAAGACTGATGTCTCAGCTCAAACAGGCAGAAAACAAATTAATTCTCCCTTCTTCTGTCTTTTGTTCTATTCAGGTCTTCAGTAGATTGGATAAGGTCCACCCACATTGGGGAAGGCAATCTGCTTTACTGAGTCCACCAATTCAAATACTATCTCATCCAGAAACACTCTGACAGACACACTCAGAATAATGTTTAACCAAACATCTGGGCACCCCATGGCCCAGTAAAGTTGACATATAAAATCAACCAATACAAAACTGCACTGGAGTTCAACCTCTACTTAATCCTGCATCTTTCACTACCCCATAGCTGTTGATCCCTAGATTACTTCCCAATAAACTTTCTGCATGTGAATATCCTTCAAAGGCTCGGTTTCTTGGGAAAATTCACCTGTGTCACCTACTCCTCCTATAAATAAAGTTAACTCCAACACTTCAGTTTGACACATCCATTTTGATAAGTACTCTCAAGTATAAAACCATACTGGAGGGCTTCCCTGGTAGTGCAGCGGTTAAGAATCCGCCTGCCAGTGCAGGGAACACAGGTTCGAGCCCTGGTCCAGGAAGGTCCCACATGCAACGGAGCAACTAAGCCCGTGCGCCACAACTACTGAGCCTGCGCTCTGGAGCCCATGCTCCGCAACAAGAGAAGCCACTGCAATGAAGAGTAGCCCCCGCTTGCCACAACTAGAGAAAGCCCGCCTGCAGCAACAAAGACCCAACGCAGCCAAAAATAAATAAAAATAAAATTAAAAAAAAAAAACCATACTGGAAAACCAGACCTGCCTTTTGTGCCATTAAGAACCTAATGACTATATGGAAAAGATGATCACTATTGTTATGCTTCTCTGAGAAGTCCTAGTTTTCATTAAATCTCTCAATTTTTTCACCTCATGACTCATATACACATGTTCAGAAGACACCCAAGTTCTGAAATTTCTTGCTGCCCTTTTTCAGCACAGTGTGAAAATGTAATTGCTGATCAATAAGAACTAAGGTTTATGGTATCTTTTTCACACTATCTGTTTGGGCCACGAGAGCATAACCGTGAAGCTGCCAGTATATATTCCAAGCAGCATTATTTGGACTTTGTAACTTTATACATTGAATAAGTGTTAAAATTGATTAGAGGAGGTAATTTTTATTACATTCTGAAGAAACTAAAGGAATGCTTTACTGAATGCAATTCATTTTGTTGATCTTAATCTGTATCAGGCATATATACAAATTATACTTCTTTAATTACATTTAAAATAATCAAAACATTTCTTTAAGTTAAATGGCACAATTTGGGAAGTATTTGATGTCATGGGACTACTGACTAGAGTACTTCATTATTTGTGTCATTTAAAGGCAGCATACTCAGGATTTACAAAATTTAGTTCATTCAATCAACAAACATCATTTGAGCCTATTTTGTGCATCAAAAAAAAAATATATGTGTGTCACTCTTAAGAATATGAAGAAAAGGAAAAGGATATTTACTTTTACATTCAAAGCATTCCACCTGACAGTAGTTTGCTACACCTGTCAATCTGTTCAACTAAGTTTCTAACAGGAAGTAATTCTGAATCAGAGGAAAAATGAACAAACTAAACTTAGGGGACTCTCCATCTTTCATGATTTTTAAAATTCTTAATGAGAACCAAATTATTCACTCTGGAACTATATTCCCTCTCTAAAATTTTAGGAGCTGTCACTGAGACACTCCTTCAATCTCCTTAGAAGAATAAGGTAGGAAAAGATATTTTTAACTTCACAGCCCTGATTAAAATATTTTAACAGAATCAAGTCTGGGTTCCAGCAGGGTAATTCAATGGTCTCCATGGTAAAAGAAATGTAGAGTTCTTTTTTAATAGCACAATACATTAAAAAATTTAAAATGTTCCTATATTTGATCTACTAGAAGATACAAACACTTTGGTTACACTTATTCATTGCCTTTTCCATCTCTCTGCACAAATAAAATCAAGGAAATAAGTATCTTTTGTACACACCATCATGAAAAAAATGAAGAAAGATTTCATTACCATAAAATATGAATAATTTTAATTCAACTGGACATTGCTGCTGAAACTTAGCCCAATATTTAGTATAGAAATATGATTAGATGAGATTAAATGGATGAAAATGCTTGGTAAACTCAAAGATTTAGGAAAGGTACATGATCATTGCTAATCATCTATGTGACTGAATTTATGTGTCATCAAATAAGAATTTAAACTTTGGCTAGCACTGCAAAACCTGTCACATAAAACCCTGTGTACCCAGAACTAGAACAAAAAATTTCACAATTTGTATGGAAACACAAAAGACCCCGAATAGCCAAAACAATCTTGAGAAAGAAAAATGGAGCTGGAGGAATCAGGCTCCCTGGCTTCAGACTATACTACAAAGCTACAGTAATCAAGACAGTATGCCTACTGGCACAAAAACAGAAATATAGATCAATGGAACAGGATAGAAAGCCCAGACATCAACCCACGCACATATGGTCGCCTTATCTTTGATAAAGGAGGCAAGAATATACAATGGAGAAAAGACAGCCTCTTCAATAAGTGGTGCTGGGAAAACTGGACAGCTACATGTAAAAGAATGAAATTAGAACACTCCCTAACACCATACACAAAAATAAACTCAAAATGGATTAAAGACCTAAATGTAAGGCCAGAAACTATCAAACTCTTAGAGGAAAACATAGGCAGAACACTCTATGACATAAATCACTGCAAGATCCTTTTTGACCTACCTCCTAGAGAAATGGAAATAAAAACAAAAATAAACAAATGGGACCTAATGAAACTTCAAAGCTTTTGCACAGCCAAGGAAACCATAATCAAGACCAAAAGACAACCCTCAGAATGGGAGAAAATATTTGCAAATGAAGCAACTGACAAAGGATTAATCTCCAAAATTTACAAGCAGCTCATGCAGCTCAATATCAAAAACACAAACAACCCAATCCAAAAATGGGCAGAAGACCTAAATAGACATTTCTCCAAAGAAGATATACAGATTGCCAACAAACACATGAAAGAATGCTCAACATCATTAATCATTAGAGAAATGCAAATCAGAACTACAATGAGATATCATCTCACACCAGTCAGAATGGCCATCACAAAAAAATCTACAAGCAACAAATGCTGGAGAGGGTGTGGAGAAAAGGGAACCCTGTTGCACTGTTGGTAGGAATGTAAATTGATAACAGCCACTATGGAGAACAGTATGGAGGTGCCTTAGAAAACTAAAAATAGAACTACCATACGACCCAGCAATCCCGCTACTGGGCATATACCCTGAGAAAACCATAATTCAAAGAGTCATGTTGGGCTTCCCTGGTGGCGCAGTGGTTGAGAGTCCGCCTGCCGATGCAGGGGACACGGGTTTGTGTCCCGGTCCGGGAAGATCCCACATGCTGCAGAGTGGCTAGGCCCGTGAGCCATGGCCGCTGAGCCTGTGCGTCCCAAGCCTGTGCTCCGCAACGGGAGAGGCCACAACAGTGAGAGGCCTGCGTACCGCAAAAAAAAATAAAAAAGAGTCATGCACCACAATGTTCATTGCAGCTCTATTTACAATAGCCAGGACATGGAAGCAACCTAAGTGTCCATCGACAGATGAATGGTTAAAGAAGACGCGGCACATATATACAATGGAATATTACTCAGCCATAAAAAGAAACAAAATTGCGTTATTTGTAGTGAGGTGGATGGACCCAGAGTCTGTCATACAGAGTGAAGTAAGTCAAAAAGAGAAAAACAAATACCCTATGCTAACACATATATATGGAATCTAAAAAAAAAAAAAAAATGGTTCTGAAGAACCTAGGGGCAGGACAGGAATAAAGACGCACACCTACTAGAGAATGGACTTTAGGACACAGTGAGGGGGAAGGGTAAGCTGGGACAAAGTGAGAGAGTGGCATGGACATATATACTCTACCAAATGTAAAATAGATAGCTAGTGGGAAGCAGCCGCATAGCACAGGAAGATCAGCTTGGTGCCTTGTGACCACCAAAGGGTTGGAATAGGGAGGGTGGGAGGGAGGGAGGCAGACGCAAGAGGGAAGAGATATGGGGATATATGTATATGTATAGCTGATTCACTTTGTTATAAAGCAGAAACTAACACGCCATTGCAAAGCAATTATACTCCAATAAAGATTTAAATAAAACCCTGTGTACCAGAATCTGAAAATGATTGATACTGACAAATTATAGGTCCTTCCTGAGTGGTCTTCAAAGAGTGACACATTTTCAAAACAAGTAGGAACAAGTCAGCTTTGGAGATGACAAAAACATATAACATGTACCATTAATTGCTGACATTTATATATAGTTAACACTGGATATCACTAATCATAGTAATTACTAACAGCAATTTGCATATCCAGAGCCCATAATGAAATTTTGCTAAATTCAGTTTTTTTGATTTTCAGCCTTCATGTTAATGTCTCTTTCATTAACATGAAGTATAGTACAAGTCTTCCCAACATTTTTTATTACACACACAGAAGATAATAAAATTTGTACCAGGTCCCCCCCTGGCCACCGTGAGAAATGAGGGGATCAACATCTTGGCATACCTAAAACCATGGTGGGACATCAGCTTAATATGATTAGTTTTATAGAGATCATCCTTTCTATAGTTTATCTATAATCCACCAACCCATACCAAGCAAACAATGAGTCCTGAATATTTATAGTTAAGGTAAAATCTCATAAAAATTATCTTAAAGTTATTTCTATGTCTTTATTGAGTTAATTACCATGAATTATATACGACAAATGGTTCATGGTCTCGTCAGTCCTTGTTGTCTATGACAAAATACTGTCACTTTGTTGTTTTGTTGGGAAACACAGTGGCACTCCTGCCAGAAAATATGCGGAGCAGGAGTGACAAGGTGGTCAACACTTCGCCGCTGCAGAGTGAAGATATGCTGCTTAATGTAGAAAGAAACAGCTCTGCCTTCCCACAGTAGGTCCAAGAATGTGGGAGGAGTTCCTGTGGACCAGATGTGGACTATTCTGGTGAAACAGTCTGAAGTTGTTTTAAGTCCTACCCATCTTACTTCTACCCAGAAAGAAGGAGCAATGACACATCAACAAAGGTCTGAAGTAAGGGGCTCTCTGAGAACTAGCAATACAGAGCCAGAGGAGTCCATGAGGGAGGCTTGAAGTGCCCACAAAAGTGTGCAGGGTAAGGGCAGCTTTATATGTCTGCCAGGCCCAGAGAGCACATGTTTTAGATCAGTATCAGCCCATCAACAGTGATGCCATCAGCTAGAAATGCCTGGGGCACTCACCTGGGCCAGAACTACTTGTGCAGAGCTGCCACAGGCATTTCCCCCACTGAAGCCAGTGTTGCAGCTGGTCTGGCCCTAGTAGTTCTTATGATTGCAAGATGCACCTCAGCAACAACCATTAGGGAACTTTGAAAAAACAAGGTTTATTACTCACAGGTCCTGGAGAGTACACAGCTTGCCTCGGGCATCATGGATAGAGATTGATAAAGAGAGACAGTGCAGACCTGGGGTTCTGGATTTATTGGGGTTGAGGGTGAGGTGCCTAGGGTTTCATAGGTTAACTCTTTATTGGTGAGCTTAAAACATAAAAGCAGGAATCAAAGCATGGGAAGGGAAAAGCAAGCAGCCAAATGGTCAGTTATCTAGGTCAACCAGAGGCGGAACTACATAGGTGGGCCAACCTAGCTCTTATAAGTATCTAGCTGTGTAGTTGGCATTGGGTTTATTTGAGATGGATGTCTTTGAAGTGGATCCACAATCAAAAGCTTAATGTCACGGGGAGGGGGAGGAGTAAGCTGGGACAAAGTAAGAGAGTAGCACTGACATATATACACTCCCAAATGTAAAATAGCTAGCTAGTGGGAAGTAGCTGCATGGCACAAGGAGATCAGCTCCGTGCTTTGTGACCATCTAGAGGGGTGGGATAAAGAGGGTGGGTGGGAGACGCAAGAGGGAGGGGATATGGGGATATATGTATGCATATAGCTGATTCACTTTGTTACACAGCAGAAACTAACACAACACCGTAAAGCAATTATACTCCAATAAAGATGTTAGAAAAAAAGCAGCTTAATGTCAGACACATTACAATCAAAAAAGCTAACTGTTACACTTTTACACTACAGCACACTACCATTCTGTGCCATTGCCTGTTCAAGTAAAAATGTCCAGATCCTCCTTCTTCCTCCTCCCTTCCACACTACAAAACTAGCAAATGGATAAGGAATGATGACAAACTGAAATTATAGTGGAGTAATCACAGTTCAGGCACACAAAAATGGAGTTGAGTAGCCATTGAGGATCTGATCTCAGACAGTCTGTGCACCAATGAGAACTTGAACTTTACTGAACTGTACCAGACCCAAGGACAGCACCAGCCATATTCAGAAAACACCTGCCAGCTGCAACCTCTCAGCATCTCCCCTTGTAACTATGCAAATATTTCAGACCTCAACCAATCCTTACTTAACAAGCACCTTTACTTCTTGCCAGATCCAATTATAATCCTTAATAAACAACTCATTTAACTAACTGGAACCTTGCAGCTTTTTGCCTTTATAAGCCTCCCCCATTTTTTAGTTCAGCAGAATACAATTCAAGAGCTTCTCGAATCTGTCTCCCAGGCTACAGTCCTAACAAACCCCAAATAAACACCTTTTTATGTCAATCAGGTCTCCATTTCTGAAATTTTGGTTACCAGTATAGGAGAAAACAAAAAGTTTCTTGCCCTCTATCCTCAGCAGCTGTGTTAGTTCCTTCCTGGGGGAGAAGAAAATTTTGATATTAAATCACGCTAAAGAGTTTTGAGGATTGTTGGACACGGGGTATGTATTTTCTGAGTTGAGACTATCTAGAGCTTAATGTGACTCTAGGACTTTCTTTTACTTAAAGCCACCAGAAAAGTCCTGGGACCCACCCAGATTTCTTCCGTGGGGAGAGAAAAACCACTAGCACTGGATATATTTTAAAGGACCATGAAGGATAAAAAATTAACTTGTTTTGTACTTATTCATGTTATAGGCTATACTGAAATGTGCTTAAAACAGAGAATACCTATACATGTAAAACCTTTTCATGCTTGCTTTAAACTTTATGGAACTTCTCTGAGCTGCACACCAAAAATCTGGCCTTTTCAGACTGTTTTATAAGAGGGCTCTACATCTCAAAGTTGCCTGAGTATGTAATTGACCAAGTAGATTAAGAACCAAGAATGAAATCAAAGTCTACATGAGATAAGGGAAAATTTCAGGCAAATTCAAGACCTAACGTTAATTTTTTTGAAAAAAAAGAAAATGGATTTTATTTTGCCAAAGCACATATAAGCTAGAAAACAGTCACAGTTCTTATGAAAAATCAGATAATTACTCCAAGTTATCAAAAGTATGCCTAAAAATATTGAGAATTGAAAACATTCAGTTGTTTGCATGTTGATACTTCTAATCTTTTTAAACCTGCAGAATTTATTTTTTTTTGAAATCATCCATAAGTTACAGGTGTCACGTAAAAAGTAATTTCAGTAAATATGCTAAAAAAACATAAAGCTTTCTGTTCATGTTTTCAAAGGCCTTTCCATATAGACTTTATACAAGATGAATTATTGAAGTGTACCCTGGAATTTTCTAGGAGTAACCCCTTCCTCATATAAAATAACATTGACCAACTGGCTTATGAAAATGAGGATAATGAGTTAGTATGGAGAAAAAAAAACAAAGAAGAGACAAAAGATAATAATTCAGACTTTTTCAAAGCAACCTTGTACTTTTTAAAAATTATTTTTTAATTGTGACAAAATAGACATAACATAAAATTTACCATTTTAACCATTTTTAAGTATACAATTCAGTGGCATTAATTACATTCACATTGTTGTGGAACAATCTCCACCATCCATTCACAGAACAGTTTCATCTTGCAAAACTGAAACTATGTACCCATGAGATAATATCTTCCCATTTCCCCCTCCCTCCACCCCTGGCAACCACCACTCCACCTTCTGTCTCTATGAATTTGACTACTCTAAGTATCTCATATGAGCAGAATCATACAGTATTTGCCTTTTGTACCTGGCTTATTTCACTTAGTATAATGTCCTCAAGGTTCATCCATGTCATAGCATGTGTCACAATTTCCTTCCTTTTTAAGACTGAATAATATTCCATTGTATGTATATGTCATACTTTGTTTATTCATTCATTCATTGGTGGACACTTGACTTGCTTCCATCTTTTGGTCACTGTAAGTAAAACTGCTTTGAACATGGGTATACAAATATCTCTTCAAGACCCTGCTTTCAATTCTTTTTGGTTTATACCCTGAAGTGGAATTACTGGATCTTACGGTAATTCTATTTTTAATTTTTGAGGAACCACCATACTGTTTTCCATAGCAGCTGCAATGTTTTACATTCCCACATCCTTTCTCCACACCCTCGCTAACACATCGTTTTCTGGTTTTTTGATAATAGCCATACTAATGGGTATGAAGTGGTATCTCAATGTTGTTTAATTTGCATTTCTTTAAGGATTATTGATGCTAGGCATCTTTCCATGTGCTTAGTGGCCATTTGTATATACTCTTTGGAAAAATGTCTATTTGAGTCCTTAGAGACAACTTTTACTTTATTCTTTGCTATACAAATGATATTATAAGAATATGTTTTTTTAAAAAGACCATATTTTTTGTGTTCTTGGCAAGCACCGCATTTATCCAGCAGTATAAAACAGTTCAGATTTCAAATCCTTTTTTTTGGAGTAGCAGTGTATGTCACTTCTTACAAGGAAAAAATATCAACACAGCTACTTTGGAATCCCGTTAAGCTCTGTGCTTTTAGACTATGCAACCACACAGACAACTGGGGGATAGAAGACACCCTATCATGTCAAATGATACCGAGCTCCACTGTCCAGTGCAGTAGCCATCAACTTCATATGGTTACTGAACACTTAAAATGTTCAGCAATCCAACCATCAAGGACCTACTGTATAGCACAGGGAACTATACTCAATATTTTGTAATAATCCATAAGGGAAAAGAATGTGAAAAAGAATAGACGTGTGTGTGTGTGTGTGTGTGTGTGTGTGTGTGTGTGTGTGTGTGTATAACTGAATCACTTTGCTATACACCTGAAACTAACACAACATTGTAAACCAACTATACCTCAATAAAAATAAGTAAAAAAATAATATAGTTAATTGTAACTGAGATGTGCTGTAAGTGTAAAATCTACATCAAATTTCAAAGATTTCGTATTTTTGAATAATATAAAATATAAATAATTTTTAAACTGATTATATGTTGAAATGATAATATATTGAGTTCAATAAAATATAATTAAATTAAGTTTCACCTGTTTCTTTTTACCTTTTTTAATGTAGCTATTGGAAATTTTTAAATTACATATGTGGCTCCCATTTATGGCTCACATTATACTTCTATTGGACCATGATGATCCAGAAAACTGTGGCTAAATAGACCATTTCCATGAATGTGAATACACAAGTGAATTTAAAGGTACAGAATTGAGAAAATATTCAAAATAATCCATATTGTTTTTCCAAAAAAGTTTTTCCATTACTAATACAAGTGTTGCCCCCCAAATTATCTATGTGATTAACTTAGTTCTATATGAAGTTTTTTTAACATAATCACTGATTCCTGAATTTACGTATGCCTTATAAGGATTTCTACGCCTATTCAGAAATAAATTGCTAGAGCTCTTTTGGGTATACAGCCCAGGCAAGGAATAACAATTTTTTAAAGAACACATATAACTGGTAAAGAAATAGTATCCAAAACATCTAAAGAACTTCTTCCAACCAATAAGAAAAAACTGAAAATGAAACTAGCTATACACAGAAGAGGAAACCTGCATCACACCCTGCGTTACATTTCTCCATGGCACTTATCACCCCCTGCTATAATACACATTTGTTTGTATAGTGTCTGTCTCTTCCCCACTGGAATGAAAGCTTCATGAGAGAAAGGACTTTTTTATTATACGTCACCAGGGCTAAAACACAGAATTCCCATGGCAATATCCCAACTCAACAAGTAGTTGCTAAAAAAATAAATGCCAGCCAAAAGAAAGTTGGCAAAATGTGGGGAAAGAACTCCCTGTATCTCAGACACTGCTGGTGGGAGTATAAATTGCTATTACTTCTTTCAAATGCAAGTGGACAATAATATCTACTAAAACTGGAGATGCATATACCCTAGGACACAGGAGTTACACTTCTAGAAGTGTACCCTAAAGGACTGTAGTACAGGAGAGGAGACGTATACTACAATATTACAGCATTGTCTATAATAGCAAAAACATAGGAAAAAACTGTACTGCCTATCAATAAAAAATGCACAAACATATTATAGTTTATTCATACAACAGGATATTATGCAACACTTAAATGAGTTAGAGCCACATATATCAATATATATAATGCTTGAAAACATAAGAATGAGAGAAAATAGCTGTAGAATGATCGATTTAATATGATACCATTAACATATAGCTCTATAAACAAAAAACAGTTATCTATTGGTAACAGATACATATAAAAACATGGGTGAATGGTGCACAGCAACTTCAGGCTGGTGAATGAGACAAAGGAATGGACATGGGCACAAAGAGGGCTAAGAGGATTTATTTCTTTAAAGATAATTAAACAATCTGAGGAAAATCAGACGTGTTAAATTTATGTTACAAAACATGGGCATTACATTATTCTCTGTATTGCTTGAAATATTTTCTATTTATTATTACAAAATCAGATTTAAATCAGTGGGTTCCCTTTCTCCTTGTAAGATGTAATAGCAAGTTACCGTTAAGAAATAAAAATAACTACAACTTACACTATTTCAATCAGAGACTGGTAATACATTTTCTTTCAGCCTATTATCTCAGAAATGCTATGAAATCTCCAAACCCAGTTTTAACAAGATTTGTTTTCAAGATATATTTTGCAAACAACAATCAACTTTTGATTTGAGGTTTCTCCAAACTTTCTTCTTACTCAGTATCTATTGTCTATTAGATACTTCTGTCACAATTTTCTTTTTTTTCCACTGTTTTCTCCAATAATAAGATCTTTCTATGAGCTCTGTAGAGCTGAAAATAAATATATTCCTGAATTAATACTCTCTGGCCCGGGTTTCTAATTAAGCCATACTACTCCGGTGTGGTTTTGTTTATAATTAAAGAAGTAGGATCTTATTGACAAAGCCTCTTCCTAACCCCATCAAAACACACCACATAACACACACACACACACACACACACACACACACACACACACACACACACACACACACACACATTAAAATGAAAAGGCCATGGTAGGTAGGACATTGTGAAAGCTTTTAAAATAACTATAAATGGTCGTGCATGCTGGTACCAGTAGACTTCATACCTCTTTGCTTTGTTTTGCAATAGCACCTTTCACCGAGAAATCTGAAATTCTCTGAGCATTTACATCTCAACTCACCAATGCACACTGGTTTTGCCAGCACTCACATTTCCTACTCAGCTGGAATATTCTGAACCCAAGGCAATGTTTTCAAGTTTAGATATAAATGATTGAATTATGAAAATTTTTCATTATCTGCATTTTAAAATCTGTAGCATGTCAAATAAGTAGTTGGATTTTATAATCAGCTGTTGATTTAACTATCTTGCCAGTTGTGTTGTCATCATGATGTTCTTCCAGATCCTTCAGCAATGGTCCACCAAATCTTAATACAGAGTACATTTCTAACATGTGAACAAAGAGAAACCTTATCTAAAGATTCCTACTGTCCCATAAATCAGGAAATAATAAATGCAGAGCCCTTTCATGTATGAGGCTGATTTCCTAACAAACATTCAGGGAAGGTAGGTGAGCTACTTTAATTATTCAGGAAATTCCTTTTTTAAGTGTGATTGCTATGTTTGAAATATCTTTAAAAAATGATTTGTAGATCTGGATATTCCAAATACAATGTTTTGTGTAAACATATTAATTTTCAGTTTGTGAATTAACCAGGCTGATTTTTTAATTCTGGTCTACATATCTTGAGTGAACAGTGAGAACCTCGCTGTCTGCATGCAGTGCTGTCACTGGGAAGAAATCAGTCATCATGAATATTCACTGAACACCACTGAGTGCTGCCCTAGACTGAGATGGAGAAAGCAAAAGAAAAACTGTCCATCAAATCAGAAGAAAAGCCCTCTCAGTGATTTGTGAAAAAGACAGCTGTTGAATCTGATATACTATAAGATTTTATCTCTTTTATGTCAACCCATTAATAACTTTTTTCCTCTGGAATACTCTGATTTTATTTTTCCTTTATTAATACAAAATTTAAATACTAGTGATCCATTACAGATGCCTGCCTTACACAGGAGTACTGAAAATATTCAGATATTTAAATTGGTTGATCCAATTTAGACAATATGAAAGAGTCGCTACCTGGCTGCTTATTCAATAGCCCTGTCTGCTACCTTCCCATCTTTCTTCTAATTAGGCTGTATTGCCCAATCTGCCTTGAACTCCATTTTGAGTATTTAGCCAATATCCTTGAAGTTTTTTCAACGTTATCAAGTGTGGAAACTAGAAAATATTAGGACAGGATCTATCTCTCTTTACTTTTGTCTTTATACATATGGAGCACTTACTTTGTGCTATTCTATGTATGTAGTGTCTTACAAATAGTCTCATTTAAAGAATACAGAGTCATCATACAGCAGATACATTAAGGTCTCTGTTTTACAGATGAAGAAACTGAGGTTCAGAGAGGATCTGGCCAAAGTCACTCAACTGGTGAGTGGCAGACACCGCATGTGAACCATGCCAGACTCCAAATCTTGTACTTGAAAAGCACGTGCTCCCCTGCTCTACAGAGGGCGTGCATTTTACCATGCCATTCTACCAGCCCTTGCATTCCCACCTGCTTGGAGCCTTCCTCCACACTTCAGTCAGATATAATTTCCTTGCTATTCTTTAGAACGAAGTGGAATTACTGGCCCAAAGGATTCAGGTTGGCTCTATGGACATTCTCCAGGTGACTAAATCATAACTGACCCTGCTGAGTGACATGAGTGATTCAGAAGATAATTCTTTTCATGCTCCACTGGGAAGTGAGTGGTTAAAAATAGCACAAAAATGAGGAAAACAAGGGATGAGTGAACATGAAGTACATCCATTAAAATTATATGAAAAGATAAACTGGAAAGCCAAATATCATTATTATTATGAAGAACTATTTAATACTGCATCTGACCACAGTTAGAAAAACTGCCTCAATACAAGTGCCTTGGCTGAGATGTCATGGTAAAAAAACTATTTAAAACTCTTTCCTAATAAAATTTTTAAGATGGGAAATAAATGTTAGAACAAAGAGAATAGAACTTCAAAGTAGAAAAAATATCTAACTGCATAAAACGAACATAATGCCAAATACTATCCTTATTCAAACTTACCTTTCATTTGTCTTACTTACGTAACACCTTCAAAACATAATAAAAGCTCAGCCACAAAATCAACTTAGAAAGCAGACATACCGGCCTAACTGTACAGATTGATTTAATAGCAAAACACTTTCCTGTAAAGACATTTACGTGCTATCTGGAAGAACTTTCAAGCTCTTCATTTTATATTTTACTAGAGATTAATTTATTATAGGGAAAAGATTCAATCTTTCCTCTTATTCTCAGCAAGAAGTGTCAGCCACATGATTTGAAAAAAAAGGTAAACTTATTTGGCGTGATCAAACAGGAAATCAGCATCTGTCGTTTCAGCTGGATCTCCCAGCTTGCAGTATCCACCTTCTGTATTTACCTCCTTCTGCTCCTCCTCTTTTTGAGCTGTTTTTGCTGCCCCACTAAGATCTCTGGCCCATAATTTTGCTGTAACGACTGCTATATTGGGAACCTAACTTTTCTGCATATGTCTGTATAAATATATATATATAAATATATGTGTGTGTATATAATTCCCAGCTTTATTGAGATACAATTCACATAAAACATTGTGTAAGTTTAAGGTGCATGATATGATACTTATATATTGTGAAATGATAAACTAAAAAGCTTCTTATATACTTTTTTGGTTTGGGCATTTATTGTCTAATTCTCAAACTAGAACACCAATTCCTATAGGAAAGGGGCTCTTTCTTTCCTGTCTACTTTGGTATTTTCAGAGCCTGGCACAATATCAGTGATTAAAAAACAACTGCTAACTGGCTGGCTGAGTATTGTAAGAGATCCAAATGACTTAGATGCAGAACCCAATTTTAAGTCATCAAAAGTCCATGACAGGGCTTCCCTGGTGGCGCAGTGGTTGAGAATCCACCTGCTGATGCAGGGGACGCGGGTTCGTGCCCCGGTCCGGGAGGATCCCGCATGCCGCGGAGCGGCTGGGCCCGTGGGCCATGGCTGCTGGGACTGCGCGTCCGGAGCCTGTGCTCCACAACGGGAGAGGCCACAACAGTGAGAGGCCCGCATACAGCAAAAAAAAAAAAGAATCAGTGGTAGATTACATGACACAAAGGAATGGATTCACAAACTGAAAAACAGAGTAGTGGAAATCACTCAAACTGAACATAAACAAGAAAAAATAATTTTTGAAATAAGAACACCTTGAGAGACCTTTCGGACAACATCAAGCGTACTAACATTCACATTATAGGGGTCCCAGAATTTGGAGAGAGAAAAAGGCAGAGAAGATATTTGAAGACATAATAGTTGAAAACTTCCCTAACCTGGGAAAGGAAACAGATATTGAGGTCCAGGAAGCACAGAGAGTCCCAAACAGATCAACCCAAAGAGGTCTAAACCAAGAAACAGTGTAACTACAATGGCAAAAATTAAAGATAAAGAGAGAATCTTAAAAGAAGCAAGGGAAAGCAACTAGTTACATACAAGGGAACTCACACTAGACTGTTAGCTGACTTTTCACCAGAAAATTTGCAGGCCAGAAAAGAGTGGCATGATATATTTAAAGTAATGAAAGGAAAACATCTACAACCAAGAATATCTTACCGAGCAAGGCTATCATTCAGATTTGAAGGAAAGAGAAAGAGTTTTACAGACAAGCAAAAGCTAAAAGAGTTCAGCACCACTAAAGAGACTTTACAAGAAGTGTTAAAGAGAATTCTCTAAATAGAAAAGAAAAAGCCACAACCAGAAATATGAAAATTACTAAAAAAAAAAAACTTATTGGTAAAGGCAAATATTCAGTAAGGGTAGTAAATCAACCACTTATAAAGCTAGTAGGAAGGTTAAAAGAAAAGTAGTAAAATCATCTATTCACAGTAAGTAGTTAAGGGATACACAAAACAAAAATGTGTAAAGTATGAAGTCAAAAGCATTAAATGTGGGGGGTAGTGAAAATGCAGAGTTGTTAGAATTGTTCAAACTTAAGAAATCATCAACTAAAAATAATCATATATAAATAGGCTGGCATATATAAACCTCATGATAACCACAAACCAAAAATCTATAAAAATACACAAACAAAGAGAATAAAGAAATCCAAGTCTAACACTAAAGATGGTCATCAAACTACAAGGGAAGGATGAAAAACAAGAAGAAAGGAACAAAAATAACTATGAAAACAACCAGAAAACAACAAAATGGCATTAAGTACATAGTTAAAAATACTTAATTTAAATGTAAATGGACTACATGCTCCAATCAAAACACAAAGAGCAGATGACTGGATACAGAAACAAGACACATATATATGCTGCCTACAGGAGACCCACTTCAGATCTAAAGAAACACACAGACTGAAAGTGAGGGGATGAAAAAAGATATTCCGTGCAAATGGAAACAGAAAGCTGGGATAGCATTACTTATATTAGACAAAATAGACTTTAAAACAAAGACTGTATCAAGAAACAAAGAAGGACATTACATAATGATCAAAGGATCAATCCACAAAGAAGATCTAACAATTGTAAATATATATGCATCCAACATAGGAGCACCTATTTACCTACAGCAAATATTAATAGACATAAAGGGAGAAATTGACAGTAACACAATAATAGTAGGGGACTTTAAGACTCCACTTAAAAAGAAAAAAGACTCCACTTATCAATGGATAGATCACCCAGACAGAAAATCAGTAAGGGAACACCAGCTTTAAATGACACATTAGACTAGAGGGACTTAATAGATATATATAGAACATTTCATCCAAAAGCATCAGAATACACATTCTTTCCAAGTGCATATGGAAATTCACCAAGATAGATCATGTGCTAGATCACAAAACAAGCCTTGGTAAATTTAAGAAAACTGAAATCATCTGAAACTGAATCAAACTGAAATCAAACTGAAAGCATCTTCTCCAACCACAACACTGTGAGATTGGAAATCAACTACAAGAAAAAAACTGTAAAAAAACACAAACATGCAGAAACTACACAATATGCTACTAAACAACGAAAAGTATCACTGAAGTAATCAAATAGGAAATCAAAAAATACCTGGAGACAAATGAAAACCAAAATACAATGATCCAAAATCTACAGGATACCGTAAAAGCAGTTCTAAGAGGGAAGTTTATAGCAATAAAAGCCTATCTCAGGAAACAAGAAAAATCTCAAATATACAACCTAATCTTACATGTAGAGCTAGAAAGGAGCTAGAAAAAGAACAAACAAAACCCAAGGTTAGTAGAAGAAAAAATAATAAAGATCAGAGCAGAAATAAATGAAATAGAGACTAAAAAAATAGGAAATATCAATGACACTAAGAGCTGGTTCTTTGAAAAGATAAACAAAATTGATAAACCTTTACCCAGACTCATCATGAAAAAAAAGAAAGAGGCCCCAAATCAATAAAATTAGAAATGAAAAAGGAGAAGTTACAACCAACACCACAGAAACACAAAGGATCATAAGAAATTACAAAGAATAAATATACTCCCATAAAATGGACAACCTAGAAGATACACACAAATTCCTAGAAATGTACAATCTCCCAAGACTGAACCAGGAAGAAATCAAAAATATGTACAGACCAATTACCAGTAATAAAACTGAGTCAATAATAAAATCACTCCCAACAAACAAAAGTCCAGAACAAGATGGCTTCACAGGTGAGTTCTAACAAACATTTAGAGAAGAGTTAACCCCTATGCTCTCAAACTAGTCCAAAAAATTACAGAGGAAGGAACACTTCTGAACTCATTTTATGAGGCCAGCATTACTGTGATACCAAAACCAGACAAAGATACAACAAAAAAAGAAAATTACAGGCCAATATCCCTGATGAATATAGATGCAAAAATCCTCAACAAAAGATTAGCAAACCGAATTCAACCATACACTAAAAGTGTGGGATTTATCCCAGGGATGCAAGGTGGTTCAAAATCTGCAAATCAATCAATTAATACACCACATTAACTGAAAACAATCATCTGATCATCTCAGTAGATACAGAAAAAGCTTCTGACAAAATTCAACATATGTTTATGATAAAAACTCTCAGCAAAGTGGGTATAGAGAGAACATACCTCAACATAATAAAGTCCACATATGACAAACCCACAGCTAATATCATACTCAATGGTGAAGGGCTTAAAGCATTTCCTCTAATATCAGGAACAAGACAAGAGTGCCCATTCTTGCCACTTTTATTCAGTATAGTATTGGATGTCCTAGCCACAGCAATCAAATAAGAAAAGAAATAAAAGACATCCAAATTGGAAAGGAAGAAGTAAAACTGTCACTGTTTGCAGATGACATGAAACTTTATATAGAAAATCCTAAAGACAAGACCAAAAAACTATTAGAATTAACCAAAGAATTCAGTAAAGTTGCAAGATACATAATTAATACATAAAAATCTGTTGCATTTCTAACAATGAACTATCAGAAAAAGAAATTAAGGAAAAAAATACCATTTATAGTTTTATCCAAAAGAATAAAATACCTTGGAATAAATCTAACCAAGGAGGCAAAAGACCTGTACTCAGAAAACTATAAGACATTGACAGAGAAATTGAAGATGACACAAACAAACGGAAAAATATACCACACTCATTGATTGGAAGAGTTAATACTGTTAAAATGACTGTACTACCCAAGGCAATCTACAGATTCAATGCATTTTTTATCAAAATACTAATGGCACTTTTCAAAATTATATACCATAACTAGAACAAATAATTCTAAAACTTGTATGGAAAAACAAAATATCCTGAATAGCTAAAACAATCTTGAGAAATAAGAACAAAGTTGGAGGTATTCACTAATTTCAAACTATATCACTAAGCTACATTAATCAAAACGGTATGGTACTGGCAAAAAAAACAGACAGATCAATGGACCAGACTACAGAACCCAGAAATAAACCCACATTTATATGGTCGATTAAATGTACATGAAAGGAAGAATATACAATGGGGAAAAGTCAGTCTCTTTAATAAATGGTGCTGGGAAAACTGGACAGCTACATGAAAAAGAATCAAACTGGACTACTTTCTCACACCATATTAAAAAAAAAAACTCTCAAAATGGATTAAACACTTAAATTTAAAACATAAAACCATAAAATTCCTAGAAGAAACCATAGGCAATACACTCTTTGACACTGGCCTTAGTAATTTTTTTTTTTTTGCATATGTTTCCTCAGGCAAGGGAAACAAAAGAAAAAAGAAGAAGATAGGACTATATCAAACTAAAAATCTTTGCACAGTGAGGGAAACTATCAACAAAATGAAAGGGCTGCCAACTGAATGGACAAGATATTGACAAACTATATATCTGATAAGGAGTTACTATCTAAAATATGTAAAGAACTCATATAATTCAATGTCAAAAAACAAACACCCATTTTAAAAATGGGCAGAGAACCTGAATAGACATTTTTCCAAAGAAGACATACATATAACCAATAGACATGTGAAAAGATGCTCAACATCACTAATCATCCGGGAAATGCAAATCAAGACCATGATGAGATCCCCTGACATCTGTCAGAATGGTGAATGGCTATTATCAAAAGACAACAAATATCAAGTGTTGGTGAGAATGTGGAGAAAAGAGAGCCCTATTATACTGTTGATGGGAATGTCAATTGATGCCACCACTATGGAAAACAGTAATGGAGGGTCTTCAAAAAAACAAAAATAGAACTAACATATGATCCAGCAAATTTTGCTCTGGGTATTTTTCTGAGGAAAACAAAAACACTAATTTGAAAAGATATATGCATCTCTATATTCAGTGCAGCATTATTTACAACAGCCAAGATATGGAAGCAACCTAAGTGTTCATCAATAAATGGATAAAGATATGATTTATATGTGTGTGTGTGTGTATAATAGAATATTACTCAGCCATAAAAAAGAATGAAATCTTGCCATTTGTGACAACAAGTATGGATCTAGAGGGTATTATGATAAGTGAAGTAAGTCAGACAAAGACAAATACCATATGATTTCATTTACATGTGGAATCAAAAAAATTGAACAAAAATAACAAAACAGACTCATAGATACAGATAACAAACAGGTAGTTACCAGAGGGGCAAGGGGTGAGGATGAGTGAAATAGTTGAAGGAGATTAAGAGGTACACACTTCCAGTTACAAAATAAATGAGTCATAGGTATGAAATCTACAGCATGGGGAATTTGGTCTACGATATTTTAATATACTTGTATGGTGACAGATGGTAACTAGACATATCAAGATGATCATTTTGTAATCTACAGCCATACTGAATCACTGTGTTATACACCTGGAATTAACATAGTATGCAGGTCAATTATACCTCAGTTGAAAAAACAATATGTAGACACTTGGAGAAAATGCTTCAAAATGCTAATGATGGTTTTCACTAGGGGATGGGGATTATGGGTGATTGTTCATTTTTACTGGATACTTTTATGTATTTCTAGTTGTCTGCAATGAGTATGTGTTGCTTGTAAAATTAGAAAGAAAACAATAACTATCATTAAAAAAATTTTTTAAGAAATTTAAAATAATAAATAAACTAATAAATCAACCTAATGGGGGAAAAAACAGAACACTA
The DNA here is from genome assembly GCF_011762595.2 of Tursiops truncatus. Classification (NCBI taxonomy): domain Eukaryota; kingdom Metazoa; phylum Chordata; class Mammalia; order Artiodactyla; family Delphinidae; genus Tursiops; species Tursiops truncatus. The sequence goes on along the minus strand of NC_047035.1, from coordinate 60,158,147 downwards.
CCAGACTTTTCAACAGCAATAGAAGCTATCGATAGAAGACAATGGAGTGCTACCTTTCAATATGACATGAAATTGTGCTCAGTTAAGGAATTCTATACCCAACCAAAGTATCAAGGATGAGAATGAATAAGACACTTTCAAATACTATGTAAGTTTTCAAAAATATATTACCTGCTATGCATCATTCTCTGAAAGCTACAGGAGACTGTCCTCTCCTAGAATGAATTATTTATTATACTCTTTTAGTATCCTTTTGATGCCTAAAATATCTGCAGTGATAGCCTGCTCTTTCATTCTTTATATTGATAAATTTGTGTTTTTCCTCTTTTTTTTCTTGATGGCTTTTGCTATAGGTATATCTATTTAAATAATCTTTCCAAAGAACCAACTTTTGATTTCATTAATTTTATTTTATTCTTTATTTTTTTATTTCTACTTACTTCAGGTTTCACTTTCTCTTCTTTTGTAGCTTAATAAGATAGAAACTTTTCTTCTCTAATATAAACACTTAAAGCCATAAATTTCCCTTTAGGCAATTTTTAGCCACAATCCACAAATTCTGATGTATTTTCATAATTGTTCATTTAAAAATGTTTTCTAATTCCTCCTGTGATTTATTCTTTGATTTATGGGTTACTTAGAAGAGTGTTATTTAATTTTAAAACAATGGGGGATTTCCCAGATACCTTATTGCTATTGATTTCTAATTTAATCTGTCATGATGAGAAAACATACTCTGTAAAGTTTAAATCTTTTGAAATTTATTGAGACTTATTTTATGGTCCAGCACATGGTTAATCCTGATGACTGTTCCATGTGCATTTGAGAAGAATAAATATTCTTCTATTGTTGGGTGCAGTATCCTATGTCAATGAGGTCATGTTGGTTAATAATGTTTTTCAGATCTTCTGTATTCTTGCTCATTTTTTGTCTAGGTGGTCTATCAGCTACAAAAAGAGAATTATCAAAAATCTTCAACTATGAGTTTGGATTTTGTCTGTGTTTCTGCCTGTGTTTACCTGCTCCCCCATGCCTTCAAATAGTTGTTTTTCATATTTTGTACAGAGTTTATCATTGTTACTGCAGGAGAATTAGTCTGATATAAGCTGCACCGTCATTACCAGAAACAGTAACCTAAGATCCCAGGATAATTTTGAGAAAAATATTCATATTCTAAACTTTGACTCAGATTTCCAATTTTTACCTGCCCCCTCCCCCAGTCACATCACAAAAGGATCTAATACTGAGATACATCATTTCCATTAATGGACTTTAAGAACTACTTACTTTGCATTTTATCTCTGTAAACAAGTATTATATTTCTCTTTAATAAACACACCTTAAAAGCTTTCCTGAAAATAGATGAATATAAGACCAGAGGAAAACTTTCTAATTCCACTCTACTACTTAATTTTCCCCTCTTCTCTCTAAAAGGGAAAAGGGAGCAATTGTGAGAGCACATAAACACACATAAGACCCTGTCCATTTATGGGATATTTTCTAGAAATCCTGGGAAACAGAAAATTCATAACCATGAGAGCAACTGGTGATGACCAAACTAGAAAGCGATAGAAGAGATTGATGTCTGGTAATCAGTATTGAAAAGGCAGTACTGAGATTTAAAGGGGGAGTTCTAGAGAGAAATCAGAACTGCCTGCTAGGATTCATGTGCTCCTGCTGCACAGTACAAAAATTCAAAACCATGAATCTCAAAAATCCCATATCGTAAGTTATATCACCACTATAAAGTGCAATTTTGTAGAAACATCTATTTTATGTGACAGTATCCTTAAAGCTCATAAAATATTTGAGTTGTGGGCAGACTTTTTTTTGAAAATTGAAACTAACTTCATAACTCTGAGCTACCTTCTGGTAGGAATGGAAGTAAAACATCTCCTAACTGTAGGACAAAAACATCTGCCCTGCCCTTATCTCCATGAAAAGCTTTCTTCCTAGCCAAGAGCTCTTCACAGGAACACACTGAAAGGTGTGAGCTCTTCAAGTCCAGCACATTTCACCGCACCACATCCACTCTGCAATGGTCCAGAGGAAAGATCAAAGAAGTTAGGAGATGAGAAAATCTAACCTGAAGGAAGAAAAGACACTAACTACTTTCATGGGCTTAATGAGAAAGTGAAAAGGAAGAGGACAAAGCATGGTTCAATACAGGACACAGGAATTCAGAAGCTCTGGGCTCCAATATTAACTCTGCTATTATCACAGCATGTGATCACTCATCATCGTTTAAATTTTTCACCAATTAATTAATGACACACACACAGAAAATACGAAACACAGGCCATGAAAATGACTGCAGATATTTCCCATATTAAATGCCTAGCAGGTCCTGATACAACACCTCCATTCTTTCTGTGACTACTGAAAACCTTGAACTTTCATACTTTTCCCAAAAACTAAGACTGACAATCTTCTCAAAAAGACCTCCCTTAACCACAACCACCACTACCCATGTCTTTATCTCTCATCCTGTGTTATTTGCTTCATACCACTTATCATTGTCTAAAATTATATTATACATATTTTTCTCTCTGTTTATTACCTAGACTATAAACTCCATTAGGGACAGCATTTTGTTTTGTCCCCCGTCACATCCCCAACATTTGGAAGCCATACCTAGCCTAGCCATTTAGGGACTAAATAAATATTGACTGAATAAATGAGTAAGTCCAATGCTGGAGTCCAGAAGGAATTTGTACTGAAGCAGACTGAAACAAGTTCAGTATTTCTGAAACTGGAGAATTGAGGTTTTGAATTACTTCAAAGTCACTACAAGTACAATAACACTGACAAGAGAAGTCTTAAAGACCCTAGAATGTGACAATTCTATAATAATCCACCCCACTCCTGGTACTGTATGTTGCTGAATGACTTCTGTGGGCTAACTTCAGTATTTTTGCAACTGTTTTGGTTGTCTACAGCCTACTCACATGGATAAACTTAAGGGTTCTTACACTGGGCACTTAAAATGAAAGGGAGGTTCCATATACTGGGTATACGGACAAAAGGAAAATATAGAAATATCACCAATTGACCCATCATACAAATCCCACTCTGGGTCTCAGAATAGTAGACCACTATGGCTCCAGACACATCTCCCCTCCTGCATCATGGCTTGGCTGCTTGGGTTCCCATCTTTCCCATTACAGGTAGGGACATTACAACATCATCCTCATGAACAGCTATAATACCAAGAACAGAAGTCCCATGCTGTGAACAGGACACACACACACGTACCTGCACACGTGCACACACGCACATACTCTGGTCCATTAGAACAAAACTAGCTTCTCACTGATCCCTCTATCTCAGGGCTTATTTATTCCTAAGACACAGGCAGAGGATAAAGTATTTACTATCTTCTAGTAACTCAACTACTTTATTTAGCTGAAGGAAATAAATTCAATAAGTCAGATTATTTGTGTATACAGGTCCTGTTGAATTATTCGTTATTTTAAACCAAAGTACATTTACTACCGAAATTCTGAATATTAGTATTGCCTTCATTTACTTTCACTTTTTTCTTAAATAAAAAGGAAAAGACAAAACCCAATGCCCAACAGAAGACCTAAATAGACATTTCTCCAAAGAAGACATACAGGTGGTGGCCAACAGGCAAATGAAAAGATGCTAAACATCACTAATTATTAGCGAAATGCAAATCAAAACTACAATGAGGTATCAACTCACCTCAGAATGGCCATCATCAAAACGCCTGTAAATAATAAATGCTAGAGAGGGTGTGGAGAAAAGGGAACCCTCGTACACTGTTGATGGGAATGTAAATGGTGTAGCCACAATGGAGACCAGTATGGAGGTTCCTTATAAAACGAAAAATAGAGTTAACATAAGATCCAGCAATCCCATTCCTCGGCATATATTCAGGAAAGACTAAAACTCTAATTTGAAAAGATACATGCACCCCAATGTTCACAGCAGCACTATTTACAATAGCCAAGAAAGGGAAACAACCTAAATGCCTGTCGACAGATGAACAGATAAAGAAGATGTGGTTTATATATACAATGGTATATTACTCAGCCATAAAAAAAAGAATGAAATAATGACATTTGCAGCAACATGGATGGACCTAGAGATTATCATATTAAGTGAAGTAAGTCAGAGAAAGACAAATATCATATGATATCACTTACATGTGGAATCTAAAAAAGTGATACAAATGAACTTATTTACAAAGCAGAAATAGACTCACAGACATAGAAAACAAACTTATGGTTACCAAAGGGAAAGGCAGGGGAGGGATAAATTGGGAGTTTGGGATTAACAGATAAACACTACTATATATAAAGTATATAAAATAGACAAACAACAAGGACCTACTGTATAGCACAGGGAACTATATTCAATATCTTGTAATAATCTATAATGGAAAAGAATCTGAAAAAGAATATATATATACACACATATAAATACATAAATATATATATATGTAACAATCACTTTGCTGTACACCTGAAACTAACACAACACTGTAAATCAAGTCTACTTCAATTTTTTTAAAAAAGCCCAAGAATAGATAACATAATAAAACTTTTTTAAAATTTTGCCTACTGTTATTATATGGCAAACAGCAGTACAGATGTACTGACATGAATAGAATCTGTCCCTGGGGACTTCCCTGGTGGTCCAGTGGTTGGGAATCCACCTTCCAATGCAAGGGACGCGGGTTTGATCCCTGGTGGGGGAACTAAGATTCCACACGCCGCAGGGCAACTAAGCATGCCTCAACTAGAGAGGAGCCTGCACGCTGCAACTAGAGAGAAGCCCACGCACCACAACTAGAGAGGAGCCCACATGCCACAACGAAAGATCCCACGTGCCACACTAAGGCCCAACACAGCCAAAAATAAAATAAGATAAATAAATTTTTTTAAAAGTAGAATCTGTACCTTAGAAGTAGTATGTTTATTTTGCCAGCAACAGTGTAGTTTCAGCAAAAAAGTATAAATCACATTAAATTAATTTTAATGTATTGTTTTTTCTGAGAAAGACCTGTATATAATTTGCTAATTTATTTTGATTTTACAGCGATGTAAGAGTTATTACAATACAAGCTTATCCCGAGTTTTAGGCTTATACATTTGAGAAACATTATCATAAAAATTCTTTTAAGTCAATGTTGGGGACCCATGAGAAATCAGTCCTTTAAAGGGGGCTTGTAAATGACTAAAGTTTGAGAAACACTGAGACAAAAATGAAACAATTATTGCATAACCCCTTTTTTCCTCATGAAACATAAACTCCCTCCTACCAGAAAGAAAATTGAAAAGTATCCCTTTACTCACAGACCATCATATAAACTAAAGAAATGGACAACTAACTCTAGACAAAATTGCTGATTTTTGAAGCAGTAAAGTCCTACTGAACTACCCACATATCCTTAACCCCCACTATACCTCCATCCTCACCCCATTTTTAGAGGGGTCTAAAAATGGCTCATTGCTCTAAAATAATGTTTCTCCCAAATGAACTTCTGCAAGCAAAGCAAGATAGGAAGAGCCCTGTAACAGTGCAAGTGAAAGGCTGTAGTTTCTGCATACCCTGTTTTCTCAAAGCATCAGAGAAATACGCACTGGGATGGGATACAATCACAGTTACATACAGCAGGGCTGCCCATATAAATACCTGATTGACACAGAACTGGGCTACGTACATCAACTGGCCTTACTGCTATAAATCTGAGAAAGAGCTCTGACTGACACCTCGATCCAAGGAGCAGATCTAGTAGTAGAAACTAAAAAAAAAAAAACAATAACAACATGGAATCTATTTTTTTAACTTCAACAACAAAAAAATTATCTTAAAGATTCAGGGGACGGCAGACTTCTGAAAATAATTTGCTACAGAAACCAAGATAACATTCTAGAAAACTTTTGACAATAGGATAGAACACCTGAAAATAGGATATAACATATAAGAATATGTTGAGATGAAATGAAAAAAATAATAGGATTAAAGGAGAAGCAAATGAAAAAACAAAAACCTGAAATGAAAATACAAGGTAAGAAAATCAACAAGGCACTGAGAGTTAAATGTACATTAGTGTGGAATTTGCTCTGGAAAAAAATGCATTCGTGATAGAAAGCACAAAGTTGAAAAATTATTCCACAACATGAAAAACAGGGATAAATAACTGCAAACAATGCAGGCATACTAGATATGGAGGATGGAGAACAAAACTCCAAACTAAGAACTATAGGTACACCCTAAGAATAAATCACAACAATTAGTACAAATGCAATAAATCAAGGAAAAAAACCTATTTAGCTGAAATGTATACATATCTAAAGAACTCATCATACTCCATGCAAAGTTAGTAAGTAGACATATTCTGGCAAATTTTTTAAATTATAATTTAAAAAATCCAACAATCATTTAGGTAAAGAAGTTAACTACAAATAAATATAGAAATATACAATAATATATACAAATAAATAAATATACATTGTTAGGCAATGGAGAAATGGCTACAGTGTCTTAAGAGAAACTGTTTTATGCTCAACTGAGCTGTTATTCATGTGTGAAGTAGAAAGACATTCTCAGTGTTAACATTCTCATAAAATATAACTCTCAGGCATCGAAAGTTCCTTGAAGACACAGCCCAGACAAAAACCAGATGAATAAAAATTTTAAATTCAAGAATGTGGATAGAGAGGTAAATTAGAACTTGGTCAGTTATATAAGGAAATACTAGCTCTTCCAACGTAGCTCCTGTTAAGTCCAAACTTTCCAGTAGATGTAATCTTGGTCTCTGAAAACAGACTGCATATCAGACCCCTACCCCTCAACATGGACAGATGCTCTCCCAATAGGAATGGCCCATAGTGCCTTATCCACAATGTCAAAATCTATGAAACTCTGAAAACAGAAAGATGTTCTTGTAAATCATTTCGTGGCAAAGTGAACTGATGTGGAATGATTTGTAGGGGATTTTTAATCCCACAAGTGTTAATATTCATCATTTTGTTGCATAAATATTAGTAAATTGGATTATAGCCTATTATCACGTATTCTGCTGGAATATTATATAATATGCAATATTCATCCTTTCTAAAATCCAAAGTATTTTGGAATTCCAGAACACATTGAAGGGTTTCAAGTAAGATATCAGGGAACTCGAGTAGATCAACTCACCCAAAAGGCTCACTTTCTTATAGCAACCCTAACCACTTTATTCATCAGTAACATGCTCTACCTCTCTGGACACACTGACTCTCAAGACAACTGATTTCTTTCTACAGTCTCCACTGGGCTCTCAATTTTAGAAGACATTCATGGAGGCGGAGGAGTCGCGCCTGACTCTCCTTCCTGAATACCTAAACTACCTGCCCATGCTGAAAGCTGGAGAAGCAGTACTTAGGCTTCTTTAAAGTGATGAAACTTTCCACCCCCAAGACTCATTACCAATTGCTTTTCTCTAGGCACATTTATTATCTGTTCAAACAATTACTGTTCTATCCAACCCACTGAGAGGGTGGCAAGGCCCTTGCCATCTGACCTTAGGGAAATGTCAGGTTTAACACAGGAGGTTGTGTATTCCTGACACAGCTGTGGTACACTCCAAGTACCTGAACAATCTAGAATAGCATTCAGTGGAAATGCCATTACAATTTTGAACAACCTATGTTACAATGAAGTTTTTTAAGATTTGCTTCAATGATGGAAAGGATCAGACTATGTTTCCCTTACTTCTCAGGCTCATTCACAGCTGAGTCATAAAACATACCCTCCTCTCTATTTCGACTCTCAGAGCCCTTACTAGTTTCTCCCTCCAGACATGTTGACTCTGACTTGCTTATTCTCTATCATGTAATATCACACAGAGATATTATTATATCTTTATCTCATCACTTCAGAGTCATCTTTTGTCATTTACCCAAAGCCTTTCACTATATACTTCGGATGGTTTAAAACCTCTCCTCACACAGAATACAAGATTTAGCTTGCCTGTGTTCAGTACCCCATAGCCATAGGCAAGCCCTACTGTATCTGTTAAGATCAGCACATGTAACAGGAAAAAAATAAAATCAGGACTGAATAAGTTAACAGTTTATTGACGTCAGTTAAGAGAAGTCCAAGGATATGTAGTCCAAGGCTATTAGTGGCTTTTCCATGGTCAAACATCTATCGTTATGTTCCACTATCTAAACATATGGCTTCTATTCTCAAGGTAATCTCATAGATGAAGATGGCTGCTAGAACCATAGCTCACATACACCTTACAGGCAGCAGGAAAGAAGAGGAGCAGAAAGTCATAGAGGACACACTTCTCAGCCAAGGCAGCTCCTAAAGATGTTCTGAAAGTCCCACTCAAAGCTTAATGCTTACTTCTCATTGTCCCAACTCACCTACATAGATTCACCCAGCAGTAAAATCCAGCTGTAAAATCCACACATATATTGGCCAGCTGTAAAATCCACACAAATATGCATACAAACACTCAGAATTTTGTTCCTTGGAAGAAGGAGAAAATGAATTTAGGTTGGGCAGCTAGCAATCTACCAGCAGTTTCTGCCATAGCTGCCTCAGCCCCAGCATGAGATCAGACATTTATCAGCAATAATAAAACACTCATCTCTCTATTTATACCTCATTTAGATTCATATGAAGTAGTAAGAAAATCAAAATAACTAACTGCAATTTTCTTATAATAAATAAGAGGCAAAGGGATATGTTTCAGTAGGTTGGAAAAAGCAGACATGTCTTTCTGATATTTTAATAAGAGCCATAAATAAGGAGTTTGTAGGTGGAAGATCTATTGAAAATGTCCAGGAAAGCTGTAAATAGCACTGGTCATATCACTGGCTGCTTTATTCTTTATATTTCCCATTATAGGAGTTCTGGCCATATCAGTGATGCCCCAGACTTACCCCTCCCCTTCCAACTGGGTAGCACTGACCAATATTACTCATGTGTTTGCCTTTTTCAGTGCAGCCAATATCCTCTATATTTTCCACAGTGGGGTTCTCTGCAATATCAGCTGTGTTGCCCAGTCATGATATCTCTTTAAACGGCTAAGACACTTTTAAATACATAATAAACACACTCAGGAAACATCTAACCACACAGAACAAATCTCAGAATCCCCAAACCATGCAGTGTCATATGGCAACTGGAAAGGAGAAGGGGAGTCTGGGAAATCTCTTCACCCAATTCACGTTGATTTTGCAGGTTTCCTAATTATCTAGCCCACAGAAGACCCAACACATATTGGCAGGCAACTTTAAAACATGTTATGCAGGGCTTCCCTGGTGGCACAGTGGTTGGGAGTCCGCCTGCCGATGCAGGGGACACAGGTTCATGCCCCAGTCCAGGAGGATCCCATGTGCTGCGGAGCTGCTGAGCCCGCGAGCCATGGCCGCTGAGCCTGCGTGTCCAGAGCCTGTGATCCGCAGCGGGAGAGGCCCGAACAGTGAGAGGCCCGCGTACCGCAAAAAAAACAAAAAAAAATTTAAAAAAATAAAACATGTTATGCAGAAACTGTATCTGTATGTATTTAAAATTATCTATTCCATCATGTTTTATTCATTATATACAATATAAGAAGCAGGTATAAAATCCTCTATTAAAAAGATTCTACTTAAAGATATACAATGAAATATTACTCAGCCATAAAAAAGAATGAAATTCTGTGATTTGCAACAACGTGGATGGACCTAGAGGGTATTCTGCTTAGTAAAATAAGTCAGACAGAGAAACACAAATACTCTATATTATTACTTATATGTGGAATCTAAAAAATAAAATGAATGTATATAACAAAACAAGCAGACTCAAAGATATAGAGACGTGGTGGTTACCAGTGGGGAGAGGGAAGGGTGAAGGGGCAAGATATGGATAGGAGATTAAGAAATACAAACTACTATGTATAAAATAAATAAGCAACAAGGGTACATTGTATAGCACAGGGAAATCTAGCCATTATTTTGTAGTAGCTTTAAATGAAATATAATCTATAAAAATACTGAATCACTATATTGTACACCTGAAACTAATATTGTAATTCAATTTTTTTGATTTTTATAAAAGACTATGTTATAAAATTAGTCTAATCTACTTTTTATCTCTATAGATTTGCCTTTTCTGGGTCTTTCATATAAATGGAATCATACAATATGTGGTCTTCTGTGACTGGTTTTTTACACTTAGCATGTTTTCAAGAATTGTATGGTATGTCAATTACATATCAAAACACCATTTTTTTAAATCAAAATTAAAAAACAAAATAATAATATAATCATAAGCTGAAAAGAGACTCACCTACAACAAATTTAAGACAATTTTAAAAATTTTTAATTGAGTACAAACTTCAGGGGAAAACTAGCAAAAAATACAACAGAAATAATCATTAATTTCAGATACTATAAATTCAAGACAAAAAGTATTAAATGTAATAAAGAAGTTTTTACCGAAAGTATAATCACAATAAAGATATAAAAGACATGAACTGTTACAAGCACTGGAACTCAAAATAAACACAATTGTGAGAGATAATTACACAACTCTCTCAGCCCTTAACAGATCAAGTGGAGAAGAAGATGTGCTCAAATATAATGAATAAGACTGAATTTGTAGGCAAATATCAAACTTTAGTCCTTCTCAGAGAATATATTTGCTTTGGAAAGTGAAACAATTACAAAAACAATCATATTCTAAGCCATAAAGATAAATTCAGTAAATCCCCAAAAGCAGAAACTGGACTGGCCACATTCTCTGAACACAAAGCAATAAAGCTAGAAATTAATCATGAGAGTTTAAACAAAAATAAAAACCATATGGAAAAAAACGTAACTTCTCCATATAAATACTAGAGTGAAAAAGAAATCCAAACACCAACATCAGATTATTTATAAAGACAGTGAGTACACTATTTCATCAAAACTAAGGCATGTGACAAAACTTAAATGTAGAAGCAAATGTAACCTTAAATGTTTTGATTTGGTCATAAAAAAGTAGAGAGTAAAAATAAATTAAGTATACAAATAAAACATCCAAATAAATGAGGAAAACAGGAAAATAATAAATATAGAAATTACTTAATAGAGAAATAAATTAGAAAACATAAAATAGTATTGATATACAAATTCAAAATCTGATCCTTTAATAAACCAGTAAAATATATATTCTTGGAAATTCCATTCAAGAAAGAAAAATAAAAATATAGGATAAGAATAGAGACCCAACCAATACAAAAAAGACTAAAAAGCCTAAGAGAATAGCACATAATATTATAAGATGTTTGGAATAAGTGATGAATTAATAAAAAAGGAGACTTTCTCAACATAATAGTATCTATCCAAACCAATACCATGCTTAATGGTAAAATACTAGAATCATTCCCATTAAAATCTTGAATAAAATAAGGAAGTATGCTTTCTCCCTGACTACTTAACACTGTTCTAGAAATACTGGCCAATAAAATGAGGCATGAAATAAAAATGAGATAAAAGTATTGAAAAGAAACAATTATCAACTGTAAATTTTATAAAATTAATGGGAGAATTCAATAAATAGGCAGATAAATTTACATATACAAACATAAATAGCATTGCTATATACCAGCAATAAATAGGTGCAACTGATAATGAGAAAAAAAGTTTCCTCTCATAAGAGCAGCAAATATATTTTTTAAATACCAGGAATGACAATAATAATACCACCGCAGATAACATTTATTGAACTCCAATGGAGACAGAGAAGGAATGGCCAGAGAAACAGGATTTGGGTAGGTTTGTTTTAGGGATGTTTTTTCTTTCAAATTAGATGAGTCATAAGCAGGTATATAAGCCAACGGGGAGGACTCCCTTGAAAACAAAATGTTAAGTGTAATTGGGAGAAAAAGGCAAATTGATAAATTCACCTAAGTAAACAAGTTAATTTATGAATGCACTGGCCTAGTTCCCTGACCACATTAGACATTTTACTAACAACTGTTCTTTCTTCTCCCTGACCTGACCTTGTGCTGTAGTGAATTACAGTCATGGAAATACCATTTCCCTGTTTGCCTGATTGTGGGAAAATCAGAACAAAAGAAAGAAATTATTTTGACCTGATCTCCATCAATAGAGTAATCAGTGTAATTGAAACACATATCCTGATAATCATAATAATTTGTCTTTTAAAGATAAAAGTAATATATTACTTTGATCGTGCAGATAAGTGCTTCAATTCTTCATTGCATACTGCTACCGTGAACTTGGTCAAAACAAAATCCATACTCCATGATTATAATTTTATTTGCATAATTACACAGGAAAGAGAGTGAGTGGGAATTTTGCTTTGAAACTTTTCTCTTTTCCACTTTGCTGGCATTGTTTCCACATGATATTTTATCTTGAATATCAAAAATAACCATGGTAGATACTGATGTATGAAATCAGTCCCACCACATAGTGTGCGCTATGTAAATGTGAGTTTGGATCATACTGAATCACTTCTGTCTTGGCTCTATATATATGGGAAGAATCACGATTTTGTTGAGATTTTTTAAAAATCATTTTTTATTAAGTATTCAGGTTCCCAGCCACTAAGCTATTAGCACTGGGATTTATACAGATATAAAGCTATAGCAATTAAAATATTTTTTATTTTTAGTATAAAAATAAAATGAATTCTTATATTTAAAACAGGCTGTTGAGCTCTTTTTCTCTTCTTTCCTCTTCTGTTTATTCTTTTACTTAGTCCCCTTTTTACAATTTTCCTCTTTTCGGCACTAATTATGAAAGTGATGAGTGGGTCATACTTTAAGGCATGAAGCTAAAAAAATAATCTCTAAAGGCGTTGTCTTTCTATAATGGACTAAATTAACAAGTAGGAACACTTCACACTATTTTGGCTGATAATACTAATTTAGGTGCCACTCAAGATCCACTTGGGAAAAGCATACATTGATTTTTTCCATATGCAGCATGAAGCAATTCAAATTTAGAAGATACCACAGGTCAGGTCAGAGGATATTAGTGTGGGGGAGTTTACCGAGGTGTGCTCTCAGGACCAATACAGTACTTGCAAAGGAGTGAAGAAAGAAGGATTGGGCAGATGAAGAAGATAAACTTTGTAGCAATCTCAACAAAGGCCTCAGCTAATCCCATAAAAAGCTTTGGAGCTGGAATGACCCTTTGAGGTTGTCCTGTGTTGGGAAGAAATAGAGCTTTTATAGTCCCACATGGACATATCTTTGGATGTGGGCTGCCTTCCCCACCAGGGAGTGAGGGCGACCTTGGCCAACACAGCTCTTTTCAGCCAAGGTCAAGTCCCAGAGACTCAGGTGAGGGCTGTCAGCTGCCAACATTCCCAGAAATTGGTAAAATGAGTGCTTTAGTCCTGAGGAGAGGGGATTTGGACAGCATAATTCAGCATCTACCACACAGGAATAACAGGAAACATTTTTTAAATCTAAAGCTTCTGACCAAGAGGCATGTCACAGAGGTTACTGGGCTGAGAATCAAAGGAACTATATGTTATCTTGTCACTTCCACTAAAAAAAAATTTGTGGCTTTTGGAAAGTCACTTTTTTCTGTCTTCAGCTGTAAAATCAGAGTTTTGACAAGAGAATCACCTATGGTCTCTTCTACTTTGACAACCCTAATTTGGGTGCCTTAATTTTCAGCAAAATCAAGAGGAAAGGATTTCAAATGTAGTCCATGCCTCATAAAAAGTTTAGTTTCACTTAGATTTTAAAGTCTTGGATTCCATTATTTCCCAGTCAGATTAGATCCCAAAACTCCAAAGTAATTTTCAAGTCCCTCTGATAGTATTAATACAGGTACCTTTTAACTAAATCTAACAGCAAAATTTAAGTCCCTGAAGAGGAAGAATGAAGATGATTGATCATAGAATTCTAGCGCTGAGGCTAGAATCCCAGGCTGCTGGCTTCAAACTGGGAATTCAAAGGAACTTCTTTAACCCTAACTCCATCATCATTCATTTTTTCAAAGAAATAAAACTGCAGTGAACGCATAATGAATGTGATTATCCTTGTAAAACCTAGTTGTGCTATGTTTCTTCTACTGAGAAGTGGAATAGCCCACACTACCTCCTTTATTATCTTCTGTCCCTCTTTGAAAAGGTCCTTAGCTACATCTGGGGTCCCCATTACTCAGAACAGTCAATTGATAAAGAAAAGTCATCTGCTTTTCCAAATGTATGAAAGTCAGCCATCTTTATTTGGACACTTTAATATAACTGCCCAGGAGAGGTACAAAAGAAACTAAAATGACTACATTGGATTTACTGTCTCACTCTATTAGGACTTGTGTAGCATCTTTTTCCCTTAGAGGAACAAAGCAGAGAGAACTAAAAATAGAGGGCATTGATCTTTTCCTGGCACTAAGCTTCATGAAGAATAGCTTTTTGCAAAAGAGCAGCTTTATTTCATCTATTTAAGAATTCCACATTACATGTGCAACACAGCATTTTCTTTAATGTATTCCATTCCTAGTTCTGCTTTTTATTTTGTCAACAGCAACTTTAATGTTAAGGATTCATACCAAAAAGAGGAGGCTGAAAATACATAGTTCAGGATGAAATGACTCCTCTTTCTGTCATAGACAGGAAGCTAACTTAAACTGATGTTAAACTGTCACTGAACAAGAAAACAAAAAATGCAAGCTGTTGATTTTAACAGAACTTGTATACTGTTTACACTGTGAAAGCCCATTTTTAGTTATTTCAAACAATTTTCTATTAAAAGCACTGACATGTTTCCTGCTGTTTTCATCAGGCATATGTTTTCATTTTCTACTGGAATGTTTCCATGTACTTGTATATGATTATGCCCCAATTTCTGTGTAACTCTTCAAATATGTAAGGATAAGACTGTGCATTTTTGTACTAAGAAGGGAATTCTATGTCTTATTCAACAAAAGCCATACTAGTTAGTGCATCCTATCAAGTTTTCAAAACTAAGAAAGGATGTCAAAATAGTCCTTAAAGATTGATAACTAACAAAGAATACCAACAATAAATTATTTCTGACATCTAAGTCTCACCTAAGTGCACACTTAGTTTGTTTTTCTTTCAAAACATTAACCTGATTCATGCCCCAAGGAAAGATACTGAAAGAGGCAGTTTCCTGGACGGTAGAGTCCATTTGTGATATGCCACACCCCCACCTGGGTCCCCTACTGTGAATATCCTCAAGGGCTGCCTTGAGGCCTGCATACTTCCATCACAGCCAGAGAAATGTTTCTGGAACAATATGGGCAGTGACCATAGAACACAGAAATGCGGTATTTTGGTATAAAAGTATTTTTGGTAAGAGGAAATGGAGATAAATTGTTGACAGGGCAGAAATGAGGTTTTTTGCAATTCAGCCTTGAGAGAGTGAGAGAGAGAAAGAGATCAAGTTCTACTAAAAATACCCATAGACCTGGAGACTCCCTGGTGAGGAACGTAGGTGGAGTCTAGACAGGGTGCCAGCTGGCTCTGCTAGGCAATGACTTGGAGTGGGTCAAACTCTCTGAGCCTGGGTATCAGAATGGGTCTAGAAAACACTCTGGACCCAAGGAGTTGTACTTTGAGCTATGCAGAATCAACTCTCATTTCCTGTCCAAAGCATGAAGTTGCACTGCATCTCCAAAGTCAAGACTAAACCAGGAATGAGAATAAACAAACTCCTCCTGTTGTGGGTTAAATCGTGCCCCCGAAAAGATACATTGAAATCTTAACTCCTGGTACCTGTGAATGTAACCTTATTTCAATATAGGGTCTTTGTAGATGTACTCAAGTTAAGATCCACAATGGATTAGAGTGGACCCTGATCTGATATGACTCGCGTCCTTACAGGAAGAGAAGAGACACAGACACATGCACTGAGGGAAGATGATATGAAGACATACAGAGAAATACATGTGATTGGAGTGACATGCTTACAAGCCAAAGCGATGTGTCTACACCAAAATTACCAGCAACCACGAGGAGCTAGGAAGAGGCAAGGAAGGACCCCCTCTTAAGAGAGTATGGCCCTGCCAACACATTGATTTCAGAATAGGCTTCAAAGCTGTGATAAATTTCTACTGTTTTAAACCACCAAGTTTGTGGTAATTTGTTATGGCAGCACTAGAAAACTAAGAGACCTGCCTTGAGAATGGGAACAAGGGGCAGAGATGAGCCTGCATTGAGGGAACTGGAGAAAGTATCATGAAGCAAGCAACATTTGAACTGTATCTTAATAATCAGATATTATTTCAATAAGTTGAGATGATAGAAGACAACTCAGTAGACAAATACCGCATGAGTGAAGGGGAGCAGTAGGAAAAGGCTGGTCATGTTTGGGAAACACCAGGAAGTCCAATTTGAACATGCCACAAAGTGTGTATGGAATAGAGGGAGGTAAGACTACAATATGAGCTGAAGCCATATGGAGCAGAGCAGCCTAAGGAGCTCTGACTTAACCCATAACTAATAAACAGCTATTGAACTCCTTTTGGCAACATGTGATTTGATCAGAGCCAAGCTTAGGAAGATTAATGTGTCAGTGTATGTAGCGTGGCTTGGGGAAAGGAGAGAAACAGAAAAGAAGGTGAAAACCATTTAGGAAGTCACTGAAGTAGTCCAAGAAAATAATAATACAAAATTGAATAGAGGCAAGAAACAAAAGAAACAGAAGTATAAGCTTTGTCAAGATAGAATTGAAAGTTCTAAACACTTGATTTTACATACGGATGAAAGGAATAAATGAAAAATAACTGAGCCTGGGTGACTAAGATGAGAGAGACATCATTAACAGAGATAGTTAAGTTGGAAGGGAGGTGGACTTAGGGAAAATAACAGTTTCAGAAGCTGATTTATGCCAGGTTAATCTGAATTCTTGCCTGCTACACAAAGATGCTTCATTCTTGCTTGAGAAGTCTCAGAGCCAGTTCATATCTCAGCCTAAGGTATATAGCGTTGAGCTGGGAGTCGGGGGGAAGACAAAGGAAAAATGGTGGGGGGAAAGACTCTAAACATACTTAATAACATCTCAACAGGTCACATGTATGGATCCCCTGAGGTATCAGAAAGCACCACGATTTGAGGTTGAATAAGCCACAAGCCACAGTCTTGACTGGGACACAGGACAACTTTTTCCCCAGCTCATCTGTCCTGGGGAATCTTGGAGAGGGGTGGAGATGTCTGCCTTGGAAAATAGACCAAGGACCTACAGGGGGCCCACAGGTTAGTGCTCTGTCTGATTCAAAAGGGAAAATAAAGCTTGTGTAAATCCCCAAGTGCACATATTTTACTAAGCAGAATGTGTAACAAGAAGCATTGTAACTATAATGACTTTTAAAAAGGAATGTGCAAATTTCTAGGTCAAAGTTAATTAATATTTTTAAGGGCACTAGGATATCTAGTTATACATGTTAAATTATGCACTCTGGAAAACTGTAAGAACCCCATTTGAAAGTTCTTCTTATTCTGAACGGAAAAAAATGGGACTCTCAATTATTAAATTAATACAGATACAGAAATTACTAACCAGAAGAAGAATGTGTTATAGACAATGCTAAAGGAAAAGTGTAGCCTCCTTCATTCAGCAGCACCTGCTATAGACCAGACACTGGCACTGGAGAAGTAAAAAAACATATGATCCATACTCACAGGGAGATTATAGACAAAATATAAGGAAACCAACAAATAAGTAGGTGAAACAAACAAAAGATGCTGTGATAGAAAATAATGAGTAGAGGACATCTACTTTAGATAGGGTGGGCATGGAAGCCCTCTCTAAGAAGCTGACCTTTAAGCTGAAATCTTAGGATGAGAAACAACCAACTTTATAAGAACTGGAAGAGAGAATGTTTCTGCCAAAATGCATGGTTAAAATACCCTAAGACAAGAAAGCCCCAGCATGTTCAAGGAACTGAAGGAAAAGACCACTCTGCATGGTACGAAGAGAGGGAAGACAAGAAAGGCACAAGATTAGGCTGCCAAGAATAGCAGGAGCAAGACTGAGCAAGCCTGCTAGGGCACCACAAAGTTGGGAACTATGTCTGAGCACAATGGGAAGCTGAAGAAGAACTTTAGACTGGGAAACATGGTCTAATTTTCTTGCTTAAAAGTTTATCTTTTTTGCTGTATAGAGAATAAATAGCACAGAGCTTGGCAAACTCCAGATACTCAGTAAGTGGCAAGAATAGAAGACAGAAGACACGGAAGGAGGCTCTTTGAACAATCCAGCTGAGAAATTAGGAGATGGATATATTCAAGAGATATCTGAGATAAAACTGACAGGAATTAAGGACAGATTGGAATAGAGAGGTGATGGACAGGGAGGAATCAAGAATAACTCCCAGGGGCTTCCCTGGTGGAGCAGTGGTTAAGAATCCGCCTGCCAATGCAGGGGAATCGTGTTCAGCCCTGGTCCGAGAAGATCCCACATGCCGCGGAGCAACTAAGCCCATGCACCACAACTACTGAGCCTGAGCTCTAGGAGCCCGCGAGTCACAACTACTGAGCCCATGTGCCACAACTCCTGAAGCCCACGCACCTAGAGCCCATGCTCTGCAACAAGAGAAGCCGCTGCAATGAGAAGCCCGCGCACCGCAAAGAAGAGTATCCCCCTCTCGCCACAACTAGAGAAAGCCCACGTGCAGCAACAAAGACCCAACACAGCCAAAAATAAATAAATAAATTTTAAAAAAAGAATAACTCCCAGTGTGATGACTCGGACAACTGGCTGGATGATGGTGCCACTGACTAAGGTGGAGGAAAAGGAGCAGGTTTGGGAGACGGAACCAAGAATTCAGTTTTGAACATGTCGAGTTTGGAATGCCTGTGAGACTGTCATCTAGGTGCTCACATACATGAATCTAGAGGTCAAAGAAGACATCTGAGCTGGGCATATACATTTAGGAATGTATATGCGAAGACCACTGTGAGAATGACAGACAACCTCCCACACTTGGAAGTGAGGGGAAAGAAGAAAAATCTGCCGAAAGTCATTATTACTGTCAAGCACACATGCCACAATGTGCCCTTTCTGATCAAAGTGTCCACTCTTACCTGCCTGGAGCTAAGTATTATCCTGAGTGTTAACGATAATCACTTCTTTACTTCTCTTTATAGTTTTACCACCTAAATATTCAGACCTAATGATATGTTTAGTTTTTCTGTTTCTAGCATCAAGGTTAGGCTATCTGCACAGAGTTGGAGAGGAAATGTTCCTTGTCTATTCACTGGAATAGTTGGTACAGGATTGGGATGATTTTCTTCTTAAAATGTTTGATAGAAACCATGGGTAAAGTGTTAGGGGCCTGGACTATTCTTAGTTGGAAGGTCTGTAATTACTGATTCAGTTTCTGCAATAGTTACAGAAATAGGTTGATTCTCAATTATTGAAACTAATGCAAAAAAATAGTCAAATACTGACTAATTGAACACAACTTTCATAACCTGATATATATTTTTTCTTTTAGGAGGGAGCTGAGGGAACAGGAGGTTGGGCTAATTCGTTATTAAATTATTATTCAATTTGCATTTTCAGAATATATATGTCTCAAATAATTTAATATTTAAGTAATTTACAAATATATCCTCAGAATAAATTACTCAAAAAAGGTACTGAATAGCTGACAAAACAAAATTAAATTTTTACGACAGATAACGTACTGGACTTGTTTCATGTGCCTCCCCAGATTTGCTCAGCCAAGGTTCTCTGCTCAGTGCTACCAGTGACACAATTAAGATCATCTTGCACTAACTGAATTGTTGAAAACCACTAACAGGAAGTGTTGCTCTTCAACAGAAGATTTGTTGCTGCATTTGTTAGGTGGGTTGTGTCCTTGTTTCACTCCCCCGGCTCAGCATCCTGGGCTGCAGGGTGGCTGCCCCAGTTCCTACCTATTGCTTACAGGCATGGCCTGAGAGTATCTCACCTTTTGACTTCCATCAGTTTCCCTGTTGCCCCTGAAGCACGAGAGGCAGGAGGATCCCCTCAACATGTGTGCCAGAAGTCTGACAAAAAGTTTGCCAGAAGTTTGACAAAACAATCCATGTCCTTATTCTAGCAAACGGCAAAAATCTTCAACCACAACAAGAAAAAGAATGTCAAATGTGCTTTTCTTGACTCAGGGTTCCTTCAGTGATCTCATTTCACCTGTAGGAACATACACTGTGATTAAGAGAAGAATCTGAAAACAAGGGGTAACTCAGGCAACTGATGATGGAGAGTTTCAATCCTGGATCTGCAATTAGTTCACCACTACTCTTAGGAAGTGCTTACTTTTTCTCCTTATCAGCAAAATAACGTATCTGTAACAGTATCAACAAAACCAACCACCAAGGCAGACAGACCGGTATTGATTTGCTTTCCCAAGGATCAAGGGTTTCATTGAATCGGACTTCTAGAAAATTAACCATTCCTTAAACACTTCAAAGTTTTACAACTAAACTGTGAAACTCAGATGAGCTCTTTCTCTTTAGGCCTTGGTGGTTTGCAGGTAGGGTGTGCAGAAATTTTCACCTGTCAAGGGGCAAGTTTCTTTTTTCTCTTTTGCAAAAATAATGGAGGGGAAAAAGATTCACTATTTTTGAAATTATTTTTCTAACTAAGCATCCTCCAAACCCTCTCTATTCCCTCCCCATGAGAGCCCTGTATACATCCTCCCATATCTTTTTCATACAAACACACTGAAACACAGGTATACATGTAATAGAGTTTCTTGGCTATTTATTTGTACACAGATGGAATTTTCTTATACATATTATTCTGAAAATTACTTTTACTGGTTTTATATATATATATATATATATATATAGTGGATATAAAGATCAGAAAAATAGGACAGATTCGTTCTTGTTAACAGCTGAATAATATATCATAGTATGCATGTAATACAATTTATTTAATCATTTCCGCATTAAAGTCCATTCAGGCTACATTCAGACTTTTGCTTCTACACGTAATACATCGATAAACTTCTTACATAATGAAGTTTTTATTTCAATAGGATAGATTTTCAAAAACGGGGCTCCTCAGTAAAAGAGCCCCATGTATTGTTTATTTTTAGATATACAGCCTACTTTTCTTAAATGTTATAGAAATTTATAGTTCTACTAGGAAGAAATGAGTGCATGTTCTCTCAATGGCTATTGTTACTCTTTAATTTTTGCTGATCTGATAGACAGAAAGTAGTATCTCATGGCTGCTTTAATTTGTACTTCCCTAACTACTCCTGAGGTTGAATATCTCCTCTACAGTATTTCCTGCTTTGTTTTTTATTGGTTTGTTTAGCCTTTTCAGTTTCCTAACTTGAGTTTTATTTTAATCAGTTTGTGGGAGATCTTTGAGGGATATTAACCCTTCATCTGGTAAGTGGTTAATATCCCTCAAAACTCTTCTACAAATCTCTATATGTGTTATAAACTTACTTCTCAGTCTATGGTTTGCTTTTCTTTATGATATCTTTTGCCATATGGTTTTTAAGTTTTTTATATAATTATGGCAGAGACTACCAGTCACCCACTAAAATCCATT
The DNA here is from genome assembly GCF_011762595.2 of Tursiops truncatus. NCBI lineage: Eukaryota > Metazoa > Chordata > Mammalia > Artiodactyla > Delphinidae > Tursiops > Tursiops truncatus. Next base: position 60,136,648 of record NC_047035.1, on the reverse strand, counting down.
CTGCTTTCTTCTTTGACACATGGTTGGACTATACTTTCCTGCAGTTAGGTGTGGCCTGGGACTACTCTCACCAGTCTAATGTCAGCAGACGTAGTGTACATCTCTTCTCAGACTGAGGCCTTAAAAAGTAGCCACGCTTCTTCCAAGCTCTGTTTCTCCTTCCACCAGCTGGAACCTGAACATTACAGCCCAGTTTGACCATGGAGGGGACAAAATCTTAAGAGATGACAAAGGCACATGTATCGGCCAGGGTCCAATCAGGAAACAGAAACCACGGATAAATTTAATATAAAGGATTATTAAACTCTAATAAACGAATAACTATAACGAAACACTATATGGGACCCTAGAACTGAGGGAGGGCATCCAAGGCCAACTTAGAAAGGAGCCCCTTCCCTAAGGCTGGGGTCAGACCTCATTTAGAAGTAAAGTTCAGCCCACTAGACAGGAGAGAATTTTACTTGTTTGCCGAAGCCAGAGCTGGTCTATGTCACTGGAAGAGCAGGAAGCAGTCCTCCAGAGTGCAGGCAGGCACAGGTGATTGGCAACTGGTAGCCTGGTGGCAGAGGCATGCAGAGGGGGTGGGGCCTGGGGCACAGGTCTGCAAAGGGAATTGTGGCACCTTCACAGGCGGGAGGCCTTCAAGAGCCGGTTTCTGTGTGAAGTAGGTAGGCCCCAGGAAAGTTATCGCCAAGCCAAGCTGAGGCTGTAAGGTTGCCAAGGATCTCTCATTCTGGGTGCACATTTGGGGCGGAACTCTACTGGATGTCCTCATATCCACACTGATGATCCACCATGCAACCACCAGAAACCACAGATGCCCTTCTCCCAGCAATGTCTGTCCAGCACCCCCTGTTGAGAAAGCTTAATATTTTGCATGCTATAAAGGAAAGATGCTAAAGGAATTCTATTCACCATCACAGAACACATATTCACATAATGTGAATGTGGCAATAAAGTGATAACTGGCACACTGCGACTTAACTTGGAAAGGGCTTGAGTTCCTGAACGACCACATGGTCCACCCACAGCCCACCACCACCTGAAACATAACATGAGAGAGAAATAAGCTTTTGTGCTTTTTGAGTCACTTGGAGGAGGAGGCTCTTTGCAATAGCAGTTTGGTTTTTTGTCCTATTTCAGTAGTCTTCCGTTCCTCGGCTTCTGGGGTTCCTGCCTTGCTTAGGAAGATCCCCTAAATTTCATTTAAAACTCTACAGCAGGTGATTATCCAATTATGGAAAGACTAGTCAAAAGAAAACAAATATTGTCACCTTGGTTATGACTGGCTGCCAGCTACTTCCTGATATAGACAAAAAAAGGAAAAGAAAGACAAAGGAAATTTATATAAGAGCCATGAACACAAACCACTCTAGCTCCTTTGAGTAATTTCTGTGAATACTTTCCAAAATACAGACTTAAAGCAGCTGCAGAGAGGGATTTAATATAAAATAATCATAAATAATTAGTTCTTCTAGCAGATTGAATGTCTTCACCATTCTATACAAACATTTGTTAATTAAGCAAGAGGCTTAAGCAGCTGGAAACACGGAAGGCATTGTTCAGTGGAAAGTTCTACATTGTCTTCCCCCCAGAAATTATTCCTCCAGGCTACAACTCAGATCTAACATTAGGATTGTCCTGTCATGTGTCATGTGTCCTGTCAAGTTAATTGTAGCCTCCCTACGTATTTTCCATCATCCTCTCTTCCTCTAGCATCATTTTCTTTTTTGTGAGAAGAGAGCATGGCCTTATAGATAAAGGCGGTTGACATTTATGGCTGTGCTGTGTATGTATGTTGTATTGGCTAGCCACTGTCGGAAAATACAAAGGAAAAACAGACCCCCGTCCAGATCCAAAGGCATTACAGGCTCTCAGTGAATGTGAAACAATATGTGAAATAAGCAGGTCATAGGAACATATCACTGCTGAAAGCCCCATTGTACCAAGAGTCCACCAGCTGTAAGAACAATGAAGAGATACAAGATGAACACATATTTCACTTCCCCTTTCCTATGCATGTCAGAAGAAACCACAGTACATGTATATGTAAATACTGGCTGACTAACTGAGGCCACCAGAAGACAAGGCCCTAGTCAGAAGTTGGTGATTATCTGAAGGCAGGTGGTAATAAACATCATTGTTGATGCTGGTACTTTTTGCATTTAATGAATTTATTACATTTCAGCCACTTGTTCTAAACAGCAGCGTGAAATCCAGTAGCAAATAGCATCTTTCTCACTACTGTTTTGTTGTGATCTGGAACCTTCTTCTGGAAATTTAGGCTTAAATTTTGGGATACTAAAAAACAAGATCACCTACCATCGCCCCAACATTTTAACCACACCTTTTCACCTGTGTACCTCCCTTCCTGCATCCCTGATCCCACCTACCTAGAGAATTCCTACTATCCTTTAAGACTCAGTTCAAATGTAACTCTTCTGCTGAGTCTTGTCTGACTTCCTGTGGAATAGAATTAGCTCATCCATCATGAGTGTTGTCATGGCAGCTTTGGACCCTTTTAATACATCTTCATTTCCTGATCTGTGGCAGGGATTCGGTCTTATGTATATATATTTGGTGTTATATTTATATAAATATATGTATAAATATATATATATTTTTTTTACTGCACGGCATTTTTATGTAGCCAATAAAAGTCTATTACATGAATAAATATTTCACTTTTGCTATACTGCCCGCATCGTATAATGTTAGGACTTTACATTCTTAAAATATTTCACTAAGAGATGAATAATGTTCCAATAAAATAGTGTGTCGGTTTGTATTTATAGAGCAGCCCTTGACTGTAGTGGATTATGTCTTGGAGGCATGGTGCCCTCTGCTGGTGTCTTTTTAAACAAGCGCAAATTTGTACCTACAGTGCAAGGCTGGCCTTTGTTTAAGTGGTGGTTCTAAACCCCCTGGTGTGCTGGACCCCAGATAACCACATGGTCATAAACTATTTACAAAAGGCCAGGAGTGCAGAATGTTCACTTTCATTTTAGTCTGTAAATGATAGGCAGGATATTAAATAGGAAACAAAGACTGGTAAATCTCTTTATAGCTGTTTTATAGTGGCCCTGACTTGCTTTAATATTTGTATCATTTTTATTACGGCCATAATTTTAAGTGGCTTTATGCCAGTCTTGCTGGGACCATATAACCATACCAAAGAAATATAAAATATTACTGTCACCGAAGTTCCATGATCTCAGGGAAAGTGAAGAGCTTCAAGTAACTGATGGTCCCAATCTTTGAGTCTACAAAACTACAAAATAAATATGTATGTATTGACTTGAAAATACATTAACAATAGATTAAAACAGTATTACACATACAGTGCATGTACGTATATATAAATAGATATAGATACATATATGTGGTGTGCATCTAATTTTGTAAATACATATTTTATATACACCTATCTGTAGGAAGAAAGGTCAAGAATAATATGTCAAAATGCTAATGATTGTAATCAGTAGATGGCAAAATTTTCAGCTGCTTTTAATTTTTTGTGTATCTATATCTTTCTCATTTTTTTCTGAAGTAACCATGAATTACTAGAGTAATGAAAAAATGAAGAGAGAAAAATTCACAGATAATGTTACCAGGGGAAACATTGATAGGTAAGACCTAACATCAAAACTCTCCCACACTACTATATATAAAATAAATAACTAATAAGGACCTACAGTATAGCACAGGGAAATCTACTCAATACTCTGTAATGGCCTATATGGGAAAAGAATCAAAAAGGAGTGGATAGGGACTTCCCTGGTGGTGTAGTGGTTAAGACTCTGCCTGCCAATGCAGGGGACATGAGTTCGATCCCTGGTCCGGGAAGATCCCACATGCCGTGGAGCAGCTAAGCCCCATGAGTCACAACTACTGAGCCTGTGCTCTAGAGCCCATGAACCACAACTACTGAGCTCACGTGCCACAACTACTGAAGCCCACGTGCCACAACTACTGAAGCCCACGTGTTCTAGGGCCCATGTGCCACAACTACTGAGCCTGTATGCCACAACTACTGAGCCTGTATGCTGCAACTACTGAAGCCCATGTGCCTAGAGTCTATGCTCCGCAACAAGAGAAGCCACCGCAATGAGAAGCCCGCGCACTGCAATTAAAGAGTAGCCCCCGCTCGCTTCAACTAGAGGAAGCCCACTCACAGCAACGAAGACCCAATGCACCCAAAAAATAAAATAAGAATTTTAAAAAAGGATCATTATCATAGGCTGGCTTCTCCAGGAAGCAGGTTCTGTGACTGCATTTAAAAAAGAGTAGATATTTGTATATGCATAACTGATTCACTTCACTGTACACCTGAAACTAACACAAAATTGTAAATCAACTATACTCCAATAAAAAATTTTTAAATAATAATAAAGCTCTCCTGCCTAGTATAAGTTAAGGAGGCATCTTCCAATGCAAACATCACTAAGAGAAACAGATCTATAGATGTCAATTACAGGAAGAAATGTGCTGAGCCCCAGAAAGCTGTCCTCTCAGGGAGCAGGCCCTTTGAGGAATCGTTCAGTCCCATTTACGCAGCAATTAATCATTAAGCCAGTCTGTTCTTCATTAAGAAGCCAATGAAGTCAGGGCTCTGGAAATATGGCTTGCTGAGAGACTGCTTTGAGTTATTCCAAAAAGAAACCAAACCAAAGGCACTTGAATACCCTAAGAATGCTCAAGAAAGGGGTAAATGGGATGAACACTTGGCAAAGAAAGCTCAGCAATTTTCTTTTTAATTATTGAGATAAGAAAGGGAGTTTGGTTTCATTTAGCTGTTCAAATAGAAATCTATTTAAATATTTAAACAGAAAAGCCTCCTGATCTACCATCCTGCCCTCCTGTAACAGCTATGGCCTTTCTACAGAGATAAATTTTATAGTGGGTTTGGTTTGGGAAACTTCTATTTTATGGGTTAGAAATTGATTTCAAGAGCCTTCAGCAGAGTAAAACACACACAACTGTGTATTTGCTTTGGGGGTAAGTCCACACTCTCTTGCAGTACAAACTAAATCTCCTGCTGGTAAACACTAGGATGTTTGGCATTTGAATTGCTTCTCTTTTAGAGCTGTGGTCCTGATAATCTCTTTCACAAACCTTTAAGGACACAAGCCCTCCCCCAATGCCTCACCCTTACTTCCCAGACATCGTTCTATACTGTTTTCCTCCATTCTACTTGGGCAAATAAAATTCACCAACATCAAAGCAACAAATATTTGTTATGTGCCTACTTGCTGTCCCCAGTGAAAATTTACCCTCCCACATGGGTCCCCACGACCAGACAACTCCTGCTGCTCTCTTCCATAACCAAGCCCATTTCAGAATTTAAAGGTGTTTTTAAAACTATACATCCCTCAAGAAGCAATTCCCTAACAAGAGGAAAAGGAACCCTGTCGCAGCATTTAACCCATCAGCCTTTTTATGCTTCCAGGGTTTTACTCTGCCTAGAATGCCTAGCCCATATTTTCATCCAACAAAATCCTTTGACCTTGAAGGTCTAGCTTGACTGGCAATACCTCAGTCTCCCCTAAAAATGTAATTCTGAATCATTCCCTGATAATCCTTCCCAATTGCCTTGTACATACTTCAGGAAGAACTCCAACATTATATTTCAGTTTATTTACACGTCTGTCTTCCCCCTTTAGACTGTGGGTTCCCAAGGAAACAGACTATCTCTCATCATGATATTCCCAGTACCTACTGCTCAATAAATAAATGCTGAATGAATGAATATAACAACTCCTAGAGAATCCAATTTGCTTGTATACTTTTACATGTCCGATAGAGAGATTAACACATCCAAAAAGACAGTGCGAGAGCTTTATCTCCACTCTTCTTACAATATGTAATAAAATAAAATTGAACAAGTACTATTTTAATTAATACTTAAATGACATTTATTAATATTTCTCTAAAGGGTAGCATGAAAGTAGCAATTTTCACTTCAGAGTTTCTCATAGGGAAAATCAGCCTTTCAAGAAGAAAAGTAGATTTTCCTTGCAGCTCAAATTTCCAAAATTCTGTTAAACCAAATTCTGTTAAACCAAAACAGCCAGGCAAGAACTCTTTCACATTTTGTCACCCCAGAGAACATGATTTTTTCCTGCTATGTTGGTAAGAACTTTCCCACATTGCTTTCTTCAGCTGTGTGTGCCATAGGTGGCTGAGAAAAGAAAATCTCAGATATCATGGCTTGATTCAACAGTAAGAGACTCTGTAAAATTTTATGTTCCCAGTTAATTTAGCCTTTTATTTTCTTTAAACACACCTCTTCCTTGGGAAACTGTTCCTCCATAACAATGAATTGTACTTTCCCTCTAAGCTCTTCCCTGTTATTATACCTGAACATACCACGCATAAATTTCTTCCCAAACCTTTGAAATTAATCCCTTTGTTGGTTAAGTTCAATTTTGTCTACTTCCTCCTAGCCAATAAGCAAGTTGAGAAAGATATACTCAATATTTCAAGTCTACAGTAGCACAAAATGCATTCCACAAGCTAGCACAAAACCATCTACAAACCAAAAGAAACTCCCAGGCTGGTAATTCAGCAAAGATCCAGGCTGTCACTAATCCATCACTTGATATGTTCATCTGTAAAGCCATAGGTTCTGTGTATGCAAACACAAAGCAAAAATCGCTGTCTTCAGACAGTGAAAAAGAAGCGTAGCCTCTATTATCTGAGTATTTCAGATGAACATGGGTCAGCCTTAACAGTACAAGTAGAAATGTCAGGTGTAATGTCTTTGCAACAGCTGATGTCCGTCTTTAATAGGCAAATCAGTGCACTTCGCTTATATTGACACTTCTGGTATCAACTTAAAGGTTTAACTGATTTATCTCTAAAACTCTGTGGCTAATTTCATCCCTCAGATAGTTTGTACATCCACAATTTTGTTAAACTTAGCACAATGATCATTTATGTTTGTGCATACTCTAATTCCCAAGGCTAAGAGTTAATATTAATAACCTCTTGAAGCGCTAAGATCTCCTAATAAAATGGTACCCAAAATCAATCTTTTGATGTGCTGATTATAAAGCAACATTAATTGACTTATGACTTTATCTATGATAGACACAAAACAAATCCTTTGATGGTGTCAAAAAAGAAAAATTGTTGAATATGAAATGTCTTTTATTTCCTATGTTAGATACATGACAGATTAGCTTTTACTCTGCAGACATGGGTGAATGCACTCCACCTTTGCATCTGTGGCAACCAACTAGACACTACAGCTCTAATTTTGGATTATTATATAAAGTAGGGTTTTTTTCCAAAGCTGTTTGAGGTTGTAAGTAGAACAAAAATAGCCTATGCTCTGAATTTAGAAACAGAAAGAAAAAAACCAAACACATGTGCTAAAATATTAAGCATGATGGACAGAATAGCATTAATCTTGTTTCTGGACTTATTTCCCCCTTGGAAAATGTCTTCACAAAGAAAGATTCACTGGGGAGAGTCCAGTCCTCGTTGTGTTATTAAAAATTCAGGAGGCTCATATTAAAGATTTGAAATGCTTTGATTTATCATAAATTTAATATATGGTTTATCAAATTAGCAAAACAGTTACTTTTAATAATTCTTGAAGTTAATACTGCAACTACTATAGTCTGAATAATTTAAATTTGAATTTACATGTTTAATCATTTCTGTCTAAAAAAACTTACTGGAATGCAATGTTAGGTTCACTATTTCTCTGATTTCCATGTAAATTACCAGTGTTAGTAAATTTGCTCGTCACTTAACCCAGTCGAGAATTTATTTAATTACTGAATATTTCTATGCTTTTGTACTAATCATAGAGGAAAAACTTTTCTAGAAGAAAAAACTTCATAGAGATCTAATACCTAGTTCCTTTGACATACTGGAGTAGAGGCTTGGATTATTATTTTAATAATAAATAAATAAATAATAAATGATGGAACTTAGAAAGTGGGACAGCTAAAAAGAGCAAGGCAGTGCTCCAAAAGCAGATGAGTTCCTAATGGTGACTGGATCCAAGGTGTGACCATGAGAGTGAGTTCCAGAAGCAGAGTGAAAGTACAGACAATGAACTGAGATAAAGGAATTCCAAGCCAGGATAGTGACTGTACGTTTCCCAGGGCTTTATTTATTATGTGCCAGGCATAACAACCTCGTAACAACCCTACAAGGTAGGAACTATTATTATCATCAGCCTCATTTTACAGTTCAGGAAACTGAGACACAGAAAGGTTAAGCAACTTGCCAAAGTCACACAGCTATTCTAGCAGGAGCTGGGATTCAAACCGAGGCTAGCTCCAGAGGTCTTGCTCCCAACATTACATTATACCGCTTCCCCTAGAAAGACAGCAGTTGCCTCTGGGAGCCATGGGTGTCATGGCTCAAATCAGGAGATATTTTTTGTGGGAAGGGTGAAAGATAAACAGTCATCTAAAACGCTAAATGCTCTCCATAACATCGGCAGCATCAACCACTGCATTTATTGAGCTTCCACTATGTGCCAGTTTGTGCTATTTTAAAACAATTAATCCGAGCATAGCAGCTGTAGAGCCAGGATTTTATTTTTTCCATAATTCCTTCCCTGAAATTTACACAAAAGGTTTTTTGTTATTTAAAAAAAAAACTGAACTAAAATGATACCCTTGTATTCAGCCTGCTGGGTAGTAGAATCTTAAGTTAATTGATTCTATAAAAATCCAGTGCTTAAGCAGCCAAATATAATCATCTGCGAAATAACTGAACAACTGGTAGAAGCAAATGGTGTTGCACACACAGGAATAACCAGCTGGTAATAGTTTACTTCACAGCCTACCTATGACAAAACTGAGAAGTTTCACCTGACACTCGTCAAACCGGCCAACCTAGAACTATTTATACTGCAAATTATTAGAACATCCTAAGGAAAACATCTAAAGAGGTCAGACTCTTTTTTTTTTTTTTTTTTGATGTTGGGGGTAGGAGTTTATTAATTTATTTTATTTTTGCTGTGTTGGGTCTTCGTTTCTGTGTGAGGGCTTTCTCTAGTTGCGGTGAGCGGAGGCCCCTCTTCATCACGGTGCGCGGGCCTCTCACTATCGTGGCCTCTCTTGTTGCGGAGCACAGGCTCCAGACGCGCAGGCTCAGTAGTTGTGGCTCACGGGCCCAGCCACTCCGCGGCATGTGGAATCTTCCCAGACCGGGGCACGAACCCGTGTCCCCTGAATCGGCAGGCGGACTCTCAACCACTGCGCCACCAGGGAAGCCCCCCACGTTTTAATGTGACCTCTCAGAGCTCTTCACCCAGCTGGCCTCTCCTTCATTCTTGATGATACACCCCTGACCTGTGTCTTCTCCAAGCCTCCTCATTCCAGGAAATGCCCCACCATCTGTGCAGGAGCTCGAGCCAGCAGCCTGAGCATCACCTGATTCTGTTCTTCCCCCATTCTCCAAACCTAGGCGATTATCAAGCCCTGTCAATGCTCTATGAAGATGATCCTCATGTTCCCTTTTAATTCAGTCTGAATTTCTTAGAAGTGAGGTTCAAAAATATCAGTAACTTGCAGAAACCTATAATAAAGTCTATTTTAAAGATTACTTTTAAATGAAGGGTTTGATCACAACTAGAGAAATGGTTTAAAGGCAAAAACTGTTCCTTAGAACAATGGTTCTACAGAATGTCAGTGGGTGTCAGAAAAGAGATACATGGCCAAATAAATTTGGAAAATTCTAGATTAAACAACACAATTAAACAGATTTTCACTATTGTTTCTATTTCTACTCTTAAGACTTCTCATAATTTTTAAACAGGCATTGAGATCCATAAGAAGAGATTGTTTCTTTCTCCCCTTCCAATCCATGCCAATCCACTCCCAACTACTTTAAACAAAGCACTTTGCTCTAACAGAAGAACTCAAGATTTGGCTATTAGCCACAAAGCTAAAATAATTCAGTATCTTATACCCAGGAATTGAGTTCTTCTTTTAGAGGGAAATGTCTTTGTTTTAAAAACTTTGATTATGGAAATCCTTCGCTGTATTGCAGAACATACTGCAGGATGTGTTTCATAGAACTCTTCTAAATCACAAATTTTAAAAAGAAAAGAAAAAATAGCAAACTGGCATTTCAGGGTAGGTAAATGTTGGGAAGCACATGTAAGGAAAAGTAAATCAGCTACTTATAGAATCTTCATGTGCCCCAGGACCTCATACAGTGCCCTTACCCATCACTTGTGGGTACAGGAAGTATCCCATCAATGGTTAGATCAGCAGTTTGATAGCTCAAAACTCCCTACAGAATCTCATCTCCCACCCCCCACCCCTGACACACACACAAACCTTCCCAGGTTTGTTCCCCGCCAGGGCTCTTTGTCAGCTCAGTGGTACCCTAAACCATGTTAGAGCAGGTTGCTGCCCATGGCCCCAGAATCACTCAGCTCTGTGCTGCCCATAGTGCACCACACTCAATGCCTCTGGAACACATCTCTGAGCTCTCACTCAAGCTACCACCCACATGATCTCCCCACACCAGCACACTGTCATTGTCATTGGCTGTGCTGTTTATTCTCCAAACCACCCACCCTGACTCTGAGCCAACACGAGCCAGCACTACACCTTGTTTCCTACATTCCCTGCTCCTTCCCAGTGCTCTGTTTCCCCTAAAGGCTCTGGCATACCTCCCTCTCTTTGATGTTGCCCACTCTTAGAGGAGACCCTAAACACAGCTGCTTTTCCCATGGGACTATGACCCTTTTAGGATTTCATGCTTAAAACTATCTCCTCCGGAGGTTGTGTGTGACACCAGGATGCCTAATCCCATTGTCATTTCCTCAGGGATGCTGTAGATCAAGGATACATCCCATGGGCCAAATCCAGCCTGCCTCCTAATTCTGGACATAAATTTTTTCTTAAAATACAGTCACAGCAATTTATTTTAATACCGTCTATGGTTGCTTTCCACTACAATGCTAGAGTTGAACAGTTTGATACACAGAGACCTTATAGCCCACAAAGACTAAAATATTTACTTTTTAGACCTTTACAGTAAAAGATTGCTGACCCCTCGACAGATGAAAGAACAGAATGGTGTTAATCTTCAGTTAAGCCAGCAGAATTTGAGAATCAAAGAGGAGGGCACTGGCGACAGCGAGAACCTCTGAGCTGGCATGATGGCAGGCAACAGCTCCGAGTGTGGGCAGCAGCCAGTCGCAGAGAAGTGCGAGACAATCCATGTTGCTACTGTCTGTGCCAGATACAACGTCAGCCTGGACACTGTCACCTTGGTGAAGGCTGTCCTGTTTCACAGGCAGAATCCCCTGCATTTCCACCTCATCGCCGACTCCATTGCTGAGCAGATTATGGAGACGCTATTCCAGACCTGGATGGTGCCTGCTGTGCGAGTAGACTTCTACAATGCAGATGAGCTCAAGTCTGAAGTTTCCTGAATCCCCAACAAACATTACTCTGTGATTTATGCTCTGATGAAGCTTTTCCTCACCAAGACTCTTCCTGCCAACCTGGAGACGGTCATCGTCCTTGACACACACATCACCTCTGCGACCAATATCACAGAGCTCTGGGCTGTGTTCCACCAGTTCAAAGCTGTGTGCCTGACAGGGTTTTGGTGCTCTGGTTGGGTGTCAGGACCTGTGCCTCTGAGGTGGGAGAGGTGAGTTCAGGACATTGGTCCACCAGCGACCTCCCGGCTCCATGTAATATCAAATGGCGAAAGCTCTCCCAGAGATCTCCATCTCAACGCTAAGACCCAGCTCCACTCAAGGACCAAAAAACCACAGTGCTGGACACCCTATGCCAAACAACCAGCAAGACAGAAACACAAACCCACCCATTAGCAGAGAGGCTGCCCAAAATCATAATAAGGTCACAGACACCCCAAAACAAACCAACAGATGTGGTACTGCCCACCAGAAAGACAAGATCAAGTCTCATCCACCAGAACACAGGAACCAGTCCCCTCCATCAGAAAGCCTACATAACCCACTGAACCAAACTTAGACACTGGGGGCAGACACCACAAACAATGGGAACTACAAACCTGCAGCCTGCGAAAAGGAGACCCCAAACACAGTAAGTTAAGCAAAATGAGAAGACAGAGAAACACAGCACATGAAGCAGAAAGGTAAAAACACACCAGACATAACAAATGAACAGGAAATAGGAAGTCTACCTGAAAAAGAATTCAGAGTAATAATAGTAAAGATGATCCAAAATCTTGGAAATAGAATGGAAAATAAAAGAAACATTTAACAAGGACCTAGAAGAACTAAACAGCAAACAAACACGAACAACACAATAAATGAAATTAAAAATTCTCTAGAAGGGATCAATAGCAGAATAACTGAGGCAGAAGAACGCATAACTGACCTGTAAGATAAAATAGTGGAAATAACTACCACAGAGCAGAATTAAAAAAAAAACAAAAGAATGAGAACAATTGAGGACAGTCTCAGACACCTCTGGAACGACATTAAATGCACCAACCTTTGAATCATAGGGGTCCCAGAAGAAGAAGAGAAAAAGAAAGGGACTGAGAAAATATTTGAAGAGATAATAGTTGAAAACTTCCCTAATATGGGAAAGGAAATAGCCAATCAAGTCCAGGAAGTGCAGAGAGTCCCATACAGGATAAATCCAAGGAAAAACATGCCAAGACACATATTAATCAAACTATCAAAAATTAAATACAGACTTCCGGGAAGATGGCAGAAGAGTAAGACGCGGAGATCACCTTCCTCTCCACAGATACACCAGAAATACATCTACGCGTGGAACAACTCCTACAGAACACCTACTGAACGCTGGCAGAAGACCTCAGACCTCCCAAAAGGCAAGGAACCCCCCACGTACCTGGTTAGGGCAAAAGAAAAAACTAAACAGAGACAAAAGGATAGGGACGGGTCCTGCACCAGCGGGAGAGAGCTGTGAAGGAGGAAAAGTGTCCACACACTAGGAAGCCCCTTCGCGGGTGGAGACTTCGGGAGGCGGAGTGGGGGAGCTTGGGAGCAGCGGAGGAGAGCACAGCAACAGGGGTGCGGAGGGCAAAGCGGACAGATTCCAGCGCAGAGGATCGGGCCGACCGGCACTCACCAGCCGAGAGGCTTGTCTGCTCGCCCGCCGGGGCGGGCGGGACTGGGAGCTGAGGCTCCGGCTTTTGTCGGAGCGCCGGGAGAGGACTGAGGTTGGCGGCGTGAACACAGCCTGCAGGGCGTTGGTGCGCCGCGGCTGGCCGGGAGAGAGTCCGGGGAGGGGTCTGGACCTGCCGAAGAGGCAAGAGACTTTTACGTCCCTCTTTGTTTCCTGGTGCACGAGGAGAGGGGATTAAGAACGCTGCTTGAGAGAGCTCCGGGGACGGGCGCGAGCCGCGGCTAAGAGTGCGGAGCCCAGAGACGGACATGGGACGCTAGGGCCGCTGCTGCCGCCGCCAGGAGGCCTGTGTGCGAGCACAGGTCACTAGCCACACGCCCTTCCGGGGAGCCTGTGCAGCCCGCCACTGCCAGGGTCCCGGGATCCAGGGACGGCTCCCCGGGAGAGCGCACGGCGCGCCTCAGGCTGCACCGTCACGCCAGCCTCTGCCGCTGCAGGCCCGCCCCGCACTCCGTGACCCTCCCTACCCCCCGGCCTGGGTGAGCCAGAGCCTCCGAATCAGCGGCTCCTTTAACCTCGTCCTGTCTGAGCAAAGAACAGACGCCCTCCGGCGACCTACACGCACAGGCAGGGCCAAATCCAAAGCTGAGCCCCTGGAAACTGTCAGAACAAAGAAGAGAAAAGGAAATCTCTCCCAGCAGCCTCAGAAGCAGCGGATTAAAGCTCCACAATCAACTTGATATACCCTGCATCTGTGGAATACCTGAATAGACAACGAATCATCCCAAATTAAGGAGCCCTGTGGATGAAAGGCTCTTGGTGCTGCAGCCAGGACTCAGTGCTGTGCCTCTGAGGTGGGAGAGCCAACTTCAGGACACTGGTCCACAAGAGGCCTCCCAGCTGCACATAATATCAAACAGCAAAAATCTCCGAGAGATCTCCATCTCAACGCCAGCACCCAGCTTCACTCAACGACCAGCAAGCTACAGTGCTGGACATCCTATGCCAAACAACTAGCAAGACAGGAACACAACCCCACCCATTAGCAGAGAGGCTGCCCAAAATCATAGTAAGTCTACAGACACCCCAAAACACACCACCAGACGTGGACCTGCCCACCAGAAAGACAAGATCCAGCCTCATACACCAGAACACAGGCACTAGTACCCTCCACCAGGAAGCCTACACAACCCACTGAACCAACCTTAGCCACTGGGGACAGACACAAAAAACAACAGGAACTACGAACCTTCAGCCTGCAAAAAAAAAAGAGACCACAAACACAGTAAGATAAGCAAAATGAAAAGACAGAAAAACACACAGCAGATGAAGGAGCAAGATAAAAACCCACCAGACCTAACAAATGAAGAGGAAATAGGCAGTCTACCTGAAAAAGAATTCAGAATAATGATAGTAAGGTTGATCCGAAATCTTGGAGATAGAATGGACAAATTGCAAGAATCAGTTAACAAGGACCTAGAAGAACTAAAGATGAAGCAAGCAACGATGAACAACACAATAAATGAAATTAAAAGTACTCTAGATGGGATCAATAGCAGAATAACTGAGGCAGAAGAACGGATAAGTAACCTGGAAGATAAAATAGTGGAAATAACTACTGCAGAGCAGAATAAAGAAAAAAGAATGAAAAGAACTGAGGACAGTCTCAGAGACCTCTGGGACAACATTAAACGCACCAACATTCGAATTATAGGGGTTCCAGAAGAAGAAGAGAAAAAGAAAGGGACTGAGAAAATATTTGAAGAGATTATAGTTGAAAACTTCCCTAATACGGGAAAAGAAATCGTTCATCAAGTCCAGGAAGCACAGAGAGTCCCATACAGGATAAATCCAAGGAGAAATACGCCAAGACACATATTAATCAAATTGTCAAAAATTAAATACAAAGAAAACATATTAAAAGCAGCAAGGGAAAAACAACAAATAACACACAAGGGAATCCCCATAAGGTTAACAACTGATCTTTCAGCAGAAACTCTGCAAGCCAGAAGGGAGTGGCAGGACATATTGAAAGTGTTGAAGGAGAAAAACCTGCAACCAAGATTACTCTACCCAGCAAGGATCTCATTCAGATTTGATGGAGAAATTAAAACCTTTACAGACAAGCAAAAGCTGAGAGAGTTCAGCACCACCAAACCAGCTCTACAACAACTGCTAAAGGAACTTCTCTAGGCAAGAAACACAAAAGAAGGAAAGCACCTACAATAACGAACCCAAAACAATTAAGAAAATGGGAATAGGAACACACATATCGATAATTACCTTAAATGTAAATGGACTAAATGCTTCCACCAAAAGACACAGATTGGCTGAATGGATACAAAAACAAGACCCATATATTTGCTGTCTACAAGAGACCCACTTCAGACCTAGAGACACATACAGACTGAAAGTAAGGGGATGGAAAAAGGTATTTCATGCAAATGGAAACCAAAAGAAAGCTGGAGTAGCAATTCTCATATCAGACAAAATAGACTTTAAAACAAAGACTACTACAAGAGACAAAGAAGGACACTACATAATGATCAAGGGATCGATCCAAGAGGAAGATATAACAATTGTAAATATTTATGCACCCAACATAGGTGCACCTCAATACATAAGGCAAATACTGACAACCATAAAAGGGGACATCGACAGTAACACATTCATAGTAGGGGACTTTAACACCCCACTTTCACCAATGGACAGATCATCCAAAATGAAAATAAATAAGGAAACACAAGCTTTAAATGATACATTAAACGAGATGGAGTTAATTGATATTTATAGGACATTCCATCCAAAAACAACAGAATACACATTTTTCTCAAGTGCTCATGGAACATTCTCCAGGATAGATCATATCTTGGGTCACAAATCAAGCCTTGGTAAATTTAAGAAAATTGAAATTGTATCAAGTATCTTTTCTGACCACAACGCCATGAGACTAGATATCAATTACAGGAAAAGATCTGTAAAAAATACAAACACATGGAGGCTAAACAATACACTACTTAATAATGAAGTGATCACTGAAGAAATCAAAGAGGAAATAAAAAAATACCTAGAAACAAATGACAATGGAGACACAACGACCCAAAACCTGTGGGATGCAGCAAAAGCAGTTCTAAGGGGGAAGTTTATAGCAATACAAGCCCACCTTAAGAAGCAGGAAACATCTCGAATAAACAACCTAACCTTGCACCTCAAGCAATTAGAGAAAGAAGAACAAAAAATCCCCAAAGCTAGCAGAAGGAAAGAAATCATAAAAATCAGATCAGAAATAAATGAAAAAGAAATGAAGGAAACAATAGCAAAGATCAATAAAACTAAAAGCTGATTCTTTGAGAAGATAAACAAAATAGATAAACCACTAGCCAGACTCATTAAGAAAAAAAGGGAGAAGACTCAAATCAATAGAATTAGAAATGAAAAAGGAGAGGTAACAACTGACACTGCAGAGATAAAAGAGATCATGAGAGATTACTACAAACAACTCTATGCCAATAAAATGGACAATCTGGAAGAAATGGACAAATTCTTAGAAATGCACAACCTGCCAAGACTGAATCAGGAAGAAATAGAAAATATGAACAGACCAATCACAAGCACTGAAATTGAAACTGTGATTAAAAATCTTCCAACAAACAAAAGCCCAGGACCAGATGGCTTCACAGGCGAATTCTATCAAACATTTAGAGAAGAGCTAACACCTATCCTTCTCAAACTCTTCCAAAATATAGCAGAGGGAGGACCACTCCCTAACTCCTTCTACGAGGCCACCATCACCTTGATACCAAAACCAGACAAGGATGTCACAAAGAAAGAAAACTACAGGCCAATATCACTGATGAACATAGATGCAAAAATCCTCAACAAAATACTAGCAAACAGAATCCAACAGCACATTAAAAGGATCATACACCATGATCAAGTGGGGTTTATTCCAGGAATGCAAGGATTCTTCAATATACGCAAATCTATCAATGTGATAAACCATATTAACAAATTGAAGGAGAAAAACCATATGATCATCTCAATAGATGCAGAGAAAGCTTTTGACAAAATTCAACACCCATTTATGATAAAAACCCTGCAGAAAGTAGGCATAGAGGGAACTTTCCTCAACATAATAAAGGCCATATATGACAAGCCCACAGCAAACATCATCCTCAATGGTGAAAAACTGAAAGCATTTCCACTAAGATCAGGAACAAGACAAGGTTGCCCACTCTCACCACTATTATTCAACATTGTTTTGGAAGTTTTAGACACAGCAATCAGAGAAGAAAAGGAAATAAAAGGAATCCAAATTGGAAAAGAAGAAGTAAAGCTGTCACTGTTTGCAGATGACATGATCCTATACATAGAGAACCCTAAAGATGCTACCAGAAAACTACTAGAGCTAATCAATGAATTTGGTAAAGTGGCAGGATACAAAATTAATGCACAGAAATCTCTGGCATTCCTATATACTAATGATGAAAAATCTGAAAGTGAAATCAAGAAAACACTCCCATTTACCATTGCAACAAAAAGAATAAAATATCTAGGAATAAACCTACCTAAGGAGACAAAAGACCTGTATGCAGAAAATTATAAGACACTGATGAAAGAAATTAAAGATGATATAAATCGATGGAGAGATATACCATGTTCTTGGATTGGAAGAATCAACATTGTGAAAATGACTCTACTACCCAAAGCAATCTATAGATTCAATGCAATCCCTATCAAACTACCACTGGCATTTTTCACAGAACTAGAACAAAAAATTTCACAATTTGTATGGAAACACAAAAGACCCCGAATAGCCAAAGCAATCTTGAGAACGAAAGAAGGAACTGGAGGAATCAGGCTCCCTGACTTCAGACTATACTACAAAGCTACAGTTATCAAGACGGTATGGTACTGGCACAAAAACAGAAAGATAGATCAATGGAACAGGATAGAAAGCCCAGAGATAAACACATGCACATATGGACACCTTATCTTTGATAAAGGTGGCAGTAATGTACAATGGAGAAAGGACAGCCTCTTCAATAAGTGGTGCTGGGAAAACTGGACAGGTACATGTAAAAGTATGAGATTAGATCACTCCCTAACACCATACACAAAAATAAGCTCAAAATGGATTAAAGACCTAAATGTAAGGCCAGAAACTATCAAACTCTTAGAGGAAAACATAGGCAGAACACTCTATGACATAAATCAAAGCAAGATCCTTTCTGACCCACCTCCTAGAGTAATGGAAATAAAAACAAAAATAAACAAATGGGACCTAATGAAACTTCAAAGCTTTTGCACAGCAAAGGAAACCATAAACAAGACCAAAAGACAACCCTCAGAATGGGAGAAAATTTTTGCAAATGAAGCAACCGACAAAGGATTAATCTCCAAAATTTACAAGCAGCTCATGCAGCTCAATAACAAGAAAACAAACAACCCAATCCAAAAATGGGCAGAAGACCTAAATAGACATTTCTCCAAAGAAGATATACAGACTGCCAACAAACACATGAAAGAATGCTCAACATCATTAATCATTAGAGAAATGCAAATCAAAACTACAATGAGATATCATCTCACACCAGTCAGAATGGCCATCATCAAAAAATCTAGAAACAATAAATGCTGGAGAGGGTGTGGAGAAAAGGGAACACTCTTGCACTGCTGGTGGGAATGTGAATTGGTTCAGCCACTATGGAGAACAGTATGGAGGTTCCTTAAAAAACTACAAATAGAACTACCATATGACCCAGCAATCCCACTACTGGGCACATACCCTGAGAAAACCAAAATTCAAAAAGAGTCATGTACCAAAATGTTCATTGCAGCTCTATTTACAATAGCCCGGAGATGGAAACAACCTAAGTGCCCGTCATCGGATGAATGGATAAAGAGGATGTGGCACATATATACAATGGAATATTACTCAGCCATAAAAAGAAACGAAATTGAGCTATTTGTAATGAGGTGGATAGACCTAGAGTCTGTCATACAGAGTGAAGTAAGTCAGAAAGAAAAAGACAAATACCGTATGCTAACACATATATATGGAATTTAAGAAAAAAATGTCATGAAGAACCTAGGGGTAAAGCAGGAATAAAGACGCAGACCTCTTAGAGAACGGACTTGAGGTTATGGGGAGGGGGAAGGGTGAGCTGTGACAGGGCGAGAGAGAGTCATGGGCATATACATAGTAACAAACGCAGTAAGGTAGATAGCTAGTGGGAAGCAGCCGCATGGCACAGGGATATTGGCTCGGTGCTTTGTGACAGCCTGGAGGGGTGGGATGGGGAGGGTGGGAGGGAGGGAGACGCAACAGGGAAGACATATGGGAACATATGTTTATGTATGACTGATTCACTTTGTTATAAAGCAGAAACTAACACACCATTGTAAAGCAATTATACCCCAATAAAGATGTTAAAAAAAAAAAAAAAAAAAAGAGTCATGTACCAAAATGTTCATTGCAGCTCTATTTACAATAGCCCAGAGATGGAAACAACCTAAGTGTCCATCATCAGATGAATGGATAAAGAAGATGTGGCATATATATACAATGGAATATTACTCAGCCGTAAAAAGAGACGAAATTGAGCTATTTGTAATGAGGTGGATAGACCTAGAGTCTGTCATACAGAGTGAAGTAAGTCAGAAAGAGAGAGACAAATACCGTATGCTAACACATATATATGGAATTTAAAAAAAAAAATGTCATGAAAAACCTAGGGGTGAAACAGGAATAAAGACACAGACTTACTAGAGAATGGACTTGAGGTTATGGGGAGGGGGAAGTGTAAACGGTGACAAAGCGATAAAGAGGCACGGACATATATACACTACCAAACATAAGGTAGATAGCTAGTGGGAAGCAGCCGCATAGCACAGGGAGATCAGCTCGGTGCTTTGTGACCGCCTGGAGGGGTGGGATAGGGAGGGTGGGAGGGAGGGAGACGCAAGCGGGAAGAGATATGGGAATATATGTATATATATAACTGATTCATTTTGTTGTGAAGCTGAAACTAACATACCATTGTAAAGCAATTATACTCCAATAAAGATGTTAAAAAAAAAAAATTAAATACAAAGAAAAACTATTAAAAGCAGCAAGGGAGGGGGCTTCCCCGGTGGCGCAGTGGTTGAGAGTCCACCTGCCGATGCAGGAGACACGGGTTCATGCCCCGATCCAGGAAGAGCCCACATGCCACGGAGCGGCTAGGCCCGTGAGCCATGGCTGCTGAGCCTGCGCGTCTGGAGCCTGTGCTCCACAACGGGAGAAGCCACAACAGTGAGAGGCCCAAGTACCGCAAAAAAACAAACAAACAAACAAAAGCAGCAAGGGAAAAACAACAAATAACACACAAGGGAATCCCCATAAGGTTAATAGCTAATCTTTCAGCAGAAACTCTGGAAGCCAGAAGACAGTGGCAGGACATATTTAAAGTGATGAAAGGGAAAAACCTATAACCAAGATTACTCTACCCAGATCTCATTAAGATTCGACGGAGAAATTAAAACCTTTACAGACAAGCAAAAACTAAGAGAGTTGACACCACCAAACCAGCTTTACAACAAAGGCTAAAGGAACTTCTCTAGGCAGGAAACACAAGAGAAGGAAAAGAACTACAATAACAATCCCAAAATAATTAAGAAAATGGTAATAGGAACATACATATCGATAACTACCTTAAATGTAAGTGGATTAAATGCTCCAACCAAAAGACAGAGACTGGCTGAATGGATACAAAAACAAGACCCATAAATATGCTGTCTACCAGAGATCCACTTCAGACCCACGGACACATACAGACTGAAACTGAGGGGATGGAAAAAGATATTCCATGCAAATGGAAATCAAAAGAAAGCTAGACGGGCTTCCCTGGTGGCGCAGTGGTTAAGAGTCCGCCTGCCGATGCAGGGGACACGGGTTCGTGCCCTGGTCCGGGAAGATCCCACGTGCCGCGGAGCGGCTGGGCCCGTGAGCCATGGCCGCTGAGCCTGCGTGTCCGGAGCCTGTGCTCCACAATGGGAGAGGCCACAACAGTGAGAGGCCCGCTTACCGCAAAAAAAAAAAAAAAAAAAAAAAAAAAGAAAGCTAAAGTAGCAATTCTCATATCAGACAAAATAGACTTTAAAATAAAGACTATTACAAGAGGCAAAGAAGGACACTACATAATGTTCAAGGGATCAATCCAAGAAGAAGATATAACAATTGTAAATATTTATGCACCCAACATAGGAGCACCTCAATACATAAGGCAACTGCTAACAGCCATAAAAGAGGAAATAGACAGTAACACAATCATAGTAGGGGACTTTAACACCCCACTTTCACCAATGGACAGATCATCCAAAATGAAAACAAACAAGGAAACACAAGCTTTAAATGATACATTAAACAAGATGGACTTAATTGATATTTATAGGACATTCCATCCAAAAATAACAGAATACATTTTCTTCTCAAGTGCTCATGGAACATTTTCCAGGATAGATCATATCTTGGGTCACAAATCAAGCCTTGGTAAATTTAAGAAAACTGAAATCATATCAAGTACCTTTTCTGACCACAATGCTGTCAGAATAGATATCAATTACAAGAAAAAATCTGTAAAAAAATACAAATACATGGAGGCTAAACAATACACTACTAAATAACCAAGAAATCACTTAAGAAATCAAAGAGAAAATCAAATACCTAGATACAAATGACGATGACAACACGAGGACACAAAAGCTATGGGATGCAGCAAAAGAGTTCTAAGAGGGAATTTTATAGCAATACAATCTTACCTCAAAAAACAAGAAACATCTCAAATAAACAACATAACCTTACACCTAAAGCAAATAGAGAAAGAAGAACAAAAAACCCCCAAAGTTAGCAGAAGGAAAGACATCATAAAAATCAGACCAGAAATAAATGAAAAATAAATGAAGGAAACAATAGCAAAGATCAATAAAAATAAAGCTGGTTCTTTCAGAAGATAAACAAAATTGATAAACCATTAGCCAGACTCATCAAGAAAAAAAGGGGGCTTCCCTGGTGGCGCAGTGGTTGAAAGTCCGCCTGCCGATGCAGGGGACACGGGTTCGTGCCCCAGTCTGGGAAGATCCCACATGCTGCGGAGCGGCTGGGCCTGTGAGCCATGGCCGCTGAGCCTGCACGTCCGGAGCCTGTGCTCTGCAATGGGAGAGGCCACAACAGAGAGGCCCGCGTACCACCCCCGCCAAAAAAAAAGGGAGAAGACTAAAATCAATAGCATTAGAAATGAAAAAGAAGTAACAACTGACACTGCAGAAATACAAAGGATCATGAGAGATTACTATAAGCAACTATATGCCAATAAAATGGACGCTCTGGAGGAAATGAACAAATTCTTAGAAAAGCACAACCTTCCAAGACTGAACCAGGAAGAAATAGAAAATATAAACAGACCAATCACAAGCACTGAAATTGAAACTGTGATTAAAAATCTTCTTACAAACAAAAGCCCAGGACCAGATGGCTTCACAGGCGAATTCTATCAAACATTTAGAGAAGAGCTAACACCTATCCTTCTCAAGCTCTTCCAAAATATAGCAGAGGGAGGAACACTCCCAAACTCATTCTACGAGGCCACCATCACCCTGATAACAAAACCAGACAAAGATGTCACAAAGAAAGAAAACCACAGGCCAATATCACTTATGAAATAGATGCAAAAATCCTGAACAAAATACTAGCAAACAGAATCCCACAGCACATTTAAAGGATCATACACCATGATCAAGTGGGGTTTATGCCAGGAATGCAAGGATTTTTCAATATACGCAAATCAATCAACGTGATACAGCATATTAACAAACTGAAGGAGAAAAACCATATGATCATCTCAATAGATGCAGAGAAAGCTTTTGACAAAATTCAACACCCATTTATGATAAAAACCCTCCAGAAAGTTGGCATAGAGGGAACTTTCCTCAACACAATAAAGGCCATATATGACAAACCCACAGCCAACATCATCATCAATGGTGAAAAACTGAAAGCATTTCCACTAAGATCAGGAACAAGACAAGGTTGCCCACTCTCACCACTATTATTCAACATAGTTTTGGAAGTTTTAGCCACAGCAATCAGAGAAGAAAAAGAAATAAAAGGAATACAAATCAGAAAAGAAGAAGTAAAGCTGTCACTGTTTGCAGATGACATGATACTATACATAGAGAATCCTAAAGATGCTACCAGAAAACTACTAGAGCTAATCAATGAATTTGGTGAAGTAGCAGGATACAAAATTAATGCACAGAAATCTCTGGCATTCCTATACACTAATGATGAAAAATCTGAAAGTGAATTAAGAAAACACTCCCATTTACCATTGCAACAAAAAGAATAAAAATATCTAGGAATAAACCTCCCTAAGAGACAAAAGACCTGTATGCAGAAAACTATAAGACACTGATGAAATAAATTAAAGATGATACAAATGGTTGGAGAGATATACCATGTTCTTGGATTGGAAGAATCAGCATTGTGAAAATGACTCTACTACCCAAAGCAATCTGCAGATTCAATGCAATCCCTATCAAACTACCATGAGCATTTTTCACAGAACTAGAACAAAAAGTTTCATAATTTGTATGGAAACACAAAAGACCCCGAATAGCCAAAGCAATCTTTTTTTTTTTAAAGAACATGTTGGGTGTAGGAGATTATTAATTATTTATTTTTGCTGTGTTCGGTCTTCGTTTCTGTGCAAAAGATTTCTCTAGTTGTGGCAAGTGGGGGCCACTCTTCATCGCGGTGCGTGGGTCTCTCACTATCGCGGCCTCTCTTGTTGTGGAGCACAGGCTCCAGACGCGCATGCTCAGTTGTTGTGGCTCACGGGCCTAGTAGCTCCGCGGCATGTGGGATCCTCCCATGCCAGGTCTTGAACCTGTGTCCCCTGCATTAGCAGGCAGATTCTCAACCACTGCACCACGAGGGAAGCCCCGAAGCAATCTTGAGAAGGAAAAACGGAGCTGGAGGAATCAGGCTCCCTGACTTCAGACTATACTACACAGCTACAGTAATCAAGACAGTATGGTACT
Source organism: Tursiops truncatus (assembly GCF_011762595.2). Taxonomy (NCBI): domain Eukaryota; kingdom Metazoa; phylum Chordata; class Mammalia; order Artiodactyla; family Delphinidae; genus Tursiops; species Tursiops truncatus. The sequence goes on along the minus strand of NC_047035.1, from coordinate 60,112,487 downwards.
GGCACAAAAACAGAAATATAGATCAACGGAACAGGGTAGAAAGCCCAGAGATAAACCCACGCACATATGGTCACCTTATCTTTGATAAAGGAGGCAAGAATATACAGTGGAGAAAAGACAACCTCTTCAATAAGTGGTGCTGGGAAAACTGGATAGGTACATGTAAAAGTATAAGATTATAACACTTCCTAACACCATACACAAAAATAAGCTCAAAATGGATTAAAGACCTAAATGTAAGGCCAGAAACTATCAAACTCTTAGAGGAAAACATAGGCAGAACACTCTATGACATAAATCACAGCAAGATCCTTTTTGACCCATCTCCTAGAGAAATGGAAATAAAAACAAAAATAAACAAATGGGACCTAATGAAACTTAAAAGCTTTTGCACAGCAAAGGAAACCATAAACAAGACCAAAAGACAACCCTCAGAGTGGGAGAAAAACTTGCAAATGAAGCGACTGACAAAGGATTAATCTCCAAAATTTATAAGCAGCTCATGCAGCTCAATAACAAAAAAACAAATAACCGAATCCAAAAATGGGCAGAAGACCTAAATAGACATTTCTCCAAAGAAGATATACAGACTGCCAACAAACACATGAAAGAATGCTCAACATCATTAATCATTAGAGAAATGCAAATCAAAACTACAATGAGATATCATCTCACACTGGTCAGAATGGCCATCATCAAAAAATCTAGAAACAATAAATGCTGGAGAGGGTGTGGAGAAAAGGGAACACTCTTGCACTTGCAGGTGGGAATGTAAATTGATACAGCCACTATGGAGAACAGTATGGAGGTTCCTTAAAAAACTAAAAATAGAACTACCATATGACCCAGCAATCCCACTACTGGGCATATACCCTGAGAAAGCCATAATTCAAAAAGAGTCATGTACCAAAATGTTCATTGCAGCTCTATTTACAATAGCCAGGAGATGGAAGCAACCTAAGTGTCCATCATTGGATGAATGGATAAAGAAGACGTGGCACATATATACAATGGAATATTACTCAGCCATAAAAAGAAATGAAATTGAGTTATTTGCAGTGAGGTGGATGGACCTAGAGTCTGTCATACAGAGTGAAGTAAGTCAGAAAGAGAAAAACAAATACCGTATGCTAACACATATATGTGGAATCTAAAAAAAAAAAAAAATGCTTCTGAAGAACCTAGAGGCAGGACAGGAATAAAAATGTGGACAGCGAGAATGGACTTGTGGACACGGGCAGTGGGAAGGTAAGCTGGGGCAAAGTGAGAGAGTGGCATGGACATATATACACTACTAAATATAAAACAGATAGCTAGTGGGAAGCAGCCACATAGCACACGGAGATCAGCTCAGTGCTTTGCGACCACCTAGAGGGGTGGGACACAGAGAGTGGGAGGGAGACACAAAAGGGAGATGATATGGGGATATATGTATATGTATAGCTGATTCACTCTGTTATAGAGCAGAAACTAACACACCATTGGTAAAGCAATTATACTCCAATAAAGATGTTCAACAACAAAAAAAAAGACAGAAGGAATTAAAGGATAAAACACTATTCTAGCACATGCCTGGGACACTGTAGGCCAGTGTGATCATGAAATCTAAATAAACAGTCAGAATGAAAGCCTATATGGGAATGATAAACCCCTAAATAAGGATCACAACTATCTCTGGGTAGAGGGATAAGACTGTGCTCATGGAAGGGTAGCGATAATTTCAATTATATTTACAACAATGGTTTCTTCGATTGAATAAGAAGTACAACGGTTTCTTAGGTTGAACGATAAGTACAAAGAGGTTCGTTTCTTTGCATGTGCTACATGTCTTCCAGATCCACTTGCCCCTTTACCCCTTCGTCTCCAAGCCATGGTAGGTGACCTAGGTGGACTGCATCAAAAGGCTCCGTTGCCTCCTGCCTTATGACTGGGTGTGGCAAATAGGCAGCTCCAGCATGACTCAGAGAAAGGAACTGAAGCCAGGGCATTTGTTCTCTCAGCTTCCTGCAAACTGAGCGTGACCCTTGACTGAAAGCCATAGCTCATAGCTGGAGATCTCCACACAGCCCTCTCTGTCTCCAGTAACTGCTCCGTTTGTATTAGTTATTTACCACACATAAAAAACTCAGAAAGTTAAAACAATGAACATCTACTATCTCAGATTCTGAGTGCCTCTGCCTCAAGGTCTCTCACAAGGCTATAACCCAGGGTTCAACTGGAGCTGCGGTTTCATCTAAAGATTCAGTTGAGGGAAGATCCACTTCCAACTCACTCATCATGGTATCACAGGTTGCTGGGGTGAGGAATCTCAGCTTTTTGTCATAACAGCTTCCCCATCAGCAGCTCAAGCCATGGCAGCTTGCTTCCCCCAGAGCAAGTGAGTAAGACAACAACCTAATCTCAGAAGTGACATTCCATTGTGTTCTACTCATTAGAAGCGAGTGAGTAGGTTCAGCCCACACTCAAGAGGAAGGGACTACACAAGGGCGTGAACACATACTTACTGGGAGGGGATGGGTGGGCCATCTTAGAGACTGCTCACCACACTTCTCCAGGCCTGGGGAGATAACCAGCTGTTACTAGCTCTATGATTACTAAAACAATCATCCAGGTTTCCTCAAACTCTGGTTAATAATTCCTTATTAAGCTCTCCTCAATTTATTTCAATTTTCCAGGACCTGATTTAGACATTATGCTTAAAATTGTTTTGTATGTCTAAAATATTTCTTACTAAAATATTTTAAAATATGTTATAAATATAAAGGATGTGCTGGAATGTGATCTTGATCATAAGACGTGAGAAAAATAGACATGTACTTGTTTACCAAAGCTTTGTCTACAAATCTTTCTTAACGATTGAAATAATGAGTTTGAAGACAAAAACTAATGAATAAAGTGAAGTAGCCTTCTTGAATATCTAATATCTACTTGCCTAAAAATATAATGAATCCAAGAAGGGTTTAGATAAATCATGATTAGTCAGTTTTCATTTCTGAAATCTCCGAATATTTTGGATATATTCTCTAGTCTTTTAAAATAATATTACTCTGCCCTCCCACAAAAGTTCCTTAGCTCCATTATCAGGACACAGGATTAGCCATACTAAGGCTGACGATTTACCGCTGAGTATGCTCTCCTAGCTCCTTCATCTTGTAATAAACCAGTTTTGTAAAGCATGTGCCTTACAAAAATCACTTTAAATAGTCTCATAAATTAAGAAGGTCAGGATAGTCTAAATTCAACATAATATTCTATTCATAATCCTAATTTCATGCAAAAATCACTTCAAAATTTCCATTAACATCCATAATAAAATACAAGAGGAAAGCAGTTGCAAATTAAGCTTGGAAATGAGGGAATCAAATACTAATGCTCAGAACGTTTGAGCGCCACAAGAATAATATTTGAAAGACTCAGGGCTGAGACTTCACTTTTCCAAACTGCTCAATGTAAAAGACAACAGTAAAAGTAACCTGAGCAAGGGTTTGAATGAGTAGAAAATGGAGACACACAGCCAAAACGAGGAAGAGGGAACAAGGTTCAAGTCAAACGTTTCAATTATCAGTAATTCTAATCCTTCCTTGTTCCTTACATGCGAAATGGAATTTGTTCTGATAGAACAGGGTGAGGTAAGAAAAAAGAAAATGGAGAACTAGAAAGAAAGATAAGCTAAAAGCAATAATGAAAATTAATCATAACATCTGGGAAAATTTAGACGACCTTTATGGAAGCTGAGACACAAATTCCACTGAAACTAATTACCACATTTTCAACTTTGACTTTACGTGAAGTATGAATCTAGAGAGTAAAATAAATGTTTATCTTTAATGAAATGACTTTCAGGTAATAATGCATTGCTATCTTACAGACAGGTTGAAAACATTTTTCCATTACTAACATTTTTGCCAGAACTTGACATTTTCATCAGTCTGCCATACTTATTAATCAGAAGTTTAGTACTAATGCTAAAATAATTTCCATGTTATTCCTTCCTAGAGAATTATTTTTATCCCAGTAGTATCTATCACATTCTGAAAAAAAAAATGGGAAGCAAGACTTTACATGTTAGCTCAATACTTACAGATCCTAGGGTTCCCTCCCATCCCTCCTCTTCTCCTCTACCTAAGTATAATTCTCCAAACCAGAATGGAGGCAACTCATTTCTGGAATGTCTAGCCATACAGACATAATAACCAAAGAATAAATCTAAAATAGATGGCAATTTTTATCTTTAGTCATTGGATGAGTTATGAATTTCCTAATCTTCTAATGAAGCTTGAGAAAAACACAGCCAATCACTTTGGAAAAATATTGCTGGTTTATGAAATATATCCTTTGATTATCTGATCTGAAAAGTATATTTTTAAGTCAAGGAAAATTTTCAAAACGGGTATAATTTTACAACTTGGGAATAACTTTTAAATTGCTTGCACAAAAGTCTATAATTGCTTGCACATAAAAATTAACCTATGACATTAAGTACTAAGTGTATACTTCAATTAACTATATTTGCCCATTGCAATCATCTGAAAGTTTATTATTTTACATTTTATAGCCAACAAATTCTTCCAAGTCTTATGAGCAACCATCTCAAAATACAGTAAATGCCACTGGCCATTAAATAAAATTCCCTAAGGAAACTCATACAGTGACAGTGATGACTCATCACTCTATGTTTATTAGCAGGTTATAGGTGAGTAAATACCATTGACACTAATAAATCACCTCAGATCATTATGTTGAAAAGGATTATGGTGATAATATCAATGTCACAGCTGTATCACTTATTCCATCTGTATTACCTCGTTCCATGTATGCCTCATTCATTACCTCCTTTTCCCCTATTACTCATTGAAAGGAGACAGCATCTACTTAAATGTTATGAAAAAAATTGGTCACAAACAAATGAAAGCCAAAGACTTGTAATGGGAACAGAAATTCTGTGAACGTTAATATTAACTTTCACTTGATTAAAAAAATGAAGTATTCTTATCTGAAGAGAAACTTTGCCTTGAGTATAATACATTTGAATTATGAAGAGCTTTTGTCTTTTAGAGTTCAGAGCTCCTCATTACCTAGAGAGAGATGACTAAATTACAGAATAAGCAGCTGATATATTTGCAAGGAAATGCTGGTGCATTTGATTTAATCAAACAATTATAAAATGATATTATCAGATCTTTCAGATGGGAAAATGGATTCTTTGAAATTGGACATCGAACAAAAATCAAACAATGGAATTCCATTCTAACTCAGAAATTTTTTAAAATATCCACTCAACAAATATTGACGCACCGAATATTTATTGAACCCTACCATGTACCAGACACTGTACCCAGCACTGGAAACATGTAGATAAGAAGATCTCTGCCCTCATGATGCTTAGAGTCCATAGAGGAAAAAGGTAAGCAGAGAGATTCTGCAACACTGAGAGATAAGAACAGTACTAAACGTGTACATTCAAAGATAGTCTCTAGTTACCGTTATAAAAGAGATGTTGTCTTAGTCCCTTCAGGCTGCTATAACTAAATACCACAGGCTGGGGAGTTTATAAACAACAGAAATTTATTACTCACAGTCCTAGAGGCTGTAAGCCTGAGATCAAGGTGCCAGCACGGTCAGGTGAGAACTCGCTTCTGGGTTGCAGCCTTCTCATTGTATCCGCACAGGTGGAAAGGTCAAGGAAGCTCTCTGAGTGTCTTAACAGCACTAATCCCACTCATGAGGGCTCCACCCTCATGATCTAATTACCTCCCAAAGGCATCACCTACTAATACTTTTGGGGGTTAGGACTTCAACATACGAATTTGGGGGGAACACAAACATTCAGACCGTAGCAGATGTGTTGCAGTCTCTTTTAACAAGATATAGGACATTTCTTAAAAGTTCTATTGAATAGGGCTTCCCTGGTGGCGCAGTGGTTGAGAGTCTGCCTGCCGATGCAGGGGACACGGGTTCGTGCCCCGGTCCGGGAAGATCCCACATGCCGCGGAGCGGCTGGGCCCGTGAGCCATGGCCGCTGAGCCTGCGCGTCCGGAGCCTGTGCTCCGCAACAGGAGAGGCCACAACAGTGAGAGGCCCGCGTACCGCAAAAAAAAAAAAAAGTTCTATTGAATAATGAGCTCATCTTGGAGGTGAGGAAAGTAAAATAAAGTGTCAGTCTATGTTTTAGAAATTATCTCACCATATACTATTAATATCACTTGTTTTGAAAGAAAAATAAGAGACATGTTTATGTTCTGTGAGTCTGATGGGATAACATTGAACAGATGACCAAGACCTGACAAAAAATAAAGTTTTGATAACCACACTCTATCTCCTTGAGCAATTAGCATCTGTCTCTTCTGTGCCTTACAGAGAAATGAGTGGATAGAAGATAAGCCCACACCATTCTGCCTCGCAGCTGAGGTGTAATAGCCTTGCTGTTAGAAGGACCAGACAGGAGTTAGCATGAGTGTGTGCATGGAGGAGGGGGAAGGGAGCTCTATGAAGAAGTCTGAGACCTAATCACAGAGACATTAAACCTCTTGCATTCAGATCACTTCCAATCCTTTCTCCTCTAACATCCCCTATACTGGAGTTTGGAAAGAGGGAAGACAGAGATTACACAGCTGAGTCTCCCTCCTCTGAGATGCTATTATCCTGTAGGGGGAAATGCACTGGCTGACCCATAAAGTTTATGGTTCTGATCAGGAGGGGCAAATATGAGGTGGATTGCTCCATACCACCAAGTCCACTATTTGTTCTGCAACTTTGTCAAGCGCCTGCTGGAAAGAGTGCTCAATTTGGTCAAAACACATAACTGAGTTTGGCAACCTCTTAGAAAAAAACTTGGTCAGAAGCCATTCTGCAATAAGCCCTTACCACAGTGCAAATAGGTTCCTCCTTGTTAGAATTCATGCTTTCAGAGGGTAGAGACCAAGTCTTTCATCATGTCCCCAGGGTTTAGTACCAGTGTGTTTTTCCGTGCATGAGATGCTTCAGAACTTGCTTAGTCCTAAATAATTGAATGAATGAAAGGTTGCCTGAGGGATTCATACTAAAGTCAAATATTGGATTCTAGTTTCCTTATTTTATTTTAAAGCATAATGCATAAGTACATCTGTTTACAGCAGAAACAGGCAGGACAGAATCACTTCCAACCCAACTAGTCATGCCATCACAGAGCAACCTCAGGAGTTGCTGTGCACTTCACCAGGTGGTGGGACCTGCTGAGCATCTTCCAGATTGCAAATCCCATGGATGGCATCAACTGTTTCCATAAGGTTTAGTCAAAATGGAGAGAGGTATTGGTGATCTTCTCTTTGCTACTGATGTGTAATAACATATGGATAAGTTCTTATGCACTGTTCTAAGTTATGGCTTTTGGTCATAGTCTGATGGACTGACACAAAATCAATACGACTACAGCCAGAAAGTGGCCAGCATGGAAAATAATGAACTCCTACACCAGTTGTTTCATTTATTTTTTTCACTTTTCCCCTGAGAACCATGGTGAGCTATGAAACTCCAGGGTTCCCATGCTTCATTGCAAATGCAATCTGATCGGGCTGTCGTACCTATCTTTATTATCTCCTCCCATACCTTCTAACCCCACCCCAGGACCTAGGGCAGTTTCCAGAACAGTACATCTCATAAATGTTTGTCAGATTACTGGCATTTCTTTGTAGCTAAATATAGGGGGAAATATACATATTCTTAGAAATCCTTATACATTTGAAAATCTCAAGAGGCCAAGGAATGATAATTCAAATGGACTTTATACTGAAAAACCTCAGTAAAGGAAACCAAACAACATCTCATTATCTGAAAGTAACTGCTCGAATCTGTTACAAATGTATTTTTATTATTTTTATCAGGTTTCTTTATAACTTTACTCCATAACATTTTTAATTGAAAAGAAAACTGTTTAAATCATTGAAATTCAACTGCCTATTTGCTCAAAGGAGATATTTATATAATTGTTTCCCCATTATAAATAACTGGTTCACTGCATGCAGAACTGAATTCTTTTGATGATATTTCAATTCCTAAGCATATTTAAAAGCAAGAACGATCTGGCATTTCATTGGAGTTTTATTGAATTCTTTGATAATATATAGGCACATTATGGGCATCAAGTTTTTCTTGCTATACTATAGATATCATTCATATCCACCCAGATAAACATTTAGATTAACCACAGTTCACTTATTTTCCTTCAAAAATGATGACTTTTAAACACTGAGACAGGAAATCTATATATTAGTTTATTATTCAGCATGGCTTCTAGTTGTTTCCATTCTGAATCTACATTACCAGTAAATCAATTCTAATTTTCTCCAAACTAAAATTACTCAAAAAAAATTTCCACAATAGCAAACATTGATCCAGCATGAAAACTGAAATAATTTAAAATTCATTACTTGTACTGTTCCCTCACCCATTCACTATTAGAAATAAAATAACTCTTCATCCCCCCCCCCATTCTATGCCAGTGAAATTGAGCTACTGCATCATTCTTCTATAACAAACACTCCATTTTTCAGACACAGTTATGCAAGACAGGAACAGCTTCTCAAAAAAACACAATTATGTTAGACAATTATTTAATAACTATGTAATTCAAACTCTCCCAACTTTTAGTCAATAATATTTATTTGGTGAAACACAATGAATTTTTTAGGTTAAGTGGAATAGTCTAAAATTTTAAGTATAGTTTAAGCTCCTTTTATAGATGGTACTATGGACCCATGTGTTTTAATTAGACTTGGGGGGAAAATTCTTTAAAATATGTTAAAACTTTGAATAATTTCAAATTTTTAAAAATTATAATAACTTGCAGATACGTTATTTAATGTGTATGTTCATGTATATATTAAATGTATCTCTGACATATATAGGAGCAATTATTATTAATCCCATTTTATTGATGGAGAAAATGAAAGACTAATGAGTTGTAAAATGTGTGAAACAAAAGGAATAGGATCTGGGTTTCCCAGTTCCTAATCAAGTACATCTCTTCTGATTATTAACTTTTACAGATTGAAATTCTAAAATAAATTGTGTTAACATCTTCAAAACCAAAATTTCTCTCAGCTATTACAGCATCTTGAAGTTCCAAGATGTTAGTAGTTTTCATTTGTTCACATTGGTTCAATTGCTGTAGAGATCAGGTTCAGATCACTGTGAGTTCAATTCTTTTAAAAGCACACATTGGGTTTCCCTGGTGGCACAGTGGTTAAGAAATCCACCTGTCAGTGAAGGGGACACGGGTTCGAGCCATGGTCCGGGAAGATCCCACATGCCTCAGAGCAACTAAGCCCGTGTGCCACAACTACTGAGCCTGAGCTCTAGAGCCCACAAGCCACAACTACAGAAGCCCACACACCTAGAGCCCATGCTCCACAACAAGAAAAGCCACAGCAATGAGAAGCCCATGCACCGCAACAGAGTAGCCCCCGCTCGCTGCAACTAGAGAAAACCCACACACAGCAACGAAGACCCAACACAGCCAAAATTAAAATGAATAAGTTTATTAAAAATAAATTAATAAAAAAAATAAAAGCACACATTGAGGGAACTCCCTGGCGAGCCAGTGGTTAGGACTCCACGCTTTCGCTGCTGACGGCATGGGTTCAATCCCTGGTCAGGGAACTAAGATCCTGCAAGCCACGTGGTGTAGCCAATTAATTAATTAATTAAAAGCACACACTGATGCCACAGACCAATATAAAGAAGGAACTGCAGGTGTAGCAATGAGCAAAGATGATGAATACAGGTTGGGAAATACTGAGTGTGGGATCCAAAGAGAGATACTCAGTTAGAGTTATTCAGTAGGCAGCTGTATATATGGACTTACCATGCACCAGTTAATTATGAAGGCACTTGGGACCCAAAAACAAATCCCAGTAGGGAAACAAAGGAGGGAACAGGTGTCCGTATCTTTCAGAGTCCAGTTAGGGCACAAAAGTCACACTTACTTTTAATAGATAGAATTTAATATAGATAATTGTTAACTATATATTGAATAGCTGAAAAGGCAGACAGAACTCTAAGGTATCACAGAGGTAAAAACCACAGGAAGCCATTACCACACCTAGAGTTGGAGAGACAAAGGGAAGAGGTTGAAATTATTAAAATTTAGAAGCTTGTTGAAGGGGCCTTCTGTGGGGACCCAGACTATCGAGGAGGGGGCACTGCTTGCCTGATGCTGGTGTGTCTCTGAGGGAGTTGGACAAGGCTGATCCTACCAGCATTAGTGAAACGAAAATTGGATTCAACTGCTTCTTTGGACTCAACTGCTGTGGCCAGGGTGAAGTAAGGTAAGGGTGACCCTGACAAAATCAAAAAGCCTGCATGAACCAACAGAGAAGAGCAAGTCCAAGTCCCTTCTCCCTCCACCAGCTGTGCATGCTCCCTGGCACCCCCTGTTGGCAAAGCCCAACACGGACACTCCTGACTAAGCAGAAATGTGGTATACAGAGTCCCAGCCTCAGCATGACAGAGTAGGGAATAGAAGTATGATAGGTTTGGAGCTGAGAGAGACAACAGCTTAGTAACTGACACATAATGGTTTATTTCAGTTGGAAGGAAGAGATTCAGAAATGATTTGATAGATAAACTAAGTCATAGATACTTGATTGCACTGAGTCATTGTAATATATCAAGCATGGTATTAAGCAGCTAATAAGTCCATTAGCTCATTTAATTTAACCCTCACAACAACCACACGAAGTAAATATTATTATTCCAAGATTACAGATAAGAAAACTGAGGTTTAGGAAGCTTAAGTGAATTGACCAAGCTATACAGTTAGCATTTTTTCTGGTCTAAACTTCTGTTTTCCTTTATAACTTGAGGTAGTAGCTTTTAAACTGTGGTCTGTGGAACCCTCAAGCTCCAAGAGATTACCTGAGGGACCACAGGGAGAATGACAATCAGATGAGCCCTGGCTCCCCCATCCCTGGTTCAAACTGCAGCAACTCTACTTTTACCTATTTTATAAATGAAGCGGGTACAGAGGGAATGTGGGAAGCCATGTAAGATTCCACTTGAAAGAAATAGCTAATGCCGCTAAAATAAAGCTTGAAAACCTCCTCCTTAAAAGCAGATTAGTATATTTTTTACCCTATAGAGTTACTTCTGAACAATTCCTGATTGCTTAGTTTACCATCACTTCTCTCCTATTCTAGTTTAAAGGCGAGAACTGCTTTTTTAATATCCTACTGGTATCATCTAATTGCTCCTTTCCTAAATTGATGGCTCCTACTAAGAAAAGATGCTTTTAATTTATCCCAGAGTTTGACAGACTCAATAGTGCTCTTGGTCTTCTGCATTCTATCTCTCCGCTCAAGACTGAAGCCCAGAAACCTCCTTATCTCCCAGCCAGCTCCAAAGTCACCTGCTCATTACCTCTCCCAGTTGATATTTGACTTCTCCATCTTTAAACCCAGCATCATGCTAAGGCTCTGGGGCTTCCTAAAGGAGAGAAACTATATTTTTACTCGACAGACTAAAATCATAATACCTCTGTAAAAATTTTAAAATGAAGCCCCACAGAGCATCTACTGAAACCCTATTCAGGCTGCTCATCCGCCAGCAAGCCAGGAAAGTCAGGAATTGTGTGTTCATTTCATAGCAGAACTTTGTGTTAAGTCAAATCCAGGCATTAAATAAAGGGTTACTATTACTAAGGAGTAGTTGTCCTTGACCTACAATTTGTAAATCTTTTCATTTATAAAAATTAATTGTATTTCAGCTGAGTCTAGTATTTTAGCCATTATGTGAAATCTATACACGATTATCCTTTGAGAATGAGAAGGGGGATAAAGACTATAAAATTTGGGTCATATTTATAGTTAGTTATTCATACACACATAAAGGAAATCTTTGTGCATCTTAAGCTTTATCAAAAGATTCTGCAATTATATCAAAGTATATCAAAGAGCCATGATATGACATTAGGTAAGGATGTAAATTAATTTTAAGCCATGTGGAGTCATTAAGAATGAAAAGGAACATGCCATGGAGAATTAAGGACAATTAAAAACACTTATGCACCAGAGGGCAGACAGCAGAAGCAAGAAGAACTACAATCCTGCAGCCTGTGGAACAAAAACCACATTCACAGAAAGAAAGACAAGATGAAAAGGCAGAGGGCTATGTACCAGATGAAGGAACAAGATAAAACCCCAGAAAAACAACAAAATGAAGCGCACATAGGCAACTTTCCAGAAAAAGAATTCAGAACAACGATAGTGAAAATAATCCAGGACCTCGGAAAAAGAATGGAGGCAAAGATCAAGAAGATACAAGGAACATTTAACAAAGATTTAGAAGAATTAAAGAACAAACAAACAGAGATGAACAATACAATAACTAAAATGAAAACTACACTAGAAGGAATCAATAGCAGAATAACTGAGGCAGAAGAACGGATAAATGACCTGGAAGACAGAATGGTGGAATTCACTGCTGCGGAACAGAATAAAGAAAAAAGAATGAAAAGAAATGAAGACAGCCTAAGAGACCTCTGGGACAACATTAAACGCAACAAAATTCGCATCCTAGGGGTCCCAGAAGGAGAAGAGAGAGAGAAAGGACCCAAGAAAATATCTGAAGACATTATAGTTGAAAACTTCCCTAACAAGGGAAGGGAAATAGCCACGCAAGTCCAGCAACCGCAGCGAGTCCCATACAGGATAAACCCAAGGAGAAACACACTGAGACACATAGTAATCAAATTGGCAAACTTTAAAGACAAAGAAAAATTATTAAAAGCAGCAAGGGAAAAACAAAAAATAACATACAAGGAAACTCCCATAAGGTTAACAGCTGATTTCTCAGCAGAAACTCTACAAGCCAGAAGGGAGTGGCATGATATACTTAAAGTGATGAAAGGGAAGAACCTACAACCAAGATTACTCCAAGATTACTCAAGATCCGGCAAGGATCTCATTCAGATTCGATAGAGAAATCAAAAGCTTTACAGACAAGCAAAAACTAAGAATTCAGCACCACCAAACCAGCTCTACAACAAATGCTAAAGTACTTCGCTAAGTGGGAAACACAACAGAAGAAAAGGACCTACAAAAACAAACCCAAAACAATTAAGAAATGGTCATAAGAACATACATAGCGATAATTACCTTAAGCGTGAATGGATTAAATGCTCCAACCAAAAGACACAGGCTTGCTGAATGGATACAAAAACAAGACCCATATATATGCTGTCTACAGGAGACCCACTTCAGACCTAGGGACACATACAGACTGAAAGTAAGCAGATGGAAAAAGATATTCCAAGCAAATGGAAACCAAAAGAAAGCTGCAGTAGCTATACTCATATCAGATAAAATAGACTTTAAAATACAGAATGTTACAAGAGACAAGGAAGGACACTACATAATGATCAAGGGATCAATCCAAGAAGAAGATATAACAATTATAAATATTTATGCACCCAACATAGGAGCACCTCAATACGTAAGGCAACTGCTAACAGCTATAAAAGAGGAAATCGACAGTAACACAATAATAGTGGGGACTTTAACATCTCACTTACAACAATGGACAGATCATCCAAAAGAAAATAAATAAGGAAACAGAAGCTTTAAATGACACAATAGACCAGATAGATTTAATTTATATTTATAGGACATTTCATCCAAAAACAGATTACACTTTCTTCTCAAGTGCGCATGGAACATTCTCCAGGATAGATCACATCTTGGGTCAAAAATCAAACCTCAGTAAATTTAAGAAATTTGAAATCATATCAAGCATCTTTTCTGACCACAACGCTATGAGATTTGAAATCAATTACAGGGAAAAAAATGTAAAAAACACAAACACATGGAGGATAAACACTACGTAACTAAATAACCAAGACATCACTGAAGAAATCAAAGAGGAAATCAAAAAATATCTAGAGACAAATGACAATGAAAACATGATGATCCAAAACCTATGGGATGCAGCAAAAGCAGTTCTAACAGGCAAGTTTATAGCTATACAAGCCTACCTCAAGAAACAAGAAAAATCTCAAATAAACAATCTAACCTTACACCTAAAGGAACTAGAGAAAGAAGAAAAAACAAAACCCAAAGTTAGCAGAAGGAAAGAAATCATAAATATCAGAGCATAAATAAATAAAATACAAAGAAAACAATAGTAAAGATCAATAAAACTAAAAGCTGGTTCTTTGAGAAGATGAACAAAATTGATAAACCATTAGCCAGACTCATCAAGAAAAAGAGGAAGAGGACTCAAATCAATAAAATGAGAAATGAAAAAGGAGAAGTTACAACAGACACCGCAGAAATACAAACCATCCTAAGAGACTACTACAAGCAACTCTATGCCAATAAAATGGACAACCTGGAAGAAATGGACAAATCCTTAGAAAGGTATAACCTTCCAAGACTGAACCAGGAAGGAACAGAAAATATGAACAGACCAATCACAAGTAATGAAATTGAAACTGTGATTAAACATCTTCCAAAAAACAAAAGTCCAGGACCAGATGGCTTCACAGGTGAATTTTTTGTTTGTTTGTTTGCTTGTTTTTTGCGGTACGCAGGCCTCTCACTGCTGCGGCCTCTCCCGCTGCAGAGCACAGGCTCCGGACGCGCAGGCTCAGCGGCCATGGCTCACAGGCCCAACCACACTGCAGCACGTGGGATCCTCCGGGACCAGGGCACGAACCTGTGCCCTCCGCATCGGCAGGTGGACTCCCAACCACTGAGCCACCAGGGAAGCCCCTTTACAGGTGAATTCTATCAAACATTTAGAGAAGAGCTAACACCCATCCTTCTCAAACTCTTCCAAAAAACTGCAGAGGAAGGAACACTCCCAAACTCATTCTATGAGGCCACCATCACCCTGATACCAAAACCAGACAAAGATGCTAAAAAAAAGAAAATTACAGACCAATATCACTGATGAATATAGATGCAAAAATTCTCAACAAAATACTAGCAAACAGAATCCAACAACACACTAAAAGGATCATACACCATGATCAAGTGGGACTTATCCCAGGGATGCAAGGGTTCTTCAATATATGCAAATCAATCAATGTGATATACCATATTAACAAGTTGAAGAATAAAAAACATATGATCATCTCAATAGATGCAGAAAAAGCTTTTGACAAAATTCAACACCCATTTATGATAAAAACTCTCCAGAAAATGGGCAAAGAGGGAACCTACCTCAACATAATAAAGGCCATATATGACAAACCCACAGCAAACATCATTCTCAATGGTGAAAAACTGAAGGCATTTCCTCTAAGATGAGGAACAAGACAAGGATGTCCACTCTCACCACTATTATTCAACATAGTTTTGGAAGTCCTAACCACAGCAATCAGAGAAGAAAAAGAAATAAAAGGAATACAAATTGGAAAAGAAGAAGTAAAACTGTCACTGTTTGCAGATGACTTGATACTATACATAGAGAATCCTAAAAATGCCACCAGGAAACTACTAGAGCTAATCATTGAATTTAGTAAAGTTGCAGGATACAAAATTCATGCACAGAAACCTCTTGCATTCCTATACACTAATGATGAAAAATCTGAAAGAGAAATTATGGGAACACTCCCATTTACCATTGCAACAAAAAGAATGAAATACCTACGAATAAACCTACCTAGGGAGACGAAAGATTTGTCTGCAGAAAACTATAAGACACTGATGAAAGAATTTAAAGATGATACCAACAGACGGAGAGATATACCATGTTCTTGGACTGGAAGAATCAATATTGTGAAAATGACTATATTATCCAAAACAATCTACAGATTCAATGCAGTCCCTATCAAATTACCAATGGCATTTTTAATGGAATTAGAACAAATCATCTTAAAATTTGTATGGAGACACAAAAGACCGTGAACACCCAAAGCAGTCTTGAAGGAAAAAAATGGAGCTGGAGGAATCAGACTCCCTGACTTCAGACTATACTACAAAGCTACAGTAATTAAGGCAATATGGTACTGGCACAAAAACAGAAACATAGATCAATGGAACAAAATAGAAAGCCCAGAGATAAACCCACACACCTATGGTCAACTAATCTATGACAAAGGAGGCAAAGATATACAATGGAGAAAAGACAGTCTCTTCAATAAGTGGTGCTGGGAAAACTGAACAGCTACATATAAAAGAATGAAATTAGAACACTCCCTAACACCATACACAAAAATAAACTGAAAATGGATTCGAGATCTAAATGTAAGACCGGACACTATAAAACTCTTAGAGGAAAACCTAGGCAGAACACTCTGTGACATAAATCACAGAAAGATCTTTTTTGACCCACCTCCTAGAGTAATGGAAATAAAAACAAAAATAAACAAATGGGACCTAATGAAACTTCAAAGCTTTTGCACAGGAAAGGAAACCATAAACAAGACAAAAAGCCAACCCTCAGAATGGGAGAAAATATTTGTAAACGAATCAATGGACAAAGGATTAATCTCCAAAATATATAAACAGCTCATGCAGCTCAATATTAAAGAAACAAACAACCCAATCCAAAAATGGGCAGAAGACCTAAATAGACATTTCTCCAAAGAAGACATACAGATGGCCAAGAATCACATGAAAAGCTGCTCAACATCACTAATTATTAGAGAAATGCAAATCAAAACTACAATGAGGTATCACCTTACACCAGTTAGAATGGGCATCATCAGAAAATCTACAAACAACAAATACTGGAGAGGGTGTGGAGGAAAGGGAACCCTCTTAAACTGTTGGTAGGAATGTAAATTGATACAGCCACTATGGAGAACAGTATGGAGGTTCCTTAAAAAACTAAAAATAGGGACTTCCCTGGTGCACAGTGGTTGAGAGTCCGCCTGCCGATGCAGGGGACACAGGTTCATGCCCCGGTCTGGGAAGATCCCACATGTCGCGGAGCAGCTGGGCCCGTAAGCCATGGCCGCTGAGCCTGCGCGTCCGGAGCCTGTGCTCCAAAACGGGAGAGGCCACAACAGTGAGAGGCCACGTACCACAAAAAAAAAAAAAAAAAACTAAGAATAGAATTACCATATGATCCAGCAATCCCACCACTGGGCATATACCCAGAGAAAACCATAATTCAAAAAGACACATGCACCCCCAATGTTCATTGCAGCACTATTTACAATAGCCAGGTCATGGAAGCAACCTAAATGCCCACTGACAGATGAATGGATAAGGAAGTTGTGGTACATATATATACAATGGAATATTACTCAGCCATAAAAAGGAACGGAATTGAGTCATTTGTTGAGAAGCGGATGGATCTAAAGACTGTCATACAGAGTGAAGTAAGTCAGAAAGAGAAAAACAAATATCGTATATTAACACATGTATGTGGAACCTAGAAAAATGGTACAGATGAACCAATTTGCAGGGCAGAAGTTGAGACACAGATGTACAGAACAAACGTTCGGACACCAAGGGGGGAAACCGCGGTGGGGTGGGGATGGTGGTGTCCTGAATTGGGCGATTGGGATTGACATGTATACACTGATGTGTATAAAACTGATGACTAATAAGAACCTGTAGTATAAAAAAACAAAGAAACAAACAATAAAAACAACTAATACTAAACTTTCTTTGGGTTATTTGTATGGAAATATGTTAATATAAATGTTTCAGACATTACATGAAATTTCTAAAAACCTTATATGTTCTGGTATAATGTTATAAGTCATAATTCTAGTTATTACTTTAAAATGTATACCTCAGAAATAAAAGAAATAAAAACACTTACGGCTTTTTGATCTGTACAAAGAAAACTATAACATTTTATCATCATAAAGCAACCACTCTTCATAATATTTAAATGCTTACATAAGAATTGGAGAGAATACCTTAAATCAAAGGAAACTAATTCCTCAGAGTTATTGTGTGTGGCTTTAGCATTTCCAAAATACCTTTCCTGATTACTCATTTGAGCTAGAGAACAATCCTTTACCCAGGAGAGGTATGTGTATCCTCTATTTACAACACCCAAAGATATTTGATGATAAGCCCAATGTCACACAGAAAGTTAAAGAAGAATGACATCTAGTCCTCTGCCTTCCACTACATCACACACAGCATCCAACAAGACAAGCGGACACAGCAAAGTGCCTGCACCTGCACACTAGGGTAAACACGTGCTCATGTGTGCACACACAGGCTCTCCTTAATCTAAAATACCCAGGAAAATTTTAAATAATTCCAAAAATGGCATTCTGAACAGCTTTATTATAAGAAACTATAAACTCACATAGCTAAACTTAATTTTGTTATACATGTATTTATCACAGTCTGGTAGGTGTTACTGTATTTTCATACATCTCAGTTTCACTATTAGACCATGAACTCTTTGAGAAAAAGGACGATACCTTATATTTAATGTATATATTCAATGTATTTTTGTCCTCAGAGAATTTAACAAAATGCCTTACACATAGTATGTATTCAATACGTGGGGTGAATTATAATTCAAGCATAACTATACCACAAATCTTCTATGAATAAAACAAATTTAACTGTTTTTACAAAGTAGTCAACTGAGGCAAAGCCCTGATGTAGATTAACCAAGACAAGTTAGTGTCACAGTCAGATATAAACTCTAAAATCTAGACAATATAACAAAGAATTTTTGAGATTTAGAAGCCTTTTCATAAGCTTCTGTTTTACCTGTTACCTCTGTTTTAGGCAGTTTTGGGTGCTATTAAAGTTACAGTCAGAATCCTAAATCAGTGCACATCTAGCTTACTTGACACACATGTATTGAGCCACTGCTAGATTCTTAATACAAATATGTTGTGTGAATAAATGAAGGATGCTATCAGCAAGTAGCCCAGGGACACCAGAAAGATGCTACGCTGTGTCACTCAGGCTCCAGGCATTAATTTCCACATGAAGCCAGATTAATTAACTGCTCCTCCAGCTCCTTCGAGTCTCCCCACTGATCTGAAAAGCGGGCAAGTCACCTGCCATACCACTTATATCCACATCAGCCTACAGAAAAAGAGCCATTGACGCTGTAGTAAATTGAGGTCTTACTTTTATAGCAAAGTCCCAGCTCAGGACCCATCAGCTTCACTGACCTGAGCCATTGTGGAGAAGAAACTCTTTCTTACTCTAGAAATCTCATTGTAATTCCACTTCTTTCATTTTCCTAGTATGAGATCATAAGCATCTGGATCTCCATGGCCAGGCCAAAAATGAATGAGTGAATGAGCATTCTACACAGAAACAAATATGTTGTATGCAACATACATCCCTGGATTTTAATAATATAAAGTGTTTTTCATATTACATTCTCCAATTACATTCAAACCCTGTAATTAATTTTCACTAATTTGAAATTTCATTTAAAGATGAGAAAAGGGGCTTCCCTGGTGGCGCAGTGGTTAAGAGTCTGCCTGCCGATGCAGGGGACACGGGTTCGTGCCCCGGTCCGGGAAGATCCCACATGCCGCAGAGTGGCTGGGTCCATGAGCCATGGCCTCTGAGCCTGCGCGTCTGGAGCCTGTGCTCCGCAACGGGAGAGGCCACAACAGTGAGAGGCCCGCGTACCACACACACAAAAAAAAAGATGAGAAAAGAATAGCTTGACTTTATTTCTGAATATATAGACATAAAAAGACATAAAAGCCCTTTCTATTTCTTTAAGTTCCCTATGGGAAGTTTC
Organism: Tursiops truncatus; assembly: GCF_011762595.2. Classification (NCBI taxonomy): domain Eukaryota; kingdom Metazoa; phylum Chordata; class Mammalia; order Artiodactyla; family Delphinidae; genus Tursiops; species Tursiops truncatus. The sequence continues at coordinate 60,092,816 of NC_047035.1, read as the reverse complement.
TAAAAAGTTCTTTGATTTTAATTTATCTTGGGTCTTTCCATTTTTTAACGTAATACTAAAGAATCACTATGCCTATGTGTCCTACATGAAACCATATTCAGTACTCCTCACAAGCTCTCCTGATAAAAAGTTTGGCTGTATGTATTTAAGTAATAAACTAACGAAAAGGTTAAGGAACTAATAGCAGTAAATGAATCCTTCTCAAAAGCAAACTTGAACAAATGCCACTGTACACATTACCTCGTTATCAAAATTATGTCAAGGACAGTTTTAAAAACCATCCAAGATCTTCTGAGAGTTCAGTTCAAGCCACCTGAACTGCAGTGAATCATTCCACCCTCTGTGCTGCACTGCCATTGTGTCCACTTTGCCTCATGTCACATTAGAAGACGTTCTGAAAGAACCACAGTTTTCAGGTATTTTCCTACCAAGCACAGCACATTAACAGAAACTGAAGATAAGGGGAAATGCAAATAACTTAAAAATTGGAGAGAGAACCATACATAAGTAATAAAATTTCAGTGCTCTCCTGAGTACTTACAGACCTGTCCTCAATGCTGAGACTGTCTCTACTATACTTAATAAAAGTTAATTTGGTAACAAAGATATAATCCTACACTACCCCGCAAAGACTTTTTTCTCCAAAAGGAAACTTTGACATACAGGAAAGAAAAGCATGACTATTAGCTAATATGACAGATGGCAGAGTGACATTCCCACCAAGCATAGCTGTGATTAATGTATGTGCAAATAACCATTCAATAGAAAAATCTCTACAGCACCAAACAGAAATTCTGACCAAATCATGGGTTGTCATGACAAGTCCTCATTATTTTCCCAACCCTGGAAACTGTTACCCATTTGGAATCTAATGGCTCAGCCACACCTACTGGTAGTAAAAATAAGGGTAGACACCCCTAAACAAAATATTTAACAGTACATTATAATGGGCATCTTCTCTGAAAACGGTTCTGAACTCTGACAGCTCTATTTCTATTACACAATTGTGCAAATCATGGATGCTCAACCCAATTAACATAATCAGATTTCTTCAACTGAAAATTTGGATTTGGAATCAAGCAGCCCATCAGCAGCACGCCGACACAGGCACTCTGGAGCACCTAGAAAATGAGCCAGGTGTGGGGGCGGCTAGAAAACAGAAAGGAGGTGACGGCTTTCCAGTCTTTCCGGATCCTTTTCAGGGTCCCTGATGCATTCCTGCTCTTGTGACGTATTCCTGTCTCCTTATTATAAATTCCACTTTGTTGTTTAATTCTCCTTGAGTTGACTTGCTACCTAAAATCCAAAGCCTTAAGTAATCATACACCTATACATTAAATTAGTTACTGTTATATTTACATTTCCAAAAAACTACAGCTTATTTCCTCACCCAAAGTATAAGCTCCGTGAAATCAAAGACTATTCTTTATACTCCTTACACACACACACAAACACACACACACACACACAAATAGTAATATACCGAATATACAATTATACATGCAATATATTATTTGAATATTGTAATACACTGAATATAGTAAGCCAGCTTTAAATAGTTGCTCATTAATTATGGCTCTATATTGACATCTTTTTGCCTTTTTATTAAAAAATGTTCTTGTTTATAATTATGATCCATCGCATGACCTACATACAAGCACATATGTTGTTTGGGAGTGTTTCCTCAGTATTTGAAAACACCAGGAATTAACCTCCTGGGACTGTTTTCCAACTTTTGGATGACAGATTGTGTTATGTGCTGTTCCTTATATTACTACTGAAACTAGTCCGTGTTAAAATGCAAACTAAGAAAAACAAAGAGCAGCCCTTGGGAGAATAAATACACTACCCAGAGAGGTGGTGAGATCCCCTCCCCTTGGGAAAACGTTTGTGTAACCAGGTCAGAAAGAGTTCAACTACGTGGCTCCATTGCTGAAGAGCAGGTGGCAGGAAAGAAAAGGGCTGCCTTTAGTGACCTTCCACGTTTTTTTCCTCAAAGTGTCCTTCTAGACTGTAACCATCACCTCTTCCCTTGAAATTTCCTCTCCCACTTATTTGGGATGGAACCCTGAGAGTGCTATGTGTATTATTTAACCCCAGAGTGACCAGGAGCAGGTCTTTGTTTATTCGTTTGAGGGTCCTCATATTCATACCTTTCTATTCCCAATAACAAAAGTCAATGTTCTCATTACTTCACTCTGAGATCAAGCAACAATCCCCAAGCAGGACTCTCTGGTTTATCTCACTTCTTTCCAATTTGTCCTCCATAATACTACCAGTTCTAAAGCTATGTGTTTCTGCATCACTCCTTTACTCAAAAATCAACATGGCTCTCAGAGGCCAAAACTGATCCCATTTATCCATTTAATCTAATTTCCTTCTATGCTTATTCAACCATTCAACAATGTATAACAATCGTTCAAGGACAGGCATTTTCTAAGCATTAGGAAGATTACAGACAAGTAAACAGGATGCAGTACCATGGTGATAAGTGGTATGATAGAGATATGTATATGGTGCTAAGAAAGCATACAGAAGGCAATCTAAATGGGTTTATCAGAAAAGGCTTCCTGGAAGAAGTTACCAAGAAATGAAATCTAAAGGGCAAGCAATTATTAGGAAGGTGATGATGAGTAAGAAAGTAGCCTTGGGAAAGCTAGGGGTAGGGATATGGAGAAAGGTAAGTATTCCAGGCAGGAAGAAATACACGCATGGGCCAGTAAGCAGGTGGTGGTGGCAGAGATGAAGGAAAGTGAAGATAGGTACAATCAATAGGACTTGGTAACAGATTGGATGTGGGACGTAAAGGACAGGGAGGCACCAAAAATGACTCTACCAGATGTCTATCGTGAGCAACCATGTACACGGGAGTGTCCTATAATGAGGTGAATATGAAGGTATTTGATAAGAAGGTCATAAAGTCTGAAGAAAACCATTTTTCAATATGGCATCTTGGGTACAGGTAAGAATATTTTAAAGGTGAGCTCTTGAGAAGGATGCATGAATATATTTATAGAAGAATATGCAACAAATAATTAATATTTTCTAAGTCAGTATGATGGTCTCTTATGTATATCTTCTAAATGTTTTGGTATGAACACCTATTACTTTACAGCATTAAAAATATAGAGATATTTCAAACAAAATAGTATTTAAAAATCTTAAAATATATATTAAATATATATTTTGTAATAAGGCTTATATAAGATAGAAGGATGAGGCAAGATTGCAGCAAAATACAACCATTTTTCTGGGATCAGTATGATGTCTATTTCTTCTTTAAAAAAAAGAAAGAATTGCATATTTGTGAAAATACAAATGAGGTACCACCATCTGGTATTCAGATCAAACTCATCTATCTGGTGAAGTGTGGCAGAGTAATATTCCAAAGCTCACAACATCTATTCACACGTTCCCTAGGGTGTTAACTTCCTCCACACTGAAGAAAGTAGCAAGCAAGGCTGATGCTCATGGCCCAACAGAGCTCATCAATAGTGCTGAGAAATTAAGGCAAAATCATTTCTCAGAAAGAACATGAACTTATTTGAATTTTTTCACTTCTACCCCAGGCTTTCTGGCTCATATCAGTCAAGTTATTTTACCATTTAGAGGCATGAATGTATTTTTTTAATTTACTCATTATTTTCTGCCTTCATCTCAAAGGGCTTGAGGTCACTACAGACCTTTAAATGAGGCTCGTCCTTAAAATGAGGAAAACACCAAGACTCACCTCACAATATTTAACACTTCGAAAAACTAAGTAATGTTATTTAAAATCCAATATCAAATCATGGCTACGAGGAAAAGATAATGACCGTCAGCTGATTACTCAGTTTGGCATCTGTCGCAAAAACAGACTACCTACTCACCAAACAGGCTGCATCGTATTCCTGGATGCACAGCTACACTGAGTGTAGCCTCGTGGCAATTTAGAAGAGGATGGTGGCAGTGGAGATGGAGAAGAGTGATAGATTTCAGGTTCGGTAGAATCATTAGGACTCAGTAACAGATTAGATGTGGGAGATGAGGAGAGAGGGAGGTATCAAATATGACTACCAATGGCTAGCATTAGCCGCTGCATGGACCAGAGTATATAATGACATAAAGAAAAGTGTTAGACTGATAAAGGGATCATAAATTATAAAGGAGAATTTCAGTCAGTATGACATCTTGACATGGGTGAAAACAGTGGAATGTGAATAGAAATTGTGTTTGCCACTTACTACCCTGGTGCATAAAAACCTCCCACTACCATCCTTCATTCTGTTTCTCTACCTACTGGCTAAGTGCAGCAGACTCCAAGGACCTGGTATCTGATGGAGCCATAAAAGAAAGGAGACTGGGTCCCTGGTTGACCACATGGAAAATGTATTAGTTTCCCATGGCTGCTGTAACAAATTACCACAAATTTATTGGCTTAAAACAATTCAGAGGCTTCCCTGGTGGCGCAGTGGTTGAGAGTCCGCCTGCCGATGCAGGGGACGCAGGTTCGTGCCCCAGTCCGGGAAGATCCCACATGCCATGGTGTGGCTGGGCCCGTGAGCCATGGCCGCTGAGCCTGCGCGTCTGGAGCCTGTGCTCCGCAATGGGAGAGGCCACAACAGTGAGAGGCCTGCATACCGCAAAAAAAAAAAAAAAAAAAAAAAAGGCAAATTTATTCTCCTACATTTCATGAGTCAGAAGTCCTAAAATGGTTCAACGGGGCTGTATTACCCTGGAGGCTCAAGGGGAGACTGTTTCTTTCCCTTTTATAGCTTCTAGAGACCACTGAATAGCTCAGGGACCCATCCTCCATCTTTAAAACCAGCAGCATAATATCTTTCAGTTTTTCTCTTGGCCCCTCTACTTCTGTCATCACATGCCTTCTGTGTCTATCCCGCCTCCCTCCCTCCCTTTTAATAACCCCTGTGACTACATTGGGCCTACCCAAATAATCCAGGATAATCTTCCCATCTCGAGATCCTTAATTTAATAACATCTTCAAAGTCCTTCTTGCCATGTAAGGCTCAGATGATTAGGATACGGACATCCTGGGGGGAGCGGGCATATACCACAAAAGATTTTGGACTTCCCATGAGTGAGAAAAAAACTACTATTATGTTAATCCACTAACTTCAGGGGGGGTTGCCTCTTATTAGCTGATATTACTTTAATAATGGTATCTATAGATCCACCAGTAAACATCTGTCCCTAGCTGGTCTGTAGGATAGCAACCATACCTTATGGTTACTAAAAAACTGCCCTACACGTAACATGTTACAATACTCTGGTAAAGGTACTGCCAAGACATGAAATGGTACAAAAAGAAATAAGTACATACAGAGACACAGGTGAGACTGATAACTCATGGACAAGGTCTAAGTAATCATATATTTAAAGTTTTTTCCTGCCTTTCATGAAATGTAGTACTGTGGAATTATTACTTCAAGGTCAAGTCAACCTCAATGTCCATGGATTTTACTTTCTATAAGCTTTCTATTGCAATCATGATTGGGTTATCACCAAATGTTGTTTTTAACGAGAAGAAAACTAAAAGATGAGGTAGGGTCATGTTCCCTCTAGACATTCATCACCAGCAAATTCCTAATTACTCTAATGACTGTTTACTGGAAAAATAATTTAATGTGCTTTCATGTCTTCCAATTTAGAAAAAGAATCAGACTTTAATGTCAATGCATTTTTAACATTTTTCCATGCTTTAGGGAAGCTGCTTTTAGGAGGGAAGTGTAATGAATGTTTTTAATCATACTAAAATGATTCGCCCAGAGTCTGTGGTTTAATTCAACTTTTCAATAACAACAAAATAGAAGACTAAGCATATTTATCAGTAGGGCTCCTCCTTTCTCAACATGGCTACCTACTGTTTAAATATATTTGGAAGGTAAAACTCAGGGCAATAGGAACAAATAAGCCTTCCTGGTTGATTTTCACAATTTTTTTCTAAATACATCTAAAGGGATCACTGCCACTCTTCTGAGAACTCCTGACCCCATCCCTCCAAGCAGTTCCCATCCTCAAAATCCACCTCACCCTATCCCACAGATACATTCCGTCCCCTCTTCCCTAGTTTGTTCTTATGCGCCCTTCAGGTTTTCAATAAATTCTTAATGTCATCGATGAGAATGTCACTGCTGAGAAGATTTAAGTCCCGTTGTTCTACTCAGGCCTTTAACTGCAAAGCAAACAACCTGCTTTCAATAAGCTTGTCCTCAGATTTAAACTGAGCAGACATCAAAGAATAATTTCTGTCCCATTTTTCTTCTCTTTGGTTTGAATCATACTCTCAGAGATTCCATCTAAATAACTCCCTGAGGATGCTCCAATCGCCTCACCATCTTCACATCTCACTGCTTCTAAAGTGCTACAACCAAACCTTGGTGAGGTTCTAATGATGCCTTTCTGTTCTCAGCCTAGAAAATAGCAGGTATCAAGGGGAGACAGATTTGAACACTATAATAAGGAACGAGATAAAGGCTTTTACACACAATAAAGAATTGATCTGTAAATGTTGACTGGTTCTTGAAAAGGGGTGAGCAGACACTGAAAATAAATCATGAGAGAAGGTCTTTTTCCCCGTAATTCATCTAAGGTACAACTTTGCAACTGATATTCATAACCTTAACAAAGTTTCCAGAAAATGAAATATATAATCATTATATGTTCTACCACTAATCATGCTTCAAAATACATGTTAGCAGTTATATCACACTTCCAAGTTTTCCATTTTTAAAAACTCACAAACTAGATTCTGGAAAATGAAATGGAAGGCTGATGCAATCAAGTGGGTAATTTGTGCAAAATCCATGTGCCTCAATTCTAGTAATTCTGAGTAGTCCAAACACCTCTTCACCACTTCTTTTGGCTTTCCACACATCCATTTTCTGGCCCATTTCATGAAAAGGAATCAAGGAAACGTCCTAGAGAGAAGGAGGCACTACTGAATGCAGGCCAATGAACCCCTGTAGATGAACCATCCAGTTCTGCTTGGCTCTGGGCAGTGTTCCCTCTGTTGTCTCTGCACCCTGGGATAATGTGACAAGATAGCTCCAGTACATGGCAAAAATTTAAATGAGCAGGTATAAAGTAGCTCCATACCTCTCCAACAATTAAAGAAATACTCCTTAGATTACCTCTTTTGTCTCTGCATTTGTTAACTTCCCTCTCTCAAGAACTACCCCCAAGGATGTAGGACAATAGACTTTATTCTAAAGACTTTGGAATTCTTCACTAAAAGGTGTGATTAAGGACTAAAAATATTACTATCCAAACTAATTAGAGGGAGTTATGGTCTAATTTAGTTCTATGATGCAAAGCTGTTCTGAATTGGTTTTTATGGAAACACAAATTCTATTATATTCTAAATTCAACTGCACAATTCCACAGCAAAGAACTGGGTAATCCATATAGCTCTTCAACTTCCTTGTTAAGATTCAAAGTTTTGCTTATTTTGGGTTTTGAAATATGAATTATTTCAGTGAATCAACCTCTAATTTCAAGGAGATTTGAGGAACAACTCTTTAATTAGTCTTTATCATGCTTGCTTAAACCTTGCCAGCCATCTCTCTCCCGAAAGTAAATTAAAGTGAGAAGAGAAAGAATCTGAAAGACCTGCCATAACACAGCTGGCTACTTGACAGATAAATCTTCATAAGACCCATCATTCTGAAGAACCGACATAATTTTAGTTCTAAGCACTAAGCATGCTCAGAAAAAGTTATAAGGCAGTGCAATGAGAAGTCAGAGTAATAATTTGTGTGTGTGTGAACAGTCTAGGTAAATATTTACATCTGATAAGTAATGCATACTCATTATTTATCATTCATTTTTAATAGTTTTCCTGCCTTGAAAATATTTTTTTACCCAAGCAGATATTCAGCTTCTCCACAGTTTTTAATTATTACCAACACAAAACACATATTAGCTTTTACCACCTTTATGTATTTTTTAATTATAATTCTATGTTTTCTGCCACGATTCACAAAATAAGCACCTAAAAGCCAGGCTTTACCAGTTCCAGAGTGTCAGTTTAAAGAGTAATTTTTACCTTCTGTTAGACATCAGAAAACATTAGGAACAGAAAGAGATACAAAGTAAATAGACTGACAAATATTTCTATGACCCACAGAAAAAGAAGCTACCATTATGTGCTCCCAGACACTGTGCAAAGTACTTTATATGGATTATCTGATTTAATCCTTATAAAAGCTCTCTAAGGATGTTCTATATTATCTCCATTTGATCAATGAGGAAACACCCTCAGTGAGGTAAAGCAACTTGCCCAAACCACACAGCTAGTTAGAAAATGGCCTATGGTGTAAGTCCAGATTTGTCAGGACAAAGTGCTCACTTTCTGTGACATGTTGCCTCTATGTGCAGACACAGGCCCACCTGGAAACGTATGTGATGCCTGCTCACGTGCCGAGGCAGAGATGGTTAGCTGTCTACGACTTGTGCCACCCTTCCATGCATACTGTTGTTGGTAAATGTCCACCCCATGACTCCATTTCCAACCACCACCCCTTACATCTAGGAGAGACTATACCACAGACAGGTTGTTACCAAGGGAATAGGGGCAGAACTGATGCATGCCACTTTTAGAGCTGGCCCATAAAAACCTCCCAAGAGATCCTCCATGCTCACCCACCATTCCATCTTCCATTTGATGTCAATCAGTGTTGCCAGATAAAATGCAAGACACTCCATTAAACTTGAATTTCAGGAAAACAAATAATGTTTCAGTGTACGCATATCCCATGCAATACTTGGGACATACTTATACTTACCAGGGGCACTGACATTTGGGTTGCCAGATTTAGCAAATAAAATGCATCAAAAATGTAAATGTCCCAAATATTACATGGGATATACTAAGAAGTTATTTGTTGAACTTTTATGAAACAGAAACAGACTCACAGACATAGAGAACAGACTTATGGTTGCTAAGAGGGAGGGGGAGTGGGAGAGGGATGGGCAGGGAGTTTGGGGTTAGCAAATGCAAACTATTATATACAGAATGGATAAACAACAAGATCCTACTGTATAGCACAGAGAACTATAGTCAATATTCTGTCATAAACCATAGTGGAAAAAAAATTTTTTTAAGAATGTATGTATATATGACTGAATCACTTTGCTGTACAGCAGAAATTAACACAACATTGTAAATCAACTATATTTCAATTTATAAAAAGAAGTTATTTGTACTTTATCTGAAATACAAATTTAACTGGTATCTGTTGGTCCACACACTGGCCCAGTACATGCAGGGCAAAGAGAGACCAAAGAAAGAGGCAGAACACTCCAGATTGGTAGGTGGCAGGTTTAATAAACAAAGGAACTTAAATATGAGGCTTGTCTTAGGTGGCCAAAAGACAAGTAGCTCTCTGTACCCACCTGCCAGAATCTTAAAAGTTTATACACAGGCCTTAACTGGGTCCAGTCACATATACAATCCAGACGGTCTCAACAACACATTACTGTCTCAAGGCTATGTCCGTGAAACTGGTTCCCACTGTGGGAATGGTGGGCAGAACACACATTCCAAGGACAGGGGAGGGGGTGGAAGCCTCCAATCACTCGGGCCCAGCTCATGGGTCACATCCTCTCAATCACCTCCTCCAACATTCCACCCCTCCTGACCGGCACCCTCTTCACAAAGTACCTTGAGAGGTCAGCAAGGGGTTCCACTAGCATGGAGGTGGCTCATTTGGTGGCTATGTAGCTACCCTGGAGGCAGATACTATAGGTACGTGTATAGGAACCACAGGAACAGTATAGGTACATGTATAGGTACCACAGGAACAGTATAGGTACATGAAGAGTGTAGGTTCAAAAATAGATTAAGATAATGATTCCCAAAATAGGTAACAATTTTTCCCACCAAAAACCCCATGATCTGAATCACTGATTTATGAAGTCCCCCTAGGCTACAGGGTCAGATCACTGATGGCATTTACTTGTACCCTCATGTGACTTAATAAAGATGATACATTACCTTACTCATCAGGTATCAAAAAACAACATTCTGTTTGGATAATGGCATAGGTACCTCCTTGCGAGGCAGTAATAATGTCCAAGGCCATCCTATCTTTGAGGACAGCTTTTCTCATTAGAGACATTTCAGTGTTCAATAAGGACAGGCTTGCTAGCTATCATTAAAGCTTGCTGGGTGAACTCAGTAAGGGCTTCTATGTGCACTATAAGGAGCAGCAAGAGTCTAAGGTGGAAAAGACAGATATCGAGTAGGAACTTGTAGGGGAGTCTTCCCTGTCTATAAGAATTACACTTGAAATATACAATGGAGAAAAGACAGCCTCTTCAATAGTGGTGCTGGGAAAGTTGGACAGCTACATGTAAAAGAATGAAATTAGAACACTCCCTAGCACCATACACAAAAAAAAACTCCAAATGGATTAAATACCTAAATTTAAGGCCAGACACTATCAAACTCTTAGAAGAAAACATAGCACAACACTCTATGACATAAATGACAGCAAGATCCTTTCTGACCCACCTCCTAGAGAAATGGAAATAAAAACAAAAATAAACAAATGGGACCCAATGAAACTTAAAAGCTTTTGCAGAGCAAAGGAAACCATAAACAAGACCAAAAGACAACCCTCAGAATGGGAGAAAATATTTGCAAATGAAGCAATTGACAAAGGATTAATCTCCAAAATTTACAAGCAGCTCATGCAGCTCAATATCAAAAACACAAACAACCCAATCCAAAAATGGGCAGAAGACCAAAACAGACATTTCTCTGAAGAAGATATACAGATTGCCAAGAAACACATGAAAGGATGCTCAACATCACTAATCATTAGAGAAATGCAAATCAAAACTACAAATGAGGTATCACCTCACACCAGTCAGAATGGCCATCATCAAAATATCTACAAACAATAAATGCTGGAGAGGGTGTAGAGAAAAGGGAACCCTCTTGCACTGTTGGTGGGAATGTAAATTGATACAGCCACTACGGAGAACAGTATGGAGGTTCCTTGAAAAACTAAAAATAGAACTCCCATATGACCCAGCAATCCCACTACTGGGCATATACCCTGAGAAAACCATAATTCAAAAAGAGTCATGTACCACAATGTTCACTGCAGCTCTATTTACAATAGCCAGGACACGGAAGCAACCTAAATGTCCATCAACAGATGAATGGATAAAGAAGATGTGGCACATATATACAATGGGATACTACTCAGCCATAAAAGGAAATGAAATTGAGTTATTTGTTGTGAGATGGATGGACCTAGAGTCTGTCATACAAAGTGAAGTAAGTCAGAAAGCAAAAAACAAATACCGTATGCTAACACATATATATGGAATCAAAAAAAATGGTTCTGAAGAACCTAGGCGCAGGACAGGAATAAAGACTTAGATGTAGAGAATGGACTTGAGGACACAAGGAGGGGGAAGGGTAAGCTGTGAGAAAGTGAGAGAGTGGCATGGACATATATACACTACCAAACATAAAATAGATAGCTAGTGGGAAGCAGCTGCATAGCACAGGGAGATCAGCTCGGTGCTTTGTGACCACCTAGAGGGGTGGGATGGGGAGGGTGGGAGGGAGATGCAAGAGGGAGGAGATATGGGGATATATGTATATGTATAGCTGATTCACTTTGTTATAAAGCAGAAACTAACACACCATTGTAAAGCAATTATACTCCAATAAAGATGTTAAAAAAAAAAAAAAGCCAGGATGCTTGCCATCACAAATCCCAAAACTGAGGCACACTGCCCAGACATTCAGAACCTGGCTGCCGTGAAAGCAAAATGTTGGTCCTCTTTCTGACTCAGCTTGCTGCATAACAGGAAAACCGAAACCGAATGTGAAATCACTTTTTTTAAATGGTATTTGTCGATAAAACATTTTAATCAAATTTTTTACATCTTGAAGGTGATCAAAATTAAGCTATGTTTTCAGAAGTAGATCTGTTCTCATAAGTCTCTTCTCAAAGAAACAAACTAGAAATTAAAGTGAATCCCTGATCTCTTACTGCTTTGGAATTAATCATTTTGGGCCACTTTCTAAATTTAGTTACAAACCATAAAAACAAACATTTTCATACAGCACAGGGAATATAGCCAAGACTTTATAATAACTTTAAATGGAGTATAAGCTATAAAATTTTTGAATCACTATGTTGTACACCTGAAACTAATATAAAATTATAAATCAACTATATGTCAATTAAAAAAAAAGTTTAAGAAAGGGGCTTAACCTGGAATGCATGAACCTTCCAAAGTTGTATGCAAAGCTCAGCGTGTTTGTGCATAAGTATGCTTTTCTCAGATTCCAAAGTCTTCAGAGGCTTACAGAGACTATCCCATACGCCTTATGTCATTGAAAGCAATAAAGGCATTAATGGCATGTTTCAATTTTACTTTAAAAAAAAATCAATAAATCAAGTAATTAACATTTTCCCCTTTAAAACAGCACTCTGAGAGCCTCCAGGTATGATTCAAGTCTGTGTGGGTATCAGTAGTAGGGATCCAAAAAGCACACCCACAACCCTATTTCCCACACGGCTGAGTACAGACAGCTGCCAGAATGCATGTGGCCACCAAGAAGTTGTAGTTTTATTTTTAATAGTCAACTGCTTAATGTGCACCCATAATGGACTATTTAACTATGGTTAAATTCAAGAAGTTTAAGAAACATCAACACCCAATTTAAAGAGGAGCATAAAAGTGATAATAATTCTCACATTTCACCTCAAAATGATCTTTTCCAGAATTCTAAATTGCATTCCTCTGATAAAGATTCTTATATAGCATCTCAAGATATCTCCAATACTTAAAAAACAAAGTTAAGAAGATGAAACAGAGTGACAGTTACATTAAATGTGGCATTTTAACTCATTGCAGGAAATAAAGGTTATCCACACCTGCAAAGCAGTACAGAAAAGTGCTTACAAAATAGCAGTAGCAGGCAGAAAGTTTTTTGTTTCTTATCACAGGGAAACAAAACACACAAAAAAAGATACAAAATAAAGCAACTGCTTTTTATTTAAAGCACAAAATGCAAGAACACCATACATTAGTTTTTTTTAAAACACACACATATTTTCTTCTATTTTAGATACCTCCAAACAATGTGATGGGGCATTATGTCTGCAGCCTGCTCTTGAAAGGGTCAGGGGGTAAAAATGTCCTTGTCCCTTTCTTATAACTCTTCTGAAGGTTTTTAACTTATTCAAAATTTTAGAAATTAATCTACATTTAAATATCTATTTTATCCTAAAATCAAACACAAAATAATGTCATTTTTAATTTATTATTTATTGAAAAACCTCATTCTAACTTATCAATTTAAAGTAACCAGTGCATATTTTTCGCTAAATACTTATAGATTATTACCTTTAGATGTATTACATTTAGAGTGCATTAAAGATACTGCAATCTTTAATATTCTTATCTAAAATAAGATCTTTTTAACTTCACATTACTACTTCATCATATAACTTTCAAAACTGATGGAATGAAATGATGAGATTATATTTTACCATGAAAAGTGTTGGAATATCAAAAAGGTTTGCTTATATTCAAGCTCCATCCTGTTCATTATGGATCAAATACAGGATGGGGAAAATGAAGTTTTCAGTGTCTCAGCTTCAGCAGAGATACTCGCATCTCTCAGAGAAGAGTGTACAGGGGTGGATCTGGAGCCGAGAGACCATAGCTTCACAACTGGTATAACTGGAAGCCATAGTTTGGAGTTTTCCAATGGACACAACTGTTCAATTTTCTCCAATGAGTGAGTTTAGAAGGTAGATGCTTATATTGGTCTAGAGTTGCAAATTTGATAAGCAGGTGCCATAGAAAACAGACGGTAAGGGAGTTGAAATTTCTGGTGAGAGAATAATTTACGTTATTCACTGGATAAAGTAGGTCCTAGATAGACTTTTTTTTTTTAATGGAGGGAAGCCAGGTAGGGGATGATAGACCAAAGGAAAAACTGGAAGGATTAGAAAAGAAATACTGGGGATGTGGTATTTACAGAGGGAGAAATTTTGTGGTTGTGTTTGCAAAATGGAATTCTGGTTGTTAAATCATTTTTTTGAGAGTAGAGAAAGGTGAAGAGACCTTCTGAGTAACATACCAAGGTGGTGTGGAGGTAAAGGGCATGATATAAAAAATGGCAAGAAAGCTGTAAATTAGGGAGTTGAAGGGACTGCCCAGGTGGATATTTTAAACAGCCAGGTTCGTGGTAAAGAGAAATATTGTAATCCAGATGCCAGAGTTCTTAAGGAATTCTGGAAATGGACCAGAAAACATTGTTTTGAAGATGAATTTTGGAGTTTAAATAGCAAGTCTTCAGGTCCAAATCCTCCATTTACTAGCTCATCTTGGACACATTATTTACTTCCTAGGCCTCTTTTTCCTATGTATAAAATGTCATTAATAAATTTCACAGGATTTCTGTGAGGACTAAAGAAACCTATTTAAAGAAACTTACAACTGTGTTTGAATATAGAAACCTGTGTTCCTCTTTGCTCTTTCATTTCTGCTTGCAAGCTTGAGCTCATTTCTTTCTTGTAATACCTTGACAAATGCACACAGTGGTTATCAACACACACTACTAAAATTCTCCTTTCCAACCTCTCCCTGTAGAGTAACAAGCTCATTAGACACACATCTGCCTTCCAAGTTATCACAAGCACCTTAAAGAGCTTGCACTGGATGAATCTTCATTTTTCAGCCTCCAGTCTCAGTATTCTTATTGAACACTAGTCAATCTTAAGCCAATGTCACATATTTTAGATGTTTTTATGGCAGCATTGCATTTCTGGGTGCAAAATTCTATTATGACTAGGATATTTAAGGCTACCACTAGCATTAATGTTCTGAGTGTAGGTGAAAGTGTTGGAAGAAAGGGCAGCCCTGGAAAGTTAAGCTAGGAAGGAAGAAAGAAAGAGCAAACATGAAGGAAAAGCAGAGAGGTGACACAATGGGCTTACTCTCTGGGCGGGGACCAAGAGGTCAGGGATGTAATTAACTAGCCTTGAGTTCCTGTTGGAGTCTGGGGACAAATTAACACCTTGGGTGTTGAAACTGGGTAGGGCTCTAGGTGTGGCTTGGCTTGATGACTAAGATGTTTCATTTACCAGAATTATGGTTTCATTCCCTCTCTGAGCCCCTCAATTTTGAATTTTTGAGGTCAGCCCTGATACAGCGCTTCTAATCCCTATCCAAATTTTGATGCCCAAGTCCTTTTGACAAGTGTACGCTTTGCACAAAAAAAGAGGGTGAAACTGACTTCTAGCAGATAAAACTTGGAGTTGAATTTTAAAGCATACAGGATGATGGTTTGATTTACATATGTTATGAAATGATTACCATAATAGGTTCAGCTAACATCCATCTTCTCATATAGATACAATTTTTTAAAAGAAAAAGAAAAGAAGAAAGGAAAGGAATTCTCTCCTTGCGATAAGAACTCTAAGGGTTTACTCTCTTAATAACTTTCATATATTCATACAGCAGTGTTATTCCCAGAAGTGAAACTGCTGGATAATATGGTAGTTCTATTTTTTTTTATTGAAGTATATTTGATTTACAATGCTGTGCCAATCTCTGCTGTACAGCAAAGTGAGTCAGTTATACACATATACATTCTTTTTTTTTAAACATCTTTATTGGAGTATAATTGCTTTACCATGGTGTGTTAGTTTCTGCTTTATAACAAAGTGAATCAGCTATACATATACATATATCCCCATATCTCCTCCCTCTTGCGTCTCCCTCCCACCCTCCCCATCCCACCCCTCTAGGTGGTCACAAAGCACTGAGCTGATTTCCCTGTGCTATGTGGCTGCTTCCCACTAGCTATCTATTTTACATTTGGTAGTACATATAAGTCCATGCCACTCTCTCACTTCATCCCAGCTTACCCTTCCCCCTCCCCGTGTCCTCAAGTCCATTCTCCAGAGGAAGGGAGGGAGAGGGATGGACTGGGAGTTTGGGGTTGGTAGATGCAAACTATTACATTTAGAAAGGATAACAAGTTCCTAATATACAGCACAGAGAACTATATTCAATATCTTGTGATAAACCATAATGGAAAAGAATATAAAAAGAATGAGATGATATTCATTGTGGTTTTAATTTGCATTAGCCTAATGACAAGTCATGTTGAGCATCTTTTCATGTACCTGTTGGCTTTTCATGTACCTTCTTTAGAGAAATGTCTATTCAGGTCCTTTGCTCATTTTTAATTGGGTTATTTGGGGGTTTGCTATTGAGTTGTATGAATTATTTATGTTTTGGATATTAACCCCTTATCAGATACATGGTTTGCAAATTATTTTCTCCCATTCTGTAGGTTGTCTTTTTATTTGGTCATGGCTTCTTCTGAGTATTCTTGGCTCCCTTGTCAAATACCAGTTGACCATACATGTCTGGGCTCTTGATCCTGTTCATTTGGTCTATTTCTGGTTTTATGCCTGTGTCACATTATTTTGATGACTATAGCTTCATAGTATAGCTTGAAATCTAAATGTGATATCTCATGCTTTGTTCTTCTTTCTCAGGATTTCTTTGGCTATTTGGGGTCTTTTGTGGTCCCATATATAAATTTTAAGAGAGTTTTTTCTTCTTCTATAAAAAAATGACATTGGAATCTTCATAGGCATTGCATTGAATCTATAGATGTCTTTTGGTAGTATTGACATTTTAACATATTAATTCTTTCAATCCATACACATGGGATGCTTTTCCATTTATTTGTGTCTTCTTTGATTTTTTTCATCAATGTCTTGTAGCTTTCGGCATAGAGGTTTTCATCTCCTTAGTTAAACTTATGAATAAGTATTTTATTGTTCTTGATGCTATTGTAATTGGGATCACTTTTTGTGTCTTTCAGAAATTTCACTGTTAATGTAAGTAACACTACTGATTTTTATTTGCTAATTTTGTGTCCTGCAACTTTACTGAATTCATTGATTAGAGCTAACACTTTTTTAGTTGAGTCTTTATGATTTTATATATATATATATATATATATACATATTCATATATATATCTCATGTCATCTGCAAATAGAGACAATTTCACTTCTTCTTTTCAAATTCTGATACCTTTTATTTCTTTTTCTTACCCAGTTGTTCTACCTAGGACTTCTAGTACTATGTTGATAAGAGTGGTGAGAGTGAACACCCTTGTCTTGTTCCTTAGAGGAAAAGCTTTCAACATTTCACAATTGAATATGATACACACTCATTTTTAAAAACTCAGGTAGATATAGACTAAAATGATATTAAAACATGTCTCTGAATGGTTATATTAACAGTTGTTTTTCATTATAATCACCTATTTTTTTACTATTATCTATTAAACATGTATTTTTAATTGCAGAAATAAAAATTTTAATCCTATTTTTAATGACAGTTAAAAAATGATGACTGATAAGATATATACTTTCTCTTAAATAAGAAAGAAGAATCCAGAACAGTCGGGATAATGTGATCTCATCTTTGTAATAATCTATATAGTTTATATTAATATATTACATTCTAAGAATTTATAATAAACTCATCATCTCTGAGCAGTAGGATTAAAGATGAATTTTACATTTCCTCATTTTGCTTATCTGTATTTTAATTGTATGATGCTTTTATAATTAAAATGTGTTATTTTAAGGGGATTTATTATTAATGATAAGTATCAATGAGTTATATGAAAAACAGACTTAAAAAGAACACATAACCACAGCACAAAAAAAGTACTAGTGTACAAAATGGGTTAAACAAATATAAATTGTTAATTCTCTCCCACCACGAAGAGACTTGTCCACTGTGATGCCCCAGGAAGATTAAAATTATAGCACTAGGGACTTCCCTGGTGGTCCAGTGGTTAAGAATCCACCTCCCAATGCAGGGGACACAGGTTCGATCCCTGGTCAGGGAACTAAGATGCTGCAGGGCAACTAAGCCCGTGCGCCACAACTACTGAGCATGTAGGCCACAACTAGAGAGTCCGTATGCCGCAACTACAGAGCCCATGTGCTCTGGAGCCCACGCACCACAACTAGAGAGCCCACAAGCCACAACTACTGAGCCCATGTGCCACAACTAGAGAGAAGCCCGCACACCACAACAAGGAGCCCACACGCCACAACGAAAGATCTCACGTACCATAACTAAGACCCAATGCAGCCAAAATAAAATAAATAAATAAATTTTTTTTAAATTATAGCACTAATACAACTTGAAGAGATGAGGATTTCAGCAAGCAACCTGAAATGTCCTTAAAACAGAACTCAAAGAAAAGCCATCAATTTGTTTGTCTCTGGGACTTTTTTAAAATAACAAATGGAAAACATTATAGCTTTGTTATCTTGTGAAAGAGATTCATTCACTAAAAGCCTTAGTATTTACCAAATGCAACTACCTTGAAATTTCCCTGCAATATAAAAATTAACTTTTCAATCAAAAATTTCATGTTGTACATTTGTGTAATAATAATTCCCTGTTGCGCATGCAAGAAACTTGTCAAAACAGGGAGGCATAACATGTTAAAATACAGACTCTAACTGAATCCCAGTATAGCTCATTATGTTCTTTACAATAGCTCTACGCTAAATTGATGAACAGAAGGCAGAAATAAGGAAAAGAAGAACTAAGTGCAAGCTGAACAAAGCTTATAAAGGGGAAACAATTTGCTGTCAAAAAACAAAAAAGCACACATGTTATTTAAGGTTAAATAACAAACAAGGGACACTAATTTTTTTTTTTTTTTTTTGTGGTACGTGGGCCTCTCACCGTTGTGGCCTCTCCCGTCGCGGAGCACAGGCTCCGGACGCGCAGGCTCACGGGCCCAGCCGCTCCGCGGCACGTGGGATCCTCCCGGACCGGGGCACGAACCCGTGTTCCCTGCATTGGCAGGCGGACTCTCAACCACTGCACCACCAGGGAAGCCCGGGACACCAATTTTTAAAACATCAATAGTTTTGGCAAACTCAGGATAGTTACTCTGTAAAAGAGAAAATCATATAAAGTAATAAAAAATATTTTGCAATAATAATTATAAATTCAGAGTTGAGTCTAATTTTAGTCTTAAAAAATAGTAATCTGCCTACGTTGAGAATGAGACAGAATAGCAAACAATGAAAAACTGAAAAATGCAGAGTGGAAAAACAATTCTAAAAGAAACAGCAACCAAAAACCATGATGGGTTCCTAATTTTATCCAGTCTAGAAGGTGTAATCAATACTCTTTCCAACCATTTGATTAAATGATTAAAGCGTTAAAGATGCCCAGATACTAAAAGCTTCAGTTGCTAAGATTAATGTGTATCCTTCCCAGAACACAGACCCTTTCCAAAAATAATGAGTAAGTGGAACCAACAGAGGCTGAACTGGGCAAAGCTTTGTTGCCTCATAAGCAAAGAAGAGAAATACTTTAGGAAAAGCCATTGTAATATGTGGTTTCAAGGCAGAAGCTATCATTTCCCCCCAAAAGAAGCAGTGCTGTGGCACAAATCCAAGGGCACAAGTCCCAGAGAACACAATGGCGCCTCTGGAGCAAAATGGTAACCTGATACTGGGCAATGCAAAGAAAAAGCTGATGAATCAGGTCCACTGACACAAAATAAATGCTGTGAAAGCGAACACTTAACTTTAACGTCATTAACTCCAAAGGAGTGGACTTTCTACTGACCAAGCTAAATATCTCAATAAAAAGCACTGCTTAAATACACAAGGAAAGACTCTTTTTGTGTGAAAAGGATTCTTTTTTCATATAATTTTTAACCGACTCCCTGTTTCCTTAGCTAGCTTCAGCATAGAAACACAACTACCTTAAGAGGCAACCACAGGGTCGGTACCGACAGAGGGCTAGCTCTATCCTTGGTCAGTCAGCCACAGGATGAAGGCTGAAGGACACCAAGCTCTGCCAAAATTCTCTTCAATATGCCCCCATGAGAGGCACTCCATGGAATTAAATCATTATACTTCTTAAATGTCACTAATTAAACGCAGCTAGAAGTCATCTGAAGAATTTATTAGTTAAGATTGCATTCAGCTGCCAATACCAGATGCCTACCTCACTTGAGAGGGATTTATTTATTTCCAGCCACAACTTTTGAAGGAATTTCTACCAAGCTGCTATGTCATCAAGGACCCAGGTCTTCTATATTTTTGCCTTTCCTGGTGTATGACTTTCTTCCTTAAGGTCACAGGATGGCTGCTGCAAGTTCTATCTGCTGTTAAAAAGCTGAAAAATAACAAGATGTAGCCTGGTAACTCCAGAAACCAGACTGTCTTTTAAAAGCCCCCTTTCCCATTCTTCCCAGACAAGAGTAAGACTAACTTCTGATGCATATGATTACTGCCTATATCAGTTTCAGTTGCAGACTTAGAATAAATTTTCCCTCTGAGCTAGCAATGAAGTTCAGGAGTTCAGTTATCAATGCCTCATCTTTCAAGATTCTCTAATATGGAAATGGGGAAAGACCTCTAGGTAAGTGCCGAAGTTCTCACAGGCAAGGATAAAATGCCCATATCTCTTACCAACTAGGGAAGGGCCAATTTTCTAGGTAGACTAATAATCACAATAGCAACTACAATAATGCAAGTGCTAATTGTATATTAGATACTGTGTTAAGCATTTTATACTTATCACAGGAAATCTGAGCAATACCCTTGTATTTGAGGTACTTCTGTTAGCCCCATTTTAAAGCTAAAGTAGTACCTGAGAATTAGGATTAAATGACTTGTCGAAAATCACATAGCCAGGAGGTGAAAGAGCTGGATTTAAACCTAGAGTAAATGAGTCAAATAGGAGGTTGGGACTCAAAGGTTCATAGTCTCTTTCTCAGATGGAGGCCAAAGGCTTTAGTTAAACACTCGTTGCTCTCCCAGAAGCTGAGAATACTTTCAGCTGAACTGGAATAAAGGTGCAGTAAATTGCAAATTCAACACAGACCCTTAGGTTACAAAAACCATTAGTCTGTACAGCAGGATTTTGTGGGCCCAGGGATCCTGAGCCACAGGGCTTTGAAAGATTGTTTAATGCAATGTCAGTTTCTAAAAGCTTTTGTATGAGCTTTACTATCTTCCCATCGGTTAAATATGAGCCAATATAAATCACCATCATCAGCGTAGCTTAGATACTGCATTCACTTCACAATTTGTTTACCGCTACAGGGAAAGTGCCTGTTTGATCACACCAAAAGGATGCATGCCATTGATGCTAAATTACATTTTTCAAATTAAATAAATACATACTCATAACATGACAGAGGGAGAAGCAATAGTAAACCAAAAAATATGTACACAGTGCAAGTTATAAAAGCCTATGTCACCATAAACCAAGTTTAAGGGAACATAGTAGTACAATCAAATCCATCCTTACAGAGATAAAAATATCCTTTATTAAGTTAAAACAACATACTGGTGAATGAAAACTATACAGATGACATAAGAGAACAAGATTGTTGACACTCCCCTTAAGTCAGCAAAAACTTGCAGTCACGAAGCCTCACAGGTGGCAAAATAAGCCATGTTCTTCTGGGAAAGTAATAAACATGCCTAACAATTTTAAAGGTTAAATGAAAACAAGGTTATCCTTCTGTTTTTTGTTCTGTTTTGTAGGCAAATGGCCTACTGTTTTGTGAGACCATGGCTTCAGAAATTTGGGACTTGGAAGTTTTGCGTGTGTTTGTGCTTGTTTTGTCTTGGTTTTTTGCTTTCTCTCTCCTAAGGTGAAATTCACATATCATACAATTTACCATTTTACAGTGAACAATTCAGTGACATCTAGTACATTCACAGTGTATGCAACCACCACCTCTATCTAGTTTTAAAACATCTTCCTTACCTCAAAACAAAATTCTGTACCCATTTAGCAGTTACTCCCCACTGTGCCCTCCCTCTGGGCCCTGGCAACCACCAATCCGCTTTCTGTTTCAATAAAGAATTTATGAAATGTATGCTTTGGTAAGTTTACCCCGAAGTTTTAAATATTTTTACAAGTGTTTATTAAATAATAATATAATTATATATCATTATATTATATATTTATTATATAATTATATATTTATTATATAATTATATATTATATATTATTATATGTTTATTATATAATTACTAAATAAAAGGGATAGACTTTCTAAATCAGGAAGATAGTACAATTTAGACTCAGATTTCCAATACAATGACTCCACCATTTTTTTCTTATTTTTACCCAGTAGTACAATCAAATCCATCCTTACAGAGATAAAAATATCCTTTATTAAGTTAATATAAACACAGAGAGTCATATACTCTGGATGTAAGTAACTGCTCATGCTACAACAGAGAAAGGTGGGAAGGCTACCCGGGTCACGAAAGTACAAAGACGATTCTGTATCCTTCCATGTCTCTTCCAACTGTCTCTTCCAACCATATTTTATTTAATGAGCTTATGTATGTTTTCACTTAATTTTCATAACAATCGTGCAAGAGAACCACTATCGTTATCATCCCCAGTTTACAGAGACTAAAACTGAGACACAAAGAGATTAAATGACTTGTCTGAAGTCACACAGCTGCCAAAGCCAGGATTTGACCCAGGTCACTTGGCTCCAGTGTCCATCCTCTTAACCCCCAGGTCACACTACCACTCTGCCCAAGTAATGACCCTAAGAAAAGGCCACTATTTAGCTGCTGAAATACTCATGGAATAATTGATTACACATTACAGAGTACAAAAAAGAGGTTCCCATTTTATTTAGTGCCTTGAATTAGATGAGGAAGTTAGCTGAGCTATAGATGGGTCCTAATTTTATAATTAATTTAGAAGAGCTGTGTTTCTCACTGGCAAAAAAAAAAACAAAAACAATGAATAATAAATTTTCTCAGCACTCACCAAAAAAATAAAAACAAAAAACGATTTAAAGAACTATTCGGCTTTAAAGTAAATCTGAATTCTACACAAAGAAGACTGTGAGATAATAGAAAAATATATATATATATACTGGTCTCTGTGCCACCCCCCACCCTCCCTCGGTTCCTGGCACAGAGCTCCTAAAACCCTTGTAAATTCCTAAGTGATAAGAGCACTAGGAGCATCTTTTGTTTTAATAAGGCAATTCTGAGTGGTCTCCTGGATGGCTCCTGGATGAGGGATGGTCACCAGAAAGACCAAGCCATGATTAGAAGCTTGGACTTTTCGGCCCCTCCCCCCATACACACCTCCCCAGAGAAGGGAGAGGAGCTGGAAATGATGTTAATAATAGATCATGCCTATGCGAGGAAGTCTCCATAAAATCACAATGGCACAGGATTCAGGGAGCTTCCAGGTTGGTCAACACATCCACATACAAGGAGGGTGACACAACTCCACAGGGACAGAAGCTCCTGCACTTGGGAACCCAGACCTCACCCTATGTATCTCTTCATCTGGCTGTTCATCTGTATCCTTTATCATATCCTTTAGTAAACTGGTAAACATAAGTAACTGTTTCCCTGAGTTCTGTGAGCCACTCTAGTACATTAATCCAACCCCAGGAAGGGGTCATGGGAACCTCTGGGTTATAGCCAATCTGTCAGAAGCACAGGTGACAACCTGGACTTGCAATTGGCATCTGAAGTGGGGACAGTCTTGTGAGACTGAGCCCTTCACCTGGGGATCTGACACTATCTCCAGGTAGTGTCAGAATTGAGTTAAACTGTAGAACACCCAGCTAGTGTCACAGAATTGTTTGGGTGGGGAAAAAATCCACACATCTGGTGTCAGAAGTGCTATGAGTGTGGAGTGTGGTAGTAGTGTGAATGTAAAGGAGACACACAGGAAAGAAAGACACAGGAGGTGGAGAACAGGGTTTTTCCCCACTCAGAAGGGGAAGACTGAACTTCCCTGGTGGCGCAGCGGTTAAGAATCTGCCTGCCAATGCAGGGGACATGGGTTTGAGCCCTGGTCCAGGAAGATCCCACGTGCCACGGAGCAACTAAGCCCTTGTGCCACAGCTGCTGAGCCTGAGCTCTGGAGCCCAAGTGCCACAACTAC
Organism: Tursiops truncatus; assembly: GCF_011762595.2. NCBI lineage: Eukaryota > Metazoa > Chordata > Mammalia > Artiodactyla > Delphinidae > Tursiops > Tursiops truncatus. Next base: position 60,068,811 of record NC_047035.1, on the reverse strand, counting down.
TGAAGCCCGCGCGCCTAGAGCCCGTGCTCCGAAACAAAAGAGGCCGCTGCAAGGAGAAGGCCGCACGCGGCAATGAAGAGTAGTCCCTGGTCGCCGCAACTAGAGAAAAGCCCACGCACAGCAACGAAGACCTAACACAGCCAACAATAAATAAATAAATAAATATTTTTTTAAAAAAAGGGAAAAACTGAGTGTTTTTCCTAATACGAGTATATATTTGGTTCCCTGAATTTTCCATATCCTCTAATCTCCACTATATCCCTCTTTGCTCTAACTTGCCCATAAGATTCTAAATATTCTACCATACATGCAACCCTGCCTCAAGCAGTTTTGAAAGCTTTTGAGTAAGTCACAGAAGAAAGCAAAAGGTGACAACTGTAATTTACAAACTATAATACTGCCTGGCAACATAGCAGTTACAGTAGTTTTCTGGGTTTTCTTTACTTTCTAGATAGAAGAGTCTAAGAACAGCCTAGAGAGATACATGCTGTAGAATTGCAGTGCTCCAGCGCTTGATAAATTCAGTTTTAAAAAAACTGGCGCACTATTTGAAGGATATCCCAGGCATGTATTTTCATGTTTTGATTGACTGTTTGAGCATCATGTCTAATTTCCCAAGATCACCATCAATCTCCAAAATCCCTTTCCATCCTTTCCCAATACTCTCCTTCACGTTCCCTATGTTCTAGATCAGGCCTATCCAGAGAATTTTCTGTGATGAAGCAAATGTATTGTACCTGCACTACACAATACAGTAGCCATTAGCCATCTATGCCTACTGAGCACTTGAAATATCGCTGGTTCGACTGAGGATCTAAAATTTGAGTTTTATTTCATTTTCATTAATTGAAATTTAAATAGCCAGATGTGGCTAGTGGCTCCCGTATCGGACAGTGTACCTCCAGACAAAGAGACCAACTTGTCCGTTCTTACCCTTTCTCATTTACTCCATTAGTATTTATTGCCCATGTGCTCTGGGCCATGCATCATGCTAGGCTCTGGGCATATAATGGTGAACAAGACACCTCTGACCTTATCAGTGCTGAGGGAGACAGCTATTCCTCAATTACAACAAACAAGTTCTTAATTTCAAATCATAGTACTGCATCTCATCAATTCTAAGATGTTAAGTTTTTCATATATTAACATTTCCAGAATCAGGGTGTATGCCTTATACCAATGGCATCTTACAACCACTGCCACGCAGGCCAGTCATGGCAAACTTTCATTGCCTGCACATACAGGAACTCAGGCATTATTCCTAGTGGCATGACCAGAAAAAAATGCAACCCCTCAACATTTCAGCCAACAAATTACAGAAGGGTCATTTGAAGAAAGTATATGAGTCCGGGTCATTATTGTTCAATTAACACCTTCTGGTAGGATCAAGAAAGCACTTCCTGTTGATACCTTCTGATAAAATCAAGATGACACCTGCAACAAAACTCAAAAATCTGGGATCTGTGTCTTGGAAGAAAATTCAAAAGACAAGAGTAGAGCACTCTGTTAAGAACTGCTGCATTACCGAAGTACCTGAAGGTACAAGGATAACACTTTGGAAGAACATGGACATCATCAACTCTACACTGTTTAGTGATTCAGAAGACTAAGATTCTAAATTTTAAAACCTATCTGGGGCTTCCCTGGTGGCGCAGTGGTTGAGGGTCCGCCTGCCGATGCAGGGGACACGGGTTTGTGCCCTGGTCCGGGAAGATCCCACATGCCGGAGAGCGGCTAGGCCCGTGAGCCATGGCCGCTGAGCCTGCGCGTCCGGAGCCTGTACTCCGCAACGGGAGAGGCCACAACAGTGAGAGGCCCACGTACCACAAAAAAAAAAAAAAACCTATGTGAAATACCTTACTCAACTTATTTTGTTTATATTTTCCTTTTCACAAATGCACAAGAATAAAATATGATGAAATCCATGTCTATATAAATCTAAAAGAACTCTCAATAAGAATGAAATTTAAATTACGAAGAAAAGACATTGTATCATGGATTAATTGGGAGTGGGGCTTTTCCCTTTCCTAATAATACATAAAATAGTTGATTATTTTTCAATATATGGCATCGCAAAAGCAATGAAATTTGATAAATGCAATACTCAAGTGTTCATACTTCCAATCCTTTTTTTTGCCACTTTTCCCTCTACCTGGAATGCCCTTCTTATTCATCTTTTTATTCCAGGTAAGATGCCAACTCATCACTGATCTTCATGTATTTTCCATTCCAATTAATTTTTCCCTCTCCTGAATTCTCAGAGTACCTTCTCAAGACCTACTATGGAGCACTTGGTATTTCCTTTGTTGTATTATAGTTACTTATGGATGTTCTTAGCTCCCTCCGCAGAGTACCTGGAGTCCAGACTCCTTAAAGGCCAACTGCATGTCTTACTCAAACCTTATGTACCAGTTGGGATACTTGTTTGCCCACTGGAGTATTTAGCGAATGTACCAAGGCCTCTACAGCATATAATGACACGAAGATACCCCACAGAGTGATGTAATGTCCTTCAGACTTGAAATATGGCAGATGTTATTTAATAGTAAATTTCTGATTGTGTCAATATGCAGCATGGATGAGATAAACTGAGAATCTTTCCGACCAACACATGCAATGGTCTGGTAGGAATGCCATGAAAATGCTGGTCTCAGGGCTATGTTCAAAGATCCCACCGGGTTAAATATAGGTAATTGAACACATTTTTGTGTAAAAGGGATTATCTCTGCTTCTTCCCAAAAGCCCAAAAGTTAAAAGTCAAGGAATTAACACTAACAAACCCAAAATACTAAGAAGTCTGGTAAAGGAAATCACAGTAAATAAGGTTAACACATTTTGGAAGCTGATAAGCAGATGGTCAAGAAATTTTCAGGAATGAGAAAAAAAGCCTCCTTCATAGATGAAGTGTGGCACAGGGCTAACAATGGAGGGCTTTGAAGGGGGCTGGAGGAGGAGGGATAAATTGGGATTGACATATACACACTACTATATATAAATATTGTAGATAACCAATAAGGACCTACTGTATAGCACAGGCCTATATGGGAAAAGAATCTAAGAAAGAGTGGATAATGTATAACTGATTCACTTTGCTGTACAGCAGAAAACAACACAACATTGTAAATCAACTATACTCCAATAAAAACTACTTAAAAAAAAAAAAGACTAAATAGAGTCCCCGGTCCCCACCTTCTAGCAAACACGGGATAGGCAGAGATGAGTTTACTTCTGAACTGGAGGAGCTCTGTGTTCCATGCAAAGCTAAGGGTAACACTGAGGTATAATTAAAACAAAGGAATACTGCACAAGGGGCCCCCAGCCTCCTTCTCTCACTCAGCTCTGACAATATCCCCTCCAAAAGTGGATCAGTGAACTCCTCTTCAGGGAAACTAATAAGCTTCTTAAAAATAATTACTGTACTAGCTATTTTAAAAGATAATATTTTTTGCTGTTCTATACATACATATATACAGGTGCTTATATATACACACATATTCAGAAACACTTGAGATCCAATTTGAAGTTTGAAATTTATATACATTTGATATATTTTATAATTATATGTATATACATACATATCCCACTAAACAGCTTGCAGAGTTTTACAGGTAATAAGTGCTCAGTAAATATTTGTTAAATTTAAACAGAAAACTTCAAAGAATACAATATTTACCACTATGTATCCAGACATGGAGTTTGATACTTAACAACCAAAAACTGTTCAGACAAAACTTTCTGACTCCAACTAAAAACCAAAAACAAAACCAAAGTGGCCATGAGTATTTACTGTGTTCACAGTGAACATATAGCACAGTTCTTTCTCTCAGCTCCCTCCAGGGTGCTGATCTCATAGTCAAAGATGATGGTTTGATGACAGGTGCCTACATGATCCAAACAAATCTATCAGATCTTCTGAAGGCCTATTTAGCAACATTACAACCACTTTATAAAAACAGTTATAAGTAAAGATTTAAGTTTAAAAATTTGTTAAAGTTTTTGAAATTTTTCTAATATGTTTTCTTTTCTTCAGATACATTAGAGGTTGTTATTGCAAAAAAAGCATGGAAATTTAGTACTAAAGTATATAGAAATGTTTTTACAAGATGGAAATTGGAAAATATGCTACTTTACTTCCATAATTTTTAAACATTCCCTAACAAGAAAATGGCCCAGTCTAGATTAATTTTATGCTGTCGGTTCTGGGAAGACATCTGCAGTTTTCATCATTATCCATTATTATTAGCTGTTGATAAGCATCACTAAGTGATTTTAAGGTTTTATAAAGGAAATGAGGCCTTGGGAGTTCTCCGCGATGCTGTGCATCTACCAAGGGTTGGCAACAGTTCAGGAATGGGGTAGCCAAATCGCTGACCCCCTTTTCTTTAAGCAAACAGAAGTACAGCAGGAGAGCAGCAATACAGAGGAAAGCAGAAGCCAAGAATCTTTTTTTCCCCCATAGATGAGATCAGCTCCACTTAAGGAATAAACTTTTACATTATGATGCAGGGTTGGAAAAACATTCTGAAACAAAGGGTATGTCCAAGGAGGGCAATTATAGCTGATCCTTACAGCAGCCTTGCCAGCTAGGTATTTTCACCTCCACCTAACGCCCAAAGAGAATGAGTAAAAGCCCAGACTACCAGTGACTGCCTTGAAAACCCTCTCCCTCCACCCTTGACAGCTGTTGTGCTGAGACCCAGCTGAGGCTCACTTCCCTTTGAGCAATCACTCAGAAACAGCCTCTCTGAACCCCACCTGCTTCTCCTGGCTCCCCACTAAGGACTCCACTTCTCTAACAACCGTCCAGGTAAAGGCTGCTCATCGTACCTGATCCCTCAGAGCTGAGAATGGTGCAGGAGACTCCTCACTCCATAATGCCTCTTCTAAACCATTACTCCTGCACCCTTTCAGAAAGTCACTGTCCCTACCTGGGACATGCCACCTGGTACACTACCTCTGGCTTTCTGTGACTCCGTCATTTACCTACCTCCAAGCCAAACCTATCAAAGAAGACTTTGGTATGAGGATTACCATACTCTACTCTGACTGCTGGAAGAATGATGCCAAAGAGAAAGCGGGTGGGAACCAAAGTTAACTTCTACTTTGCCATTTTGCCTGTGGCTCTAGTTCAATCATCACTTTAGATACCATGAGAACCACCTGGGACTTGGAGTGCTATCAGCTTTGGCACCTGTACCAGTTTGCTAATGACTAAACTATACAATAGTAAAGTATCTGGATTTAATTATATATCATAAAGTATAGACGTTTAAGTTTCTAATATCCAACAATATTTGGAAAAGTTAGTGTTTTTCAATATTATCAGTAACTTTGGTATAACAAAGATACGATTAGATTCAAACTATCACCCACCATCTGATATGGTACCATTTCAAGACCCAGGGAGGTGGCTGGGCAGGGATTATAAGAGAGTAAAGGTGGCCAGAAAGTAGCAAGAGACAATGGGGAGACTTCAAAGGCTGCCTCACAACAATAACAACCCCTCCCTTCCCCTCAAATACTCTTTTTTTGGGGCTTTCTGCCCTGAGGTGTTATTGACTCCTAATAACCTAAAATATTACCCTTTCCTGGCCATGTCTCTAGTCAAGTTCTATGAAAATGTCTATTTCTGCTTTTCATAAACATCCTAACATCCATATTTCTTATGTCTGTAAATTCTAGTCTTCAGGTCTTAGCTCAAAAATCCCAAACATTCCCTACTTGGAAAAAATCAAATCGTTTATATGGTCTTATGGTGGGGACAGAGAATGACATATATGTTATATACTTATAGACATACATTTAACATAGCAGCCTACTGGGCAAGGATAATCTTTAATATTATCACTAAACATAGCACTATAAAAACATTAAAATTTTATTAAACCTGTATTATCAAGGAAAGTTATATAATTACTGCAAACTAAAAGGACTTCTTGGCCTTTATTCAGAAATTTATTATTAATTCCAATATAAACTTCCCATTCCTACAAGCTATTATTTTTTCAATTCTGAAATTATATTTAAGATATATATAAGAATTATATTATATATATATAAAGACTGACTAACTCAACTTCGTCAACATCACATTTTACTAATTGCATTGTTTACTTGAATTTCTTATTCAAAACAGCATTTGATTATTCAGAATAATGTTGTTCAATTTTAACTGAATCCTCAAGCAAACCAGCATGCAGCTTCTCAGTTTGTATGGTAATTCATCAATACATTCATTATGCATTTCTTATGGACAGGACATGAATTCAAATGAGAGATATGGTTGAAGGTATGCCTACTTTTCTTCAGGCAGAAAAAAGGAGGAGAAATAAAATACATATACAAAGAGACTTTTTTCTAAGTCCAAATGCTTTAAAATATCATTTTAATTACTTTTAATTTTAAAAGACACCTGTACTCTATGGAATTAAAAACATAAATCTGTCTGTACATGAGGGAGTGACATTTTTATCTACATTCAAGGGGTGGATGACCTGAATCCCACAACAGTTAATTAGTCGATCCAAGATCACAGATGCATTAATGAGAATCTTCCAGAACCCTAAAGGCCAAACACCTTCCTTGTTCAGTGCAGTTTGTGACTTACACCATACATTTTTACATTTATAAAAGTAATCAGAAGAGCTACCATTACATTGTCATAGAATTTGTATGCTATCAGCAGTTGCAAACTAACAGCTAGAGCAGAATTCTGCTCTACATTTAGAAGTGTTTTTGGTTTTGTTTTTGGCCAGCAAAGTATATGTGGTTTTTTGTTAACGGATTTGGATACCTTTAGGCCAGGATATACTGCCCAGTCCATCAGAATCCTGGCCGCTGCCTAAGGCCTTACCTGACAAATTCACTCTTTCACATCGCCTACTGATGCCGAAGGCCTTTGAACTTACATCCTTGATCTATACAGACTATATACTCTATTTCCAAGTTTAATCTTTATTGCCATTTCTTACTTTTAAAGCCATTTCTTACTTTTTAAAGTTTTCTTATTGTCATTTATTCAACCTTCCAACCCAGTCTCTCTATCATAAATGCATCTTGTCAAATGTACTCATTCAGCAAATATTTATTGTATGGTCTAGGTACAGCTGATAGCCAATAAAATAGGGAAACAAAGTATCCTGTTCTCCTGGGGTTCTAGTGTAAAAGACATATAAAAATAAATGCTGATTAATGCTCTGGGTTGGGGGAGAGATGCTATTTTGAAGAGGATATCGGGAAGGCCTCTGTGAGGAAGTGATATTTTGAGCAGAGATGTGAATAAAAACTAGGCATGAGTCACGTGAATGCCTGGGGAAGAACAAGTACAAAGGCAACAAGACAGGAACCCACTTAATACACTTGCAGAATAGCAAGAAGGGGCATAAAACATGGACAAGAGATGTAGGAAACAAGGTCAAAGAGGTGGCCAGGGTCAAGTTCACCCATGGCCTTGCAGGCCACAATAAAGACTTGGAATTTGCTCCAAGTGTGATAAGAACTACTGGAGATTTTTATCAGGGGACTGAGAAAATCTGACTTGATACTTTTAAAAAATAAATTCTGGCTGCCATGTTTCGAATAGACAGAGAGAACCATCTAGCAGCCTACTGCATTGATCCAGATGAGAGATGAGTAGATTAGACTCCTTGTTAATGGTCCAGGGATGGGCTACACCTTGGTGCAGGATGTAACAAGTGTTCAAATTTGGGATATATGTTGAAGGTAGAGTTTACAGGATTGGATGATATGAGATTAGAGAACAACAGTTGAGTAAAGATGACTCCAAATGTATATAGCCTGTTGAACGATTGTGTCTGTTCCTGACATGAGGAAGGCTAGAAGAAGAGAAGGCTGGGGAGTGGAATCAGGAGTTAAGTTTTGGTCAAGTGAACTGTGAGATGCCTATTTGACACCTAGTGGAGATATCTCATAGGCAAGTAAACATACAATTCTGGAATTCAAATGAGAAGATGGGCTATAGGCATATATTTGAGCTTACCTAGATGGTATACAATGCCATGGAAACGGAAAGAAACACCTAGGGAGTGAGTGTACATAGAGAAGAGGTCTGAGAGCTGAGCACTCCCAAGATCATGCCACAATTTCAAATTAAGGAGGAAGAGGAGTGTCCAGCAGAGAACACTTAGGACTGGCCAGGGCAGCAAGAGAACATGAAGTCCTAGAAGTCAAGTGAAGAATAAGCTAAAGTTGACAGCACTGAACCAGCAGCAGCATCAACTGGGAACTTGTCAGAAATGCAAATCTCAAACCCCACCTCAGACCTACTGAATATGAGGGCTGTGCTTTACCCAGGCCCCCAGAATGTTTTGACACATACAGAAGTTTGAGAACCAAAGAAACTCAGTAAAGAAACAAAGTAAAGGCAATACTTAAAAGGATATGGTCCCCAGAAGCGTTTGCTAAGACTCAAACTGAATACATACACATTTAAACTCTACGAGATGTGCTAGATTTTAAAGTACTCTTTTCTTTCGCAGTATCAAGTGATGCTTATCTAACTAGCAGTTTTGTGGAACAAATATCTTTAGGAGTCTCCCTTCATTTTAATTTTCACCAGATTTGTCTTATCACAGAGAGTAGCTATTGTTTCAAGGAATTTACTTCCCACTAGTTCTTTTGCAAACAGACTTCACTCCCTTTTACAAGCAGATCTTACCACTATCCTCCCTTTCCCACTATCCTCAACCACATTAAGGTTCACCTTACAGGTTGGAACACAAAACAAACTCACATGAAAGAAATTTTCACATAGGACAAACTTTAAATTCTTATGTATTTTAGATCACTGGTTCCCAAATCTACCTGCTCATCAAAATCACCTGGGGAGTTTTAGGGGTTTTTGGGGTATTTTTTAGTAGATTCCTGGGCTCCACACCAGAGCTATCTCAAAACAGAATTTTGGAAGTAGGGCTCAAGAATCTATATTTTAAATAAATTTTCATACAATTTTTTGAAAAACCTTTCCAGTTGATTTTGAAGATTAGCTGAGCTTGGGAGCCACTGTTATAAACTGTAAACAATTTAGAAATTCAGGAACCATAAATCTGTCAGGACTGAGCAGTAAGGGAAAGCTCTGTGGCATAAGTGAGATTTGACTGAGCAGAACAGGCCATCAAATGTAGCAGACTGTAAACTGACAGGCAGAGCAAGGGCATGAGTTTTCCAGAAATGAGCAATAATCTGACAAAAGTAAGAAGCAACACAAGCTGGTACATTTGTGGTCCTAGGAGATGACGAGACTCACCAGAAAGCAGAGAGGGTGTAGTGAGAAATGACAGGAAGTAAGTTAGACAGGGAAGCACCTTACAGTTCATTTCAGTAAGTAATAGTAGTTCAGGCTTCAAGATGGATGAGTGTGACACAAAGAATAGAATAAAGGGAGTCATGACCCGCCCTGAGTTTTAGCCCAGCTCTGAACTAGCTAAAGCCCCTACATAGGTGATGCTAGCTATGACTCTGGGCAAAAGGAGATTTTATCCAGATTTGTGATTCTCAGTAAAATAAAAAGACAGACCTAAATGGCATCTAAGATTTCTTGCAGATCTAACCTTTATGATTCTATTTTTAAATAAGTCCTACTATTTCAACATTTCCAGTGAGTCCCTTTAAGCACTCTTTGCTGTTCTTTGAATTTTACTTCTCTCCATTACGGAGAGAATAAAGTGCCAAGTAATGTGGGCAATGGCGGGTGATTTTCTTCATTAATCTCACAATAGGAAGTCCTGCATCTACATTCCAATAGCAATCAACCTGCAACAATACGCACCTTTCTCCAAGGTTTGCTCTAGAGACTTTGGACCTTAATACAGATTTGTTTGACGGAGATAAAGCCTTACAAAAACACACAAAAAAAGATGGATTCATATGCCACACTGACCTAGAAGAATAAAACTCTGCAACAAATGTGTTAGATAAATCTGATGTGACAAGCACTTCTGTGGTAGTAGCCATTTTACCCAAGGGACTTAGTGATATATGAAGACTAATATACTCACGGGATAAAGACTACAACCTTCTATTTCCAAGTACACTTGGCACAAACCAAAATCAATTTTCTCCTCTCCTTAAAGTTAGTTCCATCTGTCAAGATCCATCCCTCTTTGGCCTCATCTCCAGCCATGTCCCTTTTTCCATCATATTATTTAATGACTACCATTGCAAATCACAGAGATAAAGATTCAACAGAAGATAAAATGTTGTTGCTGAAATAGAGAATTTGATATTATTCACTTTAAAACTGTCTTGCTGAGAGCTCATGAGATTATTCCTATGATTCTCAGGAACAATTATTTTATGATTTTCCGTAAAGTATAGAATAATGTCCAAAGGAGATTTCAAGGAAAAGGAATTATGATGAAGGTGTACAAACGAAGCAAAAAGCAAGATGAAGTTAATAAAGCCTCTTTTCCTTAAGTCTGTTTAGTGCTATAACTCTGTACTATGTTAGGAATATCTGATGGCTTATCCGAGTTCCAAATAAAAGACTTACAGGATAAAACCTGTAGAGGAAACATAACGATTTACTCAGGAAGCCCAGTTCTATTCCTCTTATATGATGTGTGTCCTGACAAATGATCTCTTTAAAAGTAGTGCCAGGATGTAGTGGAACTTGACTTCCTATTAAAAAATCCCCAGGTAAAGAGCACCTGTACCAAACCCTTAATTGTTCACTGACATGTTTATTAGGTTTAAGGGTTTAAATATATATTTTTTTAATTATAATAATATTATATCCATATTATATATATTATTATTAAGTTATATAAAATAAAGTTTCAAAAGCTAACAAGCTGGTAGATAAAGGAAATATTGCAAAACAATAAAAGCCAGTATACATCTATTACAATGGACATAAAGCTGACCTCATATGTGGTGAATAATGGTCTTTCTTAGCTGTAAGTCATCAGAGATAGTTTTGTAGAAAATCAGATTTTAAGTAGACTTTGAGGGATCAGCAAAGCTAAAGACCTTAATATTTTGAGGGTACCCTCTGAGTATCGTGTCAATTATACCACCTCAGTGGATCTTACATTTGTTCCCTTCTCTCCAGCTGCTCTGCCGCTGCCCTAGTTGCAGCCATCATCATCTCTCACCTCAATGACTGCAACAGCCTCTTTTCTTCTTCCACTTTGGCCCAATCCAACCCACTGATTGTGTCTGCCCACTTTCTGTCCTGGAATATACCAAGTGCTTTCCACCTCATTGCCCTTGTCTGTAGTTTTTACTGCTGTCGAGTGTTTGGCGCATAGTAGCTACACAATAAACGTGTTAAATCAATGAATAATTGTTTCTTCTTCTAGTTTGTAAGCTCCACAAGGTCAGAGACCATATATGTTTTATTTCCCACTGTATTCCCAGAAGCTAGCATAGTATGTAACAGATAGTAGGCCTTCCATAGATAGTTATTGAAGGAAAAAAGGAAAGAGGCAGAGAGGGAGGGAGGGAGGGAGGGAAAGACTAAGCAAACACCAAATCTGCTGCATGAGTTTTGCTTTAAGGACATGTTATTATCCATGTCACAATTATAATAATTCTTAGTTCCCTTTGGAAGCATAATAACACTATAACTCATTGTGGAATAAAGACAGGAACGCCTATGTTGGTATTTGCCCTATTAAAATTGTTTTATAACTAGTATCTATTTGACTAAATGTGCTGTTTTGAAAAATAATGAACAGTAATAAAAATTCCATAACTGCACCTAAATTAGTCCCAAAGCATTATCACTAATACCTACTGTCTGTACTTTCAAATGCTAATAACTAAATATGCATGTCTTCAGCCATTTTAACAAGGCTTTTACTTGAATATTAAAAAGACAAGGTACGTGATAGAAACTATCTTATTAACATCCATGAGCAGTAGTTTAATTCCTATAAAATAATTGCATATACTCAGAGAAACATCATGTTTCTAATGCTGGAGGTAATATTACTTCAGTGACACTATCGAAATGAATTGTTCTTTTTTTTTATTACAGCTAGACATATGCCATTATCTGTTGGATTTAACAAACATGCACCATCGAAGCTGTTTCATATTTAGTACCCCAGGGTATACCATGTAGTAATAATGTATTATGAAAAGAAAATTGTTTTACACTCTTTCTTGTAAATTATTCTCTCTTTCCTATTCTCCATGTGTTGAGATTTATTTAAAGTATCTTTTTTTTTTTTTTTTTTTGCAGTACGCGGGCCTCTCACTGCTATGGCCTCTCTCGTGTGGAGCACAGGCTCCGGATACACAGGCTCAGCGGCCATGGTTCACCGGCCCAGCCGCTCCGCGGCATGTGGGATCCTCCCGGACTGGGGCACAAACCCGCATCCCCTGCATCGGCAGGTGGACTCTCAACCACTGCGCCACCAGGGAAGCCCTAAAGCAACATTTTTTAAGCACAGAGATGTGCATGGCACTTGATCAAAGTTAATAACAAAATTATACTTTGTTAGCTTACTAGGAACTTATAATACAGTATAAAACAATGTAAACAGAGAAAACAGGTTGAGAAGTTCTTTTGGTTTTGGGCGGTTTTTTTTGGTGTAATATCAAGAGAGCTGCAAAGACCTCTTTGGGGTAAAGAATTTAAAAGCATATTATATACTTTGTGGGGTATACATAAGATCTGCAAAGTATAAGTTTGGCTTCATTCAACACAACAGAAATTTCAATTTCATAAAGAATTCCATCAACTGTTTTTCAGAAAAACAAAAACTGAATTTACTATAAGATAAAAATAAATGCAACTTGAATGAAGGAAACTGGAACTAAAGTTTCCTAAAATTAGATACTCTGTGATTTTGTTTTAAGAGTACTGATCCAGTTTTTATGAAGCAAGGCTTCTCCGAGGATAGTACACTGCCATCTTAGGAGGAGTTATTTCTCTGGGATGATAGCTGAACTAAATAATTTTCTTTGCTGTCAATTTTTATGATGATTTTGATTGATCTTCTGTTGATATGTTAATCATACAGTACTATTATAGCAAACTATACAGTTTCATTCTTTGCTTTTCTTCCTGACCATTAAAAACAACAGTGTACATGATTTTCTAAAATTCAGTAAGTTAACAAATTAGTCTTTCTATACCAATTTTAATAACTTTCTTCTAACTAGTGAGAAAATTGAAAAATACAGAAGAGCTCTAAAATATCACCATTATTCTGCCTCCGAGAGTTAATCACTGGTAACACTTTCACATATCCTTTTCTATTTAATGCATTTTAAATAGTCATTCATGCAATAAATTAACAAACATACATCAATGCCGGCTATGTGCTTGTCATTATTCTAGGTATTAGCAATACTACTATGACCAGGACAGTTAGGATGCCTGCTCCCATGAAATTAACATACTGGTAATAGAGACAGATTAAAAACACATATAAATATATAACATAGTAGTGTAAGTACTCTGAAGAAAAAAGATATCAGCTAAAAAGTGTCATTTGCAGAAATGGGAACACTGGGAAAGGAATACATTGAAGGGAACCAAGAGTCTGGTTTTAGACATGTTCAGTTTACAAGGACTATTAGACCATCTGGGTATTCATAGTATCATATTGTTTTTAATGGTTTGTGATCTGCTTCTTCTCTTGGCCTTTTATGGGTATTTTCCCTTTTTAAAATACATATTTCTATATGGTAGTCTTAAAAACTTACCTAGAAATCCACCTATTGCTGAATACTTGTTTCCTTTTTTATAACTATAAATGTCAGCAGAAATTCTTTGCCATACATATTTATAAAAATTCCTGATTATTTTGTTATAGTAATTCCTAAACATAGAAATATTTGGTTGAAGGATATGCACATTTTAATGTTTTTTGCTTATATCATCACTTTTTTCTCTAGAAAGATTATGCCAATTTTCACACACACTAATTTGCCACTCAGTATTTTATCTTTTCTTCAAAAAAAATAATAAAGTATTTCTTTGCTATGTTTGATATATTATAAAAATTATAGCTAAAACTTACTGAGAAATTATTACTTGGCAATGCTGTGCTATACACTTACATGTATCATTTCACTTGAAAGTTAAGAAATCTGAAGTTTTAAACAGCTAAATAAATCGCCAAAAGTCACTCAGCTATTAATTAAGTCAGAGCTTAGATTTAAATTCAAGCCATCTGATTTCATAACCTTTTTCTATTAAATCATGACACTATAAGCAATTTAATTAACTAATGATTGATGATTGGCAATTTGTGTTTGACAACTGTGATATTAATATATTTATGTTTATAGGGTTTTTTGTAATTTTGATGCTCTCAATTTATACATGCATTTATTTGTTCTATACCATGACAGACTCTATAGAAATGATGTTGAGTGGAAACTGACAGGAGCTTTCACCTCACAGAGAACACAGCCCAGAGCAGGAAAGATAGTGAACTCAGGTTAGAGAAAGAACTATAGGAAGGGTCAAGCAAAGATTTGTTTTTTAAATCCGTTCCCAGTACTGACAACTCTGGAAGATCAGGGCCAAGTCTGCTGCTTGAAAGGACCCTTGGCTGGACTCTATAATAAAAGCTGAAGAACCCTAAGCCCTGTGGCTCAACTGGAAATCCTACTCTTAAGTCCTAAAAGTCAAATCTGAGTTATGGAGCAGCCACAGGACAAGTGTATTGTTGCCAAGCAGGGATTAGGGTGTAATGAAGTGGCTTCCTGGGTTGGAAGGTGTAATGATTAATATTATGTGTTAACTTGATGGGGCTAAAGGATGCCCAGATACCTAGTAAAACGTTATTTCTGGATGTGTCTGCGAGGTCATTTCCAGAAGAGATTAGCATTTAAATTGTTGAACTGAGTAAAGCAAATGGCCCTCTCTCCAGTGTGAGTGGTCATCACCCAATCTGTTGGGGGCCTAAATAAAACAAAAAAGCTGAGGAAGGGTGAATTCACTCTTGCTCTGCTTGAGCTGAGACATTCATCCTCTCCTACCCTGAGACTGGCGTTCCAGGTTCTTGGGCTTTTGGACTTACACTGGGACTTACATCATCAGCCCCCTGATTCTCAGGCCTTGCAACTCAGACTGAATTATACCACTGGCTCTCCTGGTTCTCCAGCTTGCAGATGACAAATCATGGGACTTCTCAGCTTCCACACCCATGTGAGCCAATTCCTATATTAAATTTCCCCATATATATATTGATATATTCTATTGGTTATGCTTCTCTGGAGATGTGTGACTAATACAGAAGGGCATAAAAATATGAGCATGTGGAAACTAGCAGGACCCCCACCCAGCAGGCCACATGAACCAGCAGACCCAGGGCGCACCTTTGTGTGGGATAAGGAAAGCACACAGTAGGTCATCCACTTTACCAAGATACCTTCTGCCCTCTCTAGTTAACAGCTTCCTTTCTACAGACCCACTAACCTGCAGGCGTCTTGCATTTCCACAGCTTGGAAAAGTAGCATTTTACAGAGAGGAAAGCAGAGTCCCTAAATCACCAAAATGACCTTTGATCAGTCACATCATCAGAGACTGAAAAATATGCAATTAGAAATGATTTCCTGGGAAAAAAAAAACAAATTGAAAAATCCCAGGAAAGGAACACAGGTGTTAACAAACAGCTAAAAGAGCAGACCTGAGCATCTTCAACACACTGAGGAGTTGTTCTTATCAGCTGCTTAGTGTGAAGAAAATCCAAGTTTTCCAGAAGATCACTGTATAGTCTCTATACTGTTGTATTTATACTTATCTAGCTAATGTAGAGTCAAGTGTATGTAGTTTCATTAGAAAACATGAATTCAATCATTCTCATTGAATCCTTTTGTCGGCTTCGTAAAATCCAAACTAAGATCTCCCCACGCACAACTATTCTTTTTTAATACAGATTCCCAAACAATGAAGTCCAAGATTCTGGCACCTAAAATGAACAGAACCAGATGCATAACCTCTCTCACAGAATGTTGTCTTCAGGTTTATTTCTCCTGGGCATGCGTAACTACCCTTTCATATGCGTCATTTCATTTCTTCCCTACAACAGTCTCATTGGAAAAGATATGCTGGAATAGATATTATTAAGCTCCCATTAAAAATGAGGAAATTGAGACTCAAAATGGATGACTTGTCCAAGGTCACACAACTATTAAATGAGGCCTGGAACCCTGGCTCCTGTTCAACCACAATGCCTGTTCTTTTTCATATCATCAGACTTTATGTTCTTCATCATGATTTTGAAGTTTAAAATAAAAGCATTATATTGGGACTCTCAAGTTCAATAAGCTTATCATCACACTTGCTTTTTAAATTAGAGGTACCATATCTTAGACTTGGATTTTGCATTGTTGGGGAATTAGAAAGATTTGTATTTTTTTACAAATACAGATTTTGGTATTAGAAAGATTTGCATTTTTTTAATTTATTTTATTTTATTTATTTTTATTTTTGCCTGTACTGGGTCTTCGTTGCTGCACATGGGCTTTCTCTAGCTGTGGTGAACGAGAGCTACTCTTTGTTGCGGTGCGTGGGCTTCTCGTGGCTGTTGCTTCTCTTGTGGCAGAGCACGGGCTCTAGGCGCGCAGGCTTCAGCAGTTGTGGCTTGCGGGCTCTAGAGCGCAGGCTCAGTAGTTGTGGCGCACGGGCTTTGTTAGTCCATGGCATGTGGGATCTTCCCGGACCAGGGCTCAAACCCGTGTCCCCTGCATTGGCAGGCAGACTCCTAACCACTGCGCCACCAGGGAAGCCCAAGATTTGTATTTTTGTTTCAATTATTTCTTTCACACTGCCTTTTTCTAATAACCTTAGTCCCTGTCCCTTCTTTGCATACTATTTGTTTACTAGTGGGACCAATATTGAAATTAGGCAGTAACCTCTTCTTCTACTTCCTCTCTTTCATTTCCAGAATAATTTGAAGTATATTTTTTAATTCTCAGTTAATAACTATAAAGCTACCAATAAGTTTACCCTGCTTACCATATATTCTTCTGCTTTTCCTGACATTTTTAACAATTGTAATGTTTCGAAACATAATATATTGCCCCCCTTATGTCCATTATTTACTTAGTTCTACAGGCAAATATGCAGTGTACATAGAACACTCTCAATTTCTTACCTAGTCATTTTTGTTATCTGAACTTGTTCTCTAGTAGATTCTATGGGAAGCTTTATAATAACAATATTTCCAGAGTTCTATTATATAGAGCTTTCCCGAGGATTTTATATTTGAAGGTCAGTATTTAACTGGATATAAAATGCTTGGCTCACATTTTATTCAAATATGTTACTCCATTATCTTCGGGCATAAAATGTTGATATCAAAAATTTTTATATAAATCTGACATTCTTTTCTTAATAAATGCCTTGGTCTTTTTGCCTAAATAACCAAAGAATTCCCCGCCCCCAATTCTACTTATGCTGTTTGATCATAGTTTGTATTATTTTCTTAATTTTTAAAAATCATTTTGAAATACTAGGTTAACTTTTTCATGTTTTGTGAGCATTCTTTCTTTTCTGGAAGAGTATTATTCTCTCTATTTCTCTATTTTTTTTAATAATAATAACTTATATGGAATGTGATCATGGTCCAATCTTGTTGCTCATAGGAGGAATGGGCCAGGAAAACTTTCCTAGCTTCACTCTCTACGGTTCTTTCTTCTGTTGTTAGCATGAAGTATTAAAAACTATGGCTGTGTATCTTCTGAGATATGCCACCCCTGCTCCCTCCTCCCTTTTCTATCTGACATTTCTCTCCTCTGCCCTAGTATTCTTGTCCTCTCAATTTAGATTCTACTCCCAGCAGCTATCTCTGTGGGGTGGAGGTGAGGGGGAGCTCTGTCCCAGAAGAGATTTAGTTGATTGGTATTATGAGTTCATCAGGCCCAGACCATTCCAGCACCATCCAATTTTACATGGTCACCTCATACTCATGTGTGAACTGGGAACTAGTAAAGCCTCCTCTCAGTTTTCATTGCTGTTTCTCAGTTTGGCTTTCCATAGTCACTGGGGACTCCTCTATTTGAGATGAACACCTATTGGTAATTTGTTTCCTGAAGTTCCATTACCTCTCCTCTGCTTCATTACACACAACTGCTGATCCTACTCTGGTCTTGCTGCTGTCTGTGGTTTGGCCTTATCCTTTTTTATTTCTGAGGTTTGTGGAGATAATTCGTTACTTCATTTTTTGGTAGATGTTGCCAATGAGTTTTCGGTTTTGCTATCCTAATTGCTCTGTTTTTATGGGGGAAATTCAGGGAGTTTAAAAAACTACCCCACCACTGCTGCCAACTTTTCTCTGAGTTCTCTATCAGCAGGGGTTTCCCTTCTTCTCAACCCCAATCCACATTATTCTCTATCCAGCACTCAACTGTTCTCTCAATAGCACTTGTTTTTCAATTGTTTACTGCTTCTCTCCTTCCCATTTCAATATAATCTCTGTAACAGCAGAGACTGTTTCATTTATTACTATCACCCCCAGCATACAGCACAGAGATTTCCACAGCAAGCACGTGATAATACCTATGAATGAATAAATAAATGAATGGATGGTCAATGTCAGTGCTGTTAATCTACATCTATAGAGAATGAAACTTTCTTTCCTTAAGCTTTCAGTATCCTTGCATACAATCTTCCATCAATCTAAAAGATTTATTCTAATTTGCATTAAAAGTTATGATTATTTTTTAAATCTTTAAGATAATTCATATAATCTTTATGTTCAGAAATTTTATTAAGCACACAAATAAAAATATCTAATCCATATATTTTATAAGAAAATAGGCAATGATTTACAGTTCCTAGTTTTTATACTTCATAAAAATTTAGAAAAGAATAAAAAATAGATTCTAACGATAAATAAATAAATAAATTAGAGGTACCACAGTTGGTCACAGAGGCTGTAAAAACTCTCCTTGTGGCTTTGAGAGCCTTGTTTACTGCTCACTGGTCGCTATGACAATGCTACCATAAATAACCCCAGATAGATTACTATGTATAATCACAGAAGACATGCATATGCATGAGTCACCTATCAGCTCTCCAATCCCATCATTTCCAATACCTGTCAACATGTCATCAAGGACTCTCTGAGTCTGTGACACAAACAAAATTTATTCTCTCAAAAAATTATGCAGGGCTTCCCTGGTGGCACAGTGGTTAAGCATCCACCTGCCAATGCAGGGGACACAGGTTCGAGCCCTGGCCCAGGAAAATCCCACATGCCACAGAGCAACTAAGTCTGTGCGCCACAACCACTGAGCCTGTGCTCTAGAGCCCGCGAGCGCGCTGCAACTAAAGAAAGCCCACGTGCAGTAACGAAGACCCAATGCAGCCAAAAATAAATAAATAAATTTTTTTTAAATCATATTAAAATTCACTCAAAATTGTCTTTCCAACCAATGACAGGTATATGGGGGGCAGTTACTCCTTGTGTATAATCAGATGCTGAAAAACTGTTAACAGGGAATACATTAAAAATAAAATGAGGAATGAATATTATCATAAGGATGAGACAGAGGATAGTGAAATGGCTGTTTCCACGTAATCTGTCTACTCTAGCCCTTCTCATAAGGGCATCTCACACATTAAGAAGGGACAAGAAAGCAAGCAATTAAACATGTCATCCCCCTTTCCCTTTAGTGTTTAATTTGTAACAACTTTCCATTTCCTTCTAAATGAGAGTTGATTATTCAAGGGAATGCTGGCTGCATTGTACATGACTTTGACTTGGGCCCAGACTACCATTAATCAGCCAATGTATCAACACTGAAACTCACAGGTTCAACAAGATGGAAAAGGAACATTTTCACAAGGGTTCAGTGAGGCTGCCTGTGTGAGCATTCCATTCACTGACAGTAACAAGATTAATGAATATAGTCACCTGGATGGTGTGTCCAACATTACCCTCAAGCTGATTTTCAAATACTGCTAATCAAGGAGCCAAAAATCACAAAATGAAACATATCATATCTAATGTCTATATAGCAACAGACTTTGTCTATTAGGAAATGTGGGAAATGCTTCATGTTTTACTTCTTAATTTTTCAGGTCTTCATTATAAGGGGTGGCTACCCTAACTGCCTTTGTGATGTAAATCTATTTTGACTATTAGCTCTGACCTTCTTAAGGAGCTCCCAAATTTTCCCATGTCTGCTCCTTTTGCTCACAGAACTCCATGATCAGTATTTATAACCCAAGAAGTATTAAGCCAAGTGGCCATTTTCCTTCAAGGTTATCCAGTTACTCAAAGAATGCACTTAGCTCTCTCGTCTCCCACCACACCCCCTCCTATGGCCTTGTCTCCAGACTCACATAGCTGCTCATCTTCCCTTTAACACACTGTGTGACTCTGTGAGCTGCTCACTGTATTAATCTACTCAGGCCACCACAACAAAATGCCATAGGCTGGGTGGCTTAAAGAACAGAAATTTACTTTCTCACTTTCTGGAGGCAAAAAGTCCAAAATCAAGGTGTCAGAAAATTCAGATTCTTGTGAGAGCTCTCTTCCCAGCTTGCAGATGACTGCCTTCTTGCTGTGCCCTCAAATGAATTTATTCTGTGAGCACACGGACAGAAAGAGAGCTCCAGTGTCTCTTTCATTTCCTATAAAGACACCTGTCCTATAAAAGTCCCACCCTCTGACCTCAGTTGACCTTAATTACTTCCTTAAAGGCCCTATATTCAAATATAGTCACGTGGGGGGTTAGGGCTTCAACATATGAATTTGGTGGGAACACAATTTAGTGGATAACACTCATGTGCTACCACCAACCCAGAAAGTTCTTTCCTCTCTTTCTCCCTGAGAGACATTCCACTCAAGCCTCCAGATTCTGCCTAAATGTTATCATCTCCAAGAAACCTTCTCCAATTCCATTCAGGAATAATTTATTACCATGATGCCATTTCATTTTCCCTTATATTATTTCTTGTTAGTAGCTTATATGCCTCTCTTCACTAATATACTATGAATTCCTTGGAAACAAGGACTCTATCAGACTCATTGTACATTGCCCATAACACCCAGCACAGCCTTCTGTGTCACAGTCATTCACTCTTTCTGTTTCTGTAGTGTCTAGCACGTGACTATACACAATAGGCACTCAATAAAGGAATAAATGAACTTTCTTTTTCTTTCTGCTACTCACACTTTCCCCAATTCCCCTTTAGTCCTTTTTGTCCTCTTTCTGAACTCTCTTCTTTCCCTTTTTCCTTTCCACAACATTAACATCTTTTCAAGCCCCCTAAAAGTATAGTTTGCTCTCTCTTCCCTGATTTCCTCTCCTGTATGCTTTGCAAAAAAAGAAACACAAGAAGAAAGGCTTCAGATATGATTCCCAAAGTCTGCCTGCATCCCAGACCTCTCTGCTGAGTTTCAGTCCTGCATGCCCATATCTCTGCCTGACACCTCTACTGGCTGTCCCACATTCAGCCTAAGTACAACAAGCCATTTACGCATAAGTCACCCCACATCAAATCAGTCTCCAAATCCTACAGATTAGACTGCCTCAACATTTCCCTTTCTGCCACTTCCTTAATTGAGCCTGGTATGCTACTTGCCGGGATGATAACAACAATGGTCGGTGTGAGAGTAAGGCAGTGGTGGTGGTGGTGATGATGACTGATGTTAATGATGATCATGATGACAATTACTTCAGCAACAACTTAATTATTTTGCCCAATGTGGGTCTAGGCTCATTCCCACCACTCCCCTATATTTTCTTTTTGATCCCACCAGTCCAAAAACAACTCCCCAATTACATGTGATATTTCATGCCATGTTTCTATACACTACCCCCCCAGCCAGCAGTATCACCCTCCACCTTCTGGATCCAGTTAATTCTCACTCAGCTTTCAAAACTTAAGTTAAGCTGCCACTTCCTACAGGAAGACTTACAGGATATCCTTTGTAGCCAATGGCACTGCAAGCAATACCTCCCACTTGTGTTGGGATAAAATTTGGAAAGATAAGCTAAGGGTTTTCCTTGCTGACTCCTGACTTTCCTCTTCTGAGTCAGTGGTCTTCACTGCCCCAAGAAAAGGAATGTACACACACACACACACACACACACACACACACACACACACACAACAGAAACTAAAGAGTCACCTGACTTTATAAATAGAAATTGGATATCATGTTTTTTCCAATCACAAATTTGAATTATCCAGAGTGTCTGAGAACTTGGGCTAAATTTTAAAAATATAAAACTTCATATTCGATCATATTAGATATCATTTTCCTACTTACATAGAATAAGCAGAGACCCTTGTATATAACTCCTTCTGGGTGAAACAAAGAAATGAATGAATCTCAACTGAGAGTCACTCTAACACCACTAAAATGTTCTTGAAACTGCCATAACTACAGTTAGTCTCAAAATAAGTTTAAAAGCAATAAAATATCTTAAATAGTTGCAAGGTAGTCATGTTTGGGTCACATCCTTCAGAAAAAACCAATAACATATAAGCTTCAGTACGATTGTGAGATCTGCAACTGCCACTGATGACACACATGGCTCCTCGAGCAGTTTCATCAATGTTTATAAGCACTAAATGATGAGACAGATTACCAATACCCAGGGCCTGAAATGTAATCAATACTACAACATAGACACTAGGCTTATTATGTTTCAAAGTGGCCAGGTTTAAAGGGCAACAGCAGAATACTAAAACAGTTCTTTATTTACCTTTGTGGGGAGACATGGAAGAAAGCCTTAACAAATGGGATAAGACACAGCTGCACAAGCAAGAACAAAGTTTGTCTGAGCAGCCCCTCTCGGCTCAAGGGCTGCACTAGACCTAAGAGTTGAGATTTGCTGAAAAACACCAGTGCAGGCAGACCAGCCCACAGCAATGAGGAATGTGGGGGATATGGGTTCTATCTGACTAAGATTTCAAGCTGACCACTCATCACTGTATATAAACTGCCTGATAAAAATGCACCTAAGAGAAAGCTATTCAAGTGTCAAGGATTCTGTGCGGATTTGTTCACCTAGCAATTTATTTTGAAAAAAATCTATATTCTCACTGATTAATAATTGGATTTTTAAAATTTTAATCTACAAATGACTTTCAAAATAACGTTTGATTGTGCTCAGTCTACGTAATCTTTCGCAAATTGATTCTCTAAGGTAGAAGAAGACTAAGAAGCCATGTTGCAAAGAACAACAGACTTCAGTTATGACTACTCAAGCAAGCCAGAAACTAACCTTCTGGGAGCAGAGTGTGGAAACGTTCTCACAGCCTCCATTATATGTGTGAAAAGTACTTGTAAGCCATGCGTCACCTTTCCACACAAAGAGTAAAGAGATCCATATACATTATATAACAAAGGTAAGTTTTAAATGACAGGACTGATTTTCTTATACAATTTACAGTAACTCTCACTGCTTTGTAATTACACTAGGTATACTTTGAATTACAAACCTCAATACCAAACAACCTTAATTTGCATCATGAGCTATAGATTACCAAGTACTTTCATATACATTACCTCAAGTGGTCCTTAAAACATTACCCTGAGATATATTATCTCTAATTTCAGCTGAAGAAATTAAAGTTCAGAAGGTTAAGTCGCTTGCCCAAGGTCATGCAGTTGGTGTAATCTGGGCCAGAGCTTTGCCATAAAATCTAATTGCAG
The DNA here is from genome assembly GCF_011762595.2 of Tursiops truncatus. NCBI lineage: Eukaryota > Metazoa > Chordata > Mammalia > Artiodactyla > Delphinidae > Tursiops > Tursiops truncatus. The sequence continues at coordinate 60,045,205 of NC_047035.1, read as the reverse complement.
CCCTTTTTCCAATGCACCACTGCTGCCTCCATATATATATATGTCTATCCAACAACAGCTGCATGCCCAATACTATGAATCCACCTCTTCAATAAACACTTACCGATCATCTACTCTGTGCTTAGCACTATGTTAAATGCTGGATATTCACATCCGCAGATTCAACCAACCACAGATGGAATTCTGGTTGGTTGAATCCCTAGGTTCAGAATCCGCAGATCTGGAGGGCTGACTGCAGTATGCCATTTCACATAATGGAGCATCCTCAGATTTCGGTATCCACAGGGGGTTTGGAACTAGTTCCCCACAGGTACTAGGAAACTGTAATGATGAGTCCCATAAACAAGGACCACAGCTGTTCTCCAGGCTAACTGCGAAGCACTACCTCATCAGAGAAAATATTACATAACTTTTTAGGCACTTGGACTCAAAATATTGGGTACTTTTCTTCATGCTAAAAAGTGTATTACAGAATGTAATCTGTCTAGGGTAGTCTGAAAAAGGGTTTTTCCCAACATGTATAAACGTGGGCATTTATAAGATTTTTACATAAAATTAATAAATAATAAATTCAAGCCAAAAAGTCCTGGACATCCAAAGATTACTCAGAGAGGGGAGCTTCAAGATGGCGGAAGAGTAAGACGTGGAGATCACCTTCCTCCCCACAAATACATCAGAAATACATCTACATGTGGAACAACTCCTACAGAAGACCTACTGAACGCTGGCATAAGACCTCAGACTTCCCAAAAGTCAAGAAACTCCCCACGTACCTGGGTAGGGCAAAAGAAAAAAGGAAAAACAGAGACAAAAAAATAGGGACAGGACCTGCTCCTCTGCGAGGGAGCCGTGAAGGAGGAAAGGTTTCCACACACTAGGAAGCTCCTTCGCAGGCGGAGACTGCAGGTGGCGGAGGGGGGAAGCTTCGGAGTCGAGGAGGAGAGCACAGCAACAAGGTGCGGAGGGCAAAGCAGAGAGATTCCCGCACAGAGGATCGGTGCCAACTGGCACTCACCAGCCCGAGAGGCTTGTCTGCTCACCCGCAGGGGAGGGCGGGGCTGGGAGCTGAGGCTCGGGATTCGGTCGGATCCCAGGGAGAGGACTGGGGTTGGCTGCGTGAACATAGCCTGAAGGGGGCTACTGCGCCATGGCTAGCCGGGAGGGAGTCCGGGAAAAGGCTGGAGCTGCCGAAGAGACAAGAGACTTTTCCTTGCCTCTCTTGTTTCCTGGTGCCTGAGGAGAAGGGATTAAGAGCACTGCTTAAAGGAGTTCCAGAGACGGGCGCTAGCCGCTGCTATCAGCACAGACCCCAGAGATGGGCATGAGACGCTAAGGCTGCTGCTGCTGCCACCAAGAAGCCTGTGTGCGAGCACAGGTCACTCTCCACACCTCCCCTCCCGGGAGTCTGTGCAGCCCGCCACTGTCAGGGTCCCGTGATCCAGGGACAACTTCCCCGGAAGAACACACGACACCTCAGGCTGGTGCAACGTAACACCGGCCTCTGCCAATGCAGGCTCGCCCCCCATCCGTACCCCTCCAGTCTGAGTGAGCCAGAGCCCCTGAAGCAGCGGCTCCTTTAACCCCGTCCTGTCTGAGCAAAGAATAGACGCCCACGCAGAGGCGGGGGCCAAATCCAAAGGTGAACCCCAGGAGCTGTGCGAACAAGAACAGAAGGGAAATCCCTCCCAGCAGCCTCAGGAGCAGTGGATTAAATCTCCACAATCAACTTGATGTACCCTGCATCAAGACAACGAATCATCCCAAATTGAGGAGGCAGACTTTGGGAGCAACGATATGTATTTCTTTTTCCATTTTTCTCTTTTTGTGAGTGTGTATGTGTATGCTTCTGTGTGTGATTCTGTCTGTATAGCTTTGCTTTTACCATTTGTCCATTTTTTACCATTTGTCTGTCCATTTTTTCTGTTCGTTTTTTTTGCTGTTTTTTTTTAGTATAGTTTTTAGCGCTTGTTATCATTGGTGGATTTGGTTTTTGGTTTGGTTGCTCTCTCTTTCTTTTTTTTAAATTACTTTTTAAAATATTTTTAATAATTTTTTTTCATTATTTATTATAACCTTATTTTATTTTATTATATTTTACCTTCTTTCTTTCTTTCTTTTTCTTTTTTTCTCCCTTTTATTCCAAGCCATGTGGATGACAGGCTTTTGGTGCTCCAGCCAGGCATCAGGGCTGTGCCTCCAAGGTGGGAGAGCCAAAAATAGGGCATTGGTTCACAGGAGACCTCCCAGCTCTATGTAATATCAAACGGTGAAAATCTCCCAGAGATCTCCATCTCAACGCCAAGACCCACCTCCACTCAACGACTAGTAAGCTACAGTGCTGGACACCCTACCCTATGCCAAACAACAAGCAAGACAGGAACACAACCCCACCCATTAGCAGAGAGGCGGCCTAAAATCATAATAAGGCCACAGACACCCCAAAACACACCACCAGACGTGGACCTACCCACCAGAAAGACAAGATCCAGCTTCATCCACCAGAACACAGGCACTAGTCCCCTCCACCAGGAAGGCTACACAACACACTGAACCAACCTTAGCCACTGGGGGCAGACACCAAAAACAACGGGAATTATGAACCTGCAGCCTGCAAAAAGGAGACCCCAAACACAGTAAGATAAGCAAAATGAGAAGACAGAGAAACACACAGCAGATGAAGGAGCAAGGTAAAAACACACCAGACCTAACAAATGAAGAGGAAATAGGCAGTCTACCTAAAAAAGAATTCAGAATAATGATAGTAAAGATGATCCAAAATCTTGGAAATAGGATGGAGAAAATACAAGAAATGCTTAACAAGGACCTAGAAGCACTAAAGACCAAGAAAACACAGATGGACAACACAATAAATTGAATTAAATATTCTCTACAAGGGATCAATAGCAGAATAACTGAGGCAGAAGAACGGATAAGTGACCTAGAAGATAAAATAGTGGAAATAACTACTGCAGAGCAGAATAAAGACAAAAGAATGAAAATAATTGAGGACAGTCTCAGAGATCTCTGGGACAACATTAAACGCACCAACATTTGAATTATAGGGGTTCCAGAAGAAGAAGAGAAAAAGAAAGGGACTGAGAAAATATTTGAACAGATTATAGGTGAAAACTTCCCTAACATAGGAAAGGTAATAGTTAAGGAAGCACAGAGAGTCCCATACAGGATAAATCCAAGTAGAAACACGCCAAGACACATATTAATAAAACTATCAAAAATTAAATACAAAGAAAAAATATTAAAGGCAGCAAGGGAAAAGCAACAAATAACACACAAGGGAATCCCCATAACGTTAACAGCTGATCTTTCAGCAGAAACTCTGCAAGCCAGAAGGGACTGGAAGGACATATCTGAAGTGATGAAGGGGAAAAAATTACAACGAGGATTACTCTACCCAGCAAGGAACTCATTCAGATTTAACGGAGAAATTAAAACCTTTACAGACAAGCAAAAGCTAAGAGAATTCAGGACCACCAAACCAGCTGTACAACAAATGCTAAAGGAACTTCTCTAGGCAGGAAACACAAGAGAAGGAAAAGACCTACAATAACAAACCCAAAACAATTAAGAAAATGGTAATAGGAACATACAAATTGATAATTACCTTAAATGTAAATGGATTAAATACTGCAACCAAAAGACACAGACTGGCTGAATGGATACAAAAACAAGACCCATACATATGCTGTCTACAGGAGGCCCACTTCAGACCTAGGGACACATAGAGACTGAAAGTGAGCAGATGGAAAAAGATATTCCATGCAAATGGAAATCAAAAGAAAGCTGGAGTAGCAATTCTCATATATCAGACAAAATAGACTTTAAAATAAAGACTATTAGAAGAGACAAAGAAGGACACTACATAATGATCAAGGGATCGATCCAAGAAGAAGATATAACAATTGTAAATATTTATGCACCCAACATAGAAGCACCTCAATACATAAGGCAACTGCTAACAGCCATAAAAGGGGAAATCGACAGTAACACAATCACAGTAGGGGACTTTAACACCCCACTTTCACCAATGGACAGATCATCCAAAATGAAAACAAACAAGGAAACACAAGCTTTAAATGATACATTAAACAAGATGGACTTAATTGATATTTATAGGACATTCCATCTAAAAACAACATTATACACTCTCTTCTCAAGTGCTCATGGAACATTCTCCAGGATACATCATATCTTGGGTCACAAATCAACCCTTGGTAAATCTAAGAAAATTGAAATCATATCAAGTATCTTCTCTGACCATAATGCTATAAGACACGATATCAATTACAGGAAAAATCTGTAAAAAATACAAACACATGGAGGCTAAACAATACACTACTTAATAACCAAGAGATCACTGAAGAAGTCAAAGAGGAAATCAAAAAATACCTACAAACAAATGACAATGAAAACACAACAACCCAAAACCTATGGGATGCAGCAAAAGCACTTCTAAGAGGGAAGTTTATACCAAAACAATCCTACCTTAAGAAACAAGAAACATCTCAAATAAACAACCTAACCTTACATCTAAAGCATTTAGAGAAAAAAAAAAAAAACCAAAGTTAGCAGAAGGAAAGAAATCATAAAGATCAGAAATAAATGAAAAAGGAATGAAGGAAATGATAGCAAAGATGAATAAAACTAAAAGCTGGTTCTTTGAGAAGATAAACAAAATTGATAAACCACTAGGCAGACTCATCAAGAAAAAAAGGGAGAAGACTCAAATCAATAGAATTAGAAATGAAAAAGGAAGAGTAACAACTGCCGAGATACAAAGGATCATGAGAGATTACTACAAGCAGCTATATGCCAATAAAATGGACAAGCTGGAAGGACTGGACAAATTCTCAGAAATGCACAACCTGCCAAGACTGAACCAGGAAAAATTGAAAATATGAACAGACCAATCAAAAGTACTGAAATTGAAACTGTGATTAAAAATCTTCCAACAAACAAAAGCCCAGGACCTGATGGCTTCAAAGGCGAATTCTATCAAACATTTAGAGAAGAGCTAACACCTATCCTTCTCAAACTTTTCCAAACTACAGCAGAGGGAGGAACACTCCCAAACTCATTCTATGAGGCCACCATCACCCTGATACCAAAACCAAAGATGTTCACAAAGAACGAAAACTACATGCCAATATCACTGATGAACACAGATGCAAAAATCCTGAACAAAATACTAGCAAACAGAATCCAACAGCATATTAGAAGTATCATACACCATGATCCAGTGGGGTTTATTCCAGGAATGAAAGGATTCTTAGTATATGCAAACCAATCAATGTGATACACCATATTAACAAATTGGAGGAAAACCATATGGTCATCTCAATAGATGCAGAGAAAGCTTTCAACAAAATTCAACGCCCATTTATGATAAAAACCCTCCAGAAAGTTGGCATAGAGGGAACTTTCCTCAACATAATAAAGGCCATATATGACAAACCCACAGCCAACATCATCCTCAATGGTGAAAAACTGAAAGCATTTCCACTAAGATCAGGAACAAGACAAGGTTGCCCACTCTCACCACTCTTATTCAACATAGTTTTGGAAGTTTTAGCCACAGCAATTAGAGAAGAAAAAGAAATGAAAGGAATCCAAATCGAAAAAGAAGAAGTAAAGCTGTCACTGTTTGCCGATGACATGACACTATAGATACAGAATCCTAAAGATGCTACCAGAAAACTATTAGAGCTAATCAATGAATTTGGTAAAGTAGCACAATACAAAATTTATACACAGAAATCTCTTGCATTCCTATTCACTAATGATGAAAAATCTGAGAGTGAAAATAAGCAAGCACTCATATTTACCACTGCAACAAGAATAATAAAATACCTAGGAATAAACCTACCTAAGGAGACAAAAGACCTGTATGCAGAAAACTATAAGACACTGATGAAAGAAATTAAACATGATACAAACAGATGGAGAGATATACCATGTTCTTCGACTGGAAGAAACTACATTGTGAAAATGAGTATACTACCCAAAGCAACCTACAGATTCAATACAATCCTATCAAACTAACAATGGCATTTTTCACAGAACTAGAACAAAAAATTTCACAATTTGTATGGAAACGCAAAAGACCCAGAATAGGCAAAGCAATCTTGTGAAAGAAAAACGGAGCTGGAGGAATCAGGCTGCGTGACTTCAGACTATACTACGAAGCTACAGCAATCAAGACAGTATGGTACTGGCACAAAAACAGAAATATAGATCAATGGAACAGGATAGAAAGCCCAGAGATAAACCCACGCACATATGGTCACCTTATCTTTGATAATGGAGGCAAGAATATACAGTGGAGAAAAGACATCCTCTTCAATAAGTGGTGCTAGGAAAACTGGACAGCTACATGTAAAGGAATGAAATTAGAACACTCCCTAACACCATACACAAAAATAAACTCCAAATGGATTAAAGACCTAAATTTAAGGCCAGACACTATCAAACTGTTAGAGGAAAACATAGGCAAAACACTCTATGACATAAATGACAGCAAGATCCTTTTTGACCCACCTCTTAGAAAAATGGAAATAAAAACAAAAATAAACAAACGGGACCTAATGAAACTTAAACACTTTTGCACAGCAAAGGAAACCATAAACAAGACTAAAAGACAACCCTCAGAATGGGAGAAAATATTTGCAAATGAAGCAACTGACAAAGGATTAATCTCCAGAATATATAAGCAGCTCATGCAGCTCAATATCAAAAACACAAACAACCCAATCCAAAAATGGGCAGAATACCTGAACAGACATTTCTCCAAAGAAGATATACAGATTGCCAACAAACACATGAAAGAATGCTCAACATCATTAATTATTAGAGAAATGCCAATCAAAACTACAATGAGATATCATCTCACACGAGTCAAAATGGCCATCATCAGAAAATCTACAAACAACAAATGCTGGAGAGGGTGTGGAGAAAAGGGAACCCTCTTGCACTGTTGGTGGGAATGTAAATTGATAACAGCCACTATGGAGAACAGTATGGAGGTTCCTTGAAAAACTAAAAATAAAACTCCCATACCACCCAGCAATCCCACTACTGGGCATATATCCTGAGAAAACCATAATTCAAAAAGAGTCATGCACCACAATGTTCATTGCAGCTCTATTTACAATAACATGGAAGCAACCTAGGTGTCCATCAACAGATGAATGGATAAAGAAGATGTGGCACCTACATACAATGGAATATTCCTCAGCCATAAAAAGAAATGAAATTGAGTTATTTGTAGTGAGGTGGATGGACCTAGAATCTGTCATACAGAGTGAAGTAAGTCAGAAAGAGAAAAACAAATACCGTACGGCAACACATATATATGGAATCTAAAAAACAAAAAAAGAAACGGTCATGAAGAACCTAGGGGCAAGATGGGAATAAAGACGCAGACCTACTAGAGAACGGACTTGAGGATACAGGGAGGGGGACGGGTAAGCTGGGACAAAGTGAGAGAGTGGCATGGACATATATACACTACCAAATGTAAAACAGATAGCTAGTGGGAAGCAGCCGCATAGCACAGGGAGATCAGCTAGGTGTTTTGTGACCACCTAGAGGGGTGGAATAAGGAGGGTGGGAGGGAGGGAGACGCAAGAGGGAAGAGATATGGGGATATATGTATATGTATAACGGATTCACTTTGTTATAAAGCAAACACCATTGTAAAGCAATTATACTCCAATAAGGATGTTAAAAAAACAAAACAAAGATGACTCAGATAACTCCACTGACCCCTCAGAGACACACAATCTACTAGGAAGACAGTGACATCATCAGCCTTATCAAAAGAGCTAACTTTTTTTTGTATTAACTGTGTGCCAGGCACTGTTCAATGCACTTTACAAGTATTAATTTAATCTCATAAAACTCTATGAGTTGGGTAATATTAATATCTGCATTCTACACACAGATAAGGAAACCAAGGCAAAACAAAACTGACACAAACAATGCTAAGTAGTAAAAAGAATAGTTTGGTGTTAAAAACAGTGTTAAAGAAATTTCAGCAAAGTAGATCCTATTTGAGCTGAGCTGCAAAAGATGAGCTGCGCTATGAAAGGTAGAAAGGAAGACATTTCCAGTGGCAAAGCTGAAGTGTTAGCAAGGCTGGAGAGCTACCTCAAATGTGTTTCAAGCTCTTTGGCCTCCCTGTCTTTCTGCTATTCCTTAGCTAGGATTCTCTTCCCTCTTATCCAACTTAGTATATCCACCAGGGCTTACTGGTTAATTGGGCATGGTTGGAAAGAAGAACAAAGTCAAGGATAACTCAAAAATATTTGACTAAAACAACAAGAAAGATGGAGCTGCTATTAACTGAAAAGAAGACTATAGGAAGTTAAGGAAAGTTGAAACAAACAAAAAAAAAAGGGAAGCCAAAGCTGTGCACCCTACACAGGGAGCTTCTGTCTAGAGAAAAATAAGTCTTTTTTCTAATCTGCATAAAACAAATGTATAGCAGCCCTAGGAAAAATCAAGAGTTTGGTTTCAGGCATGTTAAGGTATTTATTAGACATCCAAGTAAATCTGTCAAGTAAGCAATTGAATACACAAATCTGGAGTTCCCTGAACAGGTCCAGAAAGGAAATATAATTTAGGAGCTGCAAGCTTAATTATACTACTTAAAACCATGAGACTGGATAAGTGGAGAGGAGAGGGAAAACATAAAGGAGAGATCTAAGGACTGAGGTATAGAGTATCCAGTGTTAAGAGATCAGAATGATGAAGAGGAACCAGCAAAGATGACCAAGAAAGAATAATGAAGTATCCCAGAAAATTAAAGAAAGAGTGATGTCAAATACTGCTGACTGATCAAGTAAGATAAGGACTGAGAAGTGACCACTGAAGTTAGCAATATGGCAGTCACTGGTGACTGACAAGAGCAGTTCTGGGGAATATTAAGGGAGAAAGCTTGATCTGATTGAGTTTAAGAGAGAATGGGAAGTGAGGAATTGCAGACAGAAAGAAGAAACAACTCTTTAGAAGTTCTGTAAAGGAAAGCATAAATAATGGAGCAGTTGCTGGCAGTGGTATTAACTACCATTATTTTGTTGTTGTTGTTGTTTTAAGTTGGGAGAAACAGTTGCCGGTCTGTACACTAATGCAAGCAATCCAGTAGCGGAAAGGGAAATGATGATGCAGAAGAAAGAGGACAGAAATAGTGGAGCAATGTCCTTGAGTAGATATAAAAGATGGGATCTAGGGCACAAGTGGGATGATTGCCACAGCTAAAAGCACAGACAGTTCCTCCATAATAATGGGAGGAAAGGCAGACTACGGGGCACTGACGCAGGTAGGCAGGTAGAAGTAGTGATGGGAATGTGGCATATCTATTCTGATTATTGTATTTTCTCGGAGAAATGGAAAGGAAAGTCACCATCTGAGAATGAAGACTGCAAAATACTGTAAGCATTGTTGGCCAAAAAAACACTAAAGTCTGACATACCAAAAAGAAGGAGTTGTCAATGATGTGAAACAACAGAAATCTGCATACACTACAGGGCATGAAAACTGGTAGAATCACTTGGAAAAGAGTGTGATAATATTCAGTAAAGGCAAAGGTATTCATATCCTGTGATCCAGCAATGCCATTCCTAGTTATCTGTCCTATAGAAATGTGTGCATATGTAACCGTGGCCCCTGTACAAGAATAATTATGGCACGATTGCTCTTATGGTAGGTAGTAAAATTATTCAAAAATAAATAAATAAACAACAACCAATCATCAACATAGTGGTTACCATTAAGAAGAAGGAAGGGGCTGTGACCATGAATGAACATACTAAAAGATTCTCAAGTACCAGCAATGTCCTATTTCTTAATCTGGATGATTTGGTAATCTGTACATATATATTTTATGCACTTTTATACACTGTTCAATTTCAAAATTAAAAAACGTTTTTAATCCCTTAGTCTTGCCACTTTTGATTTATAACTGTCTCACTGGGTAAATATTACATCAATTCAAGATTCTCCCACTCCCCTCCATCTTCCTTCTCCTCTGATGACAACATAATTTCCCAAGGGCGTTACAAGAAATCTTGGCAGCTGAAGAAAGACATCTGGTCCACTAGCATCTATGGTACAGCTCACCCCACCTGGTCACAGGGCATCACACACTGGCGTCTGATAAATAATGTGTTCAATTCCTGCCTCAACTCCAATCCAGTCTCAAAGACAGCACATTCTGAATTTTCCTCATTCAGACCCAGGCCCTCTTTCAGCCTACCAGTCCTCTCAGCACTTTTGCATGGCCCTGCAGGTTCAGAAAATCTGAACATAAGGACTAAGTGAGGCTGCCCCAGGCTTACCCACTTCTTCATCCTTTGCTTTCCATCTTCCTGCACCGTGCTTTCGGAAATAAGGCACAAATCTTCATGTTCTGGGCATCTCCCTATAAATATCCACATCTTGCATCCCCCCTATTTTCTAGAAAACTCTCAAATCCCTGGTGTTTCCTATTACCTTTAATTCTGTCCAGTTTTGCTTCATCTACTTTGAAGTTCTGCTATTAGGTACACACTTATTTATGACTGTTACATTTTTCTCATGTATTAACCTTTTTAACACTATGGAATCCCCTTTATCTCTTATAATAACCTTTGTCTCAAAGCCTAATTTATCTGATATTAAAACAGTTTACTCAGCTTTCTTATGGTTATAGTTCACATGGTATATCTTTTTCCATTCATTTATTTTCAACCTAATTTAATATTGCCCTGCAGTTCTGTGAGTCTCTGCTCCCTTTTTTTTAATCTTTTTCTCTCTGTCCTTCAGATTAGATCATTTCTATTGCTCTATCCTAAAGTTCATTGACTTTTACTTCTGTCATTTTTAATCAACTATTAAGCCCATTCAGTGAATTTTTATTTCAGGTATTATATTTGTGAGTTCTAAAATTTATATCCTGTTCTTTTTTGTAATTTCAATTTATTTGCTGAGCTATCCTTATTTACTATAGAAGTATCTTCCTTTATATTCTTTTCAAGGTTATACTCACTACTTTAAAATATTTGTTTGCTAAATCCAACATCTAGCTACCTTGGGGTCAGCTCTGTATGGGTCACATTTTCTTGTTTCTTCATGTCTAGTAATTTTGAATTCACCTGGACATGATAAATGATAAATTATAGAGACTCTGGATTCTGTTATGTTTCTCCAGAGAGATTTATTTTTGTTTGTTTTGGCAAAAAGTTACCTAGGCTGAACTCAAACTCGAAACTCTGAAATCTCAGCTCAGCTCTCTTATTTAGCCTTTGCTGGGAAGCTTAGAGTCATCATGCATATGTGTCATTCAGGGCCCATCTAGATATTTGGGCAATTGTACAAAGAATTTGGGGCTCCCTCTCTGTCGCTCTCTCTTTTCCTGCACTCCTCCCTTACTTTTCAGCTGCGATGGTCACCTCAAATCCTATACTCAGTATAGGTTTTACTCTCTATGGTTTGGTTTCCTAGTGTGCCAGCTGGGACTTACCGCCAGGCTAAAATCTATAAGAAACTGGAAACCCACCCAGTGCTGCTCCCTTACTCTAAATGTCCATATAAAATATATACAAATATGCCTACTTTGGTTTGCTCTTTAATGCCTTCAGATGGTTGTGTTTTCCATTTTATGCAGTGTTTATAGTTATTTGTGGAAGGGTTATTCTGACAGGAGCTTCTAAGCCATTACCAGAAGCAGAACCTAGCACCTACTATTAAAATCCAGGAATTTTGTATCTATTGCCTCTGGTGTTATTGTTGTTGTTTTAAATCTTGACAGAGTCATGAAGAACCTAGGGGCAAGATGGGAATAAAGACACAGACCTACTAGAGAATGAACTTGAGGATATGGGGAGGGGGAAGGGTAAGCTGGGACAAAATGAGAGAGTGGCATGGACATATATACACTACCAAACTTAAAATAGATAGCTAGTGGGAAGCAGCCGCATAGCACAGGGAGATCAGCTTGGTGCTTTGTGACCACCTAGAAGGGTGGGATAGGGAGGGTGGGAGGGAGGGAGACGCAAGAGAGAAGAGATATGGGAACATATGTATAACTGATTCACTTTGTTATAAAGCAGAAACTAACACACCATTGTAAAGCAATTATACTCCAATAAAGATGTTAAAAAAAAAAATCTTGACAGAAACTCAATGAAGTCTTTCTCTCTCTCTGTGCTTTTTCGTATCCTTCCTTCCCTGGGACTATAGGATTCAACCTCACTGCCTAATTTTAATGCTGAAAGGGCTAAAGGAAATAAGAAAGGGAACTATGCATATATCCCTCTGTAAGTGCAGATATCTTATGGAAGAGGTAACATATTAAAATCATCCTTTGAACAAATCAGGTTGCTGGCCTAGGAGGTCCTGAAGAAGAATCCATGAGGAGAGAGTACAAAGGAGATGAAAACATCCAGAACTGGGTGAGAGACAGATCTGGGTGAAGCCCCTTAGTGAGGTGTGAGATGGGGAGAAAAGGCTGACCTCTCATAGATGAAGGGGGGCCCCAAAGACAGCTTAGAGCCCAAGAAAACGGAGAATCCCTAAATTTCAGAATTATAGCCTCATGACATTTTAAACCTAAAAGATACTTATCAGATCATCTAAATCCAAAAGCCTTATTCTGGAGACAAGGAAACTGAGTCTCACATTTTGCCTGCCTCATAATTTAGTCAAGGTGCCCATACCCCCTCAGCACAGGGTTGGTACTATCCTATTCTTTTTAACAACAGCCTGGGGCCTGTTCACATTTGTGTTTTGACTAATCACTGTTCCGTATGATAGCTTTAGGTCTGAGCTACTCAATTCATTCTTAAACATGCCAGAGAATTCTAATATAGAGCTTTTTGTTCTTTCTCTGTATATCTCGGAGTTTTAATCACAGCAGAGTCAATTGAGGCTTTTTTTATGACTGCATAGAATACATCAGGCTCCAACTCTCTTTTCTAATTATGATAAAGCCATGTGGCCTCTCATGGATTGCTTGGTGTAGTGTCCAGGTATAGATGGCTCACAGGATTTTATAAAGATTAATTCAGATTAGCTCATAAATTTATTGAAGGAGGTATCTATTAGGTGTTCCTGTCGGTCTGTGTGACTGCTATTGACAATAATAAAATGATATGAGTTTCAAACTCCCTTGTCCCATGATGCCTTCAGATTTAATCATTAGTCAGAATCTGCATTCTTCCCTAAGGTATCTTTTTATCATTTCAAATAAGAATGACAAACTGGATCAGTGAATTTAGGAAATTTTATTTCAAATACTACTTTTATTTCCACAGATTTATCCTCTTCTCTCAATATCTGGGTTATAATATAAATTAACATCTTCTGGACAAATTAATATATAACAAGATGAATATTACTGTCTTTTTACTCAAAAGATAGTATGTGCTTCTAATGACATCAGTGGCCAAGTAAAAACAGAGTAAACAATTGTTGACAACCCAAGGTCAAGAGTTGCTCTGGTTTCTTTCAAAATGACGCATTACAGCCCTCTGCTGTTCTGCCAACCAAGAGCCCAAGTAGTAATTTAACAAAGAGCCCCAAAGTGTCCAGTGTAACCAAAGAGTAACCTAGCTTTGGGGGAGAATAAACATTAAGTAATAGGGTTTGTTTTTATTTCCTTCCCTTAAATAAAAAATAGAAATGTTAACATTCTTTTAAAAATCTACAAATATTCACCACATTATTTTTGAGGCTGTAATTATATAGCCCAAAATTCAGCCCTTGGAAATACAAAAACAGCGCCATTTCTTAAGCAACTACTATGTGTAGAGCCAAACAGCAGATGCCATGTTATGTCTCACCCACTGGGGACCTGAGGGTCTCTTCTAATATCCTAGGGGTCATTTATCTTCTTTTTAAGATTTTTGGGTTTAATACTAAGATCCTCACGAAGAATATTTTCTGCAGTCCCAGATTACTGCTGTTATTTGCAGTGACAAGCCTGATAACCTCCACAATATACGATCAGAATTCATATATAAATAAAATATATAAATAAGAAAAATAAGATAAAAAAAGATCCAGATCATTTTTAAACAAAAGATAAATCATTTATTATTTCTCAACAACCACCTATGCAAATATACTACAGAATAAATGATATCTGATTAGGCAAATTCACAAAATCAATAACAACAAACTCCCACTAGGCTATGAGACAACATCTCAGACACCTCTATCAAGATCCCATGCATGGGCCCAGTTTCAGTGGTCAACACAATAAGCAGGAGCAGGAAGAAGAGGTAAAAGAAACATCCTTTTGATCTTTTCACAATATCTCTTCTACTCCGCTATGTTTTTATTTCCCCACCATGTCCCTGGCAGTTACTGGATTCTATCTTCCTTAGCCTGGAGAAAATAAACAATGCCAGCTCCCTTTAGCCTCCAGACAACTTTATCCTATCTGAATGTAACTGGTGTGTAATATTAGTGGACACACTTATACCAACTTATTTTTTGTTGCTATCCTCAGGCTTAAAAACCTCCTCTCTCACTAATTATTGAATGTACTCATTCGATGAACAAATATTTTGATGCCTGCTGGGTGTCAGGCAACATAGAAAAGCAGGACTGAACTAGACAAAGAAGGGGACAGGCATTCTAGGCAGAAGATACCCATTAAAAAGAGACTCTGCAGCAAGAAAAAGAGATTCCATCATATAAGGACTTATTATTTTAGTGGTAACTTGTAATTCAGCCCGTTATTGCTAACCCTTAAAAATTAACCCATCAAGCTAATTTTCAAGAAAAAAAGGGACAACCACATAGTATGGTAGTAACCAGGTAAGTGATTGTCAGTGCGATAGTACCAGATGGTCATACGGAAAATGCATTTTTGCATATATGCCTCAGTGGGGTTAATAGTGTAAGTGACAGGCAAGTAAAGTGCAAACGACAGGTAAAAACAGTGCTCTCAATATGGTTTTTAAGATTATACTTTATATAATTTTGAAGTTCTTCAGAAACTAATACTCTGACTAAAATGCTTGAATAGATAAATTATCATCACTAAGATACATGTCATTTTTGGTCTTAATGATGCTTTAGTAACAAAATAAAAAATCTGTTTTTGTGTATCTTAATTCCTTGAGTTTTTTACTGAACTAATACTTCTTGAAACAAAATGAAAAATATAGGGCTTCCCTGGTGGCGCAGTGGTTGAGAGTCCACCTGCCAATGCAGGGGACACGGGTTTGTGCCCCGGTCCAGGAAGATCCCACATGCCGTGGAGCGGCTAGGCCCATGAGCCACAGCCGCTGAGCCTGCGCGTCCGGAGCCTGTGCTCTGCAACGGGAGAGGCCACAACAGTGAGAGGCCCGTGTAACGCAAAAAAAAAAAAAAAAATATATATATATATATATATATATATATATATATATATATAAGCTGAGGTCCATACTTGGTTAGACTGGAAAAGAAAACATTTGCTTATAGTTTAGCACTATAATTATATTTTTTAACACACAAAATGTCCCTGAGGGTTTTACTTCAGAAATAATCCCCTGGGAGTCTACCTCAAGACATTAATATATCTATATATACAAAATGTATTAATACAAATATGTAATATCTTAAGCTTTAAACAAAGTAAATTTATTTCCTTTTTTAAAATGAGTTTTTACATTATGCCACAAAATAGCATTATGAGTACAATATTTAATATCAAACTTAAATATAAAAAATTCAAAACTACCTCAAATGCATTCCCTTAAGAGTAAATAAAACAGAAAAATATAATAACCAGATGAAGGTGCTATCAAGATTATGAGCACCCCTGTGGAAAAATAAAGAATGCCACCTGATTTCGGATAAAATCAAAAATACATTCATAGTTTAGCTCTTCCTACTATAGTTTTCTAAAAACAACTGAAAAGGAGAAGGGAAGACAGGCATTTCCAGAAGACCCACCTTATGCAGGCACTGCAATGGGCTCTGGGGATGCAGCAGGGAACAAAACATACCTTCCCTGCCCTTACAAAATTTACATGAGACAGATGAGAACTGAGAAAAGATAGTTTTCCTATATTGTCTCTCTTCCCTCTCAAGCTCCCTGTAGCTTCCTTCCAGCATAAGGAAGAGAAATGCATCAGAAATTCCCTTTAATGCCTTTTCATTTTCTACAGAGTTCCAGCTCTCTGACCTGGTTTTCCAGGCCTTCCTCAGGCTGTTCCCAACCCACAACTGCAATCTCATCTCTCCCACTTTCTCACATGCATGTTTTTCTGTCCGGTTTATCTATTCACTATTTCAAGATGCTGTGTTTACTTTTAGTCAAAATAACTCACTGAATCCTTGAATATCTTCTCTTCTTTCAAGGGCAACTGGAAGGGCTCCCTTTGTGGACAGTCCTGTCCTAGGCCTAATAAAGATCTACAGAATGAAGCAGACATGTTCCCTGACCTTGAGGAGCTGCTGGGAAAATGAGGAGAAATGGGCAGAGTTGATCTCTTTGCATTAGCTGTCTTCATGATCAATATCTGTCTCCATTGAATCGATTTTATGGAGCCTCAAACTAGTGGTTAAAAGGCCAGACTGAATATTCCAACCATGCCATGTATGTCCATTCATATTTTCCATGTTGGCTGGGCCATTCTGAGTGGTACCATTACTGGGGTTAAATATATAGAAGCCACCTTTGAAATGAATTATTATTCTTCATAATTTTTTTCAATATGAAGTAAACACAAAGACTTTGTTATGACTTAAAAAAGGAGTCAGGAACTATAGCCCAGAGACAATAATTATAAGACCTAGATAAGATTTCTTAAACTTTCATAATGTCATTTACTTTTGTCACTCTCCATAGTAATTAACAACAAAAACATTAAAAGAAACAACAAAAAGGCTCTGATTTTTCTTTATCTTTGGGAACTAGGGGTGAGTAGGTCCTAATCTAAAGTAGGCATTTGGTTGTTTCATCATGATTTATAACACTGTGGCCTGCAGGGAAAGAGCTGGGGAGGTGAACACCCCAACTTCTTTCCCTCCAACCTCCTGCCAAGGCTGAACCAAACCAGAAGTCAAAAGTCAGACGAGCACACTGAAGTACTTCTAGAGGTCACACTGCTGGGACGTGGAGCAGACGGAGAAGAGTTGAAAGCAGGTCCAGAGGGGCAAACACAGGCTATCTAGCCAGAAGACCTGAAAACCTTTAAAATTAGACTCCAGAAAATTCTTGTGCTCAGATGCAGTTTAGGAAATGTTATGCTACATTAAAATGGTTAGAAAGATGGGGTCTTGAGTGTCAATGATTCTTCCTCATACACCTAGTACTTCTTTTTTTTAAAGAAATATGGAGGAATTTGAACCACTTACCAAGAAAGACATCGATTAGTTGCAATTGAAGGGAGAAAGATTATTTACTTTAACAACCTACAGCTTGAAAATAACATCCCAATTTTCCAACCTTGAGGCCAGGCGATTTGGCAGATGAAGATGAGTCAGTTATCACAAAGGGATAAATAAACACACCCTAGTCTCTCATTGTCAGTAACAAAGGCTCATGCCTCTGTGATGTAGTGCTCACAGAAACTGTGAATTAATTGAGAAAGAATGGAGAATTGAGCCCAGAAGCTCAGATGAGAACACACACAAATACACAACACCACACAGAAAGAGCAGAAGGAAAATTACTACAACAGCGTGTATCTTCCTCAAAGGAGAGAAGCCCTTATCTCCAAAATTTCCTCTGCTTCCCCTGCCTCAGAAAGTACAAACCACGCATGGACTGAACCAAAGAAGGCGCCGGTGAGTTCAGTGTCATCATTCTGTGAATTAATTTGGCTTTCACATATGGGTTGTTTTTCTAGAATACAGGATTACTACATTATGAAATGCTAATTGTTTCTGCTACCCAGCATGACCTGCCTGGAAGATGAGATGCAAATTAAGACATAATACAATTATGGATGCTCTCACCCTATTCAAATGTATTTTTCTTCTCCAACAGGCTCAGGTAAGTGGCCCTTATTTTAATTTCCAGCATCCTACTCTTAACTCCCAACCCTTGCAGCCTACAGACTCTACTCCGGTGAAATGCCTAACAGTACCACAAGATAGTGAGGCTTCTTGTTTCGAATAAACATGTCAGAACTTATGTCTCCAAATAAGTCTTGTCTTTCTAAGTAACCAACTTGGGACACTATACATTTAGGCCACATGGGCTACATTTTTATACCAGTGAGCTCTCATTAAAATACTATGTCAAAACAAACAAAAAAGAGAAAAGAAGCATCATCAGAGAAGGATGACATACATGAGCTTGGGAGGCATGTGTAAAGGCAGGGCTGTACGCTGCCTTAATGACCATGGGGAGTTTACAGAGGCAGAAACCTCTCTTCCTCTTCACCACCAGCTGTTAAGCCTCCTCTTAGCCTCCTTGCCAGGTGCCCACCCTGATTCAGGCTCCTTATCTTACCAGGAAAGAATGAAATACATTACTAATGAAAGTGTTTCTAAAAAAAGAAAGACACAGGGGAGCTAGGGAGGGGAGGGGAGGGGAGAAAAAAAATCAGAATAAAGGGGAAATAAATGCCTTTTGGCAAAGTATCTGAAAATCTCCTGTCAATAAGACATTAAGTACTTAAGAATGTAGCAGAATGTGAAGTTGTTTATGACAGTAAATACTTGAAGTTGCTGAAATGTTCAACCAAAGGAGATTGGTAAAATAATTTATGGATTATCCATGCAGTAGAATAATTGGCTGTGATTTAAAGCTATTGTATAGGGCTTCCCTGGTGGCGCAGTGGTTAAGCATCTGCCTGCCAATGCAGGGGACGCGGGTTCAAGCCCTGGTCCAGGAAGATCCCACATGCCGCGGAGCCCGTGCGCCACAACTACTTAGCCTGCAAGTCACAACTACTGAGCCTGCGTGCCACAACTACTGAAGCCCGCATGCCTAGAGCCCGTGCTCCACAAGAGAAGCCACTGCAATGAGAAGCCTGCGCACTGCAACCAAAAATAGACCCAACACAGCCAAAACTAAAATATTTTTTTAAAAAGAGTGAATTAAAAAAATAATAAAGCTATTGTATACACCTATTTTCATTGATTTAAGTGAGAAAATCATGTTGCAGAACTATATGTATAATGGGATCTTTTTAAAATATGTATGTTTGCGTGTATCTGTGAATAAGTGTATATGTGTACACAGAGAAAGAGGGAGAAAACTACAAGGAGACAGAGGGAGGAAGGAAAGATTCTCAATAAACACCAAGATGAAAACGGATATTTTTGAGAGGCAAAAATTATGAATGATTTCTTTCTTTTGCTTATTTCTATGTCCTATTTTCTACAAGAAATATGACTTACATATGTAAAAAGTAAAGAAGGCTGCCATAAAGAAAACTGAGTAGCTGTGGCTGAAGATTATCATCCAAGTAGTTACCCAGCATTTGCTTTTTTTCTACTATACCTCTTTCTAAAAGGAGGCAACATTATGCTACAGATATAGTGATAAGCTTTGTACACAAATCTCTAGAGTCCACGTCTAGTGCTCTTTTAAAATCATCAGTCTTCTCATCTCCAACATGTATTATTAAGTGAAAAAGCAAAATGAAGATGCAGGAAATGTGTAAAGTATGCAGCCAATTGTTCACAAAAGAAAGGAAAATAAAGAACATATATCAGATTGGCTTCTATGTGCATAAAAATTATCTGGAAGGGTTAAATAAGAAACTTTTAACAGTGTTTACCTGTGAGGAATAGCCACTGAGTAGAAGGGGGACAGAGATAAACCTCTTTATATTTTTTGATGTTTGAAACTTGTGAATTCATTACCTAGTCAAAAATTAAAATTTTAATTAGTCTTTTGTACTTTTCAATGACTTATCTTTTTATCATGTATCCTCAGAATTATAACTAAGTGATTGGTTTAGTGGTTTAGTCTTGATTTTAATATTAATTATATTCAAATATACATCTGCATGATTTTTTAAAATATTTCTACTTGATCTCTTTTTAAATGTTAAACGTAAGATGGCCTGGGTAGAAGGGGACAGCCTCAGCACCTTAGCAATTGAATGGGACTGAATATTTTCATCCATGCTCCCTACTAGCAGGTTTATCAAAAAGGTCAAATAAAAAACAAACCCCAGCTGAGGGTTTGCTACTAAAAGGTGTGTAAGAGGCACATGTTCTCGTTTGTCATTCTATTTTGGATCCAGTATTAACTTCTCCTGGATGACAATACTGCTTCTATTGTTCCCCCATTAACATGGTACACCCAGTGGGGACATCGGCCCAACACTAACGAACTATTCACAGGAGAAACAAGAACAGGATACCAGGAGCCAAGACAAAACAATTAGAAGGAAAGGGCGACTGTTGGCTCCTGACCTAAATTGAATTGCTTTTAAGAGACAGAAACAGATTTTTAATTATGTAATCCCTTTCTCATTTCCTTTAAAACTTAAAGGTCACATTCCCCTTTCAAATGCTAAAGGCCAGATCTGACATTATTTTATCTGATGTTATTGTCTCTGTGAGACTCACTGGACTAAAAATGGAAGAGGTGCCCTGTTCAACCCAAATGAATGCAAAGCATTTCTCTTGTTGTTGTTGTTATCATCCAAACTACTGTTTGGAAGAATTAGTTAATAACTACTGTCTCTCTCCCTTTGCATTTCATTTTTCTTTCCAAATACTGTTCTAAGAGAAATGTGCTCTGCCTTTACTAAGAAAAAGAACTGTCTGAAGGCATGAAGATCTGCGATAAGAAGTCTACTTAACTTCCACTTTTGCCAGACTTGACTTGGTGAGTTTGCTTTCACCTACTCTTTATCACATTTTATTGTTTGCATTTCAATAATAGAAATTTTTCTTTCCACACACTTCTCCTCTGCCCTTATTTCCCCCCTCTTCCCAGCCCAGTGAAGTCCACCTCTTCAACAGCAACTTCCCCGGTTGCGTCAGCTCCCTCTGATCTTGATCTCTGATTTCCTGCCTCTTTCTGTTTATAAAACTCATCTTGGCACTCAAGCCCACATTGTCTTCTCTTTCACTGGCAAGAAATCTAATAAATGAACTGCACTGGTTCCCACGGCAGAAAATAAAAGGAATTAAGGCCCAGCTAGCTGTGTGCAGAAGTTCAATCAATGTCATTGGACTCTCTGCCTCTTTCTCCATGTCTTTGGCTCTGCTTTGCCTCTGTGCATTTTCTCTCTAAAGCAAGCTTTCCCTACAAGGTGGCTTATATAATCCTAACGGTTGGAAATCCCAGAAGAAAAGGACCCTCTTTTCCAAAATCATAGCAGAAGTCCTAGGGCTCTTAGTAGGAGGCCCAGCTCTGAGTTACATGCTCACCTCTGGAACAGGGATCAAGATCAGTTCTACCCAAAATTCATGCACTGAGAAGGGGTAAGGGAGGATCCCAAAAAGAAAAGAGGGATTCTGACACCAGATGCTATGTATAAGGCATCACAGTTTTAATTCAGTGTTATTTAACAATACCTGTATATTCACCATATCTCCAACTAGAATGTAACCTTTCAACATCAGTTTCACTTCCTTATATCCCCACCCCTTTGTTAATATCTACCACAGCAGTAGTCACTGTTATAGTCTATTATATCAGAGGCTCCCAGTGACCCACACTCATGTGCTTCCCTCCGCATAACTAGGGTACACCGTGTGACTAGCTTTAATCATAAAATGCAGTAGCAATGACCCTGTGCCAGTTCCCAGTCTAAGCCTTGAAAAGACCTCGAACTTCTGCTTTTGAGCCCATGGGAGCCCGTGGGAAACTGGGCAACTCTGCTGGAGAGAGGCCCCGTCAACCCAGTGTCCCAGTTTAATCCAGCCGCGACCTGACCCACAAGTTGAATAAGCCACCGGACTGACCATCAGCAAGATCAGCAGAAGAACTCTCCAGCTGAGCCCATCTTGCAGAACTATATGAAAATAAAGTTTTATTGTTTTAAGCCACTAAGTTTGGGGACTTATTATACAATAAAAGATAACTGGGGAAAGGTACTTGGAAAAAATATGTTGACTGAATAAATTAATGAATGAATGAAATTCTTGGTTTTTTTATTGCTTTCGCTACAAAACTGCCATGGCAACAAATGTGACATTAAAAATGCATAAAGAGGGGCTTCCCTGGTGGCGCAGTGGATGACAGTCCGCCTGCCGATGCCGGGGACACAGGTTCGTGCCCCTGTCCAGGAAGATCCCACATGCCACGGAGCGACTGGGCCCGTGAGCCATGGCCGCTGAGCCTGCGCGTTCGGAGCCTGTGCTCCGCAACGGGAGAGGCCACAACAGTGAGAGGCCCGCGTACCGCAAAAAAAAAAAAAAAAAAAAAAATTTATAATGAGGATGGGTTGGGAGTTTGGGATTAGCAGATGCAAACTATTATATATAGAATGGATAAACAACAAGGTCCTACTGTAGAGCACAGGGAACTTTTTTCAATATCCTGTGATAAACCATAGTGGAAAATAATATGAAAAAGAATGTATATATATGTGTGTATACACATACACATATATGTATACACACATATATATATATATTACTGAATCACTTCGCTTACAGCAGAAATTAACACAACATTGTAAATCAATTATACTTCAATAAAGTAAATTTCTTAAAAACTCATAAAGAGTGGATTGAGAAAAAGGAGAATGCATGAAAAAAGAGAATATAACATTTACTGATAACCTTCTATGTCCCAGGCACTATACCAAGTCGTTTTCACATTCACATTTCATTCTCTCAGCAACAACCCAATGAGGTAGTATTATTTTCCTGCATTTTTTTATTGATGAGAAAACTGATGCTCTGACAAGTAAATTAATTTGGTCAACGTCAAGCAATTATAAAGAGTAAAAACTTGGATTCAAATGCAACTGACCCAAATACAACTCAGGGGTTAGGGTCACCAACCCTCTGTGCAGCTGAAAAATCTGTGTACAATTTATAGCTAGCCCTCTGTACATATGGTTCCTCTGTATTCCTGGTTCTTCCATATGCCTGGTTCTGCATCTCTATTACCATAGTATTTACTACAGAAAAAAAATCCACATATAAATGGACTCACGCAGTTCAAACCCATGTTGTTCAAGGGTCAAATGCACAAATCTTTAAGCTTACATATAATGCCCGTGCTGTTTCCACTCCATCATACTGTCCTCACAGACACTTGTAGTCAGTGGGGTATAACCATGCCCCAGCTTCACCACTGATTTTCCATGGGATTTTAAGCTTCTTCCATACACTATTCACTATACTTCTTCCATATTCTATACACTAAAGTTTCAGCTTCCTAAGCATGATACTACTAGGCTGACACTGCCCTTTCGTCCCTAAAATCCATCCCAACTCCTAAAATGCTTACAAAATTCCAGCAACTCCTTCTTCAAAGACAGTTCCTTATCACTTCACTTCTTGCGGAGCACGGGCTCTAGGCACACGAGCTCAGTAGTTGTGGCCCACAGGCTTAGTTGCTCCGCGGCATGTGGGATCTTCCCAGACCGGGCCTCAAACCTGTGTCTCCTGCATTGGCAGGCTGATCCTTAACCACTGCGCCACCAGGGAAGTTCCAATAAAGACTTTAAAAATGGTCCACATCAAAAAAAAATCTTTAAAAAAAAAAGTATATATATATATACACACACACACCTTGCCCTCATGTTTCTCTACTTTGATAATTAAATGTAATGTGTTATAATTTCCAGGTCAAAGTGGAATGTGGTTAACATCCTCCCATAAAGATGCTCCTATGTTCACACTAAATAATCCATGAAAATTTAAGACTAAACCCACCACACACACAACTAAATGATCAATAACCTCATGCCACAATCTTAGTGGAATCAACACAAAGCCCAAGGCATTTGAAAATACACTGAGAAAAACCTAATTGTTGTTCATCACACCACATACCCTGGTTTGCCTCATGAAAAAGAAGCCACTTAGGGAAAAAAATATACAAACAAAAATTATTTTTAACCTTTAAAAAAAAACTTTTTATTGAAGTAAAATATAGGTATAGAAAAGTTCATGCATCATAGGTGTGTAGCTCATTGAATTTTCACAAACCAAACTCATCTGTGTAATCAGCACCCAGATCAACAGATTATTACGAGCTGCCCAGAGGGTGCCCTCAGGCTCCTGCCAACCACTAACCCCCAGACCAGGGTTTGTAGCTTGGTTTAAAATTCATAAAAGGTATTTCTATTCCCCCACTTTCAGTCCCCTGACTCAGAGTCCAAAAGAATGGAGCAACCAGAGACAAAGGCAGCTGCTCTCTGTGCTCCTTGGGTGCTTTTCTACAGGTCAAACACAATACCACACAAGACTCCCCTTTCCTACCTCACTCCTCCAAATCTCTACATCCAGGCAGAGACTGCAAATACCAGAAAGTAGTGGGACAATAAGTATGTATACAGAGGTGGCAGGGGATGCAGGGAGGGACTGGTGACATCTGTGTCCTCGCTATGAACACTGAATACTAGGGATTTGTAGCCTTTGTGCATTATATTGGTTCACATATCACAGAATCAAGCATCACAGATAGACAGTATGTCAGTTGAACAAATGCCTACTTAGAAATGGGAAACTGGGTTGAAAGTGCAAAAGCATCAACCGGCATGCCCTTCACATGCCCTGCGAAAAATAGATCATACCAAAACATCTCTGAACCACATCAATACAGTTTGTGGAAGTTATGGGTGAGGGGGGTAAGAAAAAGTCTACTCACCCTGTCTGATGACAGGAGTCTGGACTCATCTCACCTTGTTCAAGGAAACAAAAGAAGAAACAACCAACACGAGTCTATGGGGAAAAAATACAGGATAAAGAAAAAAAAAACAACAAATCAGAGACCAGGAAAAAAGAGTTAACATCTGAAAATAACTCTTTTTATATTCCAGAAGAAAATTTCCAAACTCTGATTAGTCTTCAAAAACAATATAAAAAGACACAGGAGACTTCCCTGGTGGCGCAGTGGTTAAGAATCCACCTGCCAATGCAGGGGACATGGGTTCGAGCCCTGGTCCACGAAGATCCCACATGCCGCGGAGCAACTAAGCCCGTGTGCCACAACTGCTGAGGCTGCTCGAGCCGGCGAGCCACAACTACTGAAGCCTGCGCACCTAGAGCCTGTGCTCCACAACAAGAGAAGCCACCACAATGAGAAGCCCGCGCACCACAATGAAGAGTAGCCCCCGCTCGCCACAACTAGAGAAAGCCCACACGTAGCAACAAAGACCCAACACAGCCATAAATAAATAAATAAATAAATAATTTTTTTTAAAAAGACACAGGATCTAAAAAAGAGAAGCTGGACAAGGAAGGCACAGGGTGAAATGAGAGGGTAAAATGAATGTTTTTAAAGAAATTAAAAGCACTATAGCACACAGCATTGCTTGGTGAATGTTCTCACAATATGTAGTAGACTTGATTATATGTATGCTCTATTAGCCAACAAACCCTCCAGTGGATACTTACCCTAAGAAATATCACAGGGTGCACCAGCATACAAATTTCAAATTAATAATACTGTGTTGGCTACTGGAAATTTGCTAAGAACAGATTTCAGGTGCTCTAATCACAAAAAATTAAATTATATGAGGAGAAGGTGTGTTAATTAGCTTGACTGGTAATCAGTTCACTATGTATATGTACATCAAATCATCATGTTGTATATCTTAAATACATATAATTTGTATTTTTTAAATTTTTTAAAGAATATTATAGCAGCATTTTTTAGTAGCCAAAAACCATAGACAACCCAACTGTCCACCTCTAGACGGGTAGTATGGTGATGTACACAACGAGATACCATACAGAAATGAAAATGAGCAGCATACAGCGACTCAGCACAACACAAAAAAGAGTCATAAATACAGTGACCTGTGGAGAAGCCAGACAAAAAATTCATATTGGCTGTTTTCTTATACATAAAGTTTAAAAGCTAAACTGCAATATTTAGGGATGCATACTTAGGTTGTCGAATGATTAAAAAAGAAAAAACGAGGCAGTGATTACCATCAAAGTCAGAAGGCTGTTACCTTTGAGAGGAACAAAGAGTTTGTCCGTGGAATGAGGCATGTGGGGAGCCTATGGGATGCTGCCACGTTCTGTTTCTTAACCTTAATTGGTACACATGGTTTACTCTCTTAGAAATTCCTCAACGTGTACATTTAGGATATATACATTTTTCTGTATGTATATTATATTTCACGACTTTAAAAAGTTTTGGAAACACATTAGCAGAGTTAAAATCTAGGCTGAGAGAAAAGGGAGGTTTGATAAAAGAAAAAATGAGAATAAACTTGTAAGAAAACAATAAGAGGTAAGATGATGACCACAAAGGAAAAAGAAAAGGAAAGACTGAAATTCAGACAACTGACATCTCCTGAAAAAAGTCCTAACAGACAGAAGGGGAAATCAAATAAATAATAATTGAGTAACATAACAGGTACTGGGCTAAATACTGTATACAAATTAACTCTGAATGTTTACAATAACTCTGTGAGGTTAAATACCATCATTGGGTTCCCTCCTCATGCTAGTGGGAAAACTGAGGCTTAACCTTCCCAAAATCTTATGACTTTGGTAAGTGGTAAGCAGGTAAGTGACAAATAGAAGCCTGAAACCCCTGTCTGTGAGGTACTAAAGTGAGTCCTCCGAACCACGATACCATAATGCCCCTATTTTTTCCTGCCCTGGATTAAAATAAAATGTACTGCAACATTCAAGGCCAAAGGACGGGAAAAAAATCTTTTAAAAGATTTAAGGGGAAACTCATTTTTTGTTTGTTCTGAGGGGTTTTTTGGGTTGGTTTCTTTGTTTGTTTTTTCCAGAGTTCATTTAATCCATTTCTAACCATAAGCACTTATTACAAAACTCATTTATTCAGACCAAATAGAATTAAAAATACAGATTTTCCTGAAACAACAACTATGAGTCATCTACCACAAAACCAGATGTATTCAATATTTACTACAGAGTCCAAAATTGATAAAAACTTTAAATAAAAGTCATACTTGAGGGGGTAAAAAAACAACGTTCTCTAAAGAAAGCCAAGTTTACCTCAGTACTAACTGGGAGTAGCACTCATATGCTCTGCTGAGAAACACTAGTAATTCCTAGGTTCTCTGCCCTCTTTCTACAGAATAAATTACAAAACAACCAATGACAATGACCCTTAAATATTATGCTATTTTAGTCATTTTGCTCAGAATGTATGACCCCTTTATGTATTTTTAAACCATACTTTTTTTAAACTCTCATTTGTGAAAAACTTTTCAAAGCAAATCATTTATCTCTACGTGATATAACTAGGTTATGAAATAATGCACAACCAAAACCATCCCATATTTAGTACAAAACGCTCACCGCTTGGGCCGGGCCTGGAGCCCCCGGCGCTGCTGCCCGTGTTCGTCATGCCGACCGGGCACAGGCCCGAGGGGCTCGCGAGCCACGGGGCCGCACGTGGCCCACCTGCTGCACCAGCTGCACTTGGGGACTTTGTGTGGCGGCTCAGGATGCCAGGCCCGGAGACGCAGCAGCAGCGAGGCCGGTGCGGAAGTGGGCCCGGACTACATCGGAGAGCGTCGGCGGCGGCATAACCTGCGTGCGGCGGCGGGATAACCTGCGTGCCGCAGCACGCATTGCCGCTTCCGCCCGCAGGAGTTCCGGGGTCAGCGCTGCGGCCTGGGGCGTTGGGGTCGCTCAGTGTGGAGCCCGGCTGGGTGTACGGCCTCAACTTTCCGCAGAGGACGCTGCTGCAGGCCGTCACCAACACACAGGTCGTCCACGGCTTCTTTGTGAAGCACACGGAGGACATTAAGGAGTCGGGTGCCTACCCGGCTCTCGTGTCGCGGGGCCACAGGGACTCTACCAGGGCCGCGCCCTCTCCGGTCGCCCCACCCGCCATCCCAGACGAGCCTTAATCAGGGGCCCAGCCCTCTGCAAACCCTCTCTGCTCACTCCTCACCTTCAGTGCCCGAGCTTCAAGGACAAGGCCCAGTGGGGAGGTGTTTGCCAGGGAAAAGACAAAAACAGGTGGCCACCAGCCTCCTGGCCACCTGTGAGGCCTGGCCAAGGACCAGGCCACGCTGAGGAGCAACCATCAAGTGTGCAAATCTGTGGAGGTGTCTGGGGCCTGCTCTTAGAAGCACCTTGTCCCCACTCTGCTACAGCTGAGGGGAAACTTATTTTGACCTAAGAATTTTATACACAGCTGTTGACTGGGGAAAAAAAAGCACAACCTGAAAGTTGAGAATTATGTTTTATTCGGTGGACTTCCTGAGGACTTAAGCCTGAAAGGCTCTCAGATACCTCTGAGGGGCTGCTCCAGAAGAGGTAAGAGAGGAGCCAGGGTTTATACAAGCTTTGCAACAGAAACCAGGTAGTTGGAACATCGAAAGATTGCTGTTAATTAAAGAAAACCAGACGTCTCAAGTTAATTAATTTAGTGCTTTTCTGTGTATGGGAAGATGCAAGAGGCTGGGCTCATTGAAATTATTCCTTTGATATGCACCTTAGCTATCTAGGGCCAGTATCCTGCTTTTTTACATCCTGAATCCCTTCCGGGTGCACAGTTGGGTGTGGCTACAGTGGCCTCTGGCTTGATGGCCACAGCATCCTTTGTTTACTGATATGGCAGGCAACGTTTCTCAACCATACAGCCAAGTTGTCTCACACTTGTGAAAGCAATAAAACAAATTCAGGTATTTTAGAAAGTATACCCACTCATATTTTTAAAGCCTTTTAAAAAACATGCATTTGAAAACAAATTTCAATTGACCAAAAGAAGCAGCCTAGAAGGAGGTAAAAATGAGGGAGTAATAGCATAGGCATGTTCCAGAGCTCCAAAAATGACTGAAACCAATATAGATTTAATCATCTAGGAATAGTTTAAAAATAAAAACTAAAGCAATAGCAAAACATTTTTGAAAGATGCAGTATTTTTAAAATTTTTATAATCTAAATTTTAAAACCCAGATTTCGGGACTTCCCTTTAAGGGAAGTCTTTAAGTCTTCCCTTAAAGGCTCTGCATTCCCAATGCAGGGGGCCCAGGTTGTATCCCTGGTCAAGGAGCTATATCCAGCATGCCCCAACTAAGAGCCTGCATGCCGCAACTAAAGTACCCGCATGCCGCAGCGAAGATCCCACGTACTGCAACTAAAACCTGGTGCAGCCATGTAAATAAATAAATATTTTTAAAAATAAATAAAAATAAAACCCAGATTTCATTAAGAAGAACTTGATGGGTGAGGGGCAATGAGCAAGGAGAAGGTGGAGGGTAGGTTAAACTGCTCTGAATGGTAATCAAAAATATGGTTTTACTCTGGGGGTTAGAGAAATGTAAATTTAAGAATGCTTTTGAAAAACTTTGAAAGCTAACTACCACTAGCAGAATTTAAATGTGTGTGTGACTATCTCCAAAGGAAGATAAAAGCAAAGAAAATTAGATCCATATTTCAAAACGATGGAAACGCACATAAATGGGCAAACAAAACATGAAACAAGATGACAAGTAACATCAAATCTATTGAAGTCAAAGCGTTGCAGCCTGAGTCCCAAACTGCTGTGTTTATGAGCCCCATCTAACATCAAGTGACATAAAAAGAAAAAAAGTTAAAGGAAAGGAAAATGTATGAAAAACAAAGGCAAACAAAATAGAAGCAGTGATGAAAATACTAATAAATTAAGAGGACTATAAGGCCAAAAGCATTACATAGAGCAAATAGGATCATTTTATATTAATAAGTGATACAGTCCTTAGTATCAGTATAACAGTCAAATCTTCATATGCCGACTAGGGTTGTATTGAAAACACACAGGAAATATGTCCTTAGAAATACAAGGATACTTTTTCAGCAACACAGTAGTAGTAGGGAACTTTGACACCATCTGCATCTTGGCAAATCAAGTAGGCAAAAAAAAAAAAGGATGATGTTTCAAGAAATACATAATAAGATCAACTTACTGGATATGTAGATCAAATTATGTATACCACAAAAAAATAAAAATAAAAATTATGTATACCACAAACCAAACACCACCTCCTAAAAATGTCCTAAGTAAAAGAAAAACCTCAAAGCCATCATTAGGATCAATTTAGAAATAACCAAAATGAGAACACTACATATAAAAGACTATAGTATCACCAACAAGGTACTCAGAGGAAAACATTCATAAACACTTTAAATATTAAGTAAGAAAGCATCATAGTAAATGAGCTGAGAGACTTCCCTGGGTCTGTGAGTAAGACTCCATGCTCCCAGTGCAGGGGCCCTAAGTTCGATCCCTGGTCGGGGAACTAGATCCCGCATGCCAGAACTGAGTATCCTGCGTGCTGCGGCTGAGACCCAGCACAGCGAAAATAAATAAACAAATATTTTTAAAAATAAAATAAAAATTTTAATGAGCTGAGCACTTATAAAAAAGCAATAAAGCAAGTCAAGGGTAAGCACAAAGGAATTAATAGGAGAAGAAAATAATGAATAGGAAAACAGAAAAATATTAGAATGATAACCCCTAAGATCGTTCTTTGAAAGAACCAGTAAAATGGACAAATTTCTGTTGAATCTCATCAGGAAGCAAAGACAGAAAGTACTTGTAGAGGATCAGGAATCCAGATATGATAACTTTTTTAAAATAAAAGATTAAAAGTTTGGAAAATCTGGAACAAACAATGGAATACAGCTTCACACCAGTTAGTCTAACAAAAATCATAAAAATCTAACAATAACAAGTGTTGCACATGTGTGGTAGATGCACCGAGAGCTGCTTTGGTTTGGAGGGCAGGCAAGACTGGAGACATAAAGTAGTTCAAAGTTGCTTTCTCTTTGGTCTGCTTTGCACAGCAAATAGTGCAAAGGATATCTATCTGAGATGCAGGTAGGTGGATGTGGCTCCCTTTTACTACCCTTGCTTTTCATGGTGGCACACTAGAATTTCAGTCCACCAGCTCAGAGAAGTATAGAATGGAGGGATCCCTGATTTTTTATACCCAGATACATTAAAATCCAGACACGAGTTTTGCTGCATAAGAAGTCAGGTTGCCCCGCCTGTGCCTAATGTTCAGATCGCACGCCTTGACATTCCTGCTCTGCCAGTTCTGGGCCAATACCCTTGTCTGCTCTGCAGGATCCAGGTGTTTCCCACTGATGTCCAGTCAGGGGATTTGTGTGCCAAGCCTTGGCCATAACTTTCCACAGAGTAACACCTACTACTCTGATAGGTCTGTTCATTTGTTTATTCATCCATTCATTCATTAAACAAATATTTAACAGACTTTTATGTACCAAGCAATGGAATAAACCCTGAGGATACAAAAACTTTGGGGAAAAATAACTGCCCTCATTAGGGACAGCACATTCTAGTGAGAAAGAGTAAAAAAATTTATCATATCAAATGTGTACAGGTTGCTATGGAAGCAAGCTATGGGAAGTCAGGGAAGGCTTCACTGGTAAGCTCTTTAATAACAAATATGCAGGGATTTCCCAGGTGGTCCAGTGGTAAAGAATGCACCTTCCAATGTAGGGGACGTTGGTTCGATCCCTGGCCGGGGAACTAAGATCCCACATGGCGCGGGGCAACTAAGCCCACGCACCACAGCTACTGAGCTCATGCACCACAACAAGAGAGCCCGATTGCCACAAACTACAGAGCCCATGTGCCCTGGAGCCTACATGCCACACTAGAAAGAGAAAACCTGCACACCACAATTAGAAGCCCATGCACCGCAGCAAAAGATCCTGCGTACCACAACTAAGACCCAACACAGCCAAAAAATAAAATAGAAGAAAGAAAGAAAGAAAATTAATTGATTAAATATATTTTTTTTAAAAAAGAACACATATGTGGTATTTGTCTTTCTCCGGCATATTTCACTTAGCATAATGCCCTCAAGGTTCATCCATGTGGTTTCAAATGGCAGGATTTTCCTTTTTTTTTTTAAGGCTGAATAATATTCCTCTGTGAGTGTGTGTACACATATACACGTATATTTCACATTTTCAACAATACTATATTGTATACCTGTAAGTTGCTAAGAAGATATACCTTAATTTAAAACTTCTCTACACATACACAAAATAACCAAGTAGGGGTGATGGTTAAGTTACTTAGCTTGATTGTGGTGATATTTTCACAATATATACATATATCAAAACATCAAGTTGCACACTTTAAATATATACAATTTGTATATGTCACAGATATCTCAATAAAGTTGTTAAAAAATAAGTATGAATTTTCTAGCTGAAATGAGATAACTCCAAGCAGAGGGAACCTGTCTCTTCTCCCTCCTACAACCAATCTCCAGGTCCTGTCACTCCCACTACCCTCCTCCCAGCATCATCTCTCTTGCCTAGATGTCCACAGGTACTCTTCCCAGCTGCCCTCTTTATTGATTCCATCCAGCCTTACCAACCTTCCGGTTTTCCACTCTGATCATACATTGTCCTGCTTAAAATCTGCCATGGGATCCTCAGTGCCTTCAAGATAAAATCTAAACTCTTTAACCTGGCTTACATGGCCCCTCAAGATATGACTCTTGTTTATCTCACCAGTTTCATCTACTCTATTTTCCCAGTGTATTAATTGGGAGAAGCAGATATTACCCAATTGAAATGACCCCCCTAAACTCTTGTAAAGTTAGATTTTCTTGCAGGTACCAGCTGTCTCTTTGCAACACACGCCTAATATAATACCAGGGCCTGGGAATATGCTATATATTCTCAGTGATGGTGACAATGCTGGTGGTAATGATAGTGCTGGAAATAGATTATATCTCCATTAAAACTAAAGAAATCAGGAGTCTGGGTAGAGAGGGAGAGGAATGTAGGAAATGGGTAGTAGTAAAGGAGGGATATTTAGGACATGAGTATAGGGCCGTGTACCTCAACTCAACATCAAAATGTGTGGTGGAGGAGATAGTAGTAGAGATTTCAGGTAAGTGTAAATCCCCAATCAATAGGAGTATGAGTCTTTATTCCTGCCTGGAGTTCTGTTCTAACAGGCAATTATAATAAAGTAGATATCAGTGTGGAGAAGGCTTATGAGAACAGTGCCCTTACCCCTACTCAGGTGTACCTGCAGGCAGGGAGCTAGAGAGAGCAACAAAAGCTTTCAAAACCTTTAACAAAGGATGCAGAAGTTACTTGAAAATCACAAATCAGTACACCAAGCAAGAGGTCACCCCAGCATGGGGCAGTGATGAAAGCCCACAGCCAGTGGCCAAAGTGTGGACCGGCTGAGTTTGGGAATGTCAGCAGGACCCATGTGAGCAGATGTGGGAGCTTGTCAGCAGGGCCTCGTGGCTGGGCTCTCCTGAAGCATCACCAAGAGAAACAGCCCACAAGTTACAGGAGCAACAGGCAGTGAGGGAAAGGCTGATGACTGAACATCAAATAGAATAGCCTTCCATCCAGAAGCCACTAATGACCAAATGACCCCATGTTGGTTCAACTGACCCCCATAGACTGAGAGCAAAAACTGAGGAAAGAGTCAGACCACTCCAGATTACTGGGTGACAATTTTAATAAGCAAGGGAACTTACATGCAAGGCTCGTCTTGGGTGGCTACTAGATAAGTAGATCTCTGCACTCACCCGCCAGAACTTTAAAAGTTTATAGAGAGGCCTTAATTGGGTTCTGTCACATTTTCAGTTCAGATGGCCTCATCAATACCTATTCTCTTTTTTTTTTTAATTTATTTTATTTTATTCTTGGCTGCATTGGGTCTTCGTTGCTGTGCGCGGGCTTTCTCTAGTTGCAGCGAGTGGGGGCTACTCTTCGTTGTGGTGCACGGGCTTCGCATCGCAGTGGCTTCTTTTGTTGTAGAGCATGGGCTCTAGGCACGTGGACTTCAGTAGTTGTGGCACGCAGGCTCAGTAGTTGTGGCTTGCAGGCTCTAGAGCACAGGCTCAGTAGTTGTGGCACACGGGCTTAGTTGCTCTGTGGCATGTGGGATCTTCCCGGACCAGGGCTCGAACCCCTGTCCCCTGCATTGGCAGGTGGATTCTTAACCACTGCACCACCAGGGAAGTCCCTCAATACCTATCCTCTTAAGGCTGTGTCTTTGAAAGCAGAACATCATTCTGAGGATGGGGTTGGGGGTGAGGAGCATCCAATTGCCCGGGTCCAGTTCTCCACTCAACCAGTGGGCACAGCTGTTCAGTGACCTCCTCCAACATCCTTCCCTGATCTCAGGACCCCATACAAGCTCCATAGGAATTTAAATCAGCCTCAGGGAAAAGAATAAAAATAGGTCATGTAGTCTGGATCAAACTACCTGGACTTATATCTCAAGTCTACCACTAAGTAGTTATGTGATCTTGAGTGAGTTACTTAACCACTCTGCGCCTTGGTTTCCTCATTGGCAAAATGGAAATAATAATAGTGCTTATCTCAGAGGTTATCCTTAGTACATATAACAGTGCCTGGCACAAAGTGAGTGCTCGATTCATGTTATTAATTACTACTAAGTATATTATTCATTTGCAGTTTATGATGCATTTTTATACAAGCGGTACAGTATAATCCATGGACTTTACTACTTACTGGTTGTACAAGCTTTTATAAGGTCTTTAAGTCTTCATTTCTTCATCTGTAAAAGGCAGATAATAACGTGGTGTGCCTAATAGACAAGGAAGAATCAGAGAGAAAGAAGTAAGGCCTCCCATGACAATGATGACAGCCAACACTTACAGGGCATTTAGTTAGCTCCAGGCAATGTTCTAAGCGTACTACAGGCACTTAATCATTTAATCCTCACACAACCCTATAAGGTAGGTACTGTGATTGTCCCCATCTTATAGCTGAGGAAGTAAGTCCAGAGAGGTTAGAAAACGTGCCCAAAGTGATTCAGCTGGGGAGCGGCAAAGCTGGGACTTGAACCCATGCAGTCGTGCCCCTAAACAACTCACTCTGCCACCCTCTGGCCTCTGCATTTGTTCTTAATATCAACACCGGTGGATTCTTCTTCTTAAAAGATATGGACTATATCTGTTTTCCTCTATTTACTAGATTAAAATACATCTGATTATACTAAAAAAAAGAAAAGAAAAGAAAACACCTCTGAATCTAAACTCTGTTGGATTACCCCTACTGGAAATAGCAAATACTCAAACCTTGATGCTTAAAAATAGCTGAAACACCTGCTATATCCCACATTTACCAAAGCTGTTTATCTCCACAGATCTCCACTCATATGATAATTCACTCAAGCAAGGAAACTGAAGAGTGAGAGAATTCGTTACATTTTAGAATCTACCACTAAATATAACTTTGTGTAATTCCCCTGGTAATGGTTATTGTGCTTTTGCTTAAAAAAAGAACATCATACTTTAAATCTATATTTAGATTGTAACCAAATGGAAATATGACTAAAATATTAAATATTCTGCAAGAAATTATAAGTCAAAAATGTGGTCACATCTGGAGGTTCTAGGATGAAATGTGACCTCAAAATCCCTACCCAGCCTCTCTTAATTGTGCTATAGAGTCCACAATTGCTACTTTTAAAAGAATTAATTTACAGAGAAAATTTTTAATTTCATGTATTTGTAATTTTCTACTGGGAACTCAGATTTTGAAAGCTTTCCATGCATGATGTAGAGTTAAAGTCATACTTTCCAATTTTGTACACTTTCAACAAACTATTTTTTCACTTTGGGGGTCCAACTATTTTAGACAGTAGTAAGGATTAGCTTTCAAAAATCAAACACTAAGGAATGGGCATTGATATAAAAAAATCACACACAAAAAATAGAGAAGTTCAGAATTTAAAGTGGAGGAGAAAGATACCAAAATTACTTCTTTCCAGTTTTGTAATAGCTGCTGCCACCCTGAGGTGAAAAAGTGTTAGTGCCTTCAAGCTATTTTCACCTCTTGATTGAAATTTCTTCAACATTTTCTAACGTGTTTCTCTGAAATGATTTCCTTGTTATTTTTATTATATCGTTATTTTCTTCCTTTAGTCACTCTTTTGTTTATTGATGGCTTAACAATATAAAAAAAACAGAGTGAATTAAAATATTCACTCAATTCAAGAGCTAGTTCAGCAATTCTTACAAAAAAGCCGAAAGTGAAAATAATACAGAGAAATGTAATGACACATCTATAAACAGAGAAAAAGAGCACAGAATAATTTTTGTCTCTTGACAAGTTTTGTTTTTCAATCCTTCTAAAATCTAATAGTAAAGAAGACTTGGCTAGAAATAATATTGTAATATTAATTTTGTTAAATCACAGAGTCAGAAATAAAGGAAAAATATACTCTAATGTATGAATCACCTAACACATAGAGAATCTTTCATTGATTATTTGAAATGAAATTATAATTTTCTTTCCAGGGAGGGTAAATGATTAAATACCTCATGCCTCCCTCCCTGCAGATATCTGACTGGTAGGTTAGTTCTATTTCTAACTTTCTAGAATTATCAGCAACTGATATTTTTAGCACAAGGCACTTCCCTATAAATCATTTTTATCTCTAGTGTATCAGCACTTATGTAACCTACATACTATTGCATATGAAGTGATTGAATTATAGTATCTCTGAGATATTTTTTATCAACAACTGCCAAGAAACACCGATGTTACACAGGCATCGTAGATTTATGCAAAGTAGTGTCCATTTTCAGCCCAGACTCCTAGCAGGGAGGGACTCTCATCACCAAAACACCCTTCCCATGGCTACAGCCCACAAAGAATCCCCACCAGCAGAACGGACCCAGCAGGCAGAGAAGAACACAACCACATTCTGCACAAAGCTGCTGCATCAGATCACCGTTTTCAAGAAAAAGAAAAGCAGACAGATGGCCTTGTCTAGCATTTGAGAGGCACACGTAGCCTTTCATTAGAATTCGTCGTTGAAGATTTGTCTCTTCAGGTTTACTCTGAGCTGTTTATAAGCAAATCCTGTGACTCAGAGTAAAGGTCCTAAAGTAAGAACTATATATCACAGAGCAAATACTGTGGAGGAAGAGGTGAATGGGTGGGACCCAGGAGAAAATCTCCAGGTCCTGGGAAAAGCATATATGGAGAACAGCACTATTCCCAAGACATGCTGATTAAGAAATATCCCTGAGGGCTTCCTTGGTGGCGCAGTGGTTGAGAGTCCGCCTGCCGATGCGAGGGACACGGGTTCGTGCCCCGGTCCGGGAGGATCCCACATGCCGCAGAGCGGCTGGGCCCGTGGGCCGTGGCCACTGAGCGTGCGCGTCCGGAGCCTGTGCTTCGTGGCGGGAGAAGCCACAGCAGTGAGAGGCCCGCGTACTGCAAAAAAAAAAAAGTATCCCTGAGAGAAGAGCCAGAGACTGACAATGGGATGCTCCACGTATGTGTAATTTATACTATTCTTGTGGATGAATGTGAAACAAGTGACTTAGACTAAGATAACACAGATAGCAGATTACAACGTGAGCCATAAGACAGACCACCATTCAGAAATGTAAATGAGATGATGCATGTATCCCACCTAGCACAGGACATGGCTATTGTTAAGTGGGACTATGTCTATGACTTAGAGGGATCTATTTGGTAAAAGTGACCCCAAAATTATCAGCCTGCTAGGGTCTTCCTCAAGTAGTTGACAGGTGGAAAACTACACACACTGAACACGTTTAAAGGGACAGAGATAAAAATACATAATTACAGCTCATGATCCCTACTCATTCAATGCACTAATTACAAAGATGTGAAGTGAATTATATATAACTCCTATTACTCATTGATATTAAGGCTTTTTGTTGTCTTCAGAAAGCTGAAAGTGAGGAATTCTCCTGGATAGTGTTAGAAAGACACCCAATCCAGGTGAACCTTATCTGTTTCAAGTGAACAGGTTAAGACAAAACAGTGTATCTTCTGGGACTCTCCAAATGTGTCACATATCTCACTTTCTCTGATTAGTTTTCTGAATACCGAATCCCTATTCTTAGCAATAGCCAGGTGAAAAGGTAATATCATCATGGTCACTGTGATCTTTGTTTCACCAATAAGTTTAACTCTTCTTCAATAATGGGGATTTGATGTAAGGGCACATTTGGCAGTAAGGGTGAAAGGATTCCATAAATAGCCATGCTTCAAAATTCAAAGCCATCTAGGAACACTCCTCCAGCTGGAGCTCATGAACCTTAACCCTCTTGTTCCACCATCAACGTGCCTCTTCCACTCCTTGTTTCTTCTCATTTTTTTCTCTCATTACAGAATGGCTGCTGCTCTCTGGGTTTTCCTATTCAACTTTTAGAGGAGGGAAGTATAAATAGTCCCTTACTGGGAAAACTTTTTCATGCCAAGTCATTTCAGCAGCCAGTCTGTGGATTAGGTGCCTTTAGGAAACTTGATCCTGTGCCTTTGTCTAAGAGACTGGTGCTGGCTGCTTAGCTCAGCAGAGGAGCTACAAGCAGAGACTTGCTGAGTGCAACGGGCGCGATGATCGACGTCTCTAGTATACTATGTTAAAGATTTGGTTTTCTTGCCCTGTAGTGGCAACTTTAGATTTCACTTATGAATGGGTTTTATCAATAACAGGAACAGAGCTATATATACCATATAGCATAGCTACATCATTATTAAACACATTTTGTGTTCATATTTTTAATAATAAAAGTAAGTTCCGGTCATGTTTAAACATATCTTTTCGACCATCACAGTTTCATGATCTATTTAATCATGAGAAATCCTCACATCATTTCACAAAACTATTTTTTTGTGGAAGTCTTGCAGAAAGGTGGAGTTTTTTTCAAGCCAGTTAGTTTCCTTCATTAGATAGTCGGACAGCTAAAGATATCGACTTAATACTGAAAGGTGCAGATGGAGAAGCAGATGCAGCTGTCGCCCATAAGGCTGAGCAAGCACAACGGGCACCGTGAATGTTCTTGCCAGAGAACCTACAATAATAAAACATTAGCTCCCTGAAACCCTGCTGAACTTTAGACTCCAAATGGAAACTGATCATAGAGTCATTAACAACAAGCCATGTCAAAATGTGTATGATACTCAATAAGTGAACATAATTGAAAAGGCCTACTGTAAATAAATATATAAGAAGATGAGAAGACACAACAAACACAGAACAGTAGTCTGTTGGTCTAAAGACTGCTCAGACTGTCAAATTTATTTTTCTAACTCCAGGAATATCCATGTCTATCTAACCCATAATGGTTATCTAAGTAACTAATAAACA
The DNA here is from genome assembly GCF_011762595.2 of Tursiops truncatus. Taxonomy (NCBI): domain Eukaryota; kingdom Metazoa; phylum Chordata; class Mammalia; order Artiodactyla; family Delphinidae; genus Tursiops; species Tursiops truncatus. The sequence goes on along the minus strand of NC_047035.1, from coordinate 60,006,015 downwards.
TACCTAATTAAGAACATTTCATAGCATGCCTTGGCTTTCACAGTCCTAAAAAATGGGATGCATCTTCCCTAAGATACTTAAAGGCAGTTATTAACTAAGCCATTCCACAGTTTATTACTCAGAATCTCATTTTCTCAACACCCCTATTAAAATATAGAAGCTCATTCTGGGTATTATCAAAACCCAGGATTCAATGAAAACATTCTCTTCAGTTATATGATATTGTACTCCCATTAATATTTCAGTAACTTGATAGCTTTTTTTAATAAATTTATTTAATTTTAATTTATTTTTGGCTGTGTTGTGTCTTCATTGCTGCGCGCGGGCTTTCTCTGGTTGTGGTGAGTGGGGGCTACTCTTTGTTGCAGTGCGCGGGCTTCTCATTGCGGTGGCTTCTCGTTGCAGAGCATGGGCTCTAGGCGTGCAGGCTTCAGGAGTTGTGGCACGTGGGCTCAGTAGTTGTGGCTCACGGGCTCTAGAGCACAGGCTCGGTAGTTGTGGTACACGGGCTTAGTTGCTCCTTGGCATGTGGGATCTTCCCGGACCAGGGCTCAAACCCGGGTCCCCTGCATTGGCAGGCGGATGCTTAACCGCTGGGCCACCAGGGAAGTGCCGATAGCCTTTTTAATAGAAATACTTCCTTGCTGAAAATGATGCATTTGATAAATCAGTTGGCTTAATGTTCTCATTAAAAGAAGAATTTTAGAATTAAACATTTCAAGAGACCATACATGATGGAATAATCTGTGCTCAACGGAGGAGGACTGTGTCTGACTCTGTTCTCCCTACCTACCTTGTTAGCACTTAGTCAAAAATTAAATAAGAGAAACCTCATCAAACCCGCAGCTTCAGTTATCAGTTTTATGCTTACAGTTCCCAAACCTGAGTCTCCTGACTCCAGAATGCACATCTCCAACTGACTGCTGGACTTCTTCTTATGGAAGTTCCAAACCATGGTGAAAATGTTGCTTCCAGCTGAACTTGCTATTTAAATTGTGGTCCAGAAAGCAGCAATGGTATCTGTCACCTGGGAGCTTGTTAGAAATGCAAAAATCTCAGACTCAATTTCAAACCTGCTTCGAAATCTGCATTTTATCATTACCAGGTGATTCCTATACCTGGTCAAGTTTGAGAAGCACTGTGCTATGATTCTCTCATCTCTGTTGAATTTTTCTTCACAAATGTTTTCAAACATGCAAAATACTTGACCTATCAGCATCTCACAAGGATTTTATGAAGATTAATTTTTAAACCTCTGAGGATTAAGTTATTTGTAAACCAACGGTGCAGTCCTTAGAACAGGTTAAATGTATACATAGGATCATTCTGTGGCTGCTTCACCCCATTAAGGCAGCTAAGCAAGATCTTGACACAGATCAGAAAATAGAATTTTCCCCAGCAGATTAGGCCACATTTCCCCTAGGAAACAGATTCGCACCACCAGCCTCTTAATGCCCTTTTCTCACCTAAATATGTACTCCGGTTACTGAAGTTGGGAAACACATAGGGCTCTGTTGGAAAGTGGGTGCCTGATGCCCTGCTTGGAAAGCATATTTCTAAACTGGCACACACTTCCTGCATTATGGGCTGCCCCGCTCTCTTTTAATGACAGTATCAGAGTGCCAGATGGCTTTGTGGATCAATGGTTACAGTCCTCAGAATGTGTTGTGTAAAACAGATTTAAATGTTCACCATCAAATTCTGGTCCAGGCTTATTTTGGTATGTCACATATTAATCCCTCCCAATTCACTATCTTTTCTCTAAAAGTGTAAGTCACTTGTAGCACTCAGCAATTTACAGCTCTCTTGTCTTGTCACTGCAAGTGTCCTACAGAGGTCGGATGATCAACCATCAGGGACACTGTGAGGGAATTCTTGAACTGGGTAAGGAGATAGGACTTAATGACCTCAATGGACTCTTTTAACTACAAAATTCCATAATTTCTCAACTTCATAACTACTTCTACATTCATAAGTAGTAAATATGATTTTAACATCAAGTTTTCCCTGAAATTCATTAAAGGATAAATTTTAATTAAACAACTAAATAATTAAACAACTAAACAATGATGCTTCTTAATTGGCCTGGATAAAAAAAATTGAATAATTATTCATTTAAGATTTCCAGTAAAAGATTATTCAGAAGATAAGCTGATACCCAATTTCCTTCCTAGCTTTAGAAATGGGTTTAAGACTTTCAAAGCTATTATCTTTTTGGTTTTATGAAACATCTCCTCCATTTATTTTGTTTGTTTTCTATCCCATTAAAATTCTTATTTTATCATTATTATTTCCTTTGCCCTTCTTTCCTTAGATTTGTTGTTGCTTTTCATTTTCTTGAATTGAATACAAAGTTCATTTATTTTCAATCCTTCTTCTCCAGTTGCATTTAAAACAATATATATCCCTTGATATATAATCCTTTTTCTCATACCACAGGTTTTGATAGAGTACTTTTATTGTTCAATTCTAAATATGTTGTAATTTTCATTGAAATTTCTTATATAATTATGAGTAAATCAAACCTGACTGTTTAGTGTCTGAGGACAATAGTGTAACAAGGACAGAACACTAGGTTTGAGTTTTATCACCATGTGCCAGCAATTCCAAATAATGTCAGTGATAAAATACTCCAACATGAAACAATTTTTATTGGTCTACAATCTATACAATTGCTATGGCTACTGCTGAGTTTTAATAATATGTGTGTAACCTTCTGATTAGTACATTGTTACTACTTATCCTTTCATAAACATTGTGTTCTACATGGAACTTGATTCAGAGAACTCCCATACAATCCAGTCCCAACATACACAGACACCCTTGCATTTGGAAGGTTAAGTTAGTAACATTTTTTAAAATCATTACAGCTCCCTTGGGAAGATTTTGTGTCTTCAATACCCATGGTTCTAAATATCCTGGTGTTTAAACAGTAGGTTCAAATAATACCAGCACAGTAATTACAAAGATGAAAAAACAATTCTCTCAATCTATATATGACCACTTGGAGTTTTTGTTTGTGATTAAATTTTGAAACAGTGAAACACTGTGAACTCTGAGGTGTAATCTTTTTCGTAAGCGCAAATTTTAGTGTGTATATGGAAACTTTTACTGAATCTTAGTATCTTTACAATTAAAATCGTCTTTTTAAACTATTGCTTTAAAACTAAAGTATTGGGCTTCCCTGGTGGCGCAGTAGTTGAGTCCGCCTGCCGATGCAGGGGACGCCGGTTCGTGCCCCGGTCCGGGAAGATCCCACATGCCGCGGAGCGGCTGGGCCCGTGAGCCATGGCCGCTGAGCCTGCACATCCGGAGCCTGTGCTCCGCAATGGGAGAGGCCATAACAGTGACTAAAGTACTAACCAAGAAAATAAATCAGTACATTAGTGGCATAATTTAGAAATTTTTCTTGGTGTGAAGTTTTAGATGAGGTTGATCAGAAATCAAAACGGTTGCAGCCTAAACAGAATTGAACAATGTACAGTAAAACATTAAAAGTTTTTAAGTTGTTCCTCGAAGAGCAGCACACAGCAATTGTAGAGAAGACTTCTAATTGTATTAGAAGACTATTTGTCATTAGCTTTGCAATGACAAAATGTAAGATAGGCATTTACACTGAAGAATCAAATTCAAAGAATGCCAGGAAAGCAACAAAAAGATGTTGGTCTTAAATGGTCAGAAGAAACTAAAAGAGCAATGTTCAAATGCCTTGATCATTTTCACCATAAATGGACATTTGTTCTAAATCAATGGATCAAATAATGTCAATGTTCACCAGCACTGAGCCATTTGCTCTCCTTTTTGCAAAAGAAAAATTTTGGAGGGTTTTACCAAATGTAATAGGAATTTATCTTGAATTTTCTGGTTTATATATTTTAGTGGAATTTTTTAGACCAAGAAGCTTTTTGAAAGCCACTAAAATAAATCCTAAAAAAACAGTTTTTAAGAATTTAGGAATTTATTGTGAAATGGAATTTTTATGAATCTCTATTAAACTTATCTTTGTTTTCCTATTTGTGTATCTGTTGCTTTACATGAAAAAAAAAAAACTTTTGAAGTTAATAAAAAGTGTTCTTCAATCAACTATGAGCAAAGAATGACCAACCTGGCTATACTCTGTAGAGCATGGGTACATGAAAAGAACAATTTTTATAAAGTCTTAAGACACATTTGCAGAAGGTTCAAAAATAGTACATGTAATATTGTTTATTACAGTGAAAGACCAATAAGTATTTTTCCATTTTCACAAAATTCACTAAAAAATATTAATCCATTATTTCTTCCTTTTTGTGTTTCTTATTTACCATGCTTTCCCATTTGCCATGCTGCCTTTTTTTTAAACATCTTTATTAGAGTATAATTGCTTTACAATGGTGTGTTAGTTTCTGCTTTGTAACAAAGTGAATCAGTTATACATATACATATACCCCCATATCTCTTCCCTCTTGCATCTCCCTCCCTCCCACCCTCCCTATCCCACCCCTCTAGGTGGTCACAAAGCACCGAGCTGATCTCCCTGTCATGCTGCCTTCTTAATCTTTCTTGCCTTCTCTTGATTGATCAAATTATTTTTATTGCTTCTTTTCCCCTACTGTTTGGAAGTTACACATTCTGGTGTAAAAAGTATGTATCCTGGTTTTATCTTTGTTACCCTTAACTTTTAAAAATACATAGCTAATTTTATGTTGATCTAAAAAAGCCTAAAGTTAATATTTCTATCCACCTTCCAAATGCTTTAGATGCATTACTATATATTTTTTTCTATGTTTACTTAAGTTAAAAAAATCCTTAATATTCCAGGATCACATCTGCAACCCAAATAATTGGGCTTTATTTCAGTATAAGCCATAGATAGGGATGGGAGAGAAAAAAAATCTGATTTAGTAATGTAACTTCACTATTACATACTTGGTATTGCATACCTATTATTATAGTCACCAGATAATACATTAAACTTAGACCAGATTTTGTTTCAATATATTAAACAAAGAATGAACACAAGGAGAATGTATTAATTTCATAAAGTAAACTACTAAAAAGCAAACAAGAAACAAAAATATCTCTAGAATTACTTGATAAAATGCTCAAAATGAATACAAATTGAGCACATCAAAGTACAAGATGTATGCATATACATCGGAAACAGGAAAAATATAAATTAAAATGTAAAGCTAGACATTAGAAAACAAATAATCCTAATTTGTCAGTATTGTTTGAAAAATAACTGAAAAAATATATTCATCTTTTTAAAAGCCAAGTGCAATGAGCCACAGCATTTAGTTTGTAACAGCCAATAAAGAATGCATTTGCTCTTGTCACTATATTGACCCCAAACATCACACCTAAGACTAATGCTTAGGTAGAACTAGAGACCACTCTCCAGCACTACTTTTCCAATTGCATCCTTTGTACTATTTCTAGGAGAGAGCTATGGATTTGATGTGTAGTATACAATGTTACCAGGTCAAAGTGTTTGGATTTCATTACGAGGGCAGAGGGAATGACATAATCATATCCACGTTTCAGTGAATTGAAGAGAAAGATGGAGAAAAAGAGACTGGGGAAAGCAGACTGGTTAGAAGGCTATTTCAACAAACCAGGTGAGATATGATGAAGGTAGAATAGCAGTAAGATGGAGAACAGTAAACAGATTAGGGAGATATTACAGAGATAGAATTGGTATAATTTGGTTACTAAAGATGTTGAGGAGAGTAAGAGTTGAAAATGATTCCTTAGTTTCTGGTCTGGACTGGAAAACAAGCACATTCCTTAGATGCAGTCTGGGCTAGGGAATATGAGAGGGAAGTTTACCAAGTGGAGAACTGGATAGAGGAAGTATCAGATCATTTTTGGAATCAGCCAATAAAAGCATAAATTTATTCTGTTACAACAAAATGTAAGTGTGCATAGATGAGATCTAAAGTCATTTTTAGAGATAAAGCCACTAGGGGTAAGTAGGTTCAAGAATGAATTCCCTAATAGTTCTGGACACACCAAAGCTTCTCAGTGCTGCTAGTGATTTAGCAAATATTCATTATCCACTCTAAGTTCATTAAAAGGGTTAAACATTTCTTCCTTCAAGTCTATTTAAATAGCTAGCAATTTAGTAATAGCTAAATTATACACAAAAATTATCCAGGGTGACTTCTTTCAAATGGTAAGCTAAAAGGGTATGATGATATATTTGTTCATCCTTATTCCTTAAATACAGAGATACTTTAGTACCTTCGGCTGTAACTGCTTTAGAAGTAGAGGAGAGTTTAGGAGTAAGTAGCGGCTCATCACTCAAGAGAAGAAAAAACAATGCATTCTTAAAGGATATAAGTTAAGGGGCCAGGCAAGCTAAACATGTATCATCATCACAGGGATTTTCCTCAGTTCCTTATAGCAAAAACAAATAACTATTTGGGAGATGAAAATGCTCTAAAATTGATTGTGGTTATGGCTACACAACTCCATGAATATTCTAAAAACCATTGAGCTTTACACTTCAAATGGGTGAATTGTGTAATATGTGAATTAAACCTCAATAAAGCTGTTATTTTTTAAAATGAGTAACTTTTTAATCCACTAATATCAGGTTTTATAAATGCTTTAATTTTACATTAGGCTTTTCAGGCTTACTAGGTTTCAAAATAAGCAGGAAAACAGAGAAAAAGTATATTTTATTGGTATTTAGACCTAGCACAGTTCAAATCAAATAAAATGGAACAGAGCAACTTATTTACTCTAATTGAATATAACATATAAACAATTTTTTTAAGTTTCTGTCTATTTTACCATCAGATGATAGTGTTCATGCAAGTACAATCATGACACTGTCCTTCCGGGCCCATATCATAGCACCACCTTTTATTTGCAGTACTTGATATAAATTTCATTGTCAAACATATCTTGCTTTAGCAATGTAAACATTTGCTACAAGTAAACTTTAAGAGGTAAAAGTGAATGATACTAATGAATAAATCAAAATAGAACTGAGCGTCACATGATAAAATTCAACAGAATATTAGATAATACTGTTTCAATAAGAACTACAACTTAATAAAGTTCACAAAATGGAAGCAAAAACCAAAAGTAGTATGTAAACTCCCAAAATAGTTTAAAATACTGGAGGATATAATGTAAAATTTACCTCAGAAAAACAAAGGGAAACAACAAAACCATGCAGTGAATACCAAATTTGGTTTAGAAGTTACAGAAGTCCTTTTACTGCAAAGCCTTTCTGAAATGTACTGTGCCAAACTGTTTATTTTCTATCTCCCTTTATAAAAAAATTATCACTTTTAATCACATAGTTGAATACTTTGTGGGAATTTCACATATGTTGCCAACTGTGGAATTGTTACCCAAAAACTTTCATCTCTAAACTATTTTTTCAAATGACCAAAACATTAAATTATCTTCATAAAAATTACCATACATAAAGTCAAATAATTCCTAAACAAATCATCATAAAAATAAATCTGCCTTAACAGAGTAAATACAGAAATAGTGTATACATAAGTGCTGAAAATCACAGAAAAGTATTCAATGAATAGGCAAAAATTCTCACATTTATCATTACTGTTGATGATTTGCTTTACTTTTTGGTTAAAATTAAGAAACAAGTTTTCAAAATGTCAAAACATTCAGTGCCACTTTGAATTTGTCTGCAACATACAAATGAGTTATATCTCTGTAGTACAAGGCAGACTCTATTTTTACTTTTTAACATAAGTTATAAAGACCTCAAATTTCTAAAACCAGTTATAATACTGTGACAAGCAAAACAAATTTGTTCTTATTGCTCTTATATTCTAGCTTAATCTACAAACATGAACATTTTTCCATTTGTTGTCTCAAACCATACTAATACAAAAAGAGTCTAGAGAGATCTCTCTGTTGGTTTCCACAGATTAACTGAAAAAAGGGGGAAAAAAAGAAACTGAAATATTATTTCATCTTCTTAAGTGTTCTTAATATGTTTAGCACATCAAGCAGCACTTGACACAGCAAGTTTCTTTAAGTGATCCATAAACACTTGTAAACTAACATCATCTGTGAGAATAGGTGCTCCAGACTCCTAGAGGAAAAGAAAGATATTTTCTATGATTAAAACACAGGAGATGATACCTTATATAAACAAATGTGTAAAAAAACAGACAAGGAAATCATTTTAAGCAGAATGTCTATGCTCCCTGTTGTAATAATAAAGAATCTGCTGGCCTTTGTCCCAGATTCCTGTTCCCAGACTCCTGAGAGGGGAACTACATCCTTAGAATTTCCTGAAAGTAGTATCTGTTATTCATGAGCCCCTCAGATCACACCTGAGTTTATGCTATGAGATGAGATGACTCAGGATAGGGACCAGTCACCAGAAAGATCAACCATGTAATTAGATGCCTGGGCTTTAAGAGAGCCTGACCTCCAGGGAGGAAGAGATGCAGGGCTAGAGATTCAATCAATCATGCCTAAGAGAAACAAAAGCAAAAACAATAAAACCACTGGATACCAAAGCCCAGCGGAGCTTCCTGTTTGAGGAATACATCAATGTGCTGCAAGGGTGACGCACCCTGATTCCATGGGAAAAGGGCACAGAAACTCTGTATCTGGGACCCTCCCAGACCTTGCTGTCTCTTCCTTTAGCTGGACCTAACTTGTAACTTTTATACTAAAACTGTAATCATAAATATAGTGCTTTCCTGAGTTCTGTGAGTTGTTCTAGGGAATTACCAAACCTGGGGAGGGGGGTTATGGGAACCCACCCCCCACCCACTCTACCCACCCACTGCCCACCCCAGCACCCTCCCTTTCTCACCACCCCCCACACACACGGATTTGTAGCCAGTTGGTCAGAAGTGTGGGTAACCTGGGATTCGACTTGCGGCTGGCATCTGAAGTCGGGGCAGTCTCGTGGACCATGTCCTTTAACTTTTGGAGTCTGCACTAACCCCATGTGGTCAGAGTCAGATTTGTACCGCAGTTTACCAATTGGCCTTACATTAGCTCCATACCCAACTTAATCTTTAAAGTAGTAAAGTGTTCATTTGTCTTGAATGTATTGGTGTTTTTATCACTACTAAGAAATAAGTCTCCCTTATTGCTGCCTGTTTACTAAAATAAAATTCCACTCACACATTTTAGCAGAACCGCCAGATGGAAGGAAGAGAATTTATATCATTTTTAAAATAAACTATACTTATATATTTTCATTCAAGTAATTTTAATTGATTTCTGTGGGTTCTAAGTAATTAACAAGGGTTAGGGAAAATTCCTAACTTCTATTTTAATAAAAACTGTGTTGATTACCTTAGTAATCCAATCCACTAATAATGAAATTTTATTGTAGCAAGAAAGTTTTTCTAGAATATTTTATATCTGGATTTTTTTTTTTTTTTTTTTTTTTTGCGGTATGCGGGCCTCTCACTATTGTGGCCTCTCCCGTTGCGGAGCACAGGCTCTGGACGCGCAGGCTCAGCGGCCATGGCTCACGGGCCTAGCCGCTCCACGGCATGTGGGATCTTCCCGGACCGAGGCGCGAACCCGTGTCCCCTGCATCGGCAGGCGGACTCTCAACCACCGCGCCACCAGGGAAGCCTTCTATATCTGGATTTTTAAAGTTTTCACCTGATATCCAGTTTCTTATTTATCAGTATATATAAAATACCTAAAACAAGGAAATTAAGTAATTTTCAGAGGATACCAGCAAGTTAGTGGCAAATATGAGCTCTGACTTTATAGGTCTTGTGGTTCTAGGCTGGCATAGCCACAGATATGTCATAACCTCTCCTGAATACTGGAAAATCAATTTTATTATGTGTTTTCATATGTGAATTTATAAGAACTTGAAAAACTTGATAATGAAGGGAGACAACAGCACTGGAATTAAGAGCTCCGAGTTTGGAGCCTGACTGCCGAGCTCACATCCTGGCTCTGCCACTTACTTAACCTCTCTGAATCTTAGTTTCCTCATTTGTAAAATACAGATAATAACAGAACCTATTTCATGTGGTTGTTATAATGATTAAATGAGTTAAACTTTATAAAGCAAACACAACAATACCTGACACACACAGTAGGCATATAACATTATTATTATTATACCTGAATTTTTTGCATTTTACACATTTTCCACCTCAATTCACCCAATCCCAGATCTATTTCTCCTAGTCAAGACAAAATATATATGGATTTTCTAATTCATATACTGTGATCTTATTTGAAGTGATTAATACGAATGCTCAACTCAATCTTATCAAAAATTTGCAGTTGATTGATCTCAACTTTACAACTGCACTCTTTTTCTCTTTAAAATATATTCAGGATTAAGCAAAAAGTTCCAAGCTTTATATCATTTAGTATATGAAGCACCCTGTCACAGAAGCAGTGTTGCAGTGGTGCCCTCTTCAGGCCATCCGTGGATAATACTTACACTGGGTACTTGATTTCTGACGAAAAGAAAACTAAGGTATTAAATTCCATAATTTTTAGTAAAATGCTTGGCTACCATGTTAACGCCCTAAATTTCAATCATCAATTTAGCTTAATGGTTAAAAATTCTGATTCTGGGGTTAGAATGACCTAGGTTCAAATCCAGACCCTGTCACAGTTTAGCTGTGTGATTTGAGGTAAGTTAACTTAACCTATATAAGCCTCAATTTCCTCTTCTGAAAAATAGGATTAATAGTACTCACCTCACAGGAGTGTTTTAACAAATAGAAATGTATGAAAATCTTAGCATAATGACTAAAACACAGTACAGACTCAGCTTATTAGCTATTATTATCTATAAAAATATTAACATAATTTCTCTTACAAAAATCATAGGTCAAAAAAGACCTTAGGGCTCTTGGTTTCTTTCTTACTTCTAATTAACGTATTTATTTAATTTTGACATTTCAAACAGCATTACAGGAAAGGGATGTTTTCAAATTTAACAAAATATAAAGACTGAGAAACACTGATTTAAATATGTCAGACCAAAATTTCATTGTTTTTAGACACATGAAAAAGTTTAATACAAATGAAAGATTTTTCAAATAGTTTGGAACCAATCTTAAAAAAAGAAATGGTCTAAGTAAAATCCTATAGAAATTTTTTTGTTTTGTTTTTGTAAGAATCTATTCATAAAAGATAGGATCAAATGTCAGCTTCCCCCAAAGGTGTAACTGTAACTAATTCCTAAATTTTGCTAAATCAAATGCATTTCTGGGGGCTTTCCCTGGCGGTCCAATGGTTAAGACTTCGCACTTCCAATGCAGGGGGAGCAGGTTCAATCCCTGCTTGGGGAACTAAGACCCCACATGATGTGCGGTGTGGAGTGGCCAAAAAATTACAAAAATTTTTAAAGTGTATTCCTGGAAAAGATGATTATATTTTCTAAAATGCAATAATGAGAAGAAACCCAAACTGTCTTCAACTGCCTCTTTGAGGAAAACACTTTATAAAAAAATCTAAGGAGAGACAGACCTGATAACAATGTAATTAAAACCACCATATAGTATAAGGACATAATTTAACTTAATGACTATAAATATTTAAACAACTTTTTATCAAATCAATAAAAAGAATTCACTTAATAACAAGTAAGTACACTTAAGTTTCTCCAAAGGTGATGGCTTTCAAAACTGAGTACTGAATAGATGAATGGGTGGATGGATAAACAAATGAGTGAATCAGGTAAACAAGATGCATGTTTATTCCTTTGCCTGGGATTTCCTTCTCCATCATATTCATCCAATGAAATAATCTCCATCTTTCAGGGTCTGGCTTAAGTGTTAGGGCTCTTGTTCATGTCTCTAATGCCCCTACTTCCAGGCAGTAATAATTAAACTTCAGTTTAAAAATAGGTTTTCTTTCCTATCTTAAATATCTTTAGAGAGACTTTTTTTCCAGTGATAAAAAGGAAAACTAATAACTAATATTTACTGAGTATTACTGGGCATATCAAGTATGTGTCATCAAACTCTATAACAGACAAGGAAGAGAAGGCATAGGAAGTTTAGTAACCTGCAGAGTTTTCAACTACCAGCCCAGAATGATGCCTCTCCATGTTTAACAGCTCAACAAGTTCTTTATTTTATATGTCTTCCATCTACATCTCCATGCTGTAATTTAAACCTCCCCAAACAAGGAACAAGCCATTATTTCCATGAACTAAACCATGTTTTTTTAATGCAGAAATTCAGCCACAAAGAGATAGGTTTTATTTGGTCTTCATAATGTGAGCTCACAACATTTTGCTAATTGAATTATGTGTATGACAACAATCATCTGGAGGGGAGGAACACTACCCCCTTTAGAAAAGGATTTGTGTACCCTCCCCACAAACCCTAGTCTGCCATATCCCGCTGCCTCCAGGTATTGCTTTTTGACACTGAGAGTCAAGTTTTCTTATATGCAGCCAGGTTCACTCATTTGTTCACCTGGTCCCTAGGGGCATGTGAATATGTGACCCCTGACAAGTACTATTTTAAAGTATCCTTCAATCCTTTAACCTCCCCTTCATATTGATTATTCACCATTTCCATGAACTCTAGTAACTTTATTTATTGGTGCTACTTTTCTATATTCTTGTGATTTTTTTTTCTTAAATAAGTTCTTCTTAAGTTGTGGGATCCAGAACCAAAACCAATACTCAGTTAACTAGAGTTAAGTATAATGGAAAGTCTGATTCATGGTACATCCTGTACTCCAAACTTCCACATCACAGTAATATTTGGCTTTTTGTTCCCCCAGCAACTGGAAGAGGGTGAGGGGTGATATTGAGAGTCTATATGTATATGTGTTATATGGGCACAAATTTTCTCACATGTGCTATGTGTACCCTTTGAACGCCTTCCAAGAGTAAGTTCCTTTCTTTGCTGTAAAAAACTCCTCACCTTTCAGGACTTTTAGATCGTGAATTCAATTTATTTATCTATATCACGAAAGCTTCTTCACTCCTAAAGCATCTCTCTGTTCTCCTGTCCAGATCTATTATAGTCAATATATGCTATGTTTAAGGTACTGTGGAAAGTCAAAGATGAAAATGACACAGTTATCACCCTTAAGTAATTTATAATCTAACAGGAGAAATAAGTGTCATCAGAAATAGATGAAACAAGGGGGTGGGGATGAAGCGCCAGGGATATTACACAATATCCAGTCATGCAATCACAGAAAAGGTTTCATGGAGTCAGTAAACTTTGCACTGAGCCTTGAGGGATGGCTATGATGTGTTACAAGTGGTGATAGGGACAAGTCACATGCTCAGTGTATTCAGAGTGGAGTAAGAAGTCCAGTTTGGCTAAAAAGACTAAAGAGTAGCTAAAAGTGGACAAAGCTATTTGGAGCATACCACAAAGGACCCTCAATAGCAATATAGAACTTCTATGTAACTTAGTAGGGGGTTATTAAAGATTTCTAGGCAGTGCTTTGACTTAGAACGGCTTTAGGGGGACCACTCTGGCCAGTGCCAAAATGGAGGAAAAGGCTGAAGCCCCAAGAGCAGGTAATTCCAACAGTCTATGTGAATAGTAACAAGGGCCTGACTTCGATTAGTGACAAGGAAAGGAGGGAATGGACAGCGAAAATAAGTCAGTAATTAGGGGCAGAAAGGAGAAGATGTAAATGACTAAAGTTCCAAGCCTTGGGAATTGAGAGAACAGTGGGGCCCTCTATAAAAATAGGAAAGTCAGTCAGTACAAGATAGTGTGAAAGAGTTCAAGTTGGGGCATGCTGCTTATGAAGTGTCTACAGAAAACTCTAGTGCTGTGCAGCAGGCAGTTATAGAAATTCCAGTCTATAGGTCACTGTGAAGCCAAACCAAAGATGGAAATTTACAAGTTAGCCTCAGATGAAAGATGAAGCCATAGGAGTGGATACAATCACCCAGAGAAACAGTGAATGTACAGAATTCAAGGCAAACTTTTTTTTTTTTTTGCGGTACGCGGGCCTCTCACTGTTGTGGCCTCTCCCATTGCAGAGCACAGGCTCCGGACGCACAGGCTCAGTAGCCATGGCTCACGGGCCCAGCCGCTCCACGGCATGTGGGATCTTCCCGGACCGGGGCAGAAACCCGTGTCCCCTGCATCGGCAGGCCGACTCTCAACCACTGCGCCACCAGGGAAGCCCAAGGCAAACTTTTGAGGCACCTCTATATTCAAAGGAAAAGGACCTTAATCCCAATTACTGCTTCGTTGCTCTTCTAACCAGCCTGGACCCCACATTCAGTTATCTAACTTCGTTCTCAATTATTCTACTCCCTTTGCTGTGTCCATCTTTCTTACCTCCAGTCCTAAATTAGCCCCAATGCAATGTCTGAATTACAAAGCACGGCTAGAGAACATTACAGAAGCATGCTCAAGAAACTGTTAGTAAATAAAATGGATCCTCACCATGCTGTAAAAGTCTTTTATTCATCTTCTGTTGCTTTCTTATATTCCCTATAGCTGTTTTTAATCTTTTCTATTTTCTAGTTCTTAACCCCAGCATTTCTCTCTCTTAGCAAATAATCTTTTACTGAAAAGAAACAGGCTTATCCAATGTGAGTTTTCTCTCCACCTCAAAAATCTTTCTCTGTCTTCACCCTTCTTCTCACCCTTTGCTTTTGCAGAAAGAAATGTCCTGCCTCCTTACCAATGCTTAACCACCACACAATGCGTGTGATCACACTGTCTCCTTTTGAGGATCTTAAACATCTATACACTGTTCTTTTGTGTCTCCCCTACATTAGCTCCTTACACTTGGTCCACAAATAAATTCTGTGCCCTTACTGTAGTAACAATCATCCTACCCTTCACTCAGGCTAAATTTGCAAAAGAATCATTTACACACACACACACACACACACACACACACACACACACACACACACACACACAGAATCATTTACACTTATGACCTCCACTTCTTTACCACCTACTAATTCCTTACAATCTATCTGCTACTCAACCACTATATTAAAGCTGCTTACCAAGGGCCAAAAATAACCTCCTAATCATCAAAGCAAGTGTCTGCAGCACCTCAATATTTGCTACTCCCTTCTTCTTCCTTCTATAACGTCCTCCCTCATCATTTAGGATGTGGTATTCTTCTAATTTTCCTTCCACTTCTCTGATTATTTATAAAATATTCCTACCACTTGTACTTCCTCAAGGTTTTATCTCATCCTTGCTTTGCCTCTCTATTCTCTCCTTGGACAAGAATCCACTGTGATGACTTTAAGTATCACTTGTCTATGAATCCTTGCCCTGATCACCAAACCCAAATTCTCAACAATCTGCTCAATTTGGGCATCTAGATGGTATCTCAAACTCAAAGTCTAAACCCAAACATTTTCAGGAATTCCCTGGTGGTCCAGTGGTTAGCACTCTGCGCTCTCACTGCCAAGGGACAGGATTCAATCCTTGGTCAGGGAACTAAGATCCCACAAACAATGTGGCAAAAAAATAAAATAAAACAAAAAGTAAAAAATAAATAAAATCAAACATTTTCTTTCCACCCTCCCACTTACTGGCACATGTTCTCCTCAGTTACCCAGGCTCAAAACCCCATATTACCTTGTTCTCCCTCAACTATTTATTTTTCAGAAATTCAAACCTAGAGAAAAGTACAATGAACAAACACCCACATACTCTAAACATAAAATCACCGATCAACATTTGCCACATTTTCTTTATGTTTCTATGTATTTTTCCTTTTCTTTTTCTTCTTGTTAAATAATTTCTGCAAGTTGAAGACATCATGATATTTTACCCCCAAACACTTCAGGATATATCTCTCAAGATCGAGGACAATCTCCTACATAACCACAACACCATTATCACACTCAAGAAATTTAATAATATTATACTAGTATCTGACATATAGTCCACATTCAAATATCACAAATCATCCCAATTATGTTCTTTATAAGCTGTTCTCTCTCTCTAATCCAGAATTCAGTCAGAATTCACATTTTGCATATAGCTGTCTTGCCCTGGGGTAAGTTTTCCTTTCCTGCAACTTCTAATCAAATCTCACCGAGTCTACTTTTGAAATATCGCTCAGATCTACTCTTTTTCACCATCTCGTCTTCCTTCCCTTTCACTTGGATTACTTCGATAGATACAGTTTCAACCTACACACTGCTCCCAATTAATCTTAAGATTCGACTGTATTATCTAAGACTCAAATTTGCCCCTCTGTCCAAAAACCTTCAATAACATTCCATTACTTACCAAATAAAGACTCAGCTCCTCAGTCCTCAGCCTGGCATTGAAGAGTCTCCACAATTTGGCTGCACAATATATTGCCAACTTATAGTTCTACTATTCATCCCTACGTGTACCCTTTACCTTACTCCATACTGTCTTCTCCCTAGAATTCCCTTCCTCATACAATTTCTACTTACTGGATTAATAACCACTCTAAAAGGAAATGTCTCTTTTTCTGAGCTCTATTCTGACATCCTCTCCTGCTGCCACCATGTGACCTCTTCCACTCCTCCTCGTCTATCCCCCTGTAATACTTTAAATCTTCCTAAAAGCACATAGCCCACTCGGCCTTGTACTTTAACTACTTAGGTATGTATTTTATTTCTAATACTAGACTACAAGCTCTTCAAAGGCAGGGATGATCACTGTGGATCTTAAAGTACCAATACAAAGTCATGAAGATTGGAACACTTGATAAATGTTGATATATTGTATCAAGAGGTAGGACTTCCACCAAATTAAAATATATTAATAATGATTTCCAGGCTTCCAGCCTCTCCTGCTCAACCACAATCCCTGACCACTCCCAGCTTACTGTGGCCTTTTATAGTTCATAGTCTAGCATTAAGCTTGAATCATCACCTCCTATCTCATATTATACACTTTATTGCTTTTTGTCTCAAGGGTAAAGTGTTAAGCTTGAAATATGAAGGGGTTCTATCTATTTGATATAATCACTTTTTTATTTTCTGTGGTGCCACCAAATGCTAATTCTATTTTCGACTCTTATTTTTTTATTACTTTTCCAACAGACATTACCAAATACATAGGAAAAAATGTAGCATTCACTAAAATAACAAACTATAATAACACAAAGAAATAATTTCCAACATCTGCTATTTACACTTACCTGTCCCCAGGCATACATATTATTATGAGTCTGTGAAGGGTTGACTTTCGAAAGCAGGAAACGCGCCTTAAAAGCAAAGAAGAAATAACATTATCCATCAAAAATAGATTTGGTCAATATAGGCTAAACAAATGTATTATACTATCTAAACTCAATTTTATTTAATATGTTTTGGTCAAATTAACTTTATTAAAATGCAACTTTAAAAAAATGAACTAAAGTTTGAAATATATAGGCCACTATATGTTACACATAAATAATAAATGTAACCTCTTCTCGCCAAATCATACATACATAATAACATTCATAGTAACAAATACAAATTGTTGAGTCCAAAACTCAGCATATAAAGATTATGTCTGCAACAATTATGACAAGGTTACTGTGACATTTACCAAATACCTAGTCTGAAATGTCATCAGAGGTTGGAAGTCCCCAAAAATGATAAAAATAAAAGCCATGAAAACCTATACATGTTCTTTTACTTTAAACAATGACTCTCAAACTTTTTTAAACTGTAGGCTATTCCATGAGAGCACTTACCCAACGTTTTATCCATCTATCCACTATGCCTTATCATCATTAAATAATAACCAGAATAAAAGAGGAACACAGCACTACATGTGGTGAAACATCAATGAGAGAACCAGTCATAAATTATTATTACATGTTGGAAGAACAAGGACAGTCCTGCCTTTTGAAATTTAGTACCATATAAAATCTTTTCCTACTCTCAAAGTAGAAACACAAGAGCACTGGCTCACGAGTCAGAACGTCTGGATTCAAATCCCAGTTCCTCCATTTACTATGTTTCCTTGGCCACAAGTATCCTAAGTCTCAGTTTTATTATCTGTAAAATGGAGGTAACAATAGGACTGCTATGAGAATCAAATGAGAGAAGGTATGTAAAGTGCTAACTATCAGCTTTGCAAATTCTCAATACAGGGTAGCTTCTATTATAGTAAAACCCTAATAATAATTGCTATCATTTCTGAATAATAGTTACTGATATTTATTACCTACTATGTAATACTGTGCTAGGCACTAGGGATACATTAATAAACAAAGCAACATCTGTGCTTTTAAGGAACAAGTGAAACAAACTTATAATAATCTACAATTAATTTATATAACTCTAATAAGAATTACAAGGGAGCAGTAAAAGTGTTTTAAGAGTGTATGTTAAGGGGTCCTGAGTCTTCTGTAAGGCCCAAAAGGGCTATGTGTATATGTACATGTATCTTATTTAATCCTCATAATTCTAAAAATTACACACCTTTTTACAATGCCATAATGCTTTCCTATTATATTTCCTAGAAAATTGAAATGACAGAATGAGGAAAACAGAAGAACATTATGTTACCACAAACTTCGTATTCATAGACTTTACCAGTAAGTAAACAGATTTAAGAAAAGTACACTAAATTATTTCCAAGTTGTTTATATCTTCTTGCTCAACTAAAGCTTGCATACCACCATAATGCCATCCTGGCTCCTTACTAGAGCTGGGCTGGAGGAAGAAGATGGGATAAACCACCAGCTTTAGACAGCTAGTCAATAATCTTACTGCTCTGCTCTCAAAGCTAAAGCAAAAAGCAAGCATACCTTCCCCTGGAAACCATCTGCCCATCTCCTTCCTTTTTTATGTGCCTGGTGAAGCAGTCTATTCAAATTAACGTCAGAAGGCAAGTAGGATCAACTCGTAAAACAAGCAACAAACAAACACACAAACAAATTAACAGTAGTTACCTGACTGCCCCCATGTTCAGTGTCAATGTATCTCGGCATTGGAAATCTGGAGTGAAGGATCTCCTGTGCATCATCCACTGGGGCTTGCAGAAGGTGGCGGAAATTTTCATATTCTGGCATGTCCTGGTATCCCGACTTACGCCACTGAGCTATGGTCTAATTTTACAACAGTTAAAAAATTATGACTTTTTTTCTTGCCTAACCAAAAACTTTAAGAGATTTTTTTCAAATGAAGCAATCTTCAGAAAATAAGAAAATTACAGAACATTATCCTATTTTTTTTTTGAGTTACAAATTTTTTTAAGTTACAAATCCTAATTTCAGTATTCTTGAGTAAACAGATGCAAAATTAGGATATTTCTTCTCCTTTAAAAGTAAAAAGAAATAATAATTCAGCCAGAACAATTGTAAAACGCTATACTTACCATATTAATGTTAGCTAAAAGCTATCTACCTAAGTTTATGATAAATAAGGGGGATTTTCACTACAGAAGATTTCCTAGAGACTTCAAAATTAATGACCTACTATTATGAAGTCTGTGCCAATGGAGTTACATTCTCCCAAGATACATAAACATAAAAACTTTAATAATAATAATAGCAATAATATTATAAAAATAATATACCTGTAAAAGAGCATCTGAATCAATTCTTTTATTAAGGAAAATGACTCCAAAAACCATGTAATTAAATCATCCACAACTTTAAACCTGGCTTGATTTCTAAGTTAACTGAATCAATTAACTGAATCAATCAATGTATACTCTATATTGCTTTATATCTCCATATTTAACAGAGGAACAGTCATCTGCATTTCTGATTTCTCATTTAAGCACATTAATGAGCTATTGAAGAAAGAAAAGTACAAAAAGACAAAAGATATAAGCAAAAAACCTAGCTCTGTCATATCATAGACATTACTCTTAAAAGGTAAACAGCACTAGTAACTGGTATCAATTAAAAATAATAATCAATAGGTCTTTTAAAGTCCTGGATAATATCACTTAAAGTAATATTTTGAATAAGGTCTTCACCATTACAGTGCAAATCTAAAATCATTTATAATTAAAACACTGGAAAAATATATCTGCTGAAGTTACTAGAATACTAGACTATAAGCTTGAGTGTAGGTTTGTGAAAAAAAGAGATCTGTATCTCTCAAAGAATCTAGATTTACACATATCTTATAAAAGTGGAAATAAAGCTTATCATAGAGGAAACACTAGTCATATAGTAAAGGGGGAAAGCTTCTATGAATAAAAAGACTTTATGGAACCTACGTGCTTAGCTTTAAATGCTATGGACTCTTACCTCACCATGATAAATCAAAATCTGGAAAAATGTGTCCATAAGGAGAATACGATCTGCAAGAATGCTGCTGCTATCAAGAAGAACCGGCTGACACAAAGAAAACAACGGAAGAGGAAACAGGAAAACATAATTAAAAACATAAAACTGATCTTTCTAGGATATTTTAAATTTTTAAATTTATTACCTTATTACATAAAACCTCTTAGTATTATGAATTCTCAAAGTATATTTCAATTTAACTTTCTGAGGAATCTCTAAACTGAAGTAACAATTGAAAAATAGAGTCCAGTCAAGAGGAAAGAGTCTAACTGATGGTGGCACCACTGAGTGAGAGGGGAAAGGCTTGGGAAAGAACAAATTTGGAGATGGAAAATTAGTACTGAATATGAAATAGAAGGAAGTGGCCTGAACTTGGGTATCACATGCACAAAGATGGTAATTAAAGCTATATGGTGAGACTGCACCACTTAGAGAAAGGGAAGCTATAGAAGAAGTCAGAGATTGAGCCCGGAGCACGCCAACACTTAGAGGTCGGAAAGGGAGAAACCAGCAGGGAGAGACTGAGAAGGAACAGACAGTGAGGAGGAGGAGGAGGAGGTGTTGTAGGTGTCAGAGAAGCCTACAGCAAAAGGTTTTCAAGGAAAATCCTCAAGGTAAATATTGTTGAGAGTTCCGGCAAGATGAAGGCTTTGGTGACCTTCATAAGAGTTGTTTCAGTATAATTTTGGGACAAGAGGAGTTCCCTGGTGGCCTAGTGGTTAGCATCCTGAACTTTCACTGCTGTGGCCTGGGTTCAATCTCTGGTCAGGAAACTGAGATACCGCAAGCTGCACGGTGCGGCCAAATAAAAAAAATTAAAAAATTAGGGACAAGACTTTAACTAATATAGGTTGAAAAGAGAATGTGACATGGGAACATATAGACAAGTAACTTTCTGCATTTAGCTGTGACTGGGACCAGAGAAATGTGGTGGCAATTAGAGAAAATGTGAAGTCCAGGGGCTTTTTGTTTAACAGGAGCGCTATTAAGGTTTCTATGTTAATGAGAATGATCCTGATGAGAGAAAGTGATGATGCAGAAGAGAAAGAGGATAACTTCAAAAGCAAAGTCTTAAGAAAGGAAGCTAATGGGATTCATGGATTAAACAGAGAGCTTGAAATTTGATAGGAGTAGGCAGTGGGATTCCAATTTTCTTCTAAACAGTTTTCTACATTTTCCAGATGTCTACAACTTACATATATTACTATGATGATAAGAAAACAAGTTACTTCTAAAACTTTTTTCCTGATTCAAAGAACTACAAAACCAAACATAGACCAACATATTAAAAATGCATTTTCTAGAAAAGTAGAAACTATGACAAATTACTTTAAAAATTATAGTAACAAAATACAACATTTTAAGGGACTTCCCTGGTAGCGCAGTGGTTAAGAATCCACCTGCCAATGCAGGGGACACAGGCTCAAGCCCTGGTCCGGGAAGATCCCACATGCCGTGGAACAACTAAGCCCATGCGCCACAACTACTGAGCCTGTGCTCTAGAGCTCACGAGCCACAACTACTAAGTTTGTGTGCCACAACTATTGAAGCTCAGGCGCCTAGAGCCCGTGCTCGGCAACAAGAGAAGCCACCGCAATGAGAAGCCCGTGCACCACAACGAAAAGTAGCCCCCGCTCGCCACAACTAGAGAAAGCCTGGGTGCAGCCACAAAGACCCAACACAGCCAAAAACAAATAAATAAAAAATAAATTAATTAATTTAAAAAAATACAACATTTTACCCGCTATTTTTTACAAAACAGTGAATAAAGGCATCATTAGAGATCATTAATCAGTAGATATTATAAATATTCTCTTTATAATAACCTTTCCTAAAGTATTATTTTCATACTTTTAAGTAGTGTAACAGATCATTTTAACCTTAGAACGGAAAAACTCTTTATTTAATAATAGGTTAAAATAAGTGTGACAGTTTTCTAAGAAGGCAAAATGGATGATTTTATCACTTTTTTAAGTATATCTTTATAATCAACTGTATCTTTTGTTCCAAAAAGACTATAGGAGAATGAGACTATATTAAAACAGGAAGTTCTGTTTAGACAGAATGCCCTAATTGTCAGACACTAAACTCTGGAATACAGTTTCTAGAATCATCACTACCTCTAGACATTGTTAAAGACATAAGAATAATCATGAGCCCTATAGGATTTAATCAACTAAACGACTAGACAAAATGATCTTTAAAAAGTCTCTTCTACCTCATTGTTGTTTTATTTTTTAATGATTTCCTAATACAGCCTAGCATTGTATATAGCATATAGTAAGCACTCATAAATATTTTTAAGTGAATATATATGAATAACTTAAGATAACTACACTTGAATTAAATTCTTATATTTAATAACTATATTTAAAGAAAAACCTAGTTGTTTTATTTTTTTAATAGCACACATCACAGTAACAAAACCAATTTCTTTTTCTGTCCCTCTTACCTCTGGTGGTCCACTAAAAGAATATGCATACAGAATAGGCTGAATCATGATTAGAGACTGGGTCAAATCTTGACGCATAAAATGGTGACGATAATATGAACTCTCGTCAGGACTATTGTTAAATACTTGCAAGAAAGGAGATCTTCTTAAATGAAACATAAACTATAAGATAAAACATGTGAGATAGCTTTTACTGATTTTAATATTACAACAGAAGTTTACTACTACAAAAGCATTTGATTACAACCATTAACACAATAAAACAACACCTTACAATAAGAACATTCTAAATTGTATTTCTCAGAAAGAATCTTACTCATGATATTTATCAGTTACTTAAAAATATAATTCAACAACAACTTAAAAATTAAAGAAAAAAGATGACTCAAAAGGAAAACAAGAATAGGGACAAAAACCCCTCGCTCAGATCTAAGTTATTAGAGACTGATGCTAGGTGATGCATTAGCAGCAACCTTTGTTTTTATTCTTCATCTCTCTGTCCACATCTCTGAGCCTTTTTATTTCTATTCATTACCACCACCAAAAGACTCTAAGAGAACATAAAAATAGATTAACAGATAGATCCCCAAAACTGCACTGGTTTAAAAAAAAAGGACATATATACCCACTTATTTCTTAATATTTAAGGTCTCCTTTATCCTTAAGAAACATTCTCTAGACTTTGTTTCATAATTTCTTTCTCCTTTCCTTTTCTCCCCTTCTACCTACTCCTCATGTGAAAGAGACCAAAAAGGGGGTGAATTAGGCCTGAATGAAGGACAGCTACACTGTCCTTTGACACCAGGGGTCTTTGATATAACCAATAGGATCAGCTCCAAAATACTCCCATTTGTCTTTTAGTTACTTCTCTCAACTTCCTTCAGCCCTCAGGTCTCAAGTGCCTACATGCTGCCCTGCCTGGGACTCATTCCACAGCTCTCTCCCAACACATGCCACTCATTGAAATTCTTATTCCTGTTCCTTTTTTCAGTGATCCATAATTCATTGAGAGGCTCTCTCATCCCTTACCACTTCAATCATTCTTGTTTACTTACAAAAATGTATAGTTGGTAAATCTGGGGGTAAATATTTTATAAATGAAGACCTCCCTTAGATTTAGTTTATGTCACCTTTTAGAAGATCATAAGGCTTTGAAAACCCAAAGAAAAAAGCACTTCTGGGTCCTCTGGCTCTCTACTTTCAATGAGAGGAAAAGATGGGATGCCCAGATCTCTTGGAAGATCCAAAAGCCCAAAGAGAAGGCTTGGAGAGGGAGAAAAGAGAAAGTAAGGAAAGTGTGGAGAATTTAGTCAAATACTTAGACTAATGCCCTCAATTCCCTTTCCTATTAGTTTCTCTATGAAGATGAGGCCTGAGAATTCCCAAAACACAAAGGGTTGCCTCCCTTAAGACAAATAGACCCTGCCTTTTCCTAGCTCCCCAAAACCTCAACCAGAGATTTAGGAAAGTCTCCCCCTATAAACATGGAGCTTCTAGATTACAGATTACTAAAAGATTTTCAAAAAATAAGTATAGCTCTTATACTTCAACTTAATAAAGTTGAAGCTTTAAACAAATTTTTTGTGAGCAAAAATTTGAATTTCCACACCTCAATATTAATCATCCTTCCAGACTGAGCTAAAACAAAACACTACCTCTTCTATAAAGATATATCAGGGCTTCCCTGGTGGCGCACTGATTGAGAGTCCGCCTGCCGATGCAGGGGACACGGGTTCGTGCCCCGGTCCGGGAAGATCCCACATGCTGCGGAGCCGCTGGGCCCGTGAGCCTGCGCGTCCGGAGCCTGTGCTCCGCAACGGGAGAGGCCACAACAGTGAGAAGCCCGCGTACCGCCAAAAAAAAAACAAAGATATATCAAATCATCCATTTGGAAGGATTCTTTAAAGTTTCCTTTAAATGTTATATATCTCTCATAGTACTTCTCACTTTCTTTTCTGTGTTATTTATGTATATTTCATATCTCACTCTTCAGAATGAAAGCTCCTTGAAAGTGGGATCCATGTCAGCCATCTCTATTCTCCTAAATTCCTTGCACATAGTATACACTCAGTTGAATAAATATTATCTCTATTACTCATCATATAAACAACCTAGACTTTTAAAAATATCTATCGAAACAACACATAGACTCCACTACCCAAGTGGAAAAGGTTCTGTAAGATAAATCAAATTAGCTTCTTTTCTATTTATCTGGGATGTCCCCATAAAGTTGTTCTCAGGCAATGAGACCATGCTATAAGACTAGCTGATTTGTAAAATTACTTCCTTTTGGTACTACTGTAATTAGTTAGATTCCTTATATCAGATGGAAAGCTAATCTGCTTCACACCTAATTCTACTCCACAGTAGGGTTCCAGTGTAAATTTCTACTCAACACAAATAAATGCTATCTGCAAGGCCATCATAAAAATACTACATACTTTTCACTAGCTATTCAAGCATAATACTAATTTCTTAACTATCTCAAAACCTAAAACCTAACCAAAAGAATGACCCTATAAAATGAGTAATAAAAGACAACAGGAAAAGTGAAACCCAATGCTCCTGTCAACACTAAGAACACGGACCTTTTATCTACTTACCTGTGGATAAAGGGAGAAAGTTTCTGAAAATCTGAAGGAACTTGGATCATCTTTGTGATACTCTCCAAATTTCTGACACTAAATAAAATAAAACATGTTAGTAATATATTCCCTGGCACAGAGCTAAAACTTTGTCTATGCATACTCTATTTTTTTGAATGTTTGTCACTTTTAATTCAGGAACTATGAACAAACATAAACAATTCTGTTTAAAAAAAGAATTTCCAAATCTGTTCTGTATGATAACACACAAAATTGCTTGGGACACAAATTAAAGAGAGCAAATATGTCCCATCAGCTGCATACTCTATTTTTAAAGTTATTACTCTTTAGGAGGCAAGATACTTGATATAGGATAAAACTGGAATATTTACTTATAGACTTACCAAGAGAATGATTACAACCAAAGACATAAACTTGAATTTTGGAAACAAATAATACATTGCTCCAATGCAAAACAACTCATCTTAAAATGTTTGAATTTTTTTAACTAAGTGTCTCTGATAGCAAATAAAGAGCTCTTGGATGATGGCCAGAAGAGCTCAACAGGCACCCCCTAAGACTCTACTTAAAAAAGACAATAGTCTGCTGACAGAAAGATGCACTATCAAAATACCATAGTGGCTCCAAAGGCAAATTGATGGTATAAAATTGGGTACACTAGAAAAAAGACCAAAAAGAAAGAACTGTTGAAGAAAATCAAGATCAACAGGTAAACCGGTAAAGAAGAAATGCAAAGGCAGAAAGTG
Organism: Tursiops truncatus; assembly: GCF_011762595.2. Lineage (NCBI taxonomy): Eukaryota > Metazoa > Chordata > Mammalia > Artiodactyla > Delphinidae > Tursiops > Tursiops truncatus. The sequence goes on along the minus strand of NC_047035.1, from coordinate 59,980,042 downwards.
GAAGGAAATCAAGGAGACACATACTCTAGCAACAGAGAAGTAAACCCTCTATGATAATGTGACAAAAGGCATCTAAATAACTGAGATAATCCACATGAGAAAGTGCTTAGCACAATGACTGACACTAAGCACTCAATAAATGTTAGCTTCCTCTCGTTCTTGAGCAAAGTCTCTGACCTGAAAAGTTTTTATAGTACTTATGTAACTGGTCTACTTCCTGGCAACGTTTATCGGTACTTGAATATGATCAAGGGCAAAAACAATAAGCAAAAAATAACAAAAGGTTCGCTGTTGCAAGTAGTACAGGACTTTTACAGCCTAAAATGTTCAACTAAATAATTTATGTAGTTATCTGTGCCTTAAAGAGCACATACGAAGGCCTAATTGGTTTGATCACATTTTTTGGCTTCCAGGAAAAATCATTTCAGAACCACAGTTATCCAAAGGATAGAAAAGCTATAGTTGTAGCACTAATCCTCAGAAAATAGATCTTGGTATGTGGGAATAAGAATGTTTCTGTCTTCAAAGCCCCCTAATAACACTTCACTGACGAAACTTACAGAGTTGGATAATAATCTTCACTGTCCAGTATGAAAGCCACTAGCTATGATCCAATTTAAATTAATTAAATTGTATTAAAATCCAGTTCCTCAGTTGCACTAGCCATATTTCAAGTGCTCAAGAGCCACATGTGGGTAGTAGTTCCATAATGGACAGTGTCGAACACAGAACATTTCCACCACTGTAGAAAGTTCTCTTGGACAGTGCTGATCTAGAATATAAAAATACACTTGAGATCTAGAATATCAAACACATTGAAAACATTTTGTGGAAAAGCCAATATGTCACACATTATCTGATTTGATTATAAATAAGATTGGTAACTTTTTCATATGTTTATTGGTCACTTGCATTCCTTCTTTTGCTAATTCCTTGCTCATCACCTTTGCTCATCTTTTGCCCAAATACTACTGATTTGTAACAGCTCTTGTACATGAAAATTTTCACATTCTGTCATACATATGACAAATGTTGGCATGAAATTCTGCTAATAGTATTTTTACCACACAGACTTTTGTCTCATTTTAATGCAATAAAATCTTTTAATATTTTTATTTAATGGTTCCTGATTTTACCTTTCATGTATAAAATCCTTCTGCATCCAGAGGCTAAACACATATTAACCTATTTTTTGATAAATATCATCTATACTCTACCAAAGACAACAATATAAATTTTGTATAATATACACATACATAAATTTCTAATCTTTGGGTTACTTCTTAAAATTTTTTTGAACACTTATCAAATGCCCCAGCATTAGTTACTGGAATCATGAGGAGTAGTCCTTATTTACAACCCAAACAAAACACTAATAAAAATGAGCAAAAAGATTGAAGCATAAAGGAGGTATATCAAAGATCCACTGTTTGAGTTATTTAGAAGTAATAAGACTGGGCAGATAAAGCATCAGTAATAAAATTTTCTTGAGGAAAATAACAACACTTGCAAGAAGTTTAGTCATGTCTTCAATTCAGCAATTAGTTATGCATAAAGCCATCCACATAAATGGGCCCAAAGGGTCACAGCATAACCTCTATAAGAAAATGGTAGGGCTTCCCTGGTGGCGCAGTGGTTGAGAGTCTGCCTGCTGATGCAGCGGACACGGGTTCGTGCCCCGGTCCGGGAAGACCCCACATGCCGCGGAGTGGCTAGGCCCATGAGCCATGGCCACTGAGCCTGCACGTCTGGAGCCTGTGCTCCGCAATGGGAGAGGCCACAACAGTGAGAGGCCCGCATACCGCAAAAAAAAAAAAAAAGAAAATGGTAATGACAAAAGTGGTCCTCCTTAAAAACAGCACAACTGAAGTGCCTGGTCCCACTGGTATAGCAAGAAGAAAACCTAGCTGTGATAAAATTTGCAAGGAAAGCCCCAAGAGTCTTAAACAAGAGAGGTTTCCTGGGAATGAAATTTCCTGAGAGATGAACTGTTTATCCATCGTAGCTAGCAGCACAGCTGAAGGGAGTAGTTAGTGGGTAAACCAAAGGTCAAAGATGAAAAAAATCAAATAGTAATTTTAAGTTATACGAAGATGTCATTCAGTAGAAAAGGTCAGAAGCCAAAAAGGTAAGGAAGGAACAGATCCATGAAGCCAGACACAAGATGGACCCAAACAAGAGTCTGAGAATGGAAGCAGCATATACCATGTGTTATACCGATATCTTAAGTGATTCTGACCAAGGAGAATGAAAGCTTATATTAAAGCTGTCAGAAGCAAATGTGGTACCAGCACCAATCTGGCCATATGATGCTCATTAGCTACAAAATAGTTTTTAAAAAGATGTTTATTTCTGTTTTTTTTTTCTTCTATTTTATCTATTTTAATTGAGGTATAGTAGCTTTACAATGTTGTGTTAGTTTCTGCTGTACAACAAAGTGAATCAGCTATATGTATACATATATCCCCTCCCTCTTAGATCTCCCTCCCACGCTGCTGCCATCCCACCCATCTAGGTCACCACAGAGCACCGAGCTGAGCTCCCTGCGCTATACAGCAGGTTCCCACTAGCTTATTTTTAATTAAAATGACGCTTAGTCATCAAGAAAAAAAGAAAACAGTTATATTCACTATACCAAATTGAGACAAGAAGTTTGTTAGCATAATTTCACAGGTTTTTCATTAGGAAAAAAATTAGAAAAGTGTAGTACCTAAGAGTTATTAATCCTTTCTCTGTTCGTGTTGCTATCATTGTTATAGTTGAAAATTCAGCAATAGGGAATCAGGACAAAAAATGAGGCTAGTGATTTCCCTAGTGGCACAGTGGTTAGGAATCTGCCTGCCAATGCAGGGGACATGGGTTCGATCTCTGGTCTGGGAAGTTCCCACATGCCACGGAGCAACTAAGCCTGTGCACAACTACTGAGCCTGCGCTCTAGAGCCTGAGAGGCCACAACTACTGAGCCCACGAGCTGCAACTACTGAAGCCCACGCACTCTAGAGCCCATGCTACGCAATGAGAGAAGCCACCACAATGAGAAGCTTGCGCCCCACCACGAAGAGTAGCCCCTGCTCTCTGCAACTAGAGAAAGCCCACGCCCAGCAACAAAGACCCAACACAGCCAAAAATAAATAAAATTTTAAAAAATTAAAAAATGAGGCTACGCTATGTTAGCTACTTAGAATAGCTTCTATAACTAAGGTTCATCTGTCATCACCTGAAACTTCACTTCAATTGTACACTAATTTGATTCAACCAATTAAAGAAAAGAATGTAAAAACCATATTCCCACCACTTTTACCATATATTAGTCACTAGGGTTTCTATAAGAAACTGTGATCTTTTTAAAAATTATTTTTTGAACTTTGCACACCATATGATGCCAGCCACAGTGATGCAGTTTCCAGGTTATCCTGTTAGCAGTTTCATTGCAGATCTTTTAGTCTCACGTGGCAGTAGGACTATATTCATTTGGATAACTCCATTCTCAGTTTTTGACACAAGACAAGGGGCGGGTCATGGATAATTGATGAAAGCTGTTTTGCAAAGAAAACACGGCAATAGTCTGATGATATCAGCCTTTCCCTCTGAAACTACCTCCACCAATCCCCTCTTACACACAGTTGCCAGCTGACTCATGGAACAGACAAGCTATACTGCTGTGACAGACGAGCAGAGTATAATTTTCATTATGTCATGACTCGCCTGTCCTCTACCCTCAACTTGCTGCTGTTGTAAACGGTGCAAACTGCAGGATATGTAGCTTAGAACTGAATTATATTGTGAGATTTTTATCATTTTGTACTTTTTGCAACTGTCTCATTCAGTTATTTACAAGACCAAGTCTATGTTATATTTTATTAGCATTTGTGTTTTACAGGCATGTCAAACAATATGGCAATTTTTGAAGCTGAGGTGTGAGAAGAGAAAGATTCTAGACAGAAGCCTACAGAGAATTCCGAAGAATTACAATCTTCTGAGTCATTTCACTAAACCCATACAACAGAACACAGAAAAAGTCCATCTTCACACTGAAAGCTACTTACCAGTGGGTTTTATGTGGGGCTGATAAGCCAAGTTGTACTATCCAATTTTGTGTCATGTCATAACCTACAAATGTAGTACTAGCTCCAGCAAAATGGAAAAAGTACTTTACTACAAATCATAACCATTTGACAAATAAAGGTGCTGATCACTTCAAACAGCTTTTAGACTCTCAAAACAATAAAGCGTTTGTTAAAACAAAGTCACAATCAGTGAAAAGGCTCAGGAAGCAAGATACTTCAGAGCAAAATTTATTATCTAGAAAAGGAAAAGTCATATAGTTGATGAGTGCTAACAATGACATGTAAAATTACAGTAAGTAAAATGCTAGGACAAGATGAAGTCTGAGAAACTGAAAAGGTTCCATCTTAAAACAATATAACAAGTGGATGCATTCATGACATGTTACATGATGCTGAAGAGTTTTGTGTAAATTAGCTGAAAAATAACAGCTTCTCTATTCACGTTGATGAGTCAACGGATTTCACCAATGTCATGTCAAGTTGCTAAATAATAGTGAAATTCAAGAGAACTTTTCTGCTGCCCTAAATAAGCAAAGGTCAAAAATATATTTAATGTTTTGATCCTCTTATATGGAAACAAAAGTCCACCTTGGAGGAACTATGTTGACATTTGTACTGACGGTGTCCAATCAGTGGTTGACTCCAAGAGAGATTTTATGCCTATTGTTAAAAAAAGACAGGCTGATGTCGTCATAAGACTGCTTTATTCACAAAGAGGTGCTAGTGTAAAAACACCCTCAGAAATGAAAGAATAAAAGCTCTGGATGATGCTACAAAAAATGACTAACTTTATTAAACAAAGACTAGTTCCCTCGATAATGTTTTAAAAACTGTGTGAAAATCTAGACAAAGGGCACAAAAACCTCCTGCTACAAACAGAAATTTGATAGCTTAACAGAGAGAGTTCTCAACAGGCTGTTTGAGCTGAAGGGTGAACTGAAGAGGTACTTTCAAGGAAATTATAGGCCAGAATTTGCTGAGTGAAAATGAAGCATTAAGAACAGAACTTGGGACTTCCCTGGTGGCACAGTGCATAAGACTCTGAGCTCCCAATGCAGGGGGCCTGGGTTCAATCCCTGGTCAGGAAATGAGATCCCACATGCATGCCACAACTAAGAAGCCCGCGTGCTGCAACTAAGACCTGGTGCGACCAAATAAATAAATATTTAAAAAAAAAAAAAGAAAGAACAGAACTAAGCCTTCTAGGTCATAGTGAAAGTAATGGGCTCCTGACATGTTAAAAGCTCAAGTAAATCATCAGTATCAATAACTTTATTAACATACACTTTGGTAATCTAGATCTAGATAAAAAAGACTTGCCTATATTTTTATATGTTAATGTGTATAATTTTTATACCCTAATTAATTTCTCTTAAAATTTCCATTAAAATGAAAATAGAAAATTTAAACCACAGCAATGAAGGAAAATATGCAAAAAAGGAGTAAAAACAGATATAGTAATTTAGGATTAAATTGGGAATTAATTTCGTATCAGCCCCCCAAAATAATAACAATAATAGGTTACATAATTGTCACTCTTTTATTTTAAGGAAAAAAGGCATTTTCATTTACTGGAAGAGATAAATTAACTCTGCTATTCATTAATATGCCTTTCTCAGCAACTTTATTAGGAGTCCCTCATACAGACTTTCAGTTACACTGTCAAGTACCATGAAAGAAAATAATTGACTACAAATAAATGCGTACAGATTTAGAACAGTATGATGTTTACTTCTTACCAGTCGAATGAGCTGTCTGTCTAGCCATCTAAGCACATCTGGACCTTCTTCTGTTTCTGCTCTATATATTGCCAGTCGAGCCATAAGAATGGCAGCTGCCTCCTGGTCAAAAGATGCAGCAATGTTTTGGATTTGAGTTTGAGCATCTGCCCAGCTAAAGACAAGAAGAAGAAAGCAAGAAGTGCTGCTAAATTATTATATTCATGATATCATAGTTGGCTGTCACACAGATTTAAATTTAAAACATACAGAAAATTACTTCAATATTTCAAAATTCCAACATTACCTAGAAAAATTAGCTTTAAAAAAAATCACTAGTAAAAAAAATAAAAATAAAAAAAAAAAAATAAAAAAAATAAAAAAAAATAAAAAAAAAAATCACTAGTAGTAGTTTCAGTATAGTACTCACTGTTTTTCAGAAAAATATATCCAAACCTAATAAAATTCTCTAAAGTAACTGTAAAGGTCGATTTCCAAACATATTCATTAAAACATTAAGATTTTTACATGTAAAAATGTGTGTGCATATGCACACAGATATACAAGTTGGTATATCAGACTTTAAAAATTCACTTCTTCAATTTTATAAAAGCAAAAATATGGAAATAGAAAAATAAAGTTTTCTCCCAGACTAAGTAATTGTCATTTACTAAACTGGAAAATGAATAAACTATCAGAATATTTTCTCATTGGTCTTTAGTTCAATTATTAGTGATAAAAATTAAATAATTAATATTATTATTTTTACATCTTCATTGGAGTATAATTGCTTTACAATGGTGTGTTAGTTTCTGCTTTATAACAAAGTGAATCAGTTATACATATACATATATCCCCATATCTCTTCCCTCTTGTGTCTCCCTACCTCCCACCCTCCCTATCCCACCCCTCTAGGTGGTCACAAAGCACCGAGCTGATCTCCCTGTGCTATGCAGCTGGTTCCCACTAGCTATCTATTTTAAGTTTGGTAGTGTATATATGTCCATGCCACTCTCTCACTTTGTCACAGCTTACCCTTCCCCCTCCCCATATCCTCAAGTCCATTCTCTAGTAGGTCTGTGTCTTTATTCCTGTCTTACCTCTAGGTTCTTCATGACATTTTTTTTTCTTAGATTCCACATACATGTGTTAGCATACGATATTTTTCTTTCTCCTTCTGACTTACTTCACTGTGTATGACAGACTCTAGGTCCATCCACCTCACTACAAATAACTCAATTTCGTTTCTTTTTATGGCTGAGTAATATTCCATTGTATATATGTGCCACATCTTCTTTATCCATTCATCTGATGATGGACAATTAGGTTGTTTCCATCTCCTGGCAACTGTAAATAGAGCTGCAATGAACATTTTGGTACATGACCCTTTTTGCATTATGGTTTTCTCAGGTTATATGCCCAGTAGTGGGAATGCTGGGTCATATGGTAGTTCTATTTGTAGTTTTTGAAGGAACCTCCATACTGTTCTCCATAGTGGCTGTACCAATTCACATTCCCACCAGCAGTGCAAGAGTGTTCCCTTTTCTCCACACCCTCTCCAGCATTTATTGTTTCTACATTTTTTGATGATGGCCATTCTGACCAGTATGAGATGATATCTCATTGTAGTTTTGATTTGCATTTCTCTAATGATTAATGATGTTGAGCATTCTTTCATGTGTTTGTTGGCAGTCTGTATATCTTCTTTGGAGAAATGTCTATTTAGGTCTTCTGCCCATTTTTGGATTGGGTTGTTTGTTTTTTTGTAATTGAGCTGCATGAGCTGCTTGTAAATTTTGGAGATTATTCCTTTGTCAGTTGCTTCATTTGCAAATATTTTCTCCCATTCTGAGGGTTGTCTTTTAGTCTTGTTTATGGTTTCCTTTGGTGTGCAAAAGCTTTTAAGCTTCATTAGGTCCCATTTGTTTATTTTTGCTTTTATTTCCATTTCTCTAGGAGATGGGTCGAAAAGGATCTTGCTGTGATTTATGTCATAGATGTTCTGCCTATGTTTTCCTCTAAGAGTTTGATAGTTTCTGGCCTTACATTTAGGTCTTTAATGCATTTTGAGCTTATTTTTGTGTATGGTGTTAGGGAGTGTTCTAATCTCAAACTTTTACATGTAGCTGTCCAGTTTTCCCAGCACCACTTATTGAAGAGGCTGTCCTTTCTCCACTGTACATTCCTGCCTCCCTTATCAAAGATAAGGTGACCATATGTGCATGGGTTTACCTCTGGGCTTTCTACCCTGTTCCATTGATCTATCTTTCTGTTTTTGTGCCACTACCACACTGTCTCGATTACTGTACCTTTGTAGTATAGTCTAAAGTCACGCAGCCTGATTCCTCCAGCTCCGTTTTTCGTTCTCAAGATTGCTTTGGCTATTCAGGATCTTTTGCGTTTCCATACAAATTGTGAAATTTTTTGTTCTAGTTCTGTGAAAAATGCCAGTGGTAGTTTGATAGGGATTGCATTGAATCTGTAGATTGCTTTGGGTAGTAGAGTCATTTTCACAATGTTGTTTCTTCCAATCCAAGAACATGGTATATCTCTCCATCTATTTGTATCATCTTTAATTTCTTTCATCAGTGTCTTATAATTTTCTGCATACAGGTCTTTTGTCTCCTTAGGTAGGTTTATTCCTAGATATTTTATTGTTTTTGTTGCAATGGTAAATGGGAATGTTTTCTTGATTTCACTTTCAGATTTTTCATCATTAGTGTATAGGAATGCCACAGATTTCTGTGCATTAATTTTGTATCCTGCTACTTTACCAAATTCATTGATTAGCTCTAGTAGTTTTCTGGTAGCATGTTTAGGATTCTCTATGTATAGTAGCATGTCATCTGCAAACAGAGACAGCTTTATTTCTTCTTTTCCAATTTGGATTCCTTTTATTTCCTTTTCTTCTCTGATTGCTGTGGCTAAAACTTCCAAAACTATGTTGAATAACAGTGGTGAGAGTGGGCAACCTTGTCTTGTTCCTGATCATAGTGGAAATGCTTTCAGTTTTTCACCATTGAGGATGATGTTTGCTGTGGCTTTGTCATATATGGCCTTTATTATGTTGAGGAAAGTTCTCTCTATGCCTACTTTCTGCAGGGTTTTTATCATAAATGGGTGTTGAATTTTGTCAAAAGCTTTCTCTCCATCTATTGAGATGACCATATGGTTTTTCTCCTTCAATTTATTAATATGGTGTATCACGTTGATTGATTTGCGTATATTGAAGAATCCTTGCATTCCTGGCATAAACCCCACTTGATCATGGTGTATGATCCTTTTAATGTGCTGTTGGATTCTGTTTGCTAGTATTTTGTTGAGGATTTTTGCATCTATGTTCATCAGTGATATTGTCCTGTAGTTTTCTTTCTTTGTGACATCCTTGTCTGGTTTTGGTATCAGGGTGATGGTGGCCTCGTAGAATGAGTTTGGGAGTGTTCCTCCCTCTGCTACATTTTGGAAGAGTTTGAGAAGGATAGGTGTTAGCTCTTCTCTAAATGTTTGATAGAATTCCCCTGTGAAGCCATCTGGTCCTGGGCTTTTGTTTGTTGGAAGATTTTTAATCACAGTTTCAATTTCAGTGCTTGTGATTGGTCTGTTCATATTTTCTATTTCTTCCTGATTCAGTCTTGGCAGGTTGTGCATTTCTTAGAATTTGTCCATTTCTTCCAGATTGTCCATATTATTGGCATAGAGTTGCTTGTAGTAATCTCTCATGATCTTTTGTATTTCTGCAGTGTCAGTTGTTACTCTTCCTTTTTCATTTCTAATTCTATTGATTTGAGTCTTCTCCCTTTTTTTCTTGATGAGTCTGCCTAATGGTTTATCAATTTTGTTTATCTTCTCAAAGAACCAGCTTTTAGTTTTATTGATCTTTCCTATTGTTCCTTCATTTCTTTTTCATTTATTTCTGATCTGATTTTTATGATTTCTTTCCTTCTGCTAACTTTGGGTTTTTTTTGTTCTTCTTTCTCTAATTGCTTTAGGTGCAAGGTTAGGTTGTTTATTTGAGATGTTTCCTATTTCTTAAGGTAGGATTGTATTGCTATAAAGTTCCCTCTTAGAATTGCTTTTGCTGCATCCCACAGGTTTTGGGTTGTCGTGTCTCCATTGTCATTTGTTTCTAGGTATTTTTTGATTTCCTCTTTGATTTCTTCAGTGATCACTTCGTTATTAAGTAGTGTATTGTTTAGCCTCCATGTGTTTGTATTTTTTACAGATCTTTTCCTGTAATTAATATCTAGTCTCATAGCGTTGTGGTCGGAAAAGATACTTGATACAATCTCAATTTTCTTAAATTTACCAAGGCTTGATTTGTGACCCAAGATATGATCTATCCTGGAGAATGTTCCATGAGCACTTGAGAAAAATGTGTATTCTGTTGTTTTTGGATGGAATGTCCTATAAATATCAATTAAGTCCATCTTGTTTAATGTATCATTTAAAGCTTGTGTTTCCTTGTTTATTTTCATATTGTATGATCTGTCCATTGGTGAAAGTGGGGTGTTAAAGTCCCCTACTATGACTGTGTTACTGTCGATTTCCCCTTTTATGTCTGTTAGTATCTGCCTTATGTATTGAGGTGCTCCTATGTTGAGTGCATAAATATTTACAATTGTTATATCTTTTTCTTGGATCGATCCCTTGATCATTACGTAGTGTCCTTCTTTGTCTCTTCTAATAGTCTTTATTTTAAAGTCTATTTTGTCTGATAGGAGAATTGCTACTCCAGCTTTCTTTTGGTTTCCATTTGCATGGAATATCTTTTTCCATCCCCTCACTTTCAGTCTGTATGTGTCTCTAGGTCTGAAAAGGTCTCTTGTAGACAGCAAATATGTGGGTCTTGCTTTTGTATCCATTCAACCAATCTGTGTCTTTTGGTGGGAGCATTTAGTCCATTTACATTTAGGGTAATTATTGATATGTATGTTTCTATTCCCATTTTCTTAATTGTTTTGGGTTTGTTATTGTAGGTCTTTTCCTTCTCTTGTGTTTCTTGCCGAAAGAAGTTCCTTTAGCATTTGTTGTAAAGCTGGTTTGGAGGTGCTGAACTCTCTCAGCTTTTGCTTGTCTGTAAAGGTTTTAATTTCTCCATCAAATCTGAATGAGATCCTTGCTGGGTAGAGTAATCTTGGTTGCAGGTTTTTCTCCTTCATCACTTTAAATATGTCCTGCCAGTCCCTTCTGGCTTGCAGAGTTTCTGCTGAAAGATCAGCTCTTAACCTTATCGGGATTCCCTTGTGTGTTATTTGTTGTTTTTCCCTTGCTGCTTTTAATATGTTTTCTTTGTATTCAATTTTTGACCGTTTGATTAATATGTGTCTTGGCGTGTTTCTCCTTGGATTTATCCTGTATGGGACTCTCTGTGCTTCCTGGACTTGATTAACTAGTTCGTTTCCCATATTAGGGAAGTTTTCAACTTTAATCTCTTCAAATATTTTCTCAGTCCCTTTCTTTTTCTCTTCTTCTTCTGGAACCCTGATAATTCGAATGTTGGTGCATTTAATGTTGTCCCAGAGGTCTCTGAGACTGTCCTCAGTTCTTTTCATTCTTTTTTCTTTATTCTGCTTTGCAGTAGTTATTTCCACTATTTTATCTTCCAGGTCACTTATCTGTTCTTCTGCCTCAGTTATTCTGCTATTGATCCCTTCTAGAGTATTTTTAATTTCATTTATTGTATTGTTCATCATTGCTTGTTTCATCTTTAGCTCTTCTAGGTCCTTGTTAAATGTTTCTTGCATTTTCTCTATTCTATTTCCAAGATTTTGGATCATGTTTACTATCATTATTCTGAATTCTTTTTCAGGTAGACTGCCTATTTCCTCTTCATTTGTTAGGTCTGGTGGGTTTTTATCTTGCTCCTTCATCTGCTGTGTGTTTTTCTGTCTTCTCATTTTGCTTATCTTACTGTGTTTGGGGTCTCCTTTTTGCAAGCTGCACGTTCATAGTTCCCATTGTTTTTGGTGTCTGTCCCCAGTGGCTAAAGTTGTTTCAGTGGGTTGTGTAGGCTTCCTGGTGGAGGGGACTAGTGCCTGTGTTCTGGTGGATGAGGCTGGATCTTGTCTTTTTGGTGGGCAGGTCCACGTCTGGTGGTGTGTTTTGGGGTGTCTGTGACTTTAGACCGCCTCTCTGCTAATGGGTGGGGTTGTGTTCCTGTCTTGCTAGTTGTTTGGCATAGGGTGTCCACCACCGTAGCTTGCTGGTCGTTGAGTGAAGCTGGGTGTTGGTGTTGAGATGGAGATCTCTGTGAGATTTTTGCCGTTTGATATTACGTGGAGCTGGGAGGTCTCTTGTGGACCAGTGTTCTGAAGTTGGCTCTCCCACCTCAGAGGCACAGCACTGACTCCCGGCTGCAGCACAAAGAGCCTTTCATCTTTTGGGACATCATAGGTCTTCTGCCAGTGTTCAGTACATGTTCTGTAGGAGTTGTTCCCCGTGTAGATGTATTTCTGATGCATCTGTGGAGAGGAAGGTGATCTCCATGTCTTACTCTTCCGCCCATAATTTAAATTATTATGTATTCTTTTCTCTCCACATTAACACACTAAAACCAATCAAAAATTAATGAATAAAAATTTTAGTCTAAGGGATAAATTTGAAATTACGTACGAAATAACAGTAATTTATTAAATTTACATGTTCTATAAATCTAATCCAAACTGATCCTGGGTAGACCCAGCAATAACTTTTGTTTGTTTGTTTAACATTTCACAGAGTTTTGTAATACTTCAGCTGATCTTAGTTCTGAAGTACCTCACTTTAAGCAATTCTGGCAATAGTTACAGACTTTGTGAAAAGCTGAACCCCTTTTACATGACTCAAAGATGTAAGACGTGATCCCAAGAAAATCCTGGCAGCAACGTTCAAAATTCTTCTCCTTTCTTCCTCTATTTTTAATTTTTTTCAAATAGACGAAAAATTTTAAAATATTTTCCAGCTGACTGATACCCACGAATTATCTCAGTCTAACGAAATACCAAGAGGCAGAAAAGAATGAGAATAAATAAAGGAATAAAAGCTGCTAATTATTTTTTTAAAAGATACACCATGCAAAGCACAATATATATATATATATATATATTTGGTTTTTTTTGGCTGCACTGGGTCTGCATTGCGGCACGCAGGCTTCTCTAGTTGTGGCACATGGGCTCCAGAACACATAGGCTCTGTAGTTTGCACATGCGGGCTCTCTAGTTGAGGCATGTGAGCTCAGTAGTTGCAGTGCATGAGCTTAGTTGCCCCACAGCATGTGGGATCTTGGTTCCCCGACCAGGGGTTGAACTAGCATCCCCTGCATTGGAAGGTGGATTCTTAACCACTGGACCACCATGGAAGTCCCAAAAGCTGGTAGTTTCAAAAGTTATTTTTAGTGCAATTTGAACACTTAGTGATTATACTAATAGTTTAGTTTATCTTTTTATTTTTTTCAATTTTTTTTGGCTGCATCGGGTCTTAGGTGTGGCACATGGGCTCTTCGTTGAGGCATGCAGCATCTTCCGTTGCCGCACACAGGCTGTTCATTGTGGTGCACGGGCTTCTCTCTAGTTGTGCCGTACGGGTTTTCTCTCTCTAGTTGTGGCGTGCAGGCTTCAGAGCACGTGGGCTCTGTAGTTTGCAGCACACGGGCTCTCTAATTGAGGCGCACGAGCTCAGTAGTTGTGGCACGTGGGCTTAGTTGCCCAGAGGCATGTGGGACCTTAGTTCCCTAACCAGGGATTGAACCTGCGTCCCCTGCATTGGAAGGCAGATTCTTTATCACTGGACCACCAGGGAAGTCCCTATTTTTTAATTTAAAAATATCACAGAGCTAAAAATAAAGCTGGGTTTTGTTTGTTTATTTTGGTCACGCTGCACGGCTTTTGGGATCTTAGTTCCCCAACCAGGGATTGAACCCAGGCCCATGGCAGTGAAAGTGCTGAGGCCTAACCACTGGACCACCAGGGAATTCCCAAAAACAAAATTGTTTTAAATTGGTATTTTCCCAACTTGTATGACCATGGTGTTCACTTGCTTCAAACTGAAACATAAAGGTGACATTTTTCTTCTGAAAATATCAATATAATGGTTCAGTAGTGAAAATAAATTAGCAAATAAGCACATAAAAATTTACTACTTAAAAGTTCTTTAGCCATAAATTTAAAATTTTGCTCTTAAAGTTTAAAGGGTTTGTTCACATTGTAAAATCTGTCTTTTGTATTTTCAGTACCTCTTCACTGTGATTCTTACAACTAGTTTCAAACCAAACTTTCCAGATCAAAGTTATTTTCTCTATAAATATAGGATAACTTTTTTTTATTTTTATTTATTTATTTATTTATTTATTGTGGTATACGGGCCTCTCACTGTTGTGGCCTCTCCCGTTGCAGAGCACAGGCTCCGGACGCACAGGCTCAGCGGCCATGGCTCACAGGCCCAGCCGCTCCACAGCATGTGGGATCTTCCCAGACCGGGGCACGAACCCGTGTCCCCTGCATCGGCAGGCGGACTCTCAACCACTGCGCCACCAGGGAAGCCCTAGGATAACTTTTGACTGTATCTCAGGAACTTGAGTCCTTTATTTTCATATGGCTTATTCACTTAACAAATGCACTTGCCTAGGCCCCTAAAGTCATATTTCTAATTAATAAAGAAAAAAATAAGCCTTGATTATTGAAAATGGTCAGGATAAGTTAATTTGAAAGAGTGGGTGCTTTGGTGAGACACAATGATATAAACGGCACCATAACACACATAGTATCTCTCTACAAATAGCCTCATAAATTCTGTGTAAGAAACTGAAAATATATAAACCCATGAAAAATTTCTCATGACAAAAGTTCCCTTTCTCTTGAATGATTAACTTAACTCTTTTTAGAACTTTTCATTTTAAGAATATTTCAAACATAAAGCTATAAGTAGAATAATCTATATATCCATCACCTAGATTTATCAATTGTCAGCACTGTAACATTCTGCTTTATCGATCTCTTTTCCTTCATACACACACACTTTTTCTTTTGCCAAACTTTTTGAGAGTAAGTTACAGATACATCACCCTTTCCCCTAAATTCTTCAGTGTGTATCCTAAGAACAAAAAAGTTCTCTTATATAGCCCCAATGAATTACTAAATTAATGAAATTAAACATTGATAAAATACTATTATCCTATATGTAGACCATATTCAAATTTCCCCAGTTGTCTCAACAAGGTCCTCTATAGCAAAAATTTTCCTGACGGGATTTTATCCAGGATCATATATTGGCTTTAGATGTAATTCTCTTTAGTCTCCTTTAATCTTAACTGGTTACTAACACTTTCTTTGCCTTCTAAGACATTTTTGAAGAGTCTAAGCCAGTGGCTCTATAAAATATCCCTCAAATTGTTATGTCCAGTTGTTTCCTTAAGTAAATATTTTGAATTCCAAGTTAAGTTATACGTGCATATGGGGTTGGGGGTGTGTGCTGAGGGGCCATAAATAAATTGACATGTTTGCCAAGAATCAATACTTCCAAGTTCATGATGTGCAAATGAACAGATGTAAAGGAAAGCTCAGGGGGCACTTTTTCTTCAAAGGAATAATGTATTCCCTTAACATTCATCTAGGATTTTAAGTCAAAGCAAAGTTACAGCAGGACAATAAATCTCTCTACATACTACCCTCTGCTAAGTAACAGACCATCCAGCACAACACTGTTTCATTAGGCCATGTCCGTCACTCACCAGAATAGTCTCATGGTTTTCAGAAATGAAGCTAGAGTTTAAATACAGTTCAATAAAATGAGAGTTACGATGCCTTCAGTGTCCATTTTCTAGGCTATGCCTAAATCAGGTTAAGTTTATACTGACCAACACTTTTCCTACCCAGACAATCAAATCCAAAACAAACAGAAAAAGACCAAAAGCCTGTTCAATTCTAGACTCACCTCATCTAAGAATCCTTTCCAGACTAACTTCATTCCAAAACGTCACTCAAAATAGGAAGGCAGTTTGGAAGCATGATCCAGAATAGTTTTGATATGTAAATCAAATCTCTAACAAATACAACTTACTTCCTAGCAATGGTGGTCACTCGGATACGTCTCTGCCCACTTGAATGCTGATACTGAGTCACAAACTGGATTGCACCACGTCCTCCTTGAGGAATTGGAGCATTATGCTGTATAAATATAAAAGAGTAGAATCTAAGCAAGATCTATTACATTGTTGTCATATAGTCATGGACTGCATATCCTAGCACTAACAAAATTCATTCTAAAATCTATCAGAAGGATGCTTATTTCCAGTGCATACAAAACAGTGGTGATTTGCCACGTGAAAAAGAAACGGATTTGGGAGAGGAGAAAAATTATGGAGTGAGTCAAGCTAGGAAATCAATTTCAAGTAATATATAATTCAGAGAAACATGAAAAAACAAAATGAAGGGAGAAGTGTAAAGAAATTAACAGATAAGAAAAGGCATAAGTGAGGCAATTTTGCCTAATAGTAACTGGATAAAAAGACATTGAGCTAACATAAAAAATAATGAAATAATGTCTTCTGCAGCAACATGGATGGACCTAGATAATCACACTAAGTGAAGTAAGCCAGACAGAGAAAGACATATATCATATGACATGGTTTATATGTGGAATCTAAAAAAACAATGATACAAATGAACTTATATACAAAACAGAAATAGACCCACAGACATAGAAAACAAACTTATGGTTACCAAAGGGGAAAGGGCAGGGGATAAATTAGGACTTTGGGATTAACAGATACACACTACTATATATAAAACAGATAACCAACAAGGACCTACTGTATAGCACAGGGAACTATACTCAATATTTTATAATAACCTATAAGGGAAAAGAATCTGAAAAAAGAATAGAAAAATATACATGTATAACTGAATCACTTTGTTGCACACCTGAAACTAACACAACATTGTAAATAAACTACAATTCAATTAAAAAAAAGAAAAAGAAATTGAGCTAAGTTCTCCTCCCCTAGGTACATAAGATGAAAACACAACTTTGAGGAAGATAATCACATGATGAACAGATGACTAACAGAAAATCATTAATGAGAAGAGACCAATAGTAATATATGATAATGATCCTCAGAAAGAAAAAGTGGGGTGGTCAATAGGGAAACTTTCTTCATGCCCTTTGACAACATTCTTGCTTTGTTGTTGTTGTAACTGTTTGTCAATAAGAGCCACTATATTTTTCACAAATTTTAACTGTAAAAAAAAAATTCCTGCACTTGTCTTAGGAAGGCTGACTACTAATACTTTGTGGTTCATTTTATGCCTAATAACTATTGGTATATAAGTCAATAATTTATCCATTATATCATTCTTTAATATGATAACTTTTTCCTGCAACAGCAGAAAAAAATCTTTCCAAATATTGGCATCTTTACCTTCCAATCTTTTTCTATAAGTTTTGATATATTAAACTTTCTCGTAGGAGGACTCAAATATTATATACCTTGAGACACCTAGGAGGAACTAGATACCTAATTACAAAAATGCATAACTAGAACAGAATTTAAGATTTTATTTATGCTTCAATTTTTTATTAAAAACAAAAGAAAACTAATACTAAAAGTTGGGTTGCCCAAGGTTGGGCATTTGCAGGTTTCCCTGACATCTCTATTATAGTATGTCCTCTCACCAAGGAGTGTAGCCTTGAGAAACAGAAAATGACAAGCAAAAACTCCAAAACAGAATAATCTTTGGGTCATAAGCTCTGGAAATATTCATGGCCTAAATTAAGTATTTTTTCAAATATACATTTCAATATTCAAATATAAAAAGTCATACCTGATTGACAACTTCAAAATATATGGCTAAGGTTGTAGTGGGACTGAGTCCACATATCTTCCATTGACAAGTGCCACCTGTTCCTATCTCCTATAAAAATAAAACATAGTATGTTTGAAAACCAGAGAATATAGTTTATTACTATATATATATTAAGGTGAAAAAGTGGAAAAAAATATCAGTAAGAAAAAATCTATTTCAGGTTTCTAACTAATTCAATAAATGTTAGAGGTTTAAGATTTTTTTAAGATCATATAAATATACTATGAAATAAACTTAAGCAATTTTTACACAAATAAAATTATAATTAATTCAAATTCTTGCTAAGTAAATTACAAAAGTATTGATACAAGTTCTTCATATTGTAGACTTTAAAAATATACACCATTTAATGAAATAATTACAACTAACATTATCCTTCTATCCAACTATTTAATCTGTGTAAAGAGAGAGTGATTTAACATATAACATACGCATATATGAATATAGGTTCTCTGGATCAGAACTGTGTAATTTAAGCAGTCTAATTCCCAAGAAAACTTCTTAGATATAAATTTTTCCATGCAAACTGCTTAAAATTAATTTTTAAACTCTGTCATTGTAAAGATGATTGCACACTTTGTTATTTGTCCCATCATCCTCTCCACAGCTACATGATTCTACTATTTCAAAGTGCCTTATATGTCCACTAGATGTGATAAAAGAAAAGAAAGGAATTGAAGCTTAAAAGCTTAAATCTGCTGGCTACTTTGACGGAAATTCTACTAACGAAAAAAATTTCAGAATTAATTTTGACTTTCAGGAGTCTCCAAATTTCCAAATCATAGTTGTTGTTTTTTCAGGCACGCTGGGCAAGGAATAACTTAGGCATAAAAAATAGAAGACTGGTGACAGTACAAAAGTTTTAATTTAGGGGTGAATGGGAAAAGGGGTATGTGGAAAGAACAACAACAAACAGAGGTATACCAATGGAAGCTGAGCCACATTCTACTGTAAAACAGCCCACACAATAACTTTGAAAGGAATGCTATAGACTGCCACCCCAGGTCTCTCTTGGATCTGCCCTGAGAATTAACTGTATTTTCTTTTTAGAATAAAGATGACTTACATTTTCAGACACACAGGGTCCTTTAGAATTGAGAGACACACAGGGTCCAATAGCTCCTGAAATCTTTATTTCCCTTGAGGTCTGCAAAATAAGAATATATTGTCAGCCCTCCATATCAGTGGGTTCCACAGCTGCAGGTTCGACCAACCTCGGATTGAAAATACTTGAAAAAAAGTTTTTCAGAAAGCTCCAAAAAGCAAAACTAGAATTTGCTGTGCACAGGCAACTATTTACATAGCATTTACATTTTATTAGGTATTATAACTAATCTAGAGATGATTTAAAGTATGTGGGAGGATGTGTGTAGGCTACATAAGAATATTACACCATTTTATAGAGGACTTGAGCATCTGCAGTGGTGGTGTGGGGGAGGTGTCCTGGAACCAGTCCCCTACAGATACCAAGGAATGACTCTAGTACACTTTGGTGTACCACCTTCTATTTTAACTCCCATTGAAAATCTGTCACCAAGACTGGTTTCTTTCCAATCTCCACTAACCCCCAAATTTAAGCTAATGTTATCTTCTATCTAAAAATTTGGAAGCCCAACTCAAGTTTTCTTACATGAGATTCTTTTTCCTGACAAATCCTGAATACCACTATCAAGACAAATTTTACCCCAAACACTGTTCTTCATTAACCTATAAGGGCTTCTTCTGCCTACACATGCATCTCCAAACTACAACCAAACCACACTATTAAAACTATTTCACTTACATTCCAATACAAACCATCCACTCTCACTGGGCAGTCTTCCCAAACATACCATGCTGATTCTCACCTCTGTGCCTCTCTTCACACTGGGCTCCCAACTAAAATCATTCTCCTCAACCAAGTTAAACTCTGCCATGTTTCAAAAACCACTCTAAGTCACTGTAAAACCATCTAGGATAAATTGTATCCTGCATACATTCATTTTTCTTCCCTAAACCTTTACAGCTCTTTTATAATCTACTATTGTTTCATTCAATCACATGTGTTAATCTTGTCTTTCTATCAAGAATAAGTTCTTTATAAGAATACCTGTGTCTTAGATATTCCCTGAGATCTCTACAATTTCCTAGCTTAATGATGGACATATAGCAAGCATTCAATGAAATAAGAAGATTAACAAGAAATATTTAATAACTCAAAATCAATGTGCTTGTAAGACACTTAAAAATAACACTAAGCCTTTGGGTTTCTTGAATCCCAAATTTGAAATGAATGATAGAATTGAATAATATCAACAACTTACCAAAAACAATTACTGATTATCCAAATAAAACAGAAAATGTTTCTCTTAAGTTAGATACCAACTCCTGCAATTAAAGAATCTAGCACTAACATAAGCAAATTTAGCACTAAAAAAAACATACAGGCATACCTTGGAGATATTGTGGTTTTGGTTCCAGACCACCACAATAAAGCAACTATTGAGAATAAAGAGAATCAAACCAATTTTTTTATTTCTCACAAAGTTATGTTATATAACTTTATGTTACATAAAGTTATATTTATACTACACTGTAGTCTATTAAGTGTGCAATAGCATTATGTCTTAAAAAACAATATACATAGCTTAATTTTTAAATGCTTTATTGCTAAGAAATGCTATCATCTGAGCCTTCAGTGAGTCATAAACTTTTTGCTGGTGGAGGGTCTCGCCTCGATGTTGATGGCTGCTGACTGATCAGGGTGATGGTGGTTGCTGAAGGTTGGGGTGACTGTGGCTATTTCTTTTTTTCTGTTTCTTTTTTTTGAAGTATAGTTGATTTACAATGTTGTGTTAATTTCTTCTGTACAGCAAAGTGATTCAGTTACACAAATATATACATTCTTTTTTATATATTCTTTTCCATTATGGTTTATCATAGGATATTGAATACAGCTCTCTGTGCTATACAGTAGGACCTTGTTGTTTACCCATTCCATATATAATAGCTTACATCTCCTAATCCCAACTTCCCACTCCATTCCTCCCCCAGCCCCCTGCCCCTTGGCAACCACAAGTCTGTTCTCTATGTCAGTGAGTCTGTTTCTGTTTTGTAGATAGGTTCCTTTGTGTCATATTTTAGATTCCACATATAAGTGATATCATATGGTATTTGTCTTTCTCTTTCTTACTTACTTCACTTAGTATGATAATCTCTAGTTGCATCCATGTTGCTGCAAAGGGCATTCTTTCTTTCTTTCTTATGGTTGAGTAGTATTCCATTGTGTATATGTACCACATCTTCTTTATCCATTCATCTGTCGATGGACATTTGGGTTGTTTCCATGTCTTGGCTATCATGAATAGTGCTGCTATGAACATAGGGGTGTATGTATCTTTTTGAATTAGAGTTTTGTCTGGATATATGTGGCAATTTCTTAAAATAAGACAACAATGAAGTTTGCTGCATTGAATGACTCTTCCTTTCACAGTTTCTCTGTAGCATGCAATGCTGTTTGATAGCGTTTTACCCACAGTTGAACTTCTTTCAAAATTGGAGTCAGTCCTCTCAAACCCTGTCACTGCTTTATCAACTAAGTTTATGTAATATTTTAAATCCTTTGTTGTCATTTCAACAATCTGTACAGCATCTTCATCAGTAGATTCCATTTCAAGAAACCACTTTCTTTGCTCATCCATAAGAAGCAACTCCTCTCCATTCAAGTTTTATCATGAGGTTGCAGCAGTTCAATCATATCTTCAGGCTCTACTTCCAATTCTAGTTCTCTAGCTGTTTCCACTACATCTGCAGTTACTTCTTCCACTGAAGTCTTGAACCCCTCACATTCATCCATGAGGGCTGGAATCAACTTCTTTCAAGCTCTTGTTAAGACTGATATTTTGATCTCTTCCCATGAATCACAAATGTTCTTAATGGCATCTGAATGGTGAATTCTCTCCAGAAGGTTTTCAATCTACTTTGCCAAGATTCATCAGAGGAACCACTGTCTATGGTAGCTATAGCCTTATGAAATGTATTTCTTAAAAAATAAGACTTGAAAGTTGAAATTACTCCTTGATCCATGGACTGCATGATGGATGTTGTGTTAGCAGGCATGGAAACAACTTGAATCTCATTGTCCATCTCCAACAGAGCTCTTAGGTGACCAGGTGCATTGTCAATGAGCAGTAATATTTAGAAAAGATTCTTTTTTTTCTGAGTGGTAGGTCTCAACAGTGGGTTTAAAATATTCAGTAAACCATGTGGTAAACAGATATGCTGTCATCCAAGCTATGTTGTTTCATTAATAGAGCATAGGCAGAGTAGATTCTTAAGGGCCCAAGGATCTCGAGAAATCGTAAATGAGTATTAGTTCAACTTAAACTCACCGACCGCATTAGTCCCTAACGAGAGAGTCAGCCTGTCCTTTGAAGCCCACCACTGACTTCTCTCTAGCTATGAAAGTTCTCAATGACATCTTCTTCCAGTAGAAGGTTGTTTCATCTATATTGAAAATCTGTTGTTTTATGTAGCCACCACCTTTATTCATTATCTTAGTTAGATCTTCTGGATAACTTGCTGCAGCTTCTACATCAGCACTCGATGCTTCCCCTTGCACTTTTATGTTACAAAGCTGGCTTCTTTCTTTAAACCACATGAACCAACTCTGCTAGCTTCAAACTTTTCTTCTGCAGCTTCCTCACCTCTCTCAGCCTTCCTAGAATTGAAGGGAGGACAGGACTTGCTCTGGATTAGGCTTTGGCTTAAGGGAACATTGTAGCAGGTTTGATCCTCTATCCAGACCACTAAAACTTTCTCCATATCAGCAGTCAGGCTGTTTTTCTTTCTTATCCTTTGTGTGTTCACTGGAGTAGCACTTTTAATTTCTTTTAAGATCTCCTCCTTTGCATTCACAACTTGACCAACTGTTTGGAACCAAGAGACTTAGCTTTGGCCTGTCTTGGTTTTTGACATGTCTTCCTCACAAAGCTTTTGATTTAAAGTGAGAGATGTGGGACTCTTCCTTTCACTTGAACACTTAGAGACCATTGTAGGGTTATTAATTGGCCTAATTTCAATATTGCTGTGTCTCAGGGAATAGAGAGGCCTGAGAAAAGGGAGAGAGACAAGGGAACGGCCAGCAGCTGGAGCAATCAGAACACACACATTTACTGATTAAGTTCACTGTCTTAAATGGGTACGGTTCATGGTGCCCCAAAACAATTACAATAGTAACATCAAAGATCACAGACCACAGATCACCATAACAAATATAATAATAATGAAAAAGTTTGAAATATTGTGAGAATTACCAAAATGTGACACAGAGACATGAAGTGAGCAAATGCTGTTGAAAAAATGGTGCCAGCAGACTTGCTCCACACAGGGTTGCCACAAACCTTCAATTTGTAAAAAAATGCAGTATCTGCGAAGCACAATAAAATGAGGTATGCCTATACTTAAAAAGTTAAACCCTATATAAACAAAAAATAGAGTTAAAGGGAATTTTACTTATATAATTTCCTCTTGTTTTAACAATTATTTAGAGATGCTCAAGTAAAATTTCATTGTACATTTAACGATGAACATTTTTCTGGTGAACAAATCTCTAACTCCAGGTTTCAATAAAAAATAACCACTATTTTTAAAGCATATCTTGAATTTGATTGATGATGTTTTAAAATTATGATCAAGCCTACAAATTTCTCTCTTGGTAACATACCATACATGTCAAGTTTTGGTTCTTACCTTTATTTCTAATGTACCACCAAAGCCCATTTTAAACTGTCCATGCATATCTTTGGTAAAAACTCTTTGAAAAGTTTGCTTGAATAAGGAAGTGTTGAAAGAGTCACCCATTACCATGTATCCTCTGCATGGAAAGAGGAAAAAACAATGTGACACAAGAGTCCATGTGTAAAACCAGAAAAGTAAATTATTTTTCAACACTACCAACAAAATTTTAAAGATATTTCCCAAGATGTGTGATATTAACATTAATTTAAAAAACTCAATTATATGAAAATATCCCCACGCCACAAATAATCTCAATTCTGAGGGTACCTGAGTGCCCCTAACACTTGTATCTGTCCTCAGTAATTTTTAAAAATTCTTTTTTAAATAGGTAATACATCTATACATTACAAAATTCAAAAAGTACAAAAGGGTACATAGTAATATATGTGTCTCTCCCATCCCAGTTACCCAGTTCTCCCTACTGGTGAAGACATCTGAGAGTTCACAGCATTCATTATCATTCTTAAAAATAAATATCTCCATGTGTAGTGTGTGTATATGCATATATTGTCTCTGTGTGTCACACTGAACTTAACAGTGTTATACCCAGTGAATGAGAATACAGGCATATTTTGGGAGCATTTTCACTTTATGCACTTAAGTACTGTTAAATTTTTTTCAGTAACCATGTACCTTTATAAATTTTTTTAAGTTTTAAAAAACACTGTCAAATAAAAACTATTCTGAGATGCCATTTCCACCCTAATAAATCAGCAAATCAGTCTGACAACATATTCTGTTGATGAGGCTGTGGAAAAACGGGCATGCTCATAATTGCTTATGGGAATGGAAAATGGTGCAAACCCAATGCAAGGGAACTTGACAGTATCTAACAAAATTACATATGTATTTTCTCTGTAATCCAGCCACCCCACTATTAGGAATCTATCCCAAAGATAATCGGGCAAACAAAAACCAAAAAGCAAAATACAGGCACAAGTCTATTCACTGAAGTACTATTTATAATAATAAAAGATTGGAAACAATCCAGATGACCATGTATTAGACTAGCTGAATAAAATATGGTACAACCACACAATGGAGTGATATACAGTTGACCCTTGAAAACCACAGGTTTTGAACTGCGTGAGTCCACTTATGAGCGGATTTTTTTCAGTAGTAAATATTACAGAACTACACTATCCACTGATGGTTGAATCTGAGGATGCAGAACTGCAAATATAGAGGAACCACAGATATGGAGGGCCAACTAAAAATTATACTCAGACTTTCCACTATGCAAAGGGTCAGTTCCCCCAATCTTCAAATTGTTCAAGGGTCAACTGTACTACTATAAACCCATTTCCAAGATATCAGTAAAAAAAATGCAAAGTAGGGGAAGCTATGTAAAACTTTCTACTGTTTAAATTAAAAGGCGGATACATATATCCATATACAACCTGAGTCCAAACATTTACATGTATTTGTTCATCATATTTTTAAAATATTTTAAGTAGTTTTTAAAATAACAATAAAACAATCAAAAATTACATTAGGCAAAAGAAAAAAAACTGATGTGGTATAATTAATCAATGGAAATTTTATTTTTGATACTGCTAAAGTCCTAATTTATGTTATCTCTGATGCTATTATAGATTGTATGCTGTTAAATTTTGTTTGCTTTTTATAGTTGACCCTTGAACAATGTGGAGTTTAGGGCACAGACCCTTATGTGCAGTCAAAAATCTATGTAAAACTTTATAGTCAGCCCTCCGTATCCATGGTTCCACATCCTTGGAGTCAACCAACCAAGGATCATGTAGTACTATAGTATGTATATATTGAAAAAAATCCACATATAAGTGGACCTGTGCAGTTCAAACCCATGGTGTCCCAGGGTCTACTCTATTTGTTACTGTTATACAAAAATATAGTTGAATTTTGTACACTGACCTTGATTTAGAAGTCTTGACAACTTAACATACTAATTCTAATAGTTTGCATGTAGATTTTTTCAGATTTTCCACTTTTGCAAACATGTCATCTAGAACGATCTATGTTATCACTAAACCTAGTAAAACATCCTAAAATAATGGCAACGTATACCATACCCTACTTATCCACTCCCTTTTACAGCAAACCTCTATGAAAGAGCTGTCTATACCTTTACTACTCAGTGTTGCCCTTGGTCCAACAACATTAGCATCACCAAGGGTCTTGTTTGAAAAGCCGAATTTCAAGTCCCATCCTATGCATACTAAATCCAGAATCTATATTTTAACAAGCTATCCAACTGACTTGTACATGTGAAATGAAAGTCTGAGAAGCTCTGGTCTATGTCAGCTGCTTCCGATCCCCTCCTCCTGTTCCTTTTCTTATTCACTCTAAGTCAACTTTCAGTGCTCTTAGGAAGGTCACCAATGACCTTCGTAGTGTTAAATTACACAATCTTACAATCTCATCCACTTTTATTGCTTTAAAAAACCAACAATAGGGACTTCCCTGGAGGCGCAGTGCTTAAGAATCCGCCTGCCAACGCAGGGGACACGCGTTCAATCCCTGGTCTGGGAAGATCCCACATGCCGGGGAGCAACTAAGCCCGTGTGCCACAACTACTGAAGCCCATGTACTCTAGGGCCCATGCTTCGCAACAAGAGAAGCCACTGCAATGAGAAGCCCGCGCACCGCAATGAAGAGTAGCCCCTGCTTGCTGCAACTAGAGAAAGCCTGTGCACAGCAACCCAATGCAGCCAAAAAATAAAAACCACAGCAATATTCTGACAACTCCTGCATTTATATCTCTAGATACAAATTCAGACCTATCTTCTGCATTTGTAGGTTCTAATATCCAACTGCCTACTCAACCTCTCCCCATGGATGTCTACTGGCATCTCAAACCAAACATGTTCAAAACTGAACTCCTAATCTTCTCCCCAAATGTTCTTCCTCCCAGTCTTACCCATTTCAATAAAGGACAACTCAATCCTTCTAGACTTATTTGGTTTTCTCAAACCCCAGATCCAACCTCCTAGCAAATTCTCTGTCTTCTAAATATACCCCAAATCCAACCACTTCTCACCAGCTGTGATGCCACCACTTGATATTCCTGTGTCCCTCTACGTACTAAAGACAACTAAAGTCAAATGATCCTTTTAAAGCATTAAGTCAGATCATATCACTCCTCTCCTGAAAACTCTCTAATGACTTCCCATCTCACTCAAAGAAAAATCCAACAAACTAGGAATAGGAACATACTCAACCTGATAAAGGCATCTACAAAAATCCACAGCTAACATTATACTTAATGGTGAAGGATAAAATGGTGTCCCCCTAATATCAAGAACAGGCAAATCTATAGGGACAGAAAGTAGTTTAGTGGTTGTCTAGGCTGAAAGGGGGAGGGGGAGGAAGGAGAATTGGGAAGTGACTGCTAATAGGTACAGAGTTTCTTGCTGGGATAATGTAAATGTCCTAAAATAAAATCATGGTGATGGGTAGAATATACTAAAAGAAAAAAAAAAAACCATTAAATTACATGCTTTAAATGAGTAAATTTTATAGTATGTGAATTATATCTCAAAAAAGCTACCAAAATAATAATATAAAACAATGACTGAAGGGTATGAAGATGATCTTTTCAAACAGAACTTGTGCCTTTTTAACTGTATTTTAGAAAAAATTTAAAGTAAGCTTTACTGAAAGGAGTATCAAAAACTGTTAATAGCTGTTGCCCTGGAGTGGCAGGATCATGACTATTTTTTTTTTCCATTATTGGTTTATATTTGTAAAGTGTCATTATTAGTTTATAACTGCAATACTTGTAAAAACGTATATACATACCCAGTAAGGTTAGGACAGCATTTCATCTCCAGGAGACCTGTCTGATCTAATGCACATGCATAGATATCAATAACATGACCAGTCGTAGCAGCGCGATTAGCCAATGCTTCAAAATGCTACAACAGATTTTTTAAGATCAAATCAAAGTAATGTACAAACTTAATCATCCTATAAATCTTTTGCCATTAATAAATCAAAATGATCTAAGAAATACTAAAAGAATAATCCATAATAATTTAAGTGTGATTTGTTCTAATTTAATTTTCTATAACGTCTCATAAAATGATACGATAACTTCTAATAAGTCTGACACTCTCACATTCTTTTCTTTAAATGCCATTCATTCTAAATGAACTCCTAAATTTCAAGCTAACCTTGAAGAAAGGCATGTTGCTCTTCATACATACATGATGGAAGAACAACACAGAACTCTTTTTCCTGGATAAATCTATACTCAAGTAACATGAAAAATAGACAATAGCAAAAGTATTAAGATAAACAAATATAAAACTTCTTTTGAAGCTCTAAGAAATACTCCAAATTCAAAAGGGAAATTAGGTGACAGGAAAAAAAGCATCCATTAATAGTGACAAAAATTATCTGTTATTAATTACACCCTAAAAATATAATAATGACTACCAAAAAGAAATATGAGATAATACAGGACAACTAAACTAAAATTGTAAACTCTAGACAATTTTTTTAAAAAGGGGGGGAGGGATGGGACATTAACAAGCAGAACCAATACAAGGGTATCAAGAATCAACAGTAGTGAAAATGTACTGACACAAACCCAGATAAAATTGAAGTTACATGAACAGAGAACAACTTATGAGAAAATGATGGACTATTCAAGCTATGAACAATATACATATCTAAAGGGCAGCCTCCTGGAAATGAAAAATTGGAAAATTCAAGAAATTCTTCCTGATGGGAAAGACATTCTTTAACATGAATATTAAAAAAGACACACAGGTTTTCTCTCAGGAGTAGTTTTTAAAGAGACACCTATTGGTGCTCCTTATTAAGTTTTTAAATATTTAAAACCAGAAAAAATATAACAAATTATCAAGGAAGAAAAAGACTATTTCTCTAATTCTGAGGAGCAGTTGCAGGATCATCACAATATCAGACTTATCAGAAAGTAATTATATTCTTCCTCTTCCATCAAATGAATTTTTCTAATAAGGCAAAAAGACTTAAAAACCAAAATTACCTTAGTTCCCTTTTTAACATATTTGGCATTGTCTTTTTCAATGTCATGCCATGATCTTATGGGTGTCTTCAATTCGTCTCCAACCACCATTCCAGGCCCCTGAGTGGCTGGACCACCAATGAACATCATGATACGAGCACCAGTGTTGGGAAAAGTACACTATCAGGAAAAAGTAATTCATGAGAAGAGCTTAAAGGAAAACATATGGATACACATTTATGATAGTGAATTTTTATATATTCTTTCTAGAAAAGCATACATTTTCCAAGAATAATCAAATGTTTAAAACAAAATTTAAAAACAAGATGTTTGTGTGAATATCTTTCTTTTGAAATCCTATTCTAATAGCAATGCCTTCCTAATTTTAAAATAATCTATAAACCTGATCCCTATAAGCAAGGATGTTTCTCCTGCTTAACTAGTACTAGATAGGGAAGAGTAGGAAAAGAAGAAGAAAAGAGGGTATCTTTTTCTGTTTGGTTGTTATTTTTGTTTTCTATGCTTAAAATACATGCACAACTTTTATTTCTAATTCAAACTGATGGATTGAGTACTTCAATCTACCTCCCCCTTCTTCCCAAGATGCCAGTGAAATGATATAAATGGTACTGTTTAAAAAATAAATAAGAAAGAGTACTATCAGCAGACTAGAAATTTTGAGGAATCCAAACAACAGATTGTACTGGATTGACAAAAGAATTTTAACTATATATATTATGTATAATTTAAAATATATGTATGTGCATATATATATACCAAAAGTAAGCCAGATCTTCCCAAGGGAATATCTTAAAAACTCTACATTTAGAGTCAAAAAAACACAAAAAGCAGCAATGGGCCAAAGAAGTGCAGTCAGCTCCAGAAACAGCAGCTAATGACAACAGATTTTAGCAATTCCTAAGAAGAGCTCTCTGAGAAAAGTAGGCAATCTTCCCAGAGAAGGTTCTTAGCATAGAAATTGGGGGCTGAAAGATACAGAACACATGTTACAATGAATATCAAAACAAATATGACAACTCTCAAGAGATTCTAGAATTAAAATCATGGCAAAAGTAAAAATACCTCAAGGAATGGGCTAAAAAGCATGTCTGAAGACCAAGTTAGAGATATGGAAAATAAACTTGAAGAAACCTCTAAGAAATAGGAGAAAAGAAGGAAAACATGAGGAAAAAAAATAAAGATATGAAGAAATGCAGAAGTCCAGCATCAATCTAATGAATATAGAATAAAAAAGAAAAAAAGGAAGTAAGCTGAAGAATGACAGAAGTCTTAATGAAAGGACCTACCAACAACCAAACATAATTAATGAAAAAATAATCAAACCTAAACACAACCTAATGAAATTTCAGAACTCTAAAATTAAAGAGAACATTCTAAAAATGTTCAGTGGGAAAAATAAGTTTCCTGAAAAGGACTAAGAATGAGACTACATCAAATTATCCAATAAACTATCTGTTAGAATACTAGTGAGGAATGGCTCAAAGATCCTATTGAAGACAGGGACCCAAAGTACAAATGAAGTGAGAGGGAAAAATTAAAAAACATTTTTAGACATGCAAGAACTCAGAAAATTTATAATAAACAAAAGAACTGAGTACAATCCAAAAGAAACAGGGAATCTAGAAAAAAAAATTTAAAGGTATCCTAAGACTTTAATACATGAAAGATTCCCCAGCAAGCAGCAAAACTGCAATTACAAAGAATTACATCTCCTTCTCTATGTGTATAACCACTCTATTCCACAATTAACAATATTTATATATCATATTTGAAATGCTTTTATTTCTAATTTCTATAAGCAGTTATTGAACAAAAATACACAGTGCATTTTCAAGCTACATTATAGCTTCAGAAAAGAATGTCAATGATATATATTTTGATGATAATTTTAAAAATTCATGATTAACAAATCTAGGCAAGAGCAAGGAAAACTGCCTTTTACTTTTCATTTTTATACATCCTTGCATATTTGAATGTTTTTATTAGGTATACTTATTACTTCTATAACATTCTTAAACTAGATTAATAAACAAATAAAAATACTGTTTTCATACTGGGTATCATCCTGATGAGGTAACAGGAGTCATGTAAAGCTGAAACATCAGTAAAGAACAAGAACAAATTAAAGTATACAAACCACACACCTTCATACCTAGAACTCAAAAAGCATTCAAACTTCAAGTTACTTATAAGTAAAAAATAAATAAATAAACACTAAGTCCCAGTGAGCTATCTCCCATGCAAGCCTTCACACAAGCAAGGGCAGTTTGGGGAAAAGTACAAGGAAGAAAGAAGGAAGCTAGCAGCCAGCATAGAACAACTGCCAGATTCAAATGAAAACTTATTAAGGGGCACTAAAGAACAGCAAGAAAATAATCAAGAGCATGAAAACGAAATAAATAAGAATAAAAAATCAGAGATAAAGTGGTTGAAATAGAAAACAAGCAAAGATCCAATTTATGTATAATTGGAGTTCTTAAAGAAGATAAACAAAACAATGAAAAAACTAACACTTAAAACTGTAATACAAGAAAACTTTATAGAAACAAAATACTTGAATACACATATAGAAAAGGATCACCAGGCACTAGAGAAAATTAACCCACAGGACATACTAGTAATACTCCAAGCAAATGATCAAGTAATTTACAAGGGCAAGAGAATTAGGCTGGCATAATTGCATAAGCTCAATCTACTCATGATTAAAGATCAGATAAACCCAAATTGAGAGTCCTTCTACAAAATAACTAGCCTATACCCCTAAAAAGTATCGTCATGAAACACAAAGAAAAACTGTGGAACTGTTCCAGAATAAAGGACACCAAAGAGACATGACAAGTGAATACAATATACAGTATTATTAGGATAACTGGTGAAATCTGAATAAAGTTTAAAGATTAGAAAATAGTGTTATATCAATGTTAATTTCATGATTGTTAAATGAACTGTGGTTATACAAAGGAATGTTCTTATGTAATTAAGAAATGCACACTAAAGAACTTAGAAGTAAAGGGACATCACATTTGTAACTGACTTTCAAATGGTTTTTTAATATTTATATGTGTGTAACATATAAATAGATACCTATATATAGCTACATCTATATTTATAGAGAGAGCACACTATATAAATATCTGGAGAGAGAAGGATAAAGCAAATGTAATAAAATGTTAACATCTGAGGAATCTGGGTGAAAGGTTTAAAGGAATTCTTTGAACCATTCTTGTAACTTTTCCATATGTTTGGAATTATGTCAAAGTAGAAAGTTAAAAGAATAAAAACTGATAGTAACAGATAACTCACCGTAAAAAATAGGAAACCACGAATCCACAGTGATATTAATAAATGAATAAATTGAAAGTTTGATGAGGAATAGGATATTTGCATGGTTTCAAAGATCCTCACCATCTAATGTTTATTAATTACAAAAGGAGGGGAAATAAGAGTAATTTTACAGTGGAGAAACCTGGCAGACACACCTTAATGAGTGATCAAAGTCATAATCATCAATAATGGGCAAATGAAAATCATGTGCCACCTGAGAGGATACAGTAAGAATAGACCATTACTTCTGTGATATTCCTTCCAATGATGCAATACCTCAATCTAATTGTGACGCTACATCAAGACAAACCTAATTTGAGAGACATTCTATATACTGGCCTGAATCTTCCAAAGTGCCAAGGTCATGAAAGTCAAGGAAAGGCTGAGGATCTATACCAGACTAAAGGAGACTAAACAGACATAACCACTACATACATGCCTCTGAATTAAATCCTTTCAGTAAAAGAAATTATTGAGATAACCACTGAAACTTGAATGAGTTTTGAGAATTAGATGGTAGTAGTGTATCAGTGTTATGTATTGTATAATACATCAGTGTATGTATCATATATTTCAAAACCTGACTTTGAAAGTTGTATTATGGTTATGTAGGAGAATATCCTGGTTTATAGGAAATACAACTAAAGTATTCAAGGGGTTGGTAACATCACTTCAGCAACTTAATCTCAAATAGTTCAGAAAAAAAGTCCTTTGCAGCTTTTCTATAAATTTAATAACATTTCAAATTTTAAAAAACATTTTTTAAAAAACTCTTCTAATTACAAAGCTAATATATGTCAAGTGTAAAATTTTCAAATTCTACTTAAAAGTAAAACTCTCCTTAACCCACCACTGTTAACAATTGGGTAAATATCCCTCCAGAAGCCTCTCTATACACAAAAGGATATACCACAGATCAAACTTTAAATAAAATCACATATGCGCTGTCCTATGACCTGATTTTTCCACCCAACATTATCTTGTACATATCATTCCATACACACACATACACATTTACATTCCAAAACAAAGCTATTGTCACTACCTCAAGTAGTCCTACAGCTATGGAAAGTGCCACCCCAGAGGAACGCAAAGGTCTCTTTCCCTGTGGTACAGGCCACGGGTCTCGCTGCAGTTCTCCCAGAAGATCTGTGAGATTCATGTCTATTTTCTGTACTGGCTGTAAGAACCTGCAAAACAAAATTAAATAAAAATCCATTTATAAATGTTTGTGGGTGAGGGTTTAAGAAACAAATTGTCCACTTTCTTAAAAATAGAGAAAAATAATTTGAATACACATTAGAACAATGGTTCACAAACTTTTGTGTACATCAAAATTGGTGGGAGGGTTTGTTTTAACATAGATTGCTGGTTCCAAAGTTTTGCTTCAGTAAGTCTGGGGTGGTGACCAAAAATTTGCCTTTCAAATAAGTTCCCAGGTGATGCTGCCCACTGGTGAAGAATCACACTGAGTACAACTACTATAAATAAAACACTCAAACCAAGTATTACTTTGAGACTGCATCTTCCTTTTACCAATCTAGTAAGTTTTAAGGTTACTGAATTAATTATGAGAAGATACATTAACTCAGTTTTAGTAAGACCACCTCTGATTAATAAGTTTAGTGGAAAAAGCTACTACAAGGGTAAGGAGGCAAAATGAAAAGTTTGTGGGGCACTATTTTTGCTTGGCTGCCTTCAACTACAAAAATTAAGTTTTTCTGAACTTAGAAAATCAAGAATATATCAAAACTAAAGAAACTCCTTACACTGTAATAATGAAAAACCAACCTTTTCAGCGATGTGATTCTACCTCAACTCTTTAAAAAGTATACTAATGCAATATTTATATTCCTAAAAATGTTTAACAATATAGTATCACTGAATCCCTACATTCAAGTTAAGGATATAGGATGCTTAAAATAGCCACATGAATTGTAAAATTCTATTTGCCGTATTTATTACCTATTGGAAGGAGGTGGCTGCTGTACCTGAGGACCACGTGTTGCTTGAGTAACTGGTACTTTAGAGAGTCCCAGCATTTCCTGTAAAGAGATTATTTTTGTGATATCCATTTAATTACTCCTACAAAGATGTATCAAATATTTATGATATGCAAGGTGCTTCTGTAGGCATCAGGAACACGAAAATAAAGAACACAAAGTCTCTTCCCTCAGAAAGCAAAAGTTCTAGTTGGGGAGACTGTCAGGTAAACAGTAATACAATGAAATGATCATCATACGACAGCAAAGTACAAGGTGCTATGTGAGCAAAAAAGAGGGATACTAGCTCAGAAATACTTTATTTCTAATTAAGTAAAAATAAGTTACTGTGTAACTTGAATGTCTATATTTCTTAACTTATCTTCATTCATTCCTTTCAGCAACTATATCTCAATGTGCCAGGTATCTAATGTTGAAAAAAATATATAGTCCCTGACCGTATGGAAATTTATATCTGGTGAAACAGACAAGAGTTAAATCATTAGCTAAATAAGTGTAAAATTGCAACTATAATAAATATAAAGGAGAGATACAAGGAATTGTATTAATGGGGTTTATAAGGTACACACACCTTGTACGTCTATTCTTCTTAATTTTCTGACTTAATGCCTAACCAAACTGCCAGTTTTGTTCTGAATTTTAGATGTATGCAGAATTCCTCTCTAGACACATGAAAATAATGTTATTTTACTAAAATTTTCTTGAATCTAGAAATGCTTAATCATAAAGTAATAGAATAAAAGTATATAACAGAAAATCAGAAAGTCTAAAGATTTGCAAAAAAAAAAATATTGAACCAATCCTGCAGTATTTCCTACACTAGAATGATGCTAGAATGATCAGCAACTTTTTACTGAGGACTTATGTGCCAGATTCTGTGCTAAACTCTTTCCTCACAAAATATAATGAAGTAGATTTTTAAATTCCTGCCTTGCAAATGAAAACTGACACTCAGAAGGGCTAAGTAACTTGCCTAAGGTTACAAAACTAGTAAGTAGCAAAGCAAGGTATTAATCTAGATTTTGCTATGAAGCCCTGAAAGAGTTTACACTATACTGAGTGTTCTCACTTACATTATTTCATTTAGTATTAAAATAAAATAATCTGGTGAAATAGGTATTGTTTATTCCTTTCCATAGAAGAGGAGAAAACAAGCAAAGAGATCAGCCCAAGATCACACAACTAGAAGAGTTTAAGATTTGAATCCAGAACTATTTGGGGAACAAAGACCAGGCTCTCTTCAACAAGATGGGTAGAGAAGGAAGATAAAAACATTTTGATGGAGAAAAAAATTTAGTTTGCATGCATTCATTGTTTCAAAAAGGCAGATGTTTTATGTATTACATATATATTACATAATTTAAGTAAAATGCATTCTACAATCAGAACTAGAAATAAACTACCTTAAATAAATTTACAGTTTAAAAATAACAGTAATAGCAAACATCTAAAAGCACAATCCATTTAATTTTCATGACTGCCCTGTAAGATACATACTATTATTATCTCCCTTTACAGATGAAAAAACTAAGGTATGGGCTTCCCTGGTGGCACAGTGGTTGAGTCCGCCTGCCGATGCAGGGGACACGGGTTCGTGCCCCGGTCCGGGAAGATCCCACGTGCCACGGAGTGGCTGGGCCCGTGAGCCATGGCCGCTGAGCCTGCGTGTCTGGAGCCTGTGCTCCGCAATGGGAGAGGCCACAACAGTGAGAGGCCCACGTACCGCAAAAAAAAAACAAAAACAAAACTAAGGTACATAGAGGTTAAAACTTGCCCACTCTCTGTCTCATGGAAACAAGTGATCCTCCCCTTCAAGGTACTCTGCTTCTTATGCTCTTGAAGGAATCCCTGTCATGTTTTGTGAAACCTCACTCTCCTCATCTCACTCTTCCTTTCACTCACCATCTTTAGTCTCTTTCTTTTTGTGTATAAACACATTCAAGTGTCCCTCCTAAAGTAAACCTCTTTAACTCGGTCCTCTCTCTCTCAAATTTTCACACTATCTCCTTCCCTACCTTCAACAACAAACCTCTTGAAAGAACACAGACTCTAATTTTCCCCACTTCCTCAAATCTTAATCACTACTATGATTCACTACCATATTCACTGTTCATTCATCCTCCCCCTCCAAACCTGCATATTCCTCCAGTATTTTCTGTCTCGGTTAACTGCAGCACCACTATCCTAGTCTGCTAAGCTTCAAATTAGTCATCCTCAAAATCTTTTTTTTTTTCATTTTGGGCTACCTGGATGCCTCCAAAGTCTGATTTCGTATCTGTCGACTTTATATCAGGCTTATCAATCAGGGTAATTTCTCAACTGGGGGTTGTATAAGAATCACTTAGAGGGACTTCCCTGGTGGCACAGTGGTTAAGAATCCACCTGCCAATGCAGGGGACACAGGTTTGAGCCCTGGTCCGGGAAGATCCCACATGCCATGGAGCAACTAAACCCGTGTGCCACAACTACTGAGCCTGTGCTCTAGAGTCACGAGCCACAACTGCTGAGCCTGCAGGCCTAGAGCCCATGCTCCACAACAAGAGAAGCCAACGCAATGAGAAGCCTGCGCACTGCAATGAAGACTCAACACAGCCATAAATAAATACATAAATTTATTAAAAAAAAAGAATCCGCCTGCCAATGCAGGGAACATGGGTTCGATCCCTGGTCCGGGATGATCCCACATGCCTCAGAACAACTAAGCCCGTGCGCCACAACTACTGAGCCTGCACTATAGAGCCCACGAGCCACAACTACTGAGCCCACGTGCCACAACTACTGAGCCCACGTGCCACAACTACTGAAGCCTGTGAGCCTAGAGCCCGTGCTCGGCAGCAAGAGAAGCCACTGAATGAGAAGCCCACGCACCGCAGCAAAGAGTAGCCCCCACTTGCTGCAACTAGAGAAAGTCTGTGCGCAGCAACGAAGACCCAATGCGGCCAAAAATTAATTAATTGATTAATTTTAAAAAAAGAATCACTTAGAAAGTTTTTCAAAACACTTACATAAACAATCTCTACCCTCTCAACTATCTTCCAGTTGAAGCACATATTCACTCACTCTCTTATGATCTATCAAAATCTCTGGACAGAAAAAGATTTTGAAAAATACACCAAGATGATTCTAGTATGTTACACATAACTCCCTGCCTTGGAAGACAAAGCTTCAATTTGCCCCAAAGATAAAAATGTCCTAGTGTGTGAAAAAATATATATACTCGTGGTTCACCTATTAACTCTCAAGCCTTAAAATATGTACCCTTGCCAAAAGTGTTTTTTTCCTAAGTGAGATGTAAAGAAACAAAAGCTAAAATTCTGTGGTTACCTTCTCTCAGTCTTCAGCATGACTCTTCTATAAACCTTTCAAATCTCTAGTAAAATAGCTTCAGTTTCACTCTAAATTTTAAAGATACTTCAAAAATGAAGGGTCTTCAATCTCTACGATAACAATTTAAGGCAAATGAAAGAACGCTGAGGCCAACACTAAATTTAAAGGCTTTGTTATAATACAATTATATTAGTTATTCATAATATTTTCTAGAAACGTATATCTAGAAGGCATTTATAGACATACATAGAGTGATGTGCACAAACAGGCTAAAACTACCATTCTTGTTGTTTACCTGCAGTTGTTTGGCAGACAGATCTTTTGTTCCTCTGAAGACATAGCTTTTTGAAATGCCCTCACATCCAAGTTCATGAACCTGCACCATTCTCCCAAAAGTAATTAGGCCAACCAAAGCTGTAGGTGGTAAAAGACTTAATGACATCTGCATAGATTCTTTCAGGGCTTGTAAGTCTTCATCTTCCATGCAAGTATCAACCACATAGAGGAATATCAAAGGCATCTGAGGACCACGCTTTTAAAAAATGTTGCGATTAAAAAAAAATGTTTTAAAAGTATTAACACTTCAGCACAATACATAGGATAATCAATAGAGGACTAATTAAATAATTTACAATACATTTACACAATGGAATCCTAATAAAGCCATTTCAGAAATGAAACAGGTTATATATGCATGGAGAAATATCCAAGACATCATCAAGTGAAAAATTCAGTTTAAAAACATTATTTATAGTTACATGAAGGAGATTTTCACTTTCAATTTTACTTAACTGCATGAGGTTTCATTTCTTATAATAAGCACTTATTTCTTTTAAAATAAGAAAATAGTAACTATAAAGCTTAAAAGCAAAATTAGATGATTTTTATAAAATAATTATCTAACCCTGAATTGGATTATAAGAGAACTGAGTGGACAAATTACTGACTGGCTCAGTGAACCATATTCTGGTTTCTCTACAACATTCATAAAAAATATTACCTTAATACTTAAATATGTAAATAACTATGTAAAACTGTTCAGAAAGGGAAGAAAAATGATTTTCCTAACAAGGGCCAATGCAAGAGTAATTTCATCATTAGACTCGAGCATCATACTGACCAAGTATTTGTAATTGACCTTCCAACTACAAAGCAAAATTGATACTTTACTGTTTATTGATCTATTTGGTATAGCAAACCACCCCACCCCACCCAATACCTTGGCCACCTTTCAAATAACTACAACAGAAATTACCTTACTCAAACTGACCTTGACAGTTCTTACCTTTGAAATTCTCAATCAATTCAATGTGAGAATCAAGAATGATGCCTTTTGGGCTTCCCTGGTGGCGCAGTGGTTGAGAATCTGCCTGCTAATGCAGGGGACACGGGTTCGAGCCCTGGTCTGGGAGGATCCCACATGCCGTGGAGCAACTAGGCCTGTGAGCCACAACTACTGAGCCTGCGCGTCTGGAGCCTGTGCTCCGCAACAAGAGAGGCCGCAATAGTGAGAGGCCTGTGCACCGCGATGAAGAGTGGCCCCCGCTTGCCACAACTAGAGAAAGCCCTCGCACAGAAATGAAGACCCAACACAGCAAAAATAAATTAATTAATTACTAAACTCCTACCCCCAAAATCTTCTTAAAAAAAAAAAAATGATGCCTTTTAAGTCGGCTCAATTTAACAGTTATTTTGGTATAAATTACTGGATATTTTAAATTTCTTAAAGAGTTACTCTTATGTTCTTACCAGAACTACATATTCAATGCTAGAAAACTGAGGTAAAAGTTCAGCAGGTTGATTCAGTTCAGATATACCAGCGTAAGTAGGTGGAAACTGCAGGTAGAAAAAAAAATTTTTTTAATAAATTATTTGTGTGAAATTTTAAACTGAAAATAATTATTTCCTGATCATTTAATTATTAAAAAAGATAGTTTCATCATATATAAAGTTATTTCATTTTTATTTTTAAATATGCATCTTTCTGCATATTTAGAGCAGTATTATAGCATTAACATCTGTAACAGGGGTTTTCTTACCTGATTCCTTTGATAACAAAAGTTGCAAGCCCAGAGTTTTGCTCGATAATCCACTTGACTGTTTTAAGAAAAGATACAATAGCTCATGGTTCAGTTAAATTGTACAATAATCCTAATTTCAATAAAATTAATTTCTTTCTGAAAATGAATACATTCAAACTGATATCAAAGCAATCTTTAAAAGCCATGTATTTTTAGGTGTTTTTTTTTTCTCCAAATGGCTCAGTAACTTCTAAACTCAGATCTAGAAAGCATTTATTCAATAAAAATATATTTATTGAATGCCATTATTCTAGGTGCTGATAAAGAAGTAAACAAGATCATAGGTCCCTGCTATCACAGAGTTTATATTGTAGAAGAGAAAGACAATAAACAAGTAAACGCATAAACACAGAAGATACTTTTAGATAGTGATAATAAAGATTAAAGATAACAAAGCAGGACATGAGAATGTATTTGGGAGGGCTACTTTAAAGGAAAGCCTTCATTAATAAACAACTGAAGGACTTCCCTGGTGGCACAGTGGTTAAGAACCCGCCTGCCAATGCAGAGGTCACGGGTTTGATCCCTGGTCCAGGAAGATCCCACATGCTGCGGAGCAACTAAGCCTGTGCGCCACAGCTACTGAGCCTGTGCTCTGGAGCCCGTGAGCCACAACTACTAAAGCCCGCACGCCCCAGGGCCCGCGTGCCACAACAAGAGAAGCCACAATAATGAGAAATCCGCGCAACACAACGAAAAGCCCTCTCGCCGCAACTAGAGAAAGTCCGCGCGCAGCAACAAAGACCCAAACGCAGCCAAAAAAAATAAAAATAAAAAAATAAAGAACTGACATGTAATCAGAATGAAAAGAAACCAGTCACAGGAAAATCTGGGGGCAAAGCAATCCAGGCAGCACATATAGCTATTGTACAAAGTCTGTGGTAGAAGTAAGTTAGGTATATCCAAGGATAAGAGAGAGGGTAAGGTATAATGCAGATGAAAATAAAGAAAATGGATGATACAAGATGAAGGCAGAAATACACAAAGGATAGATCATATAGGGTTTTATAGGTCTTGATAAGGGCTATGGATTTTTCATTCCAAGTGTAATAAGTATCTATTGAACAATTTTAATAATCTGATATCCATTTGTAAAACTCTAGCTTCTGAGTGGAGAAGAGACTGCTGAAAAGCAAGAACAGAAACAGGAAGACCAGTTAGGAGGATAATGAAACCATCCAGGAAAAAGATGGTATATTTTGAAGTACCATGTTCTAGCAGAGAGTAAGAGACAGAATCCTGATTGTTCTGGAGATGGAATTGACCAGATTTGCTAGTGGACTGAGTGGAGAGAGAGGGAGCAGAAAGAGGAATAAAAGTTAATTCTTGAGAGTCTGGCTTATGTAACAAGAAATCATAACATTTTTCAAACACCATACCACTCAATTATGACCTTTCAAATGACACAAGATGGGTTGATTGCCAGCAGTATCTAGAGAATACCGATAGAATCTAACAGTTTACACAGTGACAACTTTGCATTTGGTTTCTTATCAACTCTCTACAACTAGAATGATCCTAAGATTTTATAGCTCTTTGGATCTGACTACCTTAATTTGAAAAAGTAACTATAATCAAAAACAAAGATATTCTTATATAAATGAGCAAGAAAGAAACTACATTTTTTTTAAATCATAGTGACATTAGTTTTTTCCATATACTTTAATTACCATAAAGGATTCAAAACTGCACGGCAAGTGGTCCTACTACACAGAACAGGTTCATATTGAATGGGTGGCAAATCTGGTCTCTCCTTCAGTGGTGTAAATAAGGCTGCTACTGGAACGACCATTCTTGTAGCTTCCAGTCGACTTGATGGCCAAACATTCCAACTAAATCGGACTCCATCTCGTTCTTCATTTTGTTGGATGAATTCCAAATAGGTTGTCATTGTAGAGCTTGATTCTTATTTCTGTAACAAAATTAAAGGATATTTTTAAATCCTCTTAAGAAAATTCAAAATAAGTATGTTTTTCCCACTTCCAGCAATATTAATCCATTAGAAATCATAACCAAATGAAAATATTTATCTCAAAAAAAATTAGCAAACAACAATGACCACAATTATAACAAAATAATGAACGGCTCTACAGAACCCAATGCATATTAGGCCCAATGAGAGGTATTTTATCGTTTTTTATTCACTCCCAAAAAAAACTATGGCAAAAAATAATAAATAATAAAATAGATGTCCTATTGATTTAAGGCAAAAATGGGGGAAAATCTAGATCCTAAGTTTTCCGTATCAGCCTTGTGAGTTACATTATTCTAATACATAGATTGTCAAAAACATTAAATTCTAAAACTCACATGCTTTTCTACCCAGAAAGTAGTAAGTTTCCACTAAACTTGCTAGAAGAGAATATTTAAGGGTGCAAAACAAAAATATTTTTCTAAAACTAGGTACTTCTATTTTAGACAGGTAATTTTTTATCATGCATCATTTAACCTCTCTTGCAGAAACTTAATTCAGAATACTTTTAACATTCCAACTTAAGAGAGCATTTTAAACTCTAATTTGAGATATATAATTTCAATATAATCATTTAACTTTACCACTGGAAGAGGGAGATGCCACTCTGGTTAGTGCCCAGTATCAAGAGACATCTCCATCTTGTTATTCTTTAGCTTCCTGACTAGGATGCCAGCTCTCCTACCTGGGAAGCAGTTCTATCTATCTCATGCTCTCAAAATGCAACAGTGGTTAGTGATGGAAGGAAACTGTAAAATTTAAAGGTCTGAGAAGATAGAATTTCAAGTACTATGTGGCTGGCTAAAAGACTTGTGGGAGAGATGAATGGCATCAAGAACCGAAGAATTATGAAGGTATGGTGCCAACAGAGGCAACATGGATGCTGAAGTAGCTAAGAACAACAACGGGATGAGGAGCTGATTTTAAAATGTAAGTAAGGGAAGAAAAGGTATTATTAGATATAATAACAATTTTAATTTTAGAAAAATGTCCAAATATATTTTAGTAATACAAATTACAGAAAGCGAAGCTTAACAAATCTGAAGTATGTTAAGCAGCTAAGACCTTTCCCTTCTCTAAAAGAGATGTTATATGCCAAATATATCTCAATTAAAAAATAATAAAATAAAAATTAAACACTATTTCCTCCCATCAGAATTTCAGAGACAGCTAAGGAATTTTATGCTATTCAAAAGCGATCATGTATTTTTCAAAGATTGATAAAGGGTAGGGAGAAATCCTAAGATATCTAGATTTGTTTAGAAAAGATTATCTTAAAGCTAAATACAGGAGACAGTTTTGAGAAAGATAATATGAGCTTTCAAGAAAAAGTGGCTGTTGAAAGATAATGATAAAACAAAGGTCTGGGATAATCAGAGAGGAGTTAGAAGATGCCAACCTCAGTTTTAACACAGGCAACAATAAGAGGGGAAACAACCTCCTCTGGGAGAGAAATGGTTTTTAGCAACAGCTTCCACGCTACAGATGTGAGTATAAATTCTAGGAGTATGCAATCCCTCCCATTATTTCTACAGAACATAAAGCAAATGAAGTTTTCTGTTTATTACTTAATTGCATCTATAATCTGAGATACATCTAAAATGTATCACCAAAAAGCATCAAAAGACTATTAAAATATACTCAACCAATCAGCGTTGTTCATTTGAACGACAAGACACAAAAAATGTTTTAAGTGACTATTTTCTCAATTCTCCAAGAATAGTATATAACTAGTACTTAGGTATTTGTCATATATTTTCTTAAAAATGGATGAAGTGAGCCTGTCACCTGCAAAACCATTCACAGTATTTGTTGCCAATGATAAAATCTGAGCTTTCTCAAATTTAAATTAAAACATTAAAATTTTTTAAAACTTGTATCTAATACCATGAGCTTCACAACTTCCTAATATGTAAAGATTTTGCTGATGAGACCAGTAGTGATAATAATATGATTTTTTATATATTATATAATGAAACATGCCAACATTTGGAAGATACACATTATTCAGTGAAGCAAGAGCTCCCAAATGATCTTTTCATGATGTTACAAAATCATGCATGGGTAAATGATCCATTCAAAGTGTAGGACAGACCAATGGGTTATAATGCAATAAGTACAAAAAGTTCATTTTTAAGGTTTCAGACTCCACACTGCAATTAACCCTTGATTTCTTAATTAAAACTGTCAAGTTTGGGTATAGTATCAAAGAATATGCACATTTTTTAATACGAAAAAGCTATTAATATTATCTCTCCTTTTTCCAACTACGTACCTATGTGAAGCCAGACTTCCTTCACACAATTCAACCAAAACAACATATTACAATAGACTGCAAAGCAGTAGATATAAAAATCTATCTGTCTTCTATTAAGCCAGATTTTTCTTTTTTTTCTGCATCCTATAATACTCTTAAGTATTATAT
Organism: Tursiops truncatus; assembly: GCF_011762595.2. Taxonomy (NCBI): domain Eukaryota; kingdom Metazoa; phylum Chordata; class Mammalia; order Artiodactyla; family Delphinidae; genus Tursiops; species Tursiops truncatus. The sequence goes on along the minus strand of NC_047035.1, from coordinate 59,936,514 downwards.
GCTTTATAATGCTTAAGAGTATAAAGAGGTCTTGGGACTTCCCTGGTGGTACAGTGGTTAAGAATCCTCCTGCCAATGCAGGGGACACGGGTTCAAGCCCTGGTCCAGGAAGGTCCCACAGGCCCTGCCCGTGAGCCACAATTACTGAGCCCGCGTGCTGCAACTACTGAAGCCCATGCGCTTAGAGCCCTGCTCCGCAACAAGAGAAGCCACTGCAATAAGAAGCCTGTGCACCGCAACGAAGAGCAGCCCCCACTCGCCGCAACTAGAGAAAGCCCGCGCAGCAACGAAGACCCAACACAGCCAAAAATAAATAAATAAATTTATAAGTGCATCCATTCTTTAAAAAAAAAAAAAAGAGTATAATGAGGTCTTGAGAATCACCTCCTTAGGACTCTGGGGCTTAATTCAAAATCTGGGAGCCTAGTAGAGAAAGGCTCTATGAAACTTAGCATGAAGACATCTACACACAGGCAATAGCCAGATTTAAGTTTCTACAACAGGTAACAAACCTGGATTGTAACTCCACATCCTTACTTTTTATTGAGACATACTAAATATCACCTGAGTGATATTTGAGTACAATTCCCCTCCTCTTCCTCACTCTTTTTCCTCTCAGTCTCTCTGCTCTAAGATTATATTTGTTCACTAAATCACACTTATTTCTTACCTTCTCACTTTCCAGCAGTGGTTTGAAAAAGTCCCACCTGTTTCTTCTTAACTGGTCCAATTACATAGGCATGCAAAACACCCCCCCAACTTCCCTCACCTTTCCAAGGGAGAAATTACTCAATCTTAAAATCACTCATTCTAGTACAAATTTTGCCAGGTTTGGTCCCATAGTCAACAATAGCATATCTGAAATAAAGTCCTGTTACAAACCAGCTTTTTATAAAATGGCATTATTTGATAAGCATTCTCTCCCCTGATATTATGTTTGTCTAAAAGCATAAAACTAAATAAATACGATTCAAACACTATATTAGGATGCAGACTTAATATACTAGGTGTTATATTTTTTTTAAGTGGCACAAACACAAAAGACCATTCTAAAGAAATGTCTCATTTTTCAGCACAACTTATAATCATTGGGAGTTACCTTAGTTAAATACTTACTCATGGTATAACTAAAAGGAAAGAAGCATTAAGTCACTTTAACCTAGAACATCAGATATGTGCCCACAGTATTTTAAAAGGCTTTACCTATTCAATAATAATTAAAAGTTTTTAAATATTCCGATTTTAGCCCATTTATAGATAACTAAGTGCAAAACATTGTAAATTGCAAGTAAAATTTGAGTTCCTTCCAATCAGATATATTTGTTAACAATTATATGTGCCTCTCCCACTTTTCTGTCCTAAAATCTTCAATGAAGTGTCTTCAACTACGTCCCATGACTAGATTTATCATATTGGAAAAATAGCTTAACCCCTCTGATCCTCAATTTCTCATCTGTAAGATCAGGGGTTTGGGTTAGAAAACTACAAGACCCCTTCTAAATCTAAAATTCTGAGCCTATTAAAAATGACTGGAATTCCAAAATGATGTCCATTAGACTACTGGAGAAGGGAGAGAAGGAAGACTTAACACGCATTTATATTTAAATCTAAAACTTCTTTTAACCAAGTTAACTTGGCTAGTTATCCACGACTTTGAGGGGTGTAACTTGAGTAAGTTCACGTGAAAACACGAATTCAATTTACTCAATCCAGTGATTACATGCAGATTTAACTATGACTTTTCCCTTCCCACCAGAACGGGAAAACACTTAGGGCTGAATGAAGTAGGTACAATTGGTCTAATCTGATAACTGAAGTCTACTTGTAATCAAGGCCCAAGGTGTTAGCTATACCTGGCACTTTTCTCCTTATCCCCTTTAACTCTCAAGGCCGAACTACGGGTGACGAAGTCACCTCGGTTCAAAGTCTAGGGCTCTTCAGCTCAGGCAGGGAATGAACCAAGAAGTCAAAGTACCTAGAAGCGGTGGTGGGGTGGGGAAGGCAGATCGGCCGGGAGCGGAGGGTGGGGTGCTGTGGGAGATGCCCAAACTGCTGTTTTTCACCCGACTCCCATCTTTCGCACCTGATACAGGGCAGGTGGGTGAGGGGGCCAGGTTCCCAGGCCCAGAGAGAACTAAGCAGAGGGTGGTGGGTGAGAGGGTGACAAGTTCAGGGTTCCAGGCAGCCCCGCCGGGCCGGCTCGCAGCCCCGGCGCACCCCGCCTGCCCCGGGGCACCAAGACGGCAGAGCAGGCACGACCCTTGAGACCCCTGCCCGCGGACCCGCCGCCGCACAGCTGCCCCTCCCCCGCTTCCCACTGAGCGCCCGCGGACCCCCAAGGGAGCCGAGAAGAGGCAGCCCTGAAGTGGATCCTTACCACAGTGCCACCACGTACGAGATCCGCGCCTGTCGCAGCCTCGGCCTTACAAAATCCGCCCTCTCCTCCGAGCCAGAGAAGCCGTGGCACCGCAATCAGGGACGGCGCCGCCCCGCCCCCGGCCTCGGCGCACAACTCTGCGGGACTAACATGGCTGGTGCCGCTTCTGCCACGTCAAAGGGGGAGGCGGGGCGGGGCGTGAAGGGGCGTGAGGGGGAGGGACGGTTCTGGGGGCGGGGCGACCGGGCCAGGGAACTGAAGGGGAGGGTGCGGGACCAGGGCGGGGCGGGGGGAGGGGATAGGGAGAGCAAAAGGGAGGGGAAGAGGAGGGGACCAGAGCTGGAGGGGCGGGGTGACAATGCCAAACCTAACAGGGGTACTCAGGAGGGGCGGGGAGGGGAACGGGACCTGGTGGAACTGGAGCGCGAGGGTGGGGTGCGCCATGGCCCTCTGGTCCCCTCTCCCCGGAGCCATGGCGGCTCCCACTCCCCGCGGGTCTCATGATATGTGACCTTCTGTCGCCAGACTCCTCAGCTTGCTGAGAGAAATGGAGGTGTCCTCTAGGAGAGTGGTCCCCAAACTTTCTGGCACCAGGGACCGGTTTTGTGGAAGATAATTTTTCAGGAGTGGAGGGGGAATGGTTCAGGCGGTAATGTGAGCGATGGGGAGCGGCAGATTAAGCGTCCATTACTCCGCGCTGCTCACCTCCTGCTGTGCAGCCGGGTTCCTAACGGGCCGCAGACAGGTGAGGGTGGGGGCTTGGGGACCCCTGCTCTAGGACATCCTCTCCTCTAGGGCCCGGGTTGATTCCAAGAAACACAGGCTGCATCGCCCCTGAAAAAGCAAAGTGAGAAGTTCGTTCTTTCACTTAGTGCAACAAACATTTACTGAACATCTATCTACTTTGTGCCAGGCACAGTAGCGATGCTGTGATATGATGTAGGCAAAACAGCCAAATGTCTGGTCTGGAAGAATTTATATACTATTTATACACTATTCATGTATTCCTAGTCAGTTTACCTCTTTCCTCCTACACTGCCTCTGCCACCTCTCCCCCTACACACACACACACACACACACACACACACACACACACACACACACACACACACACAACAACCTTTGGCTGATTAATCTTGATGTGTTTTCTGCTTCTCTTTCCAAGAAAAGAACTGAGCAAAATGGGACAGACAGAAACTGGTTGGAAAGGCATTCGAGCTTGGTGGTCTCAGGCAACCCCAACCTTCAGTGAGGGGTTGCTCACGGAATTATTTCCAGATAGGTCAACACCTAAAATCCTGCAAAGCTTAGCCCTATAAGCATTTTATGGAATAGAGAAAAAGATCAATTTTTTGTTCTTTCAAGCTTATATTCACAAGAAATAAGATATGCAGCAAACATATATTTTACTTCCTCTAAGATTGTTTTGTAAGGTAAAAGAGTATGAGTTTGCTTATCAAATTTTAATACAATCCTGAAGAGGAAATGGGAATCAGAAGCCAAAATTCTGTATAGGCCTGCAAATAAAGTGGGCTCAGGATACTACCTTAACAAGGATTCTTGGCTGAAAGTACAGCAAGTAAATAGCTGTAGACAATGATATAAAGGTGGAATAAGGACATTCGCAAAAAGAAACAAGATCTAGGAATGAGTAGGGTAAATAACACATAGATGAGAGGATCCACCAGGATCCTGGAATTCAGTGAGGAATACACCAAAGTATAGCACCTTCGGTAATTTCATTATTTTATGGTCCCCAGAAAGGGATCTTTGCCATCCAGCTCAATGAAGTCTAAGAAGTCATAATGCCTATGTATTCAGCTGAACAAAAGGCTTTTGTTTCCTATTACAATGAAATAAATGTTATGATCAGTAACAAATTCATTCATATCTGCCTTTATGTGCTTAAAGGTGAATGAGTTTAAGAATTTAACCTTTGTACATATCATCAGGATCTAGTAGACCCAAACTTTAGTTTTCTGAGATTTCCTCTTTTGGGAGTACTATTTGTAAGGATTGATTTTTTTCATGACTTTTATTCTTTCTTAAAGGTCTTCCAAAAAACAAAGAGAAAACTTATTTTTTAAAAAAATAGGATAAAACTTTCTCTATTTGCAGTGGTCATATGGGTCATTTGGACTCTTGTAAATCTAGGATACATCATGGAATCTTACTGATCTTATTTTTCCTATGTCCTGCAACATTCTCCTACTTCATCATCCATGGAACTATTTCATCATTATCATTAATTGTTCCAAATCATGCTTCAAAATATACTAAAATTATAAGAAAATGGAAAATGATAGAATTACCTAAGATGATAGAATAGTGAAGTAAGTCATCACTATTGCATTATCCTTCAGTTTTCCTTTTGCAATGCTCAAAGTACTGCATCATCTTTCTAGATCTTTGTACTATGCTTTAGCTCTCATTGAATACAGTTGAGAATTCAGAATTCAGAAGATTAATGCAGAGATAGAGAACAGCACTCTAGACCCTAATAACCTTAAACTAGGAATCTTTAGATGACCACCACCTAACTGAATTTTTCAAACTCAAGAATTAATTAGTAAACAATATATTTCTAAGGACAAAAAGAAAACGTGGTATTCTCATCTACTTACTCATTCAAAAGGAATAACTCCATTCCACAAGATTTTGCAGCAAACATTTGCTAAGAGTACAGATGATAGTATTCTTTCACCTTTTATGATGTTTATATGGATACATTTACTTGATATGATTCTTAAGTGCACAAATGCTAGTGGCAGTTGTGTATACAAAGATGATAAGAAGGAAATAGATAATCTAGAAATTAAAAATTCTTTGAGTTGATCATTTATAAAACTAAAAATACAAATGTTTTGCAGCTAAGTAGCAAAGAAGATGGCTGTCCTCTCTTCAACAAAATGATGAGCCTTTAAATGTTTCAAAAAATTCTACAAGTCTTGTGTTTTGATAATGCAACTGCAAAAAGAATCAGAAGCAACAATAAGCTAGTATGCAGTAGTGATGTATTTGGAATCTGCAGTCACTATTTACAAGATGAGTATGCTCCAGACTCAGCATCATGGATAATGTGTAGGTAGTTGCATTTAGAGGACATTGCCCATTTTGGATATATCTTCAAAACCAGGAAAATATGGAATAAAAACTAGGGTTTTCTATGTTTAGATACTTACTTAAATGTCCAATAAAGTTGTTTTTCATTATCCCTTTACTCTCTTTTTATAACAGCTTTATTGAATATCCCTTTACTCTAATGTGTATAAATTATTCATGAAATGACTTAAAGATATAAAAATTAGAAAGGATCCATTGGACCCAGATGGTAAATGGTAAAGACTAGTTTTTCAAATATACTGAAAGTTAAGAGGTTTCATCTGAGGAAGAATAGAGAGAGAATGGAAAATTTCTTTTTTTTTTTAACTGAAGTATAGGTGATTTACAATGTTATGTTAGTTTCTGGTTTGTTGTCAAGCAAAGTGATTCACACATATATATATAATATATACAATATATACCATATATATGTGTATGTATTCTTTTGATTAGGTCAGTCTGACCTAAGAAAAAATTGGTAAGATTTATGTCAGAGAATGTTTTGCCTATGTTCTCTTCTAGGATTTTAATGGTGTCTTGTCTTATATTTAAGTCTTGAAGCCATTTTGAGTTTATTTTTGTGTATGGTGTGAGGGTGTGTTCTAACTTCATTGATTTACATGCTGCTGTCCAGCCTTCCCAATACCACTTGCTTAAGAGACTGTCTTTTCCCCATTGTATAGTCTTGCCTCCTTTGTCAAAGATCAATTAACCATAGATGTGTGGGTTTATTTCTGGGCTCTCTATTCTGTACCATTGATCCACATGTCTGTTTTTGTGCTAATACCACACTGTTTTGATTACTATAGCTTTGTAGTATTGTCTGAAGTCTGAGAGGGTTATGCCTGCAGCTTTGTTCTTTTGCCAGGATTGCTGGTCTTTTATGGTTCCACATAAATTTTAGAATTATTTGTTGTAGTTCTGTGGAAAATGTAACTGGTAATTTGACAGGTATTGCATTAAATCTGTAGATTGCTTTAGGTAGTATGGCCATTTTAGAGAATGGAAAATTTATTGAGCTACTGAGAAAGGAGTCAGACTATGAATTGGAAAAAGGAAGAACCTCCAAAAACAGTATTTATTGGCTTTCATTTTTTAAATATTGATTTATTTATTTATTTGGCTGTACCTGGTCTTAGTTGAGGCACACAGGATCTTAGTTGCCTTGTGTGGGATCTTTAGTTGCAGCATGTGGGATCTAGTTCCTTGACCAGGGATCAAACCCAGGCCCCCTGAATTGGGAGCACAGAGTCTTAACCGTTGGACCACCAGGGAAGTCCCTTTACTGGCTTTCTAAATTATAGACATCCCTGGACCAAGGCATTTTAGATCAATCTGTGAACCTGAAGGATTCTTGTTAAACATTTGCCAACATGCAACTGATTATAATTGTTTGCTGTCAGTTACACCACCTTGTGCAGGTCCTGGCACAAAATGATCGTTCCCTAAGTATTCTTGAATTGAGCATGAAAACCTAAACAATTATAAAACATTGTGTGTTTTTTGTGTTTTTTTGTTTTGTTTTGTTTTGTTTTTTGCGGTACGCGGGCCTCACTGTTGTGGCCTCTCCCGTTGCGGAGCACAGGCTCCGGACGCGCAGGCTCAGCGACCATGGCTCACGGGCCCAGCCGCTCTGCAGCATGTGGGATCTTCCCGGACCGGGGCACAAACCCACGTCCCCTGCATCGGCAGGCGGACTCTCAACCACTGCGCCACCAGGGAAGCCCCCAAACATTGTTTTTATCATCATCATTTTTACGTATTTGGATGGTAAAACTATAAAATCTGACAAAAGTTTCCCCCCGAAAAAGTCTTTTTTTTAAAAGCAAATACTCCTAAGATAATTACTTTTTCAAACTGGTATTCTTGAAAATGCCAGAGAATATTAAAAAGAGAAAGAGAGGGAGAGGTCCTGTGTTCAAATACCAGTTAGATTATGTAAAATAGGACTGTTGACTTGTCAATAATTTTAATATGCTAATATTCATTGTGAATATTTAAGAGTGGCATTTGCGTACATTTCCCAAAGATATTTGACCTTGGAACTTTTTTTCAGGGACTATCTGGGGGCAAGTATTCTAAACAACCTATGACTTTTTCTTCAGTCATTAATCATCTTAATCACTAGTTAATGTGTAACAGCCAGTATTTTCCTTCCTACTTTTCAATCCACAGATGTTTCTAAACTGGAGGTTCTAGTATTACACAGTCAGGTGAAGTATGATAATGCAAATTCCTTGGAATTTTATATGGTCAACACCAGATGGAGCTTTTGCCTCTACTTTTTGGTTTAATCCAGTGTCTGGTTTGGGTATTTTTTGTTTGTTTGCTTTTGTTTTTGTCCCCGCCCAGGGACTGACCCCCTGCCATGACAGTGAAAGCGCCAAATCCTAACCACTAGACCACCAGGGAATAAATAAAGCATTTGCAGTTTTTTCTAATATGGATTCTCTTCCATTTGTTCAGATAGTGACATTATAAGACACTAGCCAACTATTTTTGGACTACTCACTACAAAGAGTAATACTCAGCATCGGCAGAGTGTCAAGTCCATATATATGATATCTGTCTGGTGGTGTAGTCTGCACACACAATGACTACAATCATATCAGGTATAATAATAGTAAATAAGACTAATAAATTACACATAAATTCAACAACAACAACAACAAAAAAAACCCAATCAAAAAATGGGCAGAAGGGACTTCCCTGGTGGTGCAGTGGTTAAGAATCCGCCTGCCGGGCTTCCCTTGTGGCGCAGTAGTTGAGAGTCCTCCTGCCAATTCAGGGGACACGGGTTCGTGCCCCGGTCCGGGAAGATCCCACATGCCGCGGAGCAGCTAGGCCCGTGAACCATGGCCGCTGAGCCTAAAAAAAGAATCCGCCTGCCAATGCAGGGGACACTGGTTCAAGCCCTGCTCTGGGAAGATCCCACATGCCGTGGAGCAACTAATCCCATGCGCCACAACTACTGAGCCCATGTGCCACAACTACCAATCCCATGTGCCTAGAGCCCGTGCTCCACAACAAGAGAACCCACCGCAATGAAAAGCCCATGCACCACAACGAAGAGCAGCCCCCGCTCGCCACAACTAAAGAAAGCCCACGCGCAGCAACGAAGACCCAACACAGCCAAAAATAAATAATATAGGGACTTCCCTGGTGGCGCAGATGTTAAGAATCCGCTTGCCAATGCAGGGGACACTGGTTCGAGCCCTGGTCCGGGAAGATCCCACAGCCGCGGAGCAACGAAGCCCATGCGCCACAACTACTGAGCCTGTGCTCTAGAGCCCGCGCTCCACAACTACTGTGCCCGCGTGCCACAACTACTGAAGTCTGCATGCCTAGAGCCCGTGCTCCACAACAAGAGAAGCCAACACAATGAGAAGCCTGTGCAACGCAATGAAGAGTAGCCCCCACTCGCGGCAACTAGAGAAAGCCCGCGCGCAGCCACGAAGACCCAACACAGCCAAAAATAAAAATAAATAAAATAAATAAATTTTAAAAAATTTCTAGCTCTTGTTCAAACAGCAATTGCTTCTATTCCACAGAGTGCCCCACCAGTATTATACTCCAATACGATTTCATTCTGCCACTCTGACCAACTCCAGAATTATTACTGAGTTCATTTAATTGAACTAAACAAATGAAATCCTATGATCTGCTCTCAAACCATTTATAGCTAAAGGAACAAAACATGGTTATCTACTAACGTTTTTTTTCCTTTTCTTTTTATCTAATGTTTATTTGATTTGTAAAGAACATAAGAATTATTAAAACCATGTAGCAAAGAAGGGAACTCCTACTTTAAAAGAAAGGAGCTCGGGCTTCCCTGGTGGTGCAGTGGTTAAGAATCCACCTGCCAATGCAGGGGACACGGGTTCAAGCCCTGGTCTGGGAAGATCCCACATGCCGTGGAGCAACTAAGTCCGTGTGCCACAACTACTGAGCTTGCGCTCTAGAGCCCATGAGCCACAACTACTGAGCCCACGTGCCTGGAGCCCATGCCCGCGCACTGCAACGAAGAGTAGTACCCGCTCGACACAACTAGAGGAAGCCCACGCGCAGCAACGAAGACCCAACACAGCCAAAAAAATAAATAAATAAAATAAATAAATTTAAAAATGGATTTCTATTAAAAAAATAAATAAAAATAAAAGAAAGGAGCTAGATTTGTATTTTTACTTTAAAAGAGGAGTAAAGTTTTGGGTTTTGTGTTCCATAACTAAACTAGACTTCACCTTAATTTTCTGCCATCAGTGAGCTTTGTTGGATCTGGACTCCAAAGCCTAAGAACAGCATTCTCAGACAGAGATAAAGACTGACTCTGCTCATGCCCAGAGGGTGTGACCCAAGACCAGGATCTCCTTGCGTCTAACTTAATTGCCTCTCTCTAATCTACAACCAGTGGGTCATAAAGCCTCTCATTTGTGCTGAGCTGTATCTTGTGGAGCATAGTAAGTTTTAGAGCAATGGTTCATAAGTCTGACCACCCAAGATAGAATCTCAGCTCCATCTACTTCCTACTTGTATGACCTGGGCATGGTATGTAACATTTTCTGAGCCAGTTTCTTCATCTGAAAATAAAGATAACAATCATACTTACCACTTAGAATAACAACACATTGTGAGGATTGAATGTGATAATCTATATAAAACATTTGGCCCCATATAGCCCTAAGAAAGAAAAAAGCATCTTCTGAGAGCCTGAAATTGGCCTGCCTCTATCAGTTGGCCCCAGCTGTTGTTAGGAGCTGCCCGGGCACTCACAGCCAGGCCACACTATTCTTTTGTTGAATCTAAACCATATCACAGCACACCAACATCAGACAAGAACACTCAGGAACCCTGAAGGATCATGACCAAAACAAGACTACTCTGTAATCGTGTCTCTGAAGTCTGACAAATTCAAGAAGATTGTCCAAACCACAAAATGACCGAATACCTCCCTAACCTGGCTAATATGAGTGACTGCTGCTTCTTTACCAATTACACCATTAGCTTCCCTTCTTTCTTCTACTTTCTAGATAAGAGTGATTAAAATACCTAATCACAGAATTTGTCAAGTGTTCAGATGAGCTGAGGAGAGAACTCAGCTCCCAGGTGTCAGAGAAGCCAATCAAAGCAACAATGAGCCAAAATGAATGCAAAAGTGAAGCCCGTAATCACTTACTGTGATTGCATAAGCAAGACTCTAAACCTGGTGAAAGCACAGACTCCCCCAGTTCCATTACCCCCATGGAATGGCATGACTGGTTGAGAGTCATCTCACTCTTGAGGGGGTCCCAAACAAAAGACTCCTGCAGATTTATGGAACTGGGGGTGGGGATGGGGGCAGCGTTAGGAGTGGAAAACTACTGAGTACTGACTCAGAGAGGTGAAGTTTCCCATGAAGGAGACCTCCAAGTGGAAACACCTGAGCTAGGAATGCAGCAGTGCATTAGAATGCCTGGCTAGGGAGGGCTGTTGTTGACTGCAATTCCCTTCAGAGACTGCAATGCATTGAATGGGAGCATCAAGTCTGGTGTGGAGAGGGCAGGTTTCCCTGTGGAGCCTGCCAGGTAAAGGCTTTGTAACTGGCGTATAGTCAGGCCTAAAAAAAAAAATCACACATAGGTTTTTAACCAGGAGCTGGACTCCTCAGAATTATCCCCATTTCTTGACAGCAAAGCTCCACTGTCCCCAGATCACCTAATAAAGCCCAATGCTTACCACAGTGCCTGACACATAATAGAAAACTGATAAACATTAATTGGATGACTGAATTTATTAAAGTTCAATGGCATAAAGAGGCAAGTTAAATTTTAAACTGTAGCCAAGGAGAAAAGAACTGACAAAGTATGGTAATGTAGGAGAAATTCTAGGGTAGTAAATCTTAAAGAATAGGGAGGGAAAAGATTAAATGGATGGGCTAAGTTATGTTTCTCACTTGGAATTCTTCTTAAAAATCTCAGTTTCAGAGTCCTACAACCAATAAACAGACTCAAACTCTGGAGAAAGAGAGTTATAGGACACAGGAGTCTGTATTTTAAATAATTTCTTCCAGATAATTCTTATATACACTAACATTTGAAAATAACTGAGCTGCTTAAAGGGATATAAATTACAGGGACAAATTTTGCATTCAGCTCTGTAATTTTGACTTAGCAGATGCCATCATCGTCAATAAACAGCCATTGAGCTCTGTTCTCATAACCTTCATACTACTCCTACAGCCAACCACCAATGTGAGAAACACTGAAACAGAAAAGTCTTTCCACTGTAAACTGAGAAGTGACTGGAAATCTTTGAAAACAGGGCACCGGAAGTAGTTTGGTATCTTAGGAATAGTTCTTCCTAGAAAGAGGCTAAATGAAATGGTTATTATAGTTTTAGAAGTTCAGCTTTCTAAAAATTAAGTTTTTTTCAGAATAACTTCATCAACCAAATAGTTTCTTCTCAACTGTCCCATATCTCACTGAAACATTCAAAAATACTTAGTGCAATTTCCAATTTATAACCATATTTAAAATGTGTTCCAATGTTCATTCCTTAATTCTTTTAAGTCAGATTAGTTTTAAAGAGTAGAAAGTAACCCTTATAAATTTTTACTTTCCTCTCTCTTGAATGAATTTATTCCTGTGTATTTAAATTTTTAGCACCATTTCAGAATCACTGATGTACTTTATAACTCACATTTTCTTTTGAAAAAAAATTTTCTTAATATTTCCCAGGACAACCTTTGTTTCATTCTGCTATTCCTCCCCTTGTTCCCTTCATCCCTGTGTAGTTCTGCCACGCACTTATACATGGAGTCCAGTATTAAGAATTGTTCCCTTGTGGTTGGTCTACTAGGTTCTTTTCTCCAGAAAAGTGGGGATAAATTGCTAATAAGCTAGTTTAAAAAAAAATGTATTTGTAGGAAAATCCAGAAATGACACAGTTTACTTTTTCTAATTTGTTCCATTTGTTCTTAATCATTACCAAAACGTTTGGTGACAGTATTTCTCCATATTTCTTGCTAATAAGCTAGTTTCAAATATATATATATATTTGTATATATGTGTATATTTGTATATATATATATATATTTGTAGGAAAGTCCAGAAATGACACACTGTTTACTTTTTCTAATTTGTTCTTGATCATTACCAAAACGTTTGATGACAGGAGCATTTCTCCATATTTCTTATAAGTTTGTTTCTCCCAAAATCAGTAAAATTTTTAACCAAATAATTTTCTAGTTTGACTGCAGCCAAACAGTTTCTTTCCAAGACTCCCAATTGTTTAGTTACCATTCATAAGCACTAATTCTTTAGCTCTTAACCTAAGGACTGTCCTTAGTTTGTCTCCAATTTAGAAAGTTACATTCTGGTTTTGAAATAATTGCTTGCAAGCTAAAGACAGTGCTTTAAGAAAAAGAAGAAAAAAAGCCTGAAAAACAAACAAACCTTAGAAAACAAGTCAATTGTATTCACTCACAGCTTGTTTAGAAAAACAGATATAGTACTTTGATTGTTTCTTGCAATTTGTGACCCAGCACAAGTTAACTTAATCCATTTCTGCCTTGTTTCCTCACCTGCAAAATGGAAATAAAGTACCCCCTCGCAAGATTGGCCCTAAGATTAATAATGATAACTTCTAGGTGTTGGCATTAACTTTATTCTTTGCATTATCTAAAGAAAGAGATATTTCTGAAAAAGTGATGGCTACTCTAGTAGTAATATTCACTTCAGATAAATATAAAGTGATCTTTGGCGCAGCCAAGCACAAGAAATTCCTCTGGGAAATTAATTTTACATTCATTTGGCGTCAGATAAATCTGGGTTGGAATTGGTTTTCCTTTTTCGGAGAAAGTTACGATTGTAGTACTTAACCCCTCTTTCGGCCGATTTCCTCCCCTACAAAACCTGGATAATACCACGTACGTCAAAAGGTTGTAAATCTTAAATGAGGAAATGCATGTGATGCATCTACCAGCGGTTTAAGAATTTAGAGCTCAATAAATGATAATCACAGTAACGTGGTCGTTAATTTAAAAAACATTTAAAGTTCCCTCACTACTAGGGATGCATAAAAGTTAATAACCCTCAGTCTTAGAAGAGTATAGAGCGTAATACCCAGAAAAACTTCCGAACTACTTTTACTAGGAACCAGCCTCGCAGTCTTCATTACTCCACCGGAGCCTTAACCTTACCACAATCAGCAGGTTCGCTCATGCGCAGTTACGCCCCCAAGCCCAGCCTCTTGCTCAACTCCGCGCCAAAGGTGACAACATGTGCGCCTGCGCTGTGACCCAGACCTGGCGCATGCGCTGGGTGGGACAGACCGCATTGAAAACTATGGCGTGGGTACCGGCGGAGTCTGCAGTGGAAGAGTTGATGCCCCGGCTGTTGCCAGTGGAGCCCTGCGACTTGACAGACAGTTTTGATCCCAACGTACCTCCGAGAACTCCCCAAGAATACCTAAGGCGGGTCCAGTGAGTGATTTGACCCTGTGCGGGTGGGCTGGTTGTCCTTCCGCCCTTGGGCACAGCGCCCAGTGCCCCGCTCGACCCTTAAGTGTGATAAAGCCCCACCTCTGTTCCCGTCCCCCATCCACTGTCGGAACAACATTCCTTGATTACATCTTTGCGTGAGCGAGTTTCTATGAGCTTAATTTTGTTAAACCTGATTACTTGTGACAATATAGGTGCTCTTAGATTTCTTCCACATAAGAAATTTTGCTTTCAGTCAATATAATTTCAGAAATACATTGTTTAGTACCTCGATTGCAATTCTGAACTTTTTTTCTGATTTTATAATGAACCATAGAAGTGGATCGCTTGCTTTACTATACATGAGCAATAGTAATCACGTTTTTGTACTTATTTCTTATTTGTAGGATCGAAGCAGCTCACTGTCCGGATGTTGTGGTAGCTCAAATTGACCCAAAGAAGTTGAAAAGGAAGCAAAGTGTGAATGTTTCTGTGAGTTTTATTACCCGTCAGAGGATTTTTTTTCCCTCCCACAAATTAAAAGACCAAGGCTCTCCTACAGTGTCAGACAGTATCAGTTACGATGTAGGTAAGATTTGACTACTCCGTACTAAGTTGTACTTTTCCCCCCAAATGGACAGCTGGCATTTACTGCCTCCAGAGAGGCTTTTAGTAACCCTGGCATTCGTGGAGATTTGCTCATAATACTTCAGGAACATGATCCAATCCTAAAGGAGTCTTTCAATAGGTTACTTATGCTATCCTTTATTTTTAAGGTACCTTTTTCCAGTTCATAATTATTATCAGGCTGATCTTTAGTGTAGTTTGCATGTTTTGGATTGGACTGGGTTTTGTTTTTTAAAAACAGAAACCCAAATATCACACTTTTCTACCTACTTGCCCACTGTGAACCTTTTCATTCATTTATTTATCCAACACATATTTTACTAAACAACAATATTGTGCCAGGCACTAGGAATACAACAGAGGATGAGACAGAAAATGTCCCTACCCTTGTAGAGTTTACATTCTCCTGAGGAAGACAGTAAAAAAAAAAAAAAATTAATTACATACTGTGACCATTGTTGTGAAAAAAAGTAACATATAATGACCAATAAGTAACTAGGAGAACTACTTTAGATAGAGTAGCCACAGAAGGTCTGTTTTAGGAGGTGCTATTTAACCAAAGGTAGGAGAGCAGCAGTTTTTAAATTGTGATAATTCCTTTTTCTTTTATGTTCTAAGTAATTCCTTTATCTGATGTTTATGATCAGGAGATTTAAATTCAGGCACTGTAACGTTTCATATAATTCCTTTTCAGAAGTTTTTAGTTGATGGAAGATGATATCTTGTATACCTGGCTTTTAAAAAGTGACCACATTAAGTTTTATTTCAAGGCAGTATGTGATCAGTTGTGACCTCTGTGCTGTTTTGGAAGGTAGAAGTAGCCCTTATAAAGTCAAGCATCTGAAATTATTTGAGTACTTTCTGCTCATACCAAAATTCTTTATTTGGTTTATATCTCTCTTTGTTTCAAACTGTTTTGCTATTATATTCAGTAGAAAGGTAGGACTAGATTATATCTTCGAGTCTCATGTCATGTGGATTTCTTAGAAACTCCAACTATAAACCATTCCAGATTGCTTTTACTAAAGTGACTATATAAGAGTCTTTTCCTAATGTTTTAAACTCAGACATAAATAGTAAAGTGAGTTGCCTCCTTTTTTACATCTGCAAAAAATACTGTCTTTCTTGTATCGTCTTATTTGCTTTATTATTCACTTTTCATCTTGATTCTGCTTTTACTTTGCAGAGGTATGAGATTCTAGTTATAACACTAACATTGATTCTAACATTTATGAACTGATCTCTAGCTTTCAGGATGCCAACCTGCTCCTGAAGGATATTCCCCCACTCTTCAGTGGCAACAGCAGCAAGTGGCACAGTTTTCAACTGTTCGGCAGGTAGGTGTACTTTAATCCTTTAATCAAATTAAACCCCTCCCTCCCTCGGACTTACTTCTGTTCTTAGACTGTAGTTGGAAAAATTGGGGTTTCTAGTGTATAAAGATAAGAATATTCATGAATGAATTACCAAATTATTATAATCATTAGACATAATACAGTTGAACATATTTTCCAAGTTTTAGAATTGTTAGAACGTTGTGCAGCAATTGCTTTCTTTTGAGTTATCCATTCTTTGAAGATCATTTGTCTACCTTATCTTCCTTTAGAGTGTGAACAGACATAGAAGTCACTGGAAATCACAGCAGTTGGATAGTAATGTGACCATGGTATGTAAGTTTCTCTGTTTAGATTGTACAGTGTATAACTAATATAGTCCATATTTACTTCCAGTTCTTAAAGATTCACTTGTTTAATCCATGTTATTTTCATTCTCTCCCATCTATCATAGTAACTAACAGTTGCATTATCTTAATAGCCTGAAAAGGATAGAGTCAGTAATGCAAGTTATTTTTATGACAGTTTTAAGCTGCATCTTGAGAGACTTTGGATTGGTCTTTACAAGTTTTTAAAGGTTCTTCTAGACATTTGCTTTTTAGGAAATTGAATGCATTTTCAGTATTTACAAAAAGATTGAATAAAGGCTTATTGGATTTTCCTCATGAGGTAATGGTGCCAGTATCAGTGAGTGACATTTTAGTAAAGCTGGTCATGCTTACTGGAAAGTAGTATTTCTTACTTTATCATCCTAGATATAATTTTAAGCTTTTTAGTAAATATCCTATATGTGGACTACTGGATAAAAAAGGGTGTTGGGGAAGAGGTGGATACATTGTTCCAGGACAATCCTTTTTTGTGTGTGTGTGTGTGTGTTACGCGGGCCTCTCATTGTTGTGGCCTCTCCCGTTGCGGAGCACAGGCTCCAGACGCGCAGGCCCAGCGGCCATGGCTCACGGGCCCAGCCACTCTGCGGCATGTGGGATCTTCCCGGACCGGGGCACGAACCCGTGTCCCCTGCATCGGCAGGTGGACTCTGAACCACTGCACCACCAGGGAAGCCCCAGGACAGTCCTTTTAACCTTTTAGGGAGTCTTATAGTTTTCCTGAGAATCAAATGAAAGGTATTTATTTTCAGAGGGAAAAAATGTACCTATGCATACAGTTTTGCTCACAGTTTCAGGTGGTTCATAGATTTCAGATTTTAGAAGCTTCTTCTAGGCAGTGCTTCCTGACATCTTTTACGCGATGACACATTGGGATAAATGGAGGAGGCTGCTCCCATAGCCTAAACTACCAGCTGAAAGCTAAGAGATTCAGTGTAACCTCTCTATATGCTTCTGTATACCAGTTGGAAGCTCTGCTCTAGGAAAAGTGTGGTAGACACTAACATCACTTGCCCAAGATCATTTAACTCATAAAGGTATAACTGAGATTCAGACTGAACTTTGTCTGACTCTAAAGCCTTTCACTGTGCTGTGAGGCCTCCTAGTAAGAAGAGAGAGAAGGCAGTAGGTAGGTAGATAATATTTTTTCTTGCTCAGTCTAAGGACTTTTGGGTACATACTTACTAATGCAAAAAGAAGCTCATTAGTAACATTATGACAAAATAATTTTGTCAAGAAAGAAATGACTGAACATAATTGATTCAATAAATGAAGATCATCCATCAAAACAGTAGACTATTACACAGCAATAACATATATTCATCATGGCAGATGTAAACATTATGTAAATAATAAAATGAATTTTTAAAGCATGCTCTGATAGCAACTATGTAAATATGAACATTGATTGATCAATTGATCCAATCATTTATTAAGCACCCACAACATTTAATAATTAGGATTTTCAATGCTACCTGAAGCAGAAACAGTCTCTGACCAGTGGAGTAATGGGAAAAGATGAATTGTTCCAGGACAATGGGTTTTTATGTTTTAGGGGTCTCATATTCATTCTGAGAATCTAATGAAAGCGGTTTATCCTCGGGGTGGGGGAAAAACTGCACATATATGTAAAATAATTTGCAAGGTGATGTGCCCAGATAAACCTATTGTTCTGTTAACTGAATCACTTTGCTGTACACCTGACACTAACACAATATTGTAAATTAACTATACTTAAATAAATAAATAAATAAATTTTTTAGGAAAAAGAATTTTTAATTGTTCTGTTAAGATAGCCATATTGAACTGAATGGTCCTACTTTTTTTCATCTGACAATGTAGAATAAATCTACTCCTTCTTTAATTGGACAGCCCTTTCAGTATGTGGGGTATGTAATCATGTCTCCTTCCATGGGATGAACATCCTTCATTCTTATAAGCATTCTTAGTGTATTTTTTTTCCATACCAATTTCCATCTTTATCACCCTCCTTTGAACACATTCTTGCTTGTCAGTGTTCATTAAAGTATGATCCAAACTAAACATGTCCCATCTATGGTGTGACCACTTGGGTGCTGTATTGGTTTGCTAGGGCTGCCATAACAAAACACCACAGACTGGGTGGCTTAACAAACAGTAATTTATTTTCTCACTGCTTTGTGGGCTAGATGTCTAAGATCAAGGTGTCAGTGGGTCTCTCTCAAGGCCTCTCTCTTTGGCTTGCAGGTGGCCGTCTCCTTGCTGTGCCCTCACGTGGTCTTCTGTATGCACGCCCATCCCTGATGTCTCTGTGTCCAGACTTCGTCTTCTTACAGGGATGCTGGCCAGATTGGCTTCGGACCCACCCTAACCACCTCATTTTAACTTAATCTCTGCTATAAAGGCCCAGTCTCCTAATAATCCCATTCTGGAGGTTAGGGCTTCAACATACAGATTTTGGGGGCACACGGTTCACTCCATAACAGGCACTATATCTTTGTGTTGAGGTGGTGGGAATATGGAGGAATCCTCACTTCTTTTTTCACTACTCAGTATAAAAAATATATACATAGGAGTAAGTAAGTTCTTTTTTCTTTTCTTTTAGCCAAAATCTGAAGATGAAGAAGGCTGGAAAAAATTTTGTCTGGGTGAGAGGTTATATGCTGAAGGGGCTGTTGGACCAGCTGCAAGTGAAAGTCCTGGAATCGATTATGTACAAGTAGGTGATAATGTGGCTAAACAAACAGAAAAAGGTCATAATTTTGGTTCATGATTTAGTATAAAGACTCAGCAAACTACAACCTGGGGCAAATCGAGTCTGCAGATTTTTTTTCTATAGTCATGAGCTAAACATAAAAACATAATGGTTTTTATGTTTTTAAAAGGTTGTTAAAAATAAATAAATAAATAATATGTGACTGAGACAGTGTGTACCCTACAAAGCCTAAAATACTTACTTTCTGGCTCTCTGCAGAAAATATTTGCCAGTATTTTCTCTCAGTTTATTGTATTTTTGACTTAAAAATTGGCAGCCTAGTTTCTAAAACAATGCATGTTTTAGCTGTTTAATAATTTTGTGAGTTAGGATTCTTTTTTTTAATGATTAAACGTGGGTCAAACAATGAGTTATGAGTAGTCAGGGAAACAAAGGAAAACATATGACACAATTAGGTATTTTAAAATGCTTAGTAAATTGCATATTCTGGAGGTAAAATGCTGAGGGTATATTTAAATTTCACATGGCTTTATTTTAATCATAAATTATGTGGCCAGCTGCTTCTTGTCCTTCAGGATTCACCTGCCCTCAAGTTTGCAGATGTTCTTATGGAACCCACTGCACACATCTGCATTACTGGTAACTCCCTATACTATGTTGTTCTGTTCTGTTGAGTAGGTATTTATTGTTTTCTATGTGGTGCTACATTGTGTTTTTCCCATTTAAAATTAGTTTATCCTGCAAATGTAAAACCTCCAAAAATCACTAAAAAAGACCAAGACCCCAGTTAAAAAAAAAAAAGGCAATGGATATAAAGAGACATCTCACAAGAAGGAAATACAAATTGTTCTTATATGAGAAGATTCCCAAACTCACTTATAATAAAAATATTGCTTGTAACTCCACTGAGCTGGCATTTTTCAGATAACATACTGGTAAAGAAAGTTTGACACACTGTGTTAATAAGGGCTGGGAAAACGAGCCCTCTTACACATGGTGGTGGGAGTGTAAACAGATTCAGATCTCTGAGGGAGCTAATTTAACACTATTTCTTATACAACATATGTTCTTTTGTATAATATCCTTAACATATGTTACATTTCAAAATGTTTCAATTTTACAAAGAATTAATATATATTTATTTAGTTTGTTATTACAAAATACATACAAGTGAAATATATACCACATGAAAGAACCATTTAAGGACACAAGAGTTTAATGCATGTCCTCTTAAGTTTCTCACAGGTCAGTACTGTTTTCATAATCAAGGCTCCCAACATTAAACTCCAAAGTACTTTTTAATTGAAGCAGATTAGGTTTGAAAGAACTCATTCAAGTGCCCTTAATTCCTGAAAATGTTAGCTTTAGCTAAAGATTTTAAAAGTGTGTACAACATATTAATATCATAGTATCATTTTTTCAATTTCATGCTTTAACATCCTAATTACTAAAATCATTATTTTAAAATTTACATATTCAAATATCAAGACATTATTTTCTTGGGCATTACCAACATAATAGTTCATGGAATGTTTTATTGTAATGGACAATGAAAGAATTTACTTTTATCTATTTTTTGTTTTTAAAAAACAGTGTGTTGAGAAATTCACCAGTTTGAAAAAAATGTACCCCCTGCCTCCATAATACCATTTAGTAAATTTCAGTCTCATTTTTCTTTCAGATTGGTTTTCCTCCCTTGCTTAGTATTGTTAGCAGAATGAATCAGGTAAAATCTAATAAGAATTTATGCATTCTTTTGTTTGCAATGTTTGTTAAGGTATTTGAATACATTTACTGAATATATACAGTATGCAAGACCCTGTCCTAAACTCTTTAACAGTTCTTATTTAATCCTCACTACAACCCTATATGGGAAATTATTATTAATATCCTTTTTTAAATAGAGGAGGAAACAAAATTGGAGATTAAGTTACTTGCAGTTGGTTTTTCAGCAAGTTTTAATGGCAACACTAGAATTCAATCCCAGGTTGATCTAATTTCAGAACTCATGCTCTTGATCATGGTGCTAAACTATTCACATGTATACATTTCAGTTATAAGTCTTAGATTCTGGGATTTGAAATAAATACTAAGGTTAGATTGCTATTTCTAGTTGCAGATGTCCTACACACTTCATTAAGAATGAAATTTGAATTTCTTGGATCAAAAGGGGAGAAATATGGATTTTGGTTCTTCAGTCTTTCAGAACTAGGAACTCTGTTATCCATTTAAAGAGCAAATAAAAACTTTGATTGTTTTGCATTCACATAACATTGGGTACCCTTGGAAGATAAGTCATACTCTGTTGTAAATCACATACTGGCTGACAGTTTTACCTACTTGATCATTTACACTAAGGTACTGTAGTAGTTATACTAAATTTGTTGAGAGTGATTTTTGTAAGTGTCCATCTATATTTGCATAAGCCCATGAATATTTTCAACAGTTTGATAATTCTATCTATATAGCTTAAAACTGATCTTTCTCTAGCTAACTTTGTCTTTAGAGTTGTACTCTGCTTTAATGAAAATAAGCTGAAGGTATTTATGCAAAGGTTTTTTTTTAAGAGTATGTGGAATTTTTTTTTAAGTAGTTCCGAACTAAATTAGTAGTTACAAACTAAATCCTAGGATTTAAACCAAGGTATTGATAATTGAAAGTATATAAGAATATTTGTCTACAAAGCCTCTTCTCACTGAGTGTGCCATCTAATCAAATTACTAAATAGAGTCACAGGTTTCTCTGGAAGCCTAAAGAATGAGGCCATTTTAAACATAAGAGTTGCTTTCTAACTGAACTTAATGAAACTCAGGTTGAACTTGTTAGTGTTGTATTACTAATGCTGTTCTTTCATCTCTTCCCCCCGCCCTCCTTTTTAGGCAACAGTAACTAGCGTCTTGGAATATCTGAGTAATTGGTTTGGAGAAAGAGACTTTACTCCAGAATTGGTAGTACTGCATCTTTTTCTTTTCATAATGCAGACAAAATTTATATACTTATATATAAGATATGGCTTTACATTATTTATATATATGTCATATATATACAACTATATGTGTAATGCAAGCAATGGTTGTTTGCAGTAAAATAAGGAAATTACACTAGAATGTAAATCAACATACTACTTCATTCATTGAGATAGTCTTGCATTGGGGAAAAAAAGTCAACTAAATAGTTGATTTATATCCTGGGAGAAGCTGCTTATCTTGTCACAGATCAGTAACAAACAGACTGGCCAGTCTGCAGACCCCATTTCAAATAGCACTGACCTAAAGAACTTTGAAATGCATTTTCTAAAATGGCTTTGAAATCCAGTTCACAAAAGCATATCAGAAATACCAGTAATGGCAAATATATGTGCCAGGCATTGTTCTAAGGATTTTATATATAATAACTCCTTGAATCCTTTGATAACCTATGAGCTGTTATGTCCATTTTACAGATGAGGAAACTGGAGCACATGGGAATTCAGTAACTTGCTTGAGGTCACACCGATTATAACTGGCAGAACTGAGACTCATGCCCTGGCAGTCAGGCTATACTCTCAACAACTGTGCTGTATTACCCCTCTATTTTATTGCTTTACACTCACAGCTTACTTTTCACCTTCAAAATTGGGTAAATTTGGTAGACATTATATAAATGAATTACCCACTTAATCCTCTAATAAGAAATTTTATTATCCTTTGGAGTTATAATTTAAAAAACAAATATTTTTCACAATTGAGGATATTTGCAAAAGAGTGTATCTGAGGCTCCAAAACTTCCTGTCAAAATAGATGATATAATCTTTGCCCTCTAGAAGCTTATAGTCTGCTGGGAGAGACAGATAAAGCAACATTACAGTACAGTGTATAAGTTTCCCAGGCTGCTATTCAGCCAGGTGGCTTAGATAAGTCTCTTCCATAAGTGTAATGATTATATTCTTTATCACTGGATTTTCATTTTTTATTTTTATATTTTCATTCTTTTAAATCTCTACCATATAACATGTAATTTTGAAGGGGAAAAAAATCCATGCTTAAATCACTGTTTCGATTGAGTGGTCAGACATGTCTTTTACATAGTTGTTACTAATGTATATATTCTGGTTTTTTAGCTCACATTTCACATATATATTTCTATATGATAATGTAATTCACATAATTGCCGTTGTCTAAATGTCCGTGGTTTACTTTGATTCTCATTATTGACCATTTGGATTCTTCCTTATATTTTACAATCATGACTAAATTATAAACATTTGTACTGATTTTCTTTTTTATTATTTCTCAGGATATTTCTAGAATAGAATTATTGGATCAAGGTTTTGTAAGCTTTTGTTACATCCTGCTTGCTTTACAGAAGAATTGAACCCGTATATAATGACATCAGCAATGGATTCTTAAATTTCTCTTCCCTACAACCCTACTTTAAGTTGAACCTTATGATATTGCCCTTTTTGTAGGTTAAAAACATTTGATTTTCAACAATTCCATATGGTTCAAGCTATCACTTTATAATTTGTTTTGGTTTTTCAAATTTAGTAAATATATAGTAGTACTTCAAAGTAAATATAATTTATGTTTCTTTCGTTATCAGTGACGGAAAACTTTTTCCATGGGTTTATATATTAGCTACATCTTCAATAGATAACTTGGTTCATATTCTTAGGCTACTTTTTCATTGGAATCTAGATATTGAGCTTTAAATTCTATATCAGTTCTTCCTGTCTGATAGCGGCAACCTTTTAGCAGTATTGTTTATCTGACGTATTTTCCTTCTCTTCCTTTAGTCTTTATTTTTTTAACTCTATTGTAAGATTTTTGGAACTTTTTTTTTTAGCTTTTAAAGATTACCCACTCAAGAGGTGATAATTTTGGCTTTTCCTGTTGATTTAATGAAAATGTATTACCGAACAGTGTGGCTATATTTGCCAAAGGAACCATTAAAGTGTTTCTGAACCAGTGATAGCTGATATACTAAATTTTAACCTGATTAATCCTTTGAGTTTTATTTTGAGTAACCTGTCTTTTAAATCAACAGTGTTCAATTCCTCTTAAGTAACCATACCATTAGAACTCTAGTACTGAGAATACCAATGTTTAAAAAAAAACCTTGTGTCACAGGAAGTTTGCTTATCATAAACTAGCAAAAAGAAAAAGGGACCTTTTAATTATTTCTTGGGATTACTTGTCTAATATTTTTTGAGAAATACCACCTTATTTTGCCAACTAAGTGTGATGTTATTAAAGAAGGTTTTCAGCTATTTAGTTTTGCTTTTATTTTTTAGTATTGTCACAGTGTGCTCACTGACTTTGAGAAAAGGAATCTTTCAGTATAGATACATCTTAGACAATCAGTAGAGATTTAAGCACCTTCTAAGTGTAGAGGCCATTTGAATACCTGAATGCCAGCTTTATATTGTAAATTTATCCCAGAAAGTTTAAGTCAAGTTTAAATGTATACCAGCTTTTTTCGTGTAGAAGAGAGTCCCACTCACTCTTTATGAAAGAAACCTGGATGTGAATCTTTTTTTTTAATGTTATTTTTTTTATTATTAATTTTTATTGGAGTATCGTTGCTTTACAATATTGTGTTAGTTTTTTGGATTTCCTTCCCATTTACGTCACCACAGAGCATTGAGTAGAGTTCCCTGTGCTATACAGTAGGTTCTCATTATCTGTTTTATACATAGTATCAATAGTATATATATATATATATATATATATATATATATATGTCAATCCCAATCTTCCAATTTATCCCACCCACCCCCAGATGTGAATCTTTTTGTTTAAGAAAAAGTCTTATTGATTTAGGGTTGCTTGAGGAGCTAACTTAGTGTGTTACACAAATTGCTATTTAAACTTTGTTCTAATATTCTTCAGGTTTCCCCTAAAGTGATGTGTTGCTCAGAATAAACTCAGTCATATATACTGCTGGTGGAAACATAATTTGATATGACCTTTCTGAGGTACAATTCAGTGATTATAAGTTAAATTTATGGTGCAGTTTGCTTACTTATTACTTTTTAAAATTCTATATAGGGAAGATGGCTTTATGCTTTATTGGCTTGTCTTGAAAAACCTTTATTACCGGAGGCTCATTCACTGATTCGGCAGCTTGCAAGAAGGTGCTCTGAAGTGAGGCTTTTAGTGGTAAGTTCAAACTTAATATTTCAAATCAGAAGCACTCACCGATTTATGTGGTGGTAAAGAACGATTTCAATGAAACAGGAAAACATGGAATATTTGATTAGTCAGGATTAGATTTAGTTACATAATAGAAGAGTCCAAAATAACAGTAGCTTAAATAAAATGTAAGTGCTTTTCTCAGACAAAGGGAGTCTGAAGGTAGGCAGGTTAGATCTAAGGTGGCAGCGACCCAGGCCTTTGAGTTCTGCCACATGTGGCTTCCATCCTCAAGCTCACCTCATAATCCAGGATGGCTGCTGGAGCTTCAGCCATTTTATTTCACTATAGGAAGCTGGAAAGAAGAGCAGAAGGTCATCCCCTCCAAAGAGCCTTCCCAGAGGTTCTACAAACACATCTGGCCAAAATAGCTCATTGGCCAGAATTTAGTCACATGGCCATAAAGAACTATGGGAAATGTTTACTTTAGTTGGGTGACAGTGTGCCCAGCTAAAAATGAGATTCATTTGCTAAATAATAAGGGGAGTCAAGAAGCCAGAGTGGTCAACTAACAGTCTGGCATAATAATTGTTTTGAATTTCTCCAATCAGACCCTTCCTCTAACTCATACCTGCAGCATTACAATATAAACTAATTTGATGCCAGACTAAGTTCACTTTTGATTTTTTTTATTCCTCTTTACTCCTCCACAAAATGTATACTTGTTCTTCATTGACTACTCCAAAATATTTTCATTAAATATCCATGATATGGCACAAACTAACTTATATAGCCTGTACTCTGAGCAAAATGTACTTGTCACTCATTAAATATTCCATAAGCTGTGTTCCTAGACTTTATTCCCTCTCCAGAAATGCCTTTTCACTCTCTTCTAATCTGCATCTATATACCATTTACTTTTCACAGTCTGGCTCATATCCTGTCACTTTCTGTGATACTTTCCCTAATCCTCACAATTAAAAATAATCTCTTCAGTGATCTGTTTTTCCAGTATGCTTTGTATCTTTTTTATGACACTTAACACATTTTTCCTTTAATTAAAGCTGATATGGATATTTCCTCTTCTGTGCTATCAGCAGGAAGTATGTCTTATTCATATTGTTAAGTTCTTGGCACATAAAGGAATTGAATATGCTGACATCATTGAAGTGTGTCCCAAGTTTGAATAATGTATGACATGTCTGTTATAACATTACTCAGTGAGTTATTGTGACTATTCCTTGAAATGTATAAAAATAAATTTCATACTCTGTAAGACTACCTTCCATGTGTCTTAGGTCTGTCATTTTAACAGATATTTAAAGTGAACTTTATAAAATGTATAGTTCACGAACTACTTCCATCGTAATTGAGAACTCTGATCTGGAATATTTTCTTTGAAGTATTTTTATATAATTTTTTTCCCTTCGTGCCCAGTTAGGACACAGGGTTTTTTTGCTCCTTTACTTGGAACCAGGAAGAGGATCTCTCCCAAGTTATCCTCCTTAGAGACCTCAACTCTTATTTCTTTTCGGGACCTATTCAGGACCTTTCTTTAAAGGATGATCTTAGATGTTTCCCAAGGAATCATTAACTCTATAGTTTCTCCTTTTTCTTTGACATTTTCTATTTCCCTGTGATTATTTCTATCCTGTAATAAAATGCTCATGTTTTCCATCTTGAAACTTGTTTCAAAAATATTAAGGGATAACAGACTACATTTTAAACTTTTTCTCTTTCTTTTTTTTAGGACAGCAAAGATGATGAGAGGGTTCCTGCTTTGAATTTGTTAATCTGCTTGGTTAGCAGGTAAGTAATCCTTGGCTTCTTGCTTTATGATAGCATTATTAATGGTGGTAGAGAGTATTGTTTCCATTTTACAATGAGGAAGTTGAGGTATAAGGAAACAGTATTGTGTTATCACAATTCCCTTTATTTCTAGTTTTTTTCTATAAATAATGCTGCTGAAGATCCTTGTACATACAGCTCTATATTTTCCAAAGGATAAATTCCTAGAAATAAGTTAAAGGGCTTGCATGTACTTCTTTTTTTTTTTTTTTTAATTTTTATTTATTTATTTATTTTTGGCTGTGTTGGGTCGTCATTGCTGCGCAAGGGCTTTCTCTAGTTGCGGCAAGGGGGGGCTACTCTTTGTTGTGGAGCGTGGGCTCTAGGCGCACGGGCTTCAGTAGTTGTGGCACACGGGCTCAGTTGTTGTCGCTTGCGGGCTCTAGAGCGCAGGCTCAGTAGTTGTGGCACATGGGCCTAGTTGCTCCACCGCATGTGGGATCCTCCAAGACCAGAGCTCGAACCCGTGTGCCCTGCATTGGCAGGCAGATTTTTAACCACTGTGCCACCAGGGAAGTCCCAAGGGCTTGCATGTACTTCTAAAACTGATATATTTATTGCCAGTTTGCCTTCCAGAAAGATCATACCACTCTGTTCCCACTAGGTGTCAATGAGAGTGCCCGTTTCCTATTCAGCACTGGGCGTTTTCAGTTGATATAAATATTTCCATTCTGATAATAAAAAGATACAAATTATTTTTATTTGCTTTTGTATGATTATCAGTAAGGGTAGAATATGTTTGATTGCAGTTTTTTTTAATTGCTACTGTCCTTTGTTCATTTTCAGTCAGGGCATGTTTTTATTTAGTATACATTTGATTTTATTGCTTACATTAAAATTTCACCTGGAATTTATTTGAAAATGTCTTCATATTCTAAATTCTTGTGTGTGTGTGTGTATATATACACACACATATTTATTTTAGGTCTCTTTCTGGACTTCATATTTTTCTTCATTGGTCAGTGTTTTTATTCCAATGCCAATAACTTTTCAAAGCTTTATAGTATTTTTAATATTGGGAGGGTAAGTAATCCTGTGTTCATTTTTCCCTGCCCCAGACAAGATACTTTTTTTAGAGTGTACACACATTCAGCATGTAATTTCTTTATCTACAGTAATTATGCTAATGATGATAAATAACACTTACTTGGCAATTTGTGCCAGGCATTTTTCTTAGTGCTTCAAAATAGGAACTTATTTAATCTTTAGAAGGTAGGTACTATTATCAGTTTACAGATGAGGAAACCATGACAGAGGGAGGTTAAATTACTTTCTTACCATCACAGAACTAGTAAATGGCAGAGCTAAGATCCAAACTCCAGAACTAAGCCCTTAACTATGCTGATCACAAACAAAATTAATACCTACCTCACCTGAGGTAGGTATAATTTACTATTATACTTAGTAAATACTTACTCTCATTTAGTAAGGATTAAATGAGAGGATACAGTGTTGCCCTAGGCGCAAATATACTGTATCTCTAAGTCTTAAAACAACTCAGGGTTTTTTTTCCTTTACAGACGAGGACACCAGTTCATAAAGATTAAGTATTGATAATTGATGGTTCAGTAAGCTAGTACTTAATGGAACCAGAAACTTAAATATATCATCTGACTGATATTTTATAATATGCAATTATGAGAGAAGAAATGTCCAAGTGTATTGGGTCATGATTTTTTTTTTTTTTTCCCTCAGAAAGTTAGGTAAAAATGGAAAAAAGTTCTAGGACAGGAAAGTTCTAGGACAAAGTTCTAGGACAGTTCTATAGACTTTACTTAGGAAAACTTATAGAAGGTTATAGCAAGCTTGGAAAAAAGATAACATAGGCCTCGACTCTTTGCAGTAACAGCTTCAATGTAAGTATCTGTCATTGTTATGACAGAAAACCCAAGAGGGTTTTTTATTGTTGGTTTTGTTTGTTTGGGTATCTTTAAGGCAAGAACTGCTAATTCATAGAAATACCTCGTTACATGAGTGGGATCCCATTCAAAAAGGATCCAGTAACTGTTAGCTGCCTTAATTGTTTTACCAATGGTAATTATTTTTTAAAGCTTCTTATTATGGAGTTGTTTAAACCATAAAAATGTTGTAGAATAAACCCCCAAGATAAATCCATAACCCAGCTTCAACTGTTTTGTGATTGTATTTTAAACAAATCTCGGACATGTCATTTCTCCTGTTTTAGTGTATCTAACTGATAAGGGCTTTTAAAACACATGACTGTAGTATTTGTATCACAAATTTATTGAATAACTAATAAATTTCAGAATAACTCCATAGTATCGTCTGATGTCCAGTTCATGTTTCATGTTCCCTAATTGTCCCAGGAATGTCTTTTTACATTCGAATTGTTCAAATCAGGATCCAAGTGCGATGCACTCATTACATTTGTCTAATATGTCTCTTAAGTATCCCCATCAACCTCTTGGGTTTTTCTTGCCATTTTCTTGTTGAAGAAACCAGGTCCTTTGACTTGTAAAATTTCCCACATTTTCATTTTGACAGCTAACTTCATGATGGTATTTAATGGTTCATCTATCCTCCATACTGGTAGGTAGGTCTAGAGGCTTGATTATATGTAATGTGTATGTTTGTTTGTTCGACAAGACTGTATGTGTGCTATCGTGTCACATCAGGAAGCATATAATGTCTAGTTGTCCCACTTTTAGTGGTGATAAAGTTGACCATCGCATTCAGGTAAAGGGATATTGCAGTCAATATTCTTTTTGATGCTCAAATTTTTCCATCTTTGGACAGTGGGAGCCCCTCAGATCAATTCCTATGCTTTTTGTTATATAACCTTAGTGGTCTTTTTTATTTTACGGCTTTCTTCCTTTCTAGTATGCCAAAATGACTCAGATGTATCTTGGACACTTGGCTCCAGATCTGGAATCAGTCTTTTCTTTTCTCCTGGGAGTGCTGTTTCCTGTTTTAAAGTAGAAAATGATGTCTAGAGTCCACAATTTGGACATTAGGGAAGCTAGTTGTTATTCGTTTGGTCATTGCATTTAGACCTTTTCACTGAACAGAGCTAGGAAGTTATGTAGTTTTTAGAAAGAGAAAAATAAAATCATGAGTTCAAATTAATATTTCAGTTCTAAGTTAAGACTACTTGATTTTTTTTTTTTGCGGTACGCAGGCCTCTCAGTGTTGGCAGGCGGACTCTGAACCACTGCACCACCAGGGAAGCCCGACTACTTGATTTTTATTTAATGTTTTATTTCTGTTCTTCTGTGCTCAAAATTCTGGTTTCTAATAATATTAACATAATTTTTGGCTTTATCCTGTAATATTCACATAATAGTTTCAGAATAATACTAACAATATTACTGATAATAAAACTATTGAAATCAGTTTAAGAATTCTTTTTTTCTTGGTTGCTTTACAATGTTGTGTTAGTTTCTATTGTACAGCAAAGTGAATCGGCTATATGTATGTATGTATATATATATATAATATATATATATATATATATATATATATATCTCCCCTCTTTTTTTGGATTTCCTTTCCATTTAGGTCACCACAGAGCACTGAGTAGAGTCCCCTGTGCTATACAGTAGGTTCTCATTAGTTATCTATTTTATACATAGTATCAATAGTGTATATATATGAATCCCAATCTCCCAGTTCATCCCACCCCACTTTCCCCCTTGGTATCCATACGTTTGTTCTCTACGTCTGTGTCTCTATTTCTGCTTTGTAAATAAGATCATCTATACCAATTTTTTCAGATTCCACATATATGCATCAATATATGATATTTGTTTTTCTGACTTCACTCTGTACATTTAAAAAATTCTTTGCAGTTCTCTTTGTCACTGGTATGTCTCACTAGGGATATCAGAACATCATGTTTAAGATCACTTGAAATTATTCTCCTCTGTGTGGTTATGCCACCAACCTAGTATAGGAGAAGGTTCATTTGGTCATTTTCTGTTTTTATTTAATCTTTTATAATTTCATAAAATATTTACATTGTTCCAAAGTTAAAATTATAATTCAAGGTACATTTTGGAGCATTTTAGAATCCACCTTTATCCTCTGTAGCGTCTTTTCTCCCTTTTGTAGTTATCCATTTTATTGTTAATTTTTGATTTATCCTTCCATTCACTGTTCTTTGAAAAAATATAAGCAAATATATATAAATATATCTGCATTTCTGCACATGCTTACAAAACATAACATACTAAGCATTCCATTCTGTACCTTGTTTCTTCACTTAATAGATCCTGGAAATCACATGGTAGCAGTGCAGATATTTCCCTCATTTTTTTTTTTTTTATGAAAGCCTCATAGTCTTCCACTGTGTAGATGTATCGTAGTTCATTCAGTCAGTCCATTTATTGATGAATATTTGGGTTGTTTGTGATCTTTTGCTATTACAAGTAGTGCTGCAGTTAATATTTTTAAGTATACATTAAATTTTTTTTAATTGGAGTATAGTTGATTTACAATGTTGTGTTAGTTTCTGGTGTACAACAGCATGATTCAGTTATCCATATATATATTCTTCTTCAGATTTTTTCCCCTCTAGTTTATTACAGGATATTGAATATAGTTCACAGTGCTATACAGTAGGACTTTGTTTATCTATTTTGTATATAGTAGTTGGTATCTGCTAATCCCAAACTCCTAGTTTATTCTCCCCCGCCTTTCCTCTTTGGTAGCTATGTTTGTTTTCTATATTTGTGAGTCTGTTTCTGTTTTGTAAATAAGTTCATTTGTGTCATTTTTTTATTTTTATAATTAATTAATTAATTATTTTTGGCTGTGTTGGGTCTTCATTGCTGTGCACGGGCTTTTCTCTAGTTGCGGCGAGCGGGGACTACTCTTCGTTGCGGTGCGCAGGCTTCTCATTGCAGTGGCTTCTCTTGTTGCAGAGCACGGGCTGTAGGTGCATGGGCTTCAGTAGTTGTGGCTCATGGGCTCTAGAGCACAGGCTCAGTAGCTGTGGCGCATGGGCTTAGTTGCTCTGCGTCATGTGGGATCTTCCCGGACCAGGGCTCAAACCCGTGTCCCCTGCATTGGCAGATGGATTCTTAACCACTGCGCCACCAGGGAAGCCCTGTATCATTTTTTAGATTCCACATATAAGTGATATAATATGGTATTTGTCTTTCTCTGTCTGACTTCACCTAGTATGATGATCTCTAGGTACATCCATGTTGCTGCGAATGGCAATATTTCATTCTTTTTTATGGCTAATATTCCATTTGTGTGTGTGTGTGTGTGTGTGTGTGTGTGTGTGTGTGTGTGTGTGTGTGTGTGTGTACACGACATCTTCTTTATCCATTCATCTGTTGATGGACATTTAGCTTGCTTCCATGTGTTGGTTATTGTAAATAGTGCTGCTATGAACACTGGGGTATGTGTATCTTTTCAAATTAGAGTTTTCTCTGGATATGTGCCCAGGAGCAGGATTGCTAGATCATATGGTAATTCTATTTTTAGTTTTTTAAGAAACCTCCATACTGTTTTCCGTAGTGGCTGCTCCAATTTACATTCCCACCAACACTGAAGGAGGGTTCCCTTTTCTCCACACCCTCTCCAGCATTTGTTATTTGTAGACTTTTTTGATGATGGTTATTCTGATCGGTGTGAGGTGATACCACATTGTAGTTGTGATTTGCATTTCTCTAATAATTAACAATGTTGAGCATCTCTTCATGTGTCTTGGCCATCAGTATGTATTCTTTGGAGAAATGTCTATATAGGTTTTCTGCTCATTTTTTGATTGGGTTGTTTGTTTTTTTGTTATTGACTTGTATGAGCTGTTCATATGTTTTGGAAATTAAACCCTTGTTGGTCGTATCATTTGCAAATATTTTCTCCCAGTCCATAGGTTTTTTGTTTTGCTTATCGTTTCCTTTGCTGTGTAAATTCTTTTTTTCACCAGGTACTTTGACCAACGTGACTTAGCTGATGAGCCATCCTGATAATAGCTGATCTCTCAGGGATAGAAGATATTTGTAATGAAGGCAGCCCAAGTCTGAGGAAGTGCAATGCCAGTTCAAGTACAGATTGCATCACATCTTCAGCACTATGTGAAGCGTCTTCATCTTAACCTGTGCAACTCAAGTTGATATTCAGAAGATAGATTGTGTTGGTATGAGTATCTGAGGTATCTTTGAAAGATGTTACCCAGTTTTTGCTGAACAGTTTAAATAGTTTTCTGTAATCACATGCTTTTAAAACAAATCGAATGATTTATTGGTGAAGCATCCTGCACAGAAACTGTATGACGAAATTGTACAGAGGTCGTTGGTGCTGTTTCATTGTTTATTCACATATACACATATAAAATTTTATTGAAAATGTGTTTTGGTTACTAAATTTTGTTTGACTATTTAATAAAACAAAAGACAATGGATAAATGTCCTTAGTATTAGAATTAAGATAATCTAGATTATATGGCACGTGTATTCATAGTCAGCAACAAAATTAGTCTAACATTTTCCCTTTAAGCTCTATACTTTTATTTTTAAATGCTTTCTTTTTTTTTTTATAAATTTTTTGTTTATTTTTGGCTGCGTTGGGTCTTCATTGCTGCGCGTGGGCTTTCTCTAGTTGCGGCGAGTGGGAGCTGCTCTTCATTGTGGTGCGCAGGCTTCTCATTGCAGTGGCTTCTTCTGTTGTGGAGCACAGGCTCTAGGCGCACAGGCTTCAGTAGTTGTGGCTCGCGGGTTCTAGAGCGTGGGCTAAGTAGTTGTGGCGCATGGGCTTAGTTGCTCCACTGTATGTGGGATCTTCCCGGACCAGGGCTTGAACCCGTGTCCCCTGCATAGGCAGGCGGATTCTTAACCACTGCACCACCAGGGAAGCCCCTAAATGTTTTCTTGTATAAACAAAACTTTTTCTTTACAAGTAATTTTCAGTAGTACCCTAAAAGGTTGACTGTTTTAATTTTCCTGTCACATCTTTTATTCATATCACTTACAATTTATCTATTCCTTTCTTTTTTTTTTTTTTGGCTGCGTTGGGTTTTCATTGTTGCGTGCAGGCTTTCTCTAGTTGCGGCGAGCAGGGGCTACTCTTCGCTGTGGTGCCCAGGCTTCTCATTGCAATGGCTTCTCTTGTTGCGGAGCACGGGCTCTAGATGCACGGCTTCAGTAGTTGCGGCACACAGGCTCAGTAGTTGAGGCACGTGGGCCCTAGAGTGCGCAGGCTTTAGTAGTTGCGGCATGTGGGCTCAGTAGTTGCAGCGCACGGGCTGTGGGTGAGCGTGCTTCAGTAGTTGTGGACCGCAGGCTCTAGAGCACAGGCTTAGTAGTTGTGGCACATGGGCTTAGTTGCTCCGTGGCATGTGGGATCTTTCCGGTTCAGGGATCAAGCCCGTGTCTCCTACATTGACAAGTGGATTCCTAACCACTGCGCCACCAGGGAGGTCCCAATTTACCTATTTCTATATCAGGTAGGAATGTTTCCTACTTTAAGCAACAGAAGATCCAAGTAGCAATGATTTTTCAAATAGGGATTTATTTTTCTCTCATAACAAGAAGTCTAGAGGAGCTGGCGTTGGTTCAGTGACTCCACGATACCAAGGTCTCTGAAGGTCTTTTAGCTTTTCCCTCATGGTAAGATGGCCACTGCAGTGCAGAGCAATGTGTCTGTATTCAAGACAGGAAAAGGGGGGAAGGAGGCAGAGCCTTCCACATCTTTTCCTTTTCTCATAAAAGCAAAACCTTCTCCAGATATCCACAGTCGATCTGTGTTCACCTGTTGGCCATGAGTGTATAAAATTATTACCTCTAGCCCCAAGAAAAGTGGGGAAATGAAATTGTAAGCTTTTCCAGTCTTTCTAATGGGAGATGGAAAAGGAAAAGGGGGTTGGGAATAACTTGATCAGGCAACCAATAGTTTTTCTGCTATTTATGAAAGGAACAGATGTAATTTTATATTTGAATCTTTTCTACTATTATGTCTTCAAAAAGCTGATTTTTAAATGGTAGCCTAGTAGTCTAAGCTGTATTTTACCATAATTTAAACATTCTCTCATTGTTGGATATCTAATCTGTTTTCAGTGTTAATTCAATATAGAAAACACTACCGTGAATACCTGTACGTACATAACTCTTTCCTTACTTTGACCGTAAGTTCCCAGGAGTTGGGTTGCAAGTCATGAGTCTATCAGTTAATATTGCATTTGAAACTTGACTGAAGTGAGGTTTTAAAAATTAGGGATTTATTTTTGTTTCTCATAAACTGATTCTGGTTTGAGAAATTCAGGGCTCGTGCAGCAGGTGTCCAATATCTTAAATATCCTAGGCTGCATCCAGATTTCTCCTTCATCAATGTTAGTGTATAGCTTTCATCTTTTTAGTCATGATCTGGTTGCTTTATCTCTTACTTCGAATCTACGTTCCAGGGAGGATAAAAAGGTACCACCACTTCTTGTTGTCCTAACAGGGGAGAAAAGTGTTACAAGAAACCCTCAACTTATATTTCATTTACCAGAGTTATGACATTTTCTACTTATAAAGAAAGCTGGAAAATGTAATTTTTTATGTGAGCACTCCTACCAAAGATGGTTCTGTTAGAAAACAGGGGAGAGGGGCTATTGGGTAGGCAGCCAGCAGTGTCTACCATAAAGAGTTTAGATCTCCAACCAATACCACAAGTAGCCTTGTTATAGCCTCATATTCTTTGCTGATTTGATCTTTAGGGGGTGGGGCTAGGGACTGATTTAATAAAGGTTAAGTGTCAATTTTTTTTAACTTATGTATAACTCTTCCATAGCTAGTGGCTGAGCATGTTCACTACTCACACAGAAGAATTAACATTCCTGAGGACTAGAAACATAAAAAAGAAGGCAATTTTGCATGTACAGAAGACCAGTGGTATAAGAAATTATTTGAATGCAGAAACATCTCTATTTTCCAGCAAGCTGTAGAATCTAATATTTAACTGAGAACTTATTTTTCTAGTAACTCAACTTGGCATAAGGATATTTTTCAGGAATGTAGAAACAAATAAAAGATATTAGAAACCACTAATGTAATCGTAAATATGCAGACTACCAATATATCAGTAGCTATCTGTAGCTTTAGGGTTTATCGAGCCTTTCACAATTAAAAGTATCTTCTGATTTTAATGAGAAATTGAAGAGGAAAATCTTTCCAGCTCTTATCACAGGTAGAAAACTTTAAGTTCATTGAGAAATTACACATTTTAAATACAGAATTTAGAGGTAGTTATTTTGAAAATAATAGCTACCAAATGGTAGTTTAATCAGGTCTGTGCGAGCGTGGACCAAGTAAATTAGATTGCACCTGTATTTGTTTTCATGTAAAAGATTCATTACTCCTTTTTGGCAAGAGGACATTACGCATTTATTAACTTGCAGTAATACTTTTATTAAAGTTGTATTCATTTCTCCTTTTTAAAATAAGATTATTTCATCTGTGTCTCTTAGCAGAATAAGCCAGTTAGAGGCCAAATTAGATGAAAAGTGGTTCAGGTTATCAGTTTTGCCACCTGGGGACAAAGATATAAAAACATGTTAGAAATTATTGAGAAAGATCAAGTTGACCTGTGTCCATTTTAAGATGATATTTTCTTATACATATTACCAAATTCCCACCAGATTTTTAAAAATAATGTTTCCTAAATAATATGCCTTAGAATATTTATTTATGTGAACTTTAGTGTTTCTTGAAACCAATGGTGCTTTAATCAAATACTAAACAAAATTAAGCTGATTGATTTTTCAGAACTTGTAACATGCCATTCATGTGCATTAAATAAAGTTGACAAAAGAGGATGAATAAAATGTATCTGATCACAGTACTCATTTTTCAAAGAGCACTTTGAAAAACTTTAGTAGGTTCTATCCAGTTTCTTTTTTTTTTTTTTTTTTGGCGGTACGCGGGCCTCTCACTGCCGTGGCCTGTCCCATTGCGGAGCACAGGCTCCGGACGCGCAGGCTCAGCGGCCATGGCTCATGGGCCCAGCCGCTCCACGGCATGTGGGATCCTCCTGGACCAGGGCACGAACCCATGTCCCCTGCATCGGCAGGCGGACTCTCAACCACTGCGCCACCAGGGAAGCCCCAGTTTCTTTCTTAACTTTGCTGACCCCAAAATCTGTGCCAATCCCAGTTTCTGTAATCAGTTTGGTGCTTACCCAGGCCTGAGTTGAACTCCCATCCTACAGCTATATTCTAGTAGGACTCGGAAAACAATTCACCATGTAACCTTGGCTCTAGGATTTTGTTTCCCTTTAGTCACTGTATGTTGGGTTCTGCTGTGGACTAAATATTTGTGTCCCCCCAAAATGCATATGTTCATATTCTAACCCTCGAGGTGATAGTATTAGGAGGCAGAGCCTTTGGGAAGTGATTATTCGGTCATGAGGGCAGAGCCCTCCTGCCTTTGTAAAGAGACCTCAGAGAGTTAGCTAGTTCAGTTCTGCGAAGTGAGGACACAGTCAAAAGACATCTGGCTGTGAACCAAGAAGCAGGCCCTCACCAGACAACAAATCTACAGGCGCCTTGATCTTGGACTTCCCAGCCTCCAGAACTGTGAGAAATACATTTCTGTGTTTCATAAACTGACCAATCTGTGGTATTCTGTTATAGCAGCCCAAATGGACCAAGGCAGGTTCTGATGACATCTCGAGGCTTAAATTCCCTTAATGAGGTTTGACTGGTAAACACAGGGGATTGAACGATGTCATTATGGTTAGCATAGGCCACTGACTAAATAGTTTATAAATGCTGTCCTCATAGTTTGTCATTCGTACAGTGTAGTTTTTACTTTTGAAACATACATCTGCTCTTCAACACAAGTTTACTATTCACTTAGGGCTGTTAATGGCTATAATTAAGATATAAAGTTGTACAAAAGGATACCCAAATAAAAATATCTTTATTATGGGATTACTTTAAAATAATCTAATGCACAATTTACTTGTAACTTTCAAGTCTTTTTGATATGCTCACAATCGTATTTATATTCATAATGTATATAAATATTATATATTTTATATATTTATATATATATTTTGGCCTCGCTGCAGCATGTGGGACCTTAGTGCCCTGATCCGGGATCGAACCCGTGCCCCCTGCATTGGGAGCATGGAGTCTTAACCACTGGACCACCAGGGAAGTCCCCATAATGTATATTTTATATATTGCATGTGCAGTGTCCTGTAACAAACTGTTTTCTCTTAATACCAATTAACATCATTCCATGTAAGCAAATACATGTAGATCTATTTCATCCTTTTTACTGGCTGCACAGTATTTCCTTGCATGCCAGTACAAATCAAGTGCCATCAGTGAGCACAACCAAATAGTGCAAATCCTTATACAACGGACATTTAGGTTGTTTACGCTTCTTGGCTATTGTTAATAATGCTGCAGTGGACATCGGAGTGCAAATAACCCTTCAAGATCCTGATTTCAATTCTTTTGTATACTCTCAAGTGGGATTGCTGGATCATACGGTAGTTCTAGTTTTAATTTTTTGTGGAATCTTTATACTCTTTTCCCTAGTGGCTATATCATTTTACATTCCCACTGAGACTGCACAAGGGTTCCAGTTTCTTCACATCCTTGTCAACACTTATTTTCTGGGTTTTGGGGGGTTTTTTTGTTTGTTTTTTAATGGCTATCCTAGTGGGTGTGGTGTGGTAACTAATGGTGGTTTTGATTTGCATTTCCCTCATTAGTTATGATACTGAGCATCTTTTCGTATACCTGTTGGCCATCTGTATGTATTCTTTGGAGAAATGTCTGTTTCAGTGCTTTGTTCATTTTTTAATTGGGTTATTTGGGGTTTTTGCTAGAGTTTTAGTTCCTTGTGTAATTTAGGTATTAACCCCTTACCAGATACATGGTTTGCAACTATTTTCCCCATTCCACAGGCTACCTTTACACTCTATTGTTTTCTTTGCTATGCAGCTTTTTAGTTTGACATAGTCCTACTTGTCTATTTTTGCTTTTGTTGCCTGTTCTTTTGGTGTCAAATCCAAGAAATCATTGCTAAGACCAATATTATAAAGGCTTTTCTCCTATTTTCTTCTTGGAGTTTTAAAGTTTCGGGTCTTAAGTCTTAAACGCACTTTTAGTTGATTTTTGTGTATGGTGTAAGGGTCCAGTTCTATTCTTTTGCATGTGGATATTCAGTTTTCCCAGTACCATTTGTTGAAGATATGTTATTTTTTCTACTATTTTCCTTTATGATTTTCTGCATGTCTTGAAAAGGCTTTCTCTACTACAGGATCATAAAACTAACCTCATATTTTCTTTAGCACTTTATGGTTTTACTGTTTTAAATATAAACCTTTAAATGTCTTCCCCTCCCCCTACAAAAAAAAAGGAAATTCAATATTCCCATATTGTGTTTTGTATAACCTAACTTTCCCCTCGTCTCTACTAAGAGAGACTTCTTTTTGGCTACAAGTAACAAAATACACAACCAAAACGTAGATTGAACAATATAAGGAATTTATTATCTCACATAACAAAAAGTCCAGAGGTGAAGCAATTCCAGGATTGGTTAATTCAGAAGCACAATTCAGGTACTTTCTATCTGTGTACCCTGCTATCCTCAGTATGATAGCTTTCATCTCCATGCTTGTCCCTTTCATGGTCATCAGATGGGAGAGGAGGTGAGAGATACACTAGATGAGCACTGACCCCAACCCACTGAGAAGATATGGTCCCATGAATGTTGGTGTGACTAATCCAATCATCCACCCCTATGCCCTTGGGGAAGACTAAATAAGGGGGAAAAAAGTTAAAGATGTTAGAATCTTCACCAGCACTTCCACACATGGAGAGAGAAACTGAAAGTCAAGACTGATAACAGGAAGTATAAAAATTCCTTCCTCAAATACCTAATATTTGGCCCTGGAGTCACTGAATTCACATCTATATCTCACTTTATCTAGATCTATATTTCACTTCATTACATTAATGGAGCTCTCAAGAACTGAATTCTATTAAAGTGAAATAAAGTTTTTAAGCAATTTAGGCAGTTAAATATGATATATATATCATACACAACACACACACAATGTATATAATGAAATCCTTATACAAGCATAAAGATTCTTAATAGAAATAAATTATAAGCAATAAAATAATAATTAAGTTTAAATTTTAATGTACTCTTTGCTTTTTTTAAATAACTAAAACAAATTCATAAAACAAAACCAAAATTTGTTCATTCTTACCGAAAAGATTCTGATTGGTACATACTTTTTTTATGCTAATTTACCAAACCCTGAGTTTTGTTTCTTCATCTCTGGTTAAATACATATCACTAAGCAAATAAGAATGTTTAAATAAGGGTCCTGCATTGGTGTTTACTTATTTGAAATTAGGTTTTCATTCTGAATAGTTTCAGTAAAGTGTATGTTACAGTAGAATGTGTCTTTACCTGTTTTAAGGTCTGTGCTATTAAATTGATAAAATACACCCTTACTCCTGCTTAAGAGTGCATCTTTCATTATATAAGTTAGCAAATAGCTTATATCAATACAAATGTGCAACAATGTAATTAAATCATTGCTACTTGAAATACTTTATACAGGAATAATTTATCTCTTTACACTATTGAAGCCTTGCATTTCAGTAGTTTCTATAGCTTCTGTATCATCACTTGAAATTTACCTAAAAAAAACATGAAAAATCATTCTTTGATTTTAGGTACAAGGAAAACAGGCCTGAACATCAGTTTCCTGCTTCATTTAGTAAGTAGTTTCAATCAAGAAACTTGCTATATCAAACAACGTTTCACACACTTCACAATATTTGATAAAGTCAATTTCGTTTTTAATCAGATGATTATCTGGTTTGTGAATGACTACTTTTGTTTCTTTGTGATTCCTACATTTTAGGTATTTCATTGCTAATTATTGTGAATAGAAAGGAAATACAGTGATGCTCAAAGCCAATTTTATTCTTGGTTGGTAGCTCTGGTGGAAAGATCTTTGGAAAGGAGTTTAGCAATAAAAGACTAGTTGGCTTTATTTAGCTTTATATAATAGATATTTTCTAGAAAACTGTTTAAAAAAAATTTTCAACACTATAAGGAAATTTGCTATCTTAAAAGAATACTGCAGAAAATTGTCCTTTAAGAGTTAAGAATCATTCCTTAAGTTGTCTTATAAATTTGGATTTCCTTAGCACATTTTCTTAAATCACTATTATGAATTAAAAAATCATTGACTATGAATATAAGTATGCTACATGTTACTACATTAAATGTTAAAATTTGATAAAAGTAAAATGAAATGGTTTTAGCATTTTAAATGTTCTCTAAGTAACAAAAACAAGAAACAAACAAAAAAAACACCAGACCTGAAAAATAATTGCTAAAAACATTTGTAAGAAATGTGAATTCAACTTACAGGCAGGCATTGAAGATACTTCAGCTGTTACAATACTTTTTATCCCCAAGTTTGATAAGCCACCTCTGATTAAGCCACATGTAAATGCTAAGTACTAAAAAGAAAAAAAAAGTGTAAAATATATTAAGGATTTACTAAGATAGTAAAGCTATTGATAAATGATAGTTAAACCTTGATATTAATAAGTCATTGCTGTTTAAGAAAGGGCTGTGGAAGAATTTTTCAAATCATTGAAAATCATGATTGTGACAAAACCAAGCTGGAAACCGGTTAGAATTAGTTCCAGAGGCAGCAGAGGTGATTTGTGTCTACCTTCAGTGCTGCCTGAAGGGTTCTAAATAGACCCTCCTTGTGGAGTGATTTGGGCTTTCTGGCTGCTTTAACCTCCCATGGTTCTTTTTAATTTTGGCTACACCATGTTGCTCGGCTTAAGGGATCACAGTTCCCAACCAGGGATTGAACCTGGGCCATAGCAGTGAAAGCCCCAAATCCTAACCACTAGACCATGAGGGAATTCCTGCTCCCATGGTTCTTGCCTGTTTTCTGAGCCTTCCCATCAGTTCTGTAAGCTAACTAATTATTATTCCATTCAATCAAAATTGGTTTCTGCTTTCTACAACCAAGAATCCTGACTTGTTCAAGACTTACAGCCTGCCAAAACAAAGACTTACCTAGTTTAAAATATCAAAGTGCCAATGTTGAGAAACCCTGTCATATGGAAACAAGGAAGGGAAATGGGACTATGCCATAGCAGAGACAGCCAGGACAAAAATGAGAACCAAAAATCAAATAATCCAAGAAATTTTTTATTATCTACATTTTGCATGATATTCAACAACACTACTATGTATCTATGAATAATATAGAATATTATTATTTTATAATTAATATAAATAAATGGGTACTGATAAGTAATCAGATATGGAGTCATGAAATTGTAAGCTGGGAGAGAACCTAGAGATTCTTTATAATATAGGTATTATTATAATCAATTTTATTAATAAGGATACTAAGGAAGGTCCAGAGGGGTTATGTAACTTACCCAATGTCACAAACCTATAAGTTGTGGAGTTAGCTTAAAATCTAGATTTATTTGGTCCCAAGTCCATACTCTTTCCACTACACCAAACTGCCTTTGTGTTAGATAATTTAGATATGGACAGATTTTACAGATAAACAGCAGTTTATACATACTGACCAAGGTATTTTATAAGTACCGCAGAGTAACCGATTGCGCCACTGGAGCTATGCTTGCCCAAGATATTTTAACCACTTCAAAGGAACCCTTACATTAAAACTTGTCAGCTTTTCTTTAATACATCTGGTCTATTTATTGATTCCTACCTGAGACTGAAAAAAAATACATGAAACCTAGAAACACAGATATACTTAACACAAAACATGTATTCTTAGAAACAAATGTTAATTATATTTAAAACATTTTTAAAATTTACTGATGGAGATTGTAAATATGAACTCTGAGGTGAATAATTCTGCATAGCTAATACCAGTTTTTTTAAGCTTGAGTATCTTTTCTGATGTATCCATACTGTATTCGAGAATCTACCATTAATCTACATTTTTAATGGCATTTAAACTATAGTGTTTCTTTAATTGGTCATCATAAGCCTACTTAGCTACAGGTTAATGTAAGTTGTTTCAATATGATGAACACCTCCTATTTCATTGAAAAGTGTTTAAACAAAAGGAACAATTTAAAAACATATTTTGAATTCAAAAGTCTATTGTGATTGGCATTGTACTTTTCCCTATGGTTCTACTTTTTTCATAATAAAAAAACCCCGAACTTCTATTCCATTAAATACCTTTGATGCATGTTCTAAATACTGTTTTCCTGCAGACATTTGAGTAAGCAGGCGAAATTTGTTGTCCTGAAGTACGTAGATGCCCTGTTCCAAAAATAGAAAAACATCCAAAGTCAATGTAATCTGTACTCTTCCCTTCAAAACAATTTAAGAACTTTTTAAAGTTATTAAAACTCTCCTTTCTGTTGGTCAAATTTTCTTTATATGAAGAAGTTTTGTAATGTTCAAGCTGAAGAGTTCAGCATTTTATAACACTAATATTTATTGAATGCTTTAAGATACTGAAGATACAAAGATACCTAAGACAGTTCCTATCCTTAAAGAACACAGTCTAGTGCGAAAGAATCAGAAATACATGTCCGGGTGAAATTAGCAGCTATATGTTATTAACTCATACCTAGAAAGCCAAAAATCATAGTCACTTCTTCCTATTAGCATTTCAGGTACTTATAAGCTAAGGTTGATACTGTTATCTGAAAAAATGAATTCTATTGGTAGCTACAAGATACATTATTTTCATTTTTATACCTTATTAAAATGCCAAATATACTCCAAATATTTCCTTGAGTTTTATAAAATCTATTTTATGCATGATTTTCCATGCAACCTATTTTTATTTTAACAAAATATTTTAAGAATAAGAAATATGACAGCAACTAAACAGGTAAGAGTTATTTAAGAGTTAAATATGCTCTCTAAATTAGCCTTCAGAAAAATGTGATATATTTCTGGTTCTGCATATTATAAGTAATAATAATGAAATAATAAAACCTTTATCATTCTGACATCTGCTACTTTTTAAAACTTAAAATTTAATTGAGGGAAAGGGACAG
Source organism: Tursiops truncatus (assembly GCF_011762595.2). NCBI lineage: Eukaryota > Metazoa > Chordata > Mammalia > Artiodactyla > Delphinidae > Tursiops > Tursiops truncatus. The sequence continues at coordinate 59,892,557 of NC_047035.1, read as the reverse complement.
CTATAACTACTGATAATTGTCTCTTGGTCTTTATTCACTATACCCTATTAGAGAAAAAAAGTAATGATGTATTAATAACATGTAAGAGAAACATTCCAAAGTTGACGAGAAATTAAGTTTTACATAGTAAGTAAATCACTAAAATACATTTATATTAAGTTAAAGGACTTAAAAAATAGGCCTTATCTAAATACCTGATGATTTGTCCTTAGATTGTCAATTTGTTTCTTGAATACTGTAGTCCAAAAATCTTTACAGATGAACTTCATGATATCTAACTCATCCTTGAACCTTGCAGTATCTTTTGTAAACCTAAAAAGATCAACTAGAAGTAACACAGTACTTTTCCTCCAAAGAAAGCAGGAGGGGCAGATTATTAACTAATTTTCAAATGCCACAACAGCACTGAACATTTACTGACAGTCATAAAGTGATAAGCACCAAGCAAAGTAGATCCCATCTCAATGGATTCACATTCTGTTATATAATTTGGGGGCTAAAATTAGTCTAAAGGTGTATTAGTCTAACAGTACGCAGCAATTTTAGGTACAATTAGCACATTAAGAAAAAAAAACTGAGCATAATCATGGTATTGTTATATAAAATATAATCAGAGTTCAACTATTTCAGATAGTAAGAAAGGAATACTAAAAAAAATTGATCTATAAATTGAAAGATTATTACATGCATAAACAGAGACTCTAAGGTATGCATTTAAACAAAATTCCATTTAGGTTAAAGAACATATTAGATCTTAAGTAGGAAATGCAGTAAGATTTTAGATGGTTGTTTCAGCATACCAAAGTTTTCAGGAAAAAAGTCTAAAACATAGAAGATACATATTTTCTTCAGATATTAAAACATGAAAGTTGGATAACTGAGTTAAAATAGCATCAGACCTAAAAAGAAATTTCAATCTGTGAATTAAAGAACAGAGAATAAATAAAGTTTGGGAATTAAAATTAAATTGTCTCAAGTTTTATTCAGTCTTTTGAAATGGATCATCTTTGTTCATAACCTACCTGGAAGAAAATTTTCAAATCCATACTGCTCACCTTTCTATCAATCCTTGTCCCACTCGAAACCCCATGTTTTCCAGCTTAGTTATACAGCGTCCATTTTCCTATTTAAAAACAGTTTTGAATAAATTTAGAATGCTAGAATGTAAATATTTATACTTTTTTCACTGAAACATTGTAAGAAAAAGTGAATTACAAGTCATACTTGAATTTTCTTAGTACTAATCATTTTCATAAGGCAATAAGATAAACAGGGAACTGTTACTACTTTTCAGAAATGCCAAAGCCCCTTCCCAATTACTCTTCTCACCTTCCCTGGCTTTTTCCATTTTCAACTCCTCTCCTCAGTTATAAAACTGAGGTCATGGTATCGCTTTTGACTTTTCTGTCAGTCATTCCCTTTGTGCCTTCACTAAGTTCTATCGTCCCTTGCTTCAAAATGTCTCTTACAGTCATCCAAGCTTTCCATTTCTCAGTATGTCTTAGTTGATGACCCCACCTTCCTATGCCTGGAATCATGCAATTGCTTCACTCTTCCTTTGACAATCTCATCCACTCTTAAGGCTTTAAATACCACCCCTAAGTCGAAGACTCAAAATTCTCTGGATGAACTACAAAGCCCTATACAATCCAGACTCCTGTGCCTCTCTGGCCTCAACCTTCTACTCTTCTTCATTCACTCCATCCAGCTCCACTGATCTCCTTGCTGTTCTTAATCATGCCAGGCAGGCTCCAATCTCATAGGCAGCTCTTCCTCCAGATATTCACATGACCAACTCACTCACTTTAAGTCTTCACTCACATGTCACCATCTCAATGAAGCTCATTTCAACCTTTTAAAATACAGTATCATTCCACTTCAGAAACTTTCTATCCTTGTAATTCTCAAATTGTGTCCCAAGACTAGCAACATCAACATCACATGGGAACTTGTCAAAACTGCAAATTCTGTAATCCCACCCCCAATTTAGTGAATCAGAAACTGTAGGTGTGCGTCAGCGAGCTGTGTTTTAAGAACCCCTCCTAAAGTGATTCTGATGCTCTATCTCATTTCCCTGCTTGTCTCCAAGGAACTTCTTTCACCATTTAACCTAATGTACATTTTACTAATTTTGTATTGCTCATGTCCCTTCATCTCCACCCTCTCCTAGAATACAGCTCCAAAAGGGCAAGAATTTTTATGTATTCTGAAGCCTTTGCCTCCCGCTACCACCATAGGCCTCATTATTTGCTGAACTCTATTCTAAGGAACCATGTATGCTACTAATGGGGCTGACTATTAAACCTGTATTTCTAGTAGACTTTAGTGGACACAGCCATCCAGAGGTCCCACAGGCCCCTCAAATTAGGTGTATTCAAATGATATTATCTTAACATTCTCAGCTTGCTCTGCCTCCAAAATTCTTTAACTTCATCAATGGCACCACCATCTATCTAGTTACCACAACCAGAAAACTTCCATTTTCTTCACCCCCTTGCTCCCAGCCCTCCACACACACTGCAGTCCTGTGGAGCCTATTATCTACATGCTTTTCAAAATCCGTCTTCTCTCTCCTGACTGCTTAAGTAGCTCTTAGCATTCATTTCTCTCCTGGTCTTCAGTTAGAGCCTTCCAAGTGATCTCATCTCTAGTTTTTTTTTTCTTCCTTTGATTATCTTCTGTATTTCTGGTACAGACTTTGTAAAAACCAAATCATGTTGTTTCTCTACTGGACCACTCAGCACCATTCTGTTAATTTCCACACCCATTCCCAAACTTGCTTAGGTAGAATGAGTACCTGTAAGTCATGATGCTCTTTGTGGAACAGGAACCCAGGAACATACTGATAAGCAGGAAATATGCTTATATGCAGACATTCTCAAATCTTAGCTATTGATCACATGAGCTTTTGAATTAAGCCCCAGGAAAGACCTTCTGATGCTGCACTTGTTCATTCACTTTGGCATCTGTGAGTGCTCACTAGGTAAAGTACCAAATTTTAAAGAAAAACCTAAGAATATTTTATCCATTAACCTTAAAAAAAACACTATTCTCCATAAATTGGTAAATGTCCAATTATTCAGTTTTTAGACTTAATTCCTCTTCAAGCACAGTTTGAAAATCATTGATTGGGAAGGTGAGAACATTGGGTTTTTTCCTTTATTTCACTTACACTTATGACTTTATGTTTAAAAAGATATATAAAAACCATTTCTGGATGATAGGATTATATCTTTTTTACATTTTTTTACTATGAAAAATTTGAAGCACACTCGAAGTAGAGACACTAACAAACCCTCATACACCTAGACTCCAATATGGATTCTACTCATCAAGACTACCACATAACTTTTGTTTGTTTTGTTTTTTTTAACATCTTTATTGGAGTATAATTCCTTTACAATGGTGTGTTAGTTTCTGCTTTATAACAAAGTCAATCAGTTATACTTGTATCCCCATATCTCTTCCCTCTTGCGTCTCCCTCCCTCCCACCCTCCCTATCCCATCCCTCTAGGTGGTCACAAAGCACCGAGCTGATCTCCCTGTGCTATGTGGCTGCTTCCCACTAGCTATCTGATTTGGTAGTGTATATATGTCCATGCCACTCTCTCACTTTGTCCCAGCTTACCCTTCCCCCTCCCGGTAAACTCAGGTCCATTCTCTAGTAGGTCTGTCTTTATTCCCATCTTGCCCTGTGGACTACCATATAACTTTTTAAAAATCCCTTTTGCTTATATGGACTTAAAATTTTTTCCCCACCATATACAAATTGCAATAGGAAAAGAAAGTTGTTTTTAGTTTAAATGATTCAAAACTTATGGATTTCCTTTCTCTTATAGGACTAGCACATGTCTCAGAATTATCAGTCATGATTAGAACAGCTGTTTTATTTTAGCTAATCCATTGGGGGAAAAAAGAGAGGGATTTTTAAAAAAGGTTTTCCTGGGCAAGAGTTGGAACAGGAAAAGAAAGTAGAAAGAGTAGAATGAAGAGAATTGATTGCACACATGGTGGGGTGGGGAGCAGAGGTTTTGTGATTAAAAAAGGTGTGTTGGGGCTTCCCTGATGGCGCAGTGGTTGAGAGTCCGCCTGCCGATGCAGGGGACATGGGTCCGTGCCCCAGTCCGGGAAGATCCCACGTGCCACGGAGCTGCTAGGCCCGTGAGCCATGGCTGCTGAGCCTAGGTGTCCGGAGCCTGCGCTCCGCAACGGGAGAGGCCACAACAGTGGAGGGGCCCGCGTACCGCAAAGAAAAAAAAAAAAAACAAAAGGTGTGTTGCTAATTATTCTTTTGGGAAAAGGGTATAAGGAAAGCTGACTTTGCACAAACAGCAAATGTCTGCTACTCAGCACTTAGCACAGATGCAAAACATTAACTATTGCTTGTGGATGATGATAAAGTCAAAAGTTTGTAACTTGGAAAAAATCTCTATTACAGATGGATCTGAATGAGAATAGAATTTGGGGGAGTTCCCTGGTGGTCCAGTGGTTCAATCCCTGGTTGGGGAATTTAAATCTCACATGCAGCAAGGCACAGCCAGAAAAAAAAAAAAGGAATAGAATTTGCTTCATTTCCAATACTCTTCCTGATGTCTTCCTACTAATATCTCCCTAAAATTAGTGTGCTGAAATCCTAACTCCCAGATAGTATTAGGAGGTAGGGCCCTTGGGAGGTGATTCTGTCATGAGGATGGAGCCCTTAAGGATAGCATTAGTGCCCTTATTATAAAAGAGACCCCAGAGAGCTAGCTAGTCCCTTCCACCATGTGAGCACACAGCCAAAACACATCCATAAATGAACCAGGAGGAGGCTTTCACCAGACACTGAATCTGCTGGTGCCTTGATCTTGGACTTCTCAGCCTTCACAACTGTGAGAAATAAATTTCTGTTGTTTATAAGCCACTCAGTCTGTGGCATTCTTGTTATAGTACCCAAAACAGCCAGTATCCTTCTTATAGTTTACAAACTGACAGTACCTCTTCCTCGATGTCCTACAGGTGCCATAAATTCAACCTGTTCAAAATAATTCATTATCATCACCTCTTTCTTCTTTATTCCCTCTCCATCCAACCCAGTGGCTCAAGCTAAAAACCTGGGGATAATTTTTCAACTCTCATTCCTATACCTAATCAAGTTCTAGAGATTCTACCTCCTATCTCTCAAACCTTCTCTCCTCTTCTCGTTATCCAGATCTTCATTATCTCCTGCCTGGACTCCTCCAATAATGGGTCTTCTCACTACAAGGACCTTCCCTCTCCAGCCCAAATAATGGTTTATCTTTCTGAAATGCAAATGGAGCATGTAATTCTCCTCCTTAAAAATCCTCCACTGAGAAGGTCCATGTCTGTTAATCATACAGACCTCTTTCTAGCTTCAGCTTTCAAAACTTCTCACTCTCCACCTATTCAATCTAGTCACAGTGAAATACTCAAGCATATTTAAATGCACTGCACTTTTTCATACCTCTATGACTTTACCTTTGCCTAGGATGCTTTTCCTGCCCTCACTTTCCACCCCTCTTTATCAAATAGCATTATAGAAACTAGAGCTTCTGACTTGAGCATGGCTTTGTAATATTTCATTTATAAAATCCTACAACTCCATGATTCCATATCTAATTACCACCCAATACGTTAATTATTCATTGAACCCTTATTCCCCAACGACTGTTAGGCAGGGACTTTATCTTATTCATCTAACAATGTCAGGCCCACAATACACATACACGCTTAATATATTTTCTGAATGAATCAATTAGCGAATGAAGACTACCACACGTTAGAAGTAACCTCCAGGAGGATGGGGCCATTGTTTCGCTCATTACCATATCCCTAGCAACTAGCTCTGACATATAATGGACACTAAATATTCTTTTAAATTATCTCATTAGCCCTCTTTCTTTGAGTTGCCTGGAGTGTTACTGAGGGTTAGGGATGGGGAGGGAGGGACAGGATTCTCAGGCTGGGAGAGGTCTGTCCAGTGGACGACTGGGAAGTGCTGGAAGTGACAGCCGAATTAAGTAGGGGTGCCAAAATCAGCAGTTAACTCTGACGCAAATCATGGTAGGGACAACACATGGAAGGGACAAAACAAAAAATCTGTGGCGTGCCACACACAGATATGGGACTGGACAAAAAGGTATCAAATAGTAAAAGATACGAAAGAGCCAAGGATGAAAGACTGAAGACAGCTGATAGGTTCTAAGGCTTAAGATACCTTAAGGTGGACCAATCTGCCTACACTTCGGGAGGCGATGAGTGGTGATGGGACGGGGGTAAAAGAAAACTGAGTGGAAACAAGGAGTGTCACCGCAAAAGGACCTCAAGGGCGTGTGGCAGCACTCACCACCTCCCCCTGCTCCGCGGACTTGTACACTCCAGACACCATCTCGTTATGCAGAAGCAAAAACAACGCCTCGTCCGCCATTTCCTGCTTATTCTTCCAAGCTCCGGGTTTAGGCTCCCGTTTGGGCCGGGCTCGGAGCTCCGGCTAGCGCCTGGGCAGCTTGGGCTGAGCCGCCGCCGCTCGCTCAGTCCGCAGCCCGTCCCTCGTTGCTAAGAGACCGAGGAATTCACTCAGCTTCCCGAAGGCTGATACCGGAGTGAGCCGGGGGCCGCGGCGAGCCCACCCTAGGACCACTAAGTCCTTGGGCAAAACGAAAGGGTCTGACAGCAGCGGGAACCAAACCCAGCTCCCGGAGACCCCATCCGGCCCTTGGGCGGGGGAGGCGAAAAAACAACTTCCGGTCTCCTCTACCCCGGCATTCCGCCAGCTCTATGGTCATAGAGTTCCTTCCGCGGGGTGAACCGCTGACGCCCAGAGAGGAGGAAGGTTTCTTCCCCCTACAACATGGAAGGCGGCCGGCGCGGGAGGTGGTAAAATAAGACGGGACCTCCCGCTGCCATCTCTGTGTTGATTAGCTATGTTAGAACCGACAAGAATTTCTATTAGCTTCATCAAAAGCTTCCACTTCTGCCATATGTTGCTTAATATGAAAAGTAAAAAAAAAAGCGAATATTGGGACTACCCGAGTAGTCCAGTGGGTAAGACTCCGCGCTCCCAATGGAGGGGTCCGGGGTACCATCCCTAGTCGGGGAACTAGATCCCCGCATGCATGCGGCAGCTAAGTCTGGATGCCGGAACTAAAGGTCCCGCATGCAGAAACTAAGAACTGGTGCAGCCTAAATAAATAAATAAATACAATTGTTTTAAGTGAATAAATCGTCATTTTTCGGGCTATATACTTTAGGTATATTGAGAGATTATCCCAATCCATTTTGGATTAAGCCTGGGTGTACAAAAAGATTTAGAGCCGTTTTGACCACCAGGAGGTTTACTGGGAGTAAGGTACAAGGGACAAGAAGGATGGAGTAAGCAAAGCACAAGGTAATTTGAATCAGAAAATACAAATTAAAGACATCAGAAATGCGACGTCACTTTGGGACGGAGTTCATCTAAGAATCTATGGTGGATGTGGGACTTAACCCCTACAGACATGCGAATACATATGTTAGATCATATGCACGTCTTAAATTTGGCAAACTTTGTCTTAAACGTGATGCTTAGCCTATGATTAGATCTTTTCTTAGTAATTTACAAAGCAGATTTTTTTCCCCCAATTAATTCATTGTTTCCCCCGAAGTAATATGTCGAGTCTTCTCAAATTGTTAACAATAACCTCTCAACTCTTCATACCCTTTCATATCCCCTTCTAATGTTTGGATCCGTTTTTTCCATCACCTCATAAAATCAAGCATGTAAGTTTCACCTAACCCTTTGAAAAGAAACACTAATTTTGAAGAGTATTTTGCAATCTTAATCTTTTTTTCCAGCACTACAATTTCCCACATGTGAAATCAGGTCCTTTATGTCCCAACTGCATTCTCCCTCATCACCACCATCAAGGTCAAAGATTAAGCAAAAGACTGGCCACTTACCAAGGTCAATTTCTCAAACCACAGTAACATGGTGTTCTTTGCATATTCTGGAGACTAAAGGGGAAACTAATATTTATTGAGCATTACTAAATGTTGAATATGGCATCCTACTGATTATCCCCCATAAATTAGACTATGTTAAATTTCCCAGGATCTTAGTAATAGTCTACGGAAGTAAGAATAGATCCTACGTTTTTGGCTAACTCTAGAAGCATCTCCCATGGAAACATTGTTATACTTCGTGGTACCATTACCACATTCTCAGGTTTCATGTACTGCCTACTACACAGGATTGTAATAAGGATCAATGAGACAAAGTATGCTCACAATCAGAATCATGTAATTTTTTTTTTTTCCCACACCACACTGCATGCAGGATTTTAGTTCCCAGACCAGGGGTCGAACCAGAGCCCCCTGCAGTGGAAGCACAGAGTCTCAACCGCTGGACCACCAGGGAAGTCCCAGAGTCATGTAATTATTTATAACACTCATCCTTCTTATCCAGTTTTACTTTTCCTTTTTTCTATAGCACTTAACCCATTTCTACCATGCTATGTAATTTACTTACGCTTATCATATGTCTCCTCACTCTTCCTGCCTCCAAGCTCCTTGTGGGCAGATATCTTTACTGTACACTGACTATCCAAGGGCCTAGAATAGTGCCTGGCAAAAAGCAGGAGTTCCATAAATATTTGTTGAATGAATAAGTACATGAATGATCTTTGCTCCCTGAGGAGCCTACAGACTACATGGCAGCAGGAACCACAGTTATCTTGTTCTAGGCTTTTTTCCAGAGTCTAGCTTAACACAGTAAGGGCTTTTAAGTATTGCTGGATGAATTAAAATGGTAACTCAGATTAAATACAGTTGGCCTGCTAATGCTTGGTGCAAGGATGACTGGCTGCAGATGGAGGATGAGAACACAAGGATTATTGATAATATTGTTTCTGTGGGAAAATGCTTAGTGATCTACAATTTACAAATACATTTCTGGAACAAAGCCGGTTCTCACTTTGGCAGTGCGGGTAGAGCAGAACCAGAAGGTGGACGACACACACACAGCTAACAGTAGCGCTGCTCCCCCAGACCCTATTTTAAACCAACCAGCTCTAGACCGGTGTAGAGGCTAATGCACGTCTTTTCTGTCTCTGTCTCTTTTTTAATTGTAGTAAAGCCTTGCACATAGTCTGATCGATCGTATGATGATTCTGGGCCGGCGTGACCTGGGGACAGTTACGGTATTTCCTTATCAGTATTAACAGGCAGTTTATTCACGCTTTTGGTCTGTGGGGGATAAGGCACGTGAAATGTTTCACAGAGTACAACACAAAGCAATTGTTAGCTATTATGATGAATGACTTTTCCTCTTCCTTCACTTTTCGCTTCCCTCTGCTCATTTGAGCTTAACCTAGTCAAGAGAAGCCTGCGCCCCTCCCACTGCCTCTCTGGGCATGCGCACCAACAGAACGGCCGCACCCTGTCCTAATCAAATCATTTACCCGGGAAAAAGGGAAAAAAAGACTCGCCTGCACCCTACTCTGCGGGGAACAGATGGTAAAACGATAAGAGGCCGTCATATACAGGTTAAAAGGGCTGGAAAACTCCACTCTCCCCGCCAGAAGAGCCGGCCCGCAAACTCACGTCTTCGGGAACCCAGAGACTCTCAAATCCGCCCCGACTCTGCGCTAGAAGCCGAGCCCAGCCACCCACAGCTAATCGGGGAGGGAAGCGACCGTCTGGCGGACTTTTCATTGGCCCAGAGTCACAAAGGCTGGCAGCTTCTCCCCCTTCCGGTTGCTGAGTGGTTGAGGCCGAAATACAACTCCTATCTCCATTGGCTGAGTCCAGCAGTCAGTCTTCTCGCGTCTCGCGGCGCGACACAAGCAGGCGTGGCCTGGAGAGCAGTCTCGGAGCCTGCTGCAGGGAGAAGATGGCGGTCGCAGTGAGAACTTTGCAGGAGCAGCTAGAAAAGGCCAAAGAGAGCTTAAAGAATGTGGATGAGAATATTCGCAAGCTCACCGGGCGGGATCCGAATGACGTGAGGTGAGGGGCGGATGGGAAATGCCGGCTCCGAGAGGCAGCCACGAAGCCGGGGTGAGTTGGGGCGGTGAGGGCGGACAGTCCTGAGAGGACTCGAACATCGAGGCCTGTTCCCGGGGCAGCCGTGGAACCCCGTCCTCGGTGAGGTGGGAATTTCCAAGGCTCCCACCGTAAGTCCTGGAGCTCAGGTGCGTGAGGAAGGAGAGCGGGGCCTGGGTGCGCCAGGATGGCTTCCCGTCCAGCGGGAAGGCCCAGACTGCCGATTCCCGCCCTCGGCCCTGCAGGCCCGGAACTGCAGCACAAAGCCTTCCTTCTCCCGGGGCCACCCGATTCGGGGCTGGCCCGGAGACGCTCCCGGGACGCGGTCCGGCCGCCTCGCCCCCTGGCTCTTGCCCACGTGCAACTTCCTTTGGGTTGGCGAAATCCGGACCTGATTCAAGCTTGTTAATGTGTAGTGGCATCGAGGTAAATATAATTTCTGTGATACTGGTCGTGGAAAAATCAGGAAGTTAACAAAGTGCTTAGTGTCCTGTTTCAAACACGTGGGTTTTGAAACCATCATCTTCGAACTTTTCTGGTTAATTTCTTTTGATGATGAACCGCACCCGTTAAAATATTTGGTGCTATTAGAAACGATTTTTGTACTGATTTGTAAATATCTTGTAGGCCCATCCAAGCCAGATTGCTGGCCCTTTCTGGTCCTGGTGGAGGTAGAGGACGTGGTAGTTTATTGCTGAGGTAAGATTTCCTTAGAATTTTGATTCATTGGTACTTACTACACTAAATTAATGAAATGATTTAAACAAATTTCGTGGTCGAGCCAATGTTAGAAATGTTTGGTTTGTTTGAAGCTGTGATCAGCTGTAGTTTTCTGCAGAGTTATCCTGGAATTTCATTTGCATTCAAAACTAGACATTGAAGAATATAGTAACTATACCAGTTATGTGCACACTTAACTTATTCTCATAGTTTTAAAAGAAATGCTACAAAAGCATCTTGAAGTAAATGCCAATTTAAGGTTACTTTAACTGGAAGTTTTTTTTTTTATTGCAACTAAATTATCTTCCTTAAATGGAAATACCATTTTTCTCAAATTCCAAGTGCTTTACTTTATGTTGGCCCTTTTTTTTGCAGGCGTGGATTCTCAGATATTGGAGGAGGACCCCCAGCCAAACAGAGAGACCTTGAAGGGGCAGTCAGTAGGTATGTTAGAGGACAAGTTTCTGAAGGCATAGTTGTATGTTCCATTTTCTGAGGTAGCATACAAATATAAAAATTTAATAAATATTGTTGAATTAAGTTGTATTAGAATTGAGTAGTATAGCACTTACCCTGAGTCTGTTTCCTTGGTATTTGAACTGAGACAGCCGGTATCCCTCAAAACTCAATTCTTCACTAACAATAACAGAAACTTTACCAAAGTAAAGGTCATGAGAAGAATAATATTGAGAAAATAATTTGGGTTACTTTTCTGACTTGTACTACAAAAACTTAACCAGCTTGAGACGTATAGGAGATCAGAGTTTGAATTGGTCCTTTTAAATTCATTTTCCTTTGTCAGGCTGGGCGGGGAGCGTCGGACTCGGAGAGAATCACGCCAAGAAAGCGACCCTGAGGACGATGATGTTAAGAAGGTAATTGAGATTAAAAGAACTTCATAGAGGGTGAATATAGTATTTTCACCTTAGTACATTTAAAGGAGTGCCACTGTATGCTAGTTAAATAACTGAAATTTCTTTTCTCCTGTAGCCAGCTTTGCAGTCTTCAGTTGTAGCTACCTCCAAAGAGCGCACACGGAGAGACCTTATCCAGGATCAAAATATGGATGAAAAGGGAAAGCAAAGGTATCTTAAGTATCTTTCTGGAGGAAAACAACTCTTGTCAAATACTGCAATTTTAAGAAAATTTAAGGAATTGTTCAAGTGTCTATGCTATGCTTCTTTTAGGAAATGGCAGGCTTAAATGAAGTGGAACCTTTTGAAATTGGATTTTTTTTCTGTTCTTTAGGAACCGACGAATATTTGGCTTGTTGATGGGCACCCTTCAGAAATTTAAACAAGAATCCACTGTTGCTACCGAAAGGGTATTTATGCAATTTTTCCTTTGCTTCCTTTATTTAAGCTATCAAAGTAGTTGATGACATATTTCTTAAACACTGAAAAGTTCTCAAGATTTAACTGTAAGCTTCATAAAGCGTGTTACTAATATTTCCTAAGGAAAAAAAAGAGAGGAGGAAAAGATTTAATTGCTAGCCTAAAATGAAGCCAAGCAAAAACGTTTAAAACTTTCTCAAGTTGTTATACTGTTGACTGGTTCTTTTTGAGGTGCTGTTAAAATAACTTAGTGAACTTTGCTTTGTGGTTTAAAGAGCCTAGTCTGATTCAGGAGAACCTGGATTCTGGTTTCAGCTCTATAACAATCTCATTTTGTGGTCTTGGACATGTCTCTTAATTTCTTTAGGCCTTAGAGTGCTTTCTTTCAAACAGTGTTGAACTTACTAATCATCGTAATTTATTAAATAATTATAATTTCTAAGACTTACACACTCAGAGGCACTCCAGAAGCAACAGCATAAATTATATTCCCTGCCCTCCAGAGTTTATTTAACTGTGTCATTTTCCTGGAAGTTTTTATTTTACTAAAGCTACAAAATTGTGTCCTTGGAGTTGAACACAAACTTGTTGCTTCTCGGGAGAACTATAGTGAAAGATAACAATTCAGTTATTTTATTTCATCTTTCATATGTTAACTTTATTAGAAAATATAAAAACTTAAAGCATCAACGTTTGAAGAATGTAGATTTTTTTATTTTGTAGATTTTTAAAAACAGTTGACTAGTTTGTTAGTTACTTTGTTCACTAGGACATCACTTGTCTCAAATTCTTTGCTTTGGAAAGAATAGCTGAAGATAACCTATAAAGACAGTACTCTTCTTTTTCAGGTTAACTTTTAGGTAAGGTTCTTTCATAAATTATGTTGGAATAAAACACTTACTGATATTATAGCTAATGGCTTTAAACTTTAGATTTATACATGAAAAGACTTCAGTCCCCATTTCCTGGAAGGGAAATTACAGTCCACCTCAAATGCCAAGTTTGAATTAGCTGGTGTCCTGAATTGCAGATGTGAAACATGTTTGCAGACAACAGTAAAATTGTGATATTTCACATAATCAGGATGTATAATAAGCTTTTAAAGATTATTGTTTATCTTTAGCAAAAGAGACGCCAGGAAATTGAACAGAAACTTGAAGTGCAGGCAGAAGAAGAAAGAAAGCAGGTTGAAAATGAGAGGAGAGAACTGTTTGAAGAGAGGCGTGCTAAACAGACAGAACTGCGGCTTTTGGAACAGAAGGTTGAGCTTGCGCAGCTGGTGAGTATATTTTGAAATTCTAAGATTGGTAATCCTTCATGTTGACAAAAGTGCTGACCTTTTTACCTTTTCTTTAGCAAGAAGAATGGAATGAGCATAATGCCAAGATAATTAAATATATAAGAACTAAAACAAAGCCCCATTTGTTCTATATTCCTGGAAGAATGTGTCCAGCTACCCAAAAACTAATAGAAGAGTCACAGAGAAAAATGAATGGTAAGTATAAATGAAGAGGTCCCTTGAAATTTCCTTAATGGGTAAGGTAACACACAAATACATACATGTTTGTTTCCTGTGACATCTGTGATTCAATAGTTAACTTTTTAGAAAGATATTCTAAGATGCTGATGTGTTTGGAGTACAGGAGCATTTGTTTCATGATAGATATTAACTGGAAACTTGTATATTAGGTGATGGTGCTTAATGCATGTTTATTTCTTAAGCATTTGAGTGAGCTTTCTCTTTTGCTTGATACTCTTAGTAGCCAGATACAAATGCTGATGAATCAAGAAAAAGTCAACATTGATGTAGTCCATAGAGGAAGCACACATGGAAGGTAGACACTACTAAGATGGTGATTAGATGATTTGTGTCTCCTTGGGATCAAAAAAATTAATGCATGATATGATACCATAAAACTGATTGTTTGAAAGAAGCTTTATTTTCTTCATTTAGTATGAAGTAAAATAGCAAAAGATTATCCTGTTTTTCCGTCAGTTAGATAACGTGGTGTGGTTTTGCTAATTTCTTAGTGTATAGGTTTCCAGTGGATCTTTGCTTTTGTCATCTTATATCAATTTGTAATTACATGCTGTAATCAGTCTTTTGTCATCTCTTTACAAAAAAGACGTTTAGATAAGCTCGATGACAATTTGTGACCAGGTGTCAAATTGTGATTTTGAATTTTCTAAATCATAGTATATTTTACACGTGTAAATTTTTATCCTTTAGCTTTATTTGAAGGTAGACGCATCGAATTTGCAGAACAAATAAATAAAATGGAGGCTAGGCCTAGAAGACAATCAATGAAGGAAAAAGAGCATCAAGTGGTGCGTAATGAAGAACAGAAGTCGGAACAAGAAGAGGGTAAGGTGGCTCAGCGAGAGGAAGAGTTGGAGGAGACAGGTAATCAGCACAATGATGTAGAAATAGAGGAAGCAGGCGAGGAAGAGGAAAAGGAAATAGGTGTAGTTCATAGTGATGCAGAGAAAGAACAGGAGGAGGAGGAACAGAAGCAGGAAATGGAAGTTAAGCTGGAGGAGGAAACTGAGGTAAGGGAAAGTGAGAAGCAGCAGGATAGTCAGCCTGAAGAAGTTATGGATGTGCTGGAGATGGTCGAGAGTGTCAAAAATGTAATTGCTGAGCAGGAGGTAATGGAAATCAACCAAGTTGAAAGCATAGAACCTTCAGAAAATGAAACTAGCAAGGAATTGGAGCCAGAGATGGAATTTGAAGTTGAGCCAGATAAAGAATGTAAATCTCTTTCTCCTGCAAAAGAGAATGCTAGTGCTATAGAAATGGAAAATGAGCCTGAGGAAAAGGAAGAAAAAGAATCTGAGCCCCAGCCTGAGCCTGTGGCTCAGCCTCAATCCCTGCCTCAGCCTCAGCCCCAGACCCAGACCCAGACCCAGCTCCAGCCCCAGCCCCAGCCCCACTCCCACTCCCACTCCCATTCCCATTCCCATTCCCACTCCCACTCCCACTCCCAACCCCAACCCCAACCAGTACTCCAGCCCCAGCCTCTCTCTCAGCCTGAGACTTTGCCATTAGCTGTTTCACAGCCACCACCTCAGGTTATTCAGGAGCAAGGGCATTTACCACCTGAGAGGAAGGAGTTTCCTGTAGAATCCGTAAAACTCACTGAGGTGATAGTAGAACCAGTCTTGACAGTACATTCAGAGAGCAAGAGCAAAACCAAAACGAGGAGCAGAAGTAGAGGTCGAGCTAGAAATAAAACCAGCAAGAGTAGAAGTCGAAGCAGTAGCAGTAGTAGTTCTAGTAGCAGTTCAACCAGTAGCAGCAGTGGAAGCAGTTCCAGCAGTGGCAGTAGCAGTAGTCGAAGTAGTTCCAGTAGCAGTTCCAGTACAAGTGGCAGCAGCAGTAGAGACAGTAGCAGCAGCACTACTAGTAGTAGTGAGAGTAGAAGTCGGAGTAGGGGACGGGGACATAACAGAGATAGAAAGCACAGAAGGAGCGTGGATCGGAAGCGAAGGGATGCTTCAGGACTAGAAAGAAGTCACAAATCTTCAAAAGGAGGTAGTAGTAGAGATACAAAAGGATCAAAGGATAAGAATTCCCGGTCTGACAGAAAGAGGTCTATATCAGAGAGTAGTCGATCAGGCAAAAGATCTTCAAGAAGTGAAAGAGACCGAAAATCAGACAGGAAAGACAAAAGGCGTTAATGGAAGAAGCCAGGCTTTCTTAGCCTATTCTTTGCAGCAGAAGATTTCTTGATGAGTAAAAGGATTACCTTTCCTTGTAAGGAGAATGCTGCCTTAAGAATTGCATGTTGTAAAAATTTTTTTGGAAAATACAGACTGTTTGTTTACCAGACATTCTTGTACTTTTGCATAATTTTGTAAGAGTTATTTATCAAAATTATGTGAGGTTCCAAAATATGTAAAAACAATAATAATAAAAAAATTAACATCCCTTGTCATCTTTTTTAAATATCCTATACTCTTCAGTAAGAATCTGTATATTTTAATAGGTAAATCTTTAAGTCTGTTCCCTTCTGTATTATACATTGCTTTTGTAGAAATAAATGTGCATTTCTTTCATTAGTTTTGGGATGTCCTTGTTGACGCTTGTATAATAAGTATTCTCTTGATATCATTTTCAGCTTTTATCACTAGATATTGAACGTGATTAGAATGTTTTTGAAGGTTTCCTCACATTTATTTGCCTTAGACAATTATTTTGAGTTGTCAAAGTCAGATCTTTGCAGATTTGTTGGGAACATAGTTTGTTCTCCTTAAAATCACTTACCATTTCTTTCTAATCTCCCTTGTTATTTTAATCTAAGCATTTCCCCATTTCTCATACTTAAACCATATATTTGGTAGATAACTTAAAACAGTATGATTTGGTTGGAGTTTTCTTTACGATTATGGGAGCATCATTTTTTGTCTCCTTGGTTACTTGTGTGATATAGCATATACATCTATTAAAGAAAAAAAGTCACTTTCTAGGGAAGAGAGGTAGAAAAGTATATTCTAAGCTTGGATTTTGAGTTTGTGGTCTTGTCTTAACTTTTGTGTTGGCCATAACTGAAACATGCCAATGTGTTTTCAAGAATTTTTGTTTTAGTAAGTATTGTATGAAAGTTTACAAAATGAAGGAAGTTCATCTACACTTGAATCTGTAAGCAAGATAACACGCAAGTGGTACCAAATGATTATTAACTTTGTTGTTTTATAAATTTGTATAAATTTGGAGTATCTGTTGCCCATTACTATACATGTGCAAATAAATGTGGCTTAGACTTGTGTGACTGCTTAAGACTAGTACTTGTATTTAACTTTTTGATACTTTGTACAAGAGAGCACTTAAATTGCAAACGGCCTTTTTTGAGTTCATAATTTAACGTTGTGACTACAGCTTTAGGCTTGACTTTGAATATTCATTATGCCTTCCCTTGACAAGTAAACGGTAAGAGTAAAAATGTCAACATACGTTTTCAGCATTGTATAAATGTAAGTGAACATGTTAAAAGAAATATTTTTTAAAAATCCTTTCTTGGAGCAATTATTAAATAGTAAAGGAGAAGAAGTTCTCAGGCTGCAGAGCTAGCTACCTGCATCCCTGGGCCAGTTGTTCATATCAAGGGTCACTTCACCCAGGAATTTTAATACTTTCCAGCATGCAGTAACAAATTTTATTTTCCTGTGTGCAATTATGGGGAAAAGGTTGTTAAACACTTAAGAGGGATGACTGTAAAACCTGGTTCTTTTTTTAAAAAGTCCTTATTTGATGAATCTAAAATAATTGTATGTGTTAAGATCTTGTACAAATTAAGTTTTGTTCATTTTTATCCAGAAAATTTCAACAGTTGTCATGATGCTTATACAAAAGATTATTTTGGGCTTATGCATGAGGAGAAAAAAAGGAAAAGATCTTTGGAATATGCAGAACAATTTTCAGTTATTTTAGTTAAGCTCTGCTGATGAAGTATATAGAAAACTAATAACTTGAATTTTACTGACTTTAGTGGTATGCATTTATAAATTGGAAAGTTTCATTTTTAAAATTGAGTTTTGCTTTATCTTTGGAAATGATCCGGTTTTTTTAAAAATCTTTATTGGAGTATAATTGCTTCACAATACTGTTAGTTTCTGTTGCACAACAAAGCAAATCAGCCATATGCATACACATGTCCCCATATCCCCTCCCTCTTGAGCCTCCCTCCCATCCTCTCTGTCCCACCCCTCTAGGTCATCGCAAAGCACCAAACCGATCTCCCTGTGCTATGCTGCTGCTTCCCACCAGCCAACGGAAATGATATTTTAAGGAATTTATGTTCAGAGAATCGTGTAATTGGTTCCTTGCGAAGATACAAGGAATGTTAGAATTTAAAAGTAATGAAACTTTCTTAGGAGAAAAAGACATACAGGGGTCCTGTTAGAAATCATTTTTATGGAAAATTTAGAAGCTGAATAGGGATACAGCTAGTGACTAAGGACTGAAATTAGTTTGGACTTCTGTTAATTAGAGACATTTAAGGGGCTGCTTAGGAAACACTTCATTTGCTCTGGGATTCCAAGGTTGGTGTGGCCACAGAAATTAGAAAATAGTATGATCTTCAATGAGCTGTATCCAGGCTAGGGCTTGTCTATGCACTGTCTAGACCTCTGTTAACTATACACATGAATACTCTAGTAATTTGGGCCAAGCAAAACCCACTAAAGTAGCAATTGAATGCGTTTGTAAACTAATGAGTTAAAGAAATGATTACATGGCATAGTAATGTGGGCCAATGCCCTCAGAATAACAAGTCACTAAAATGTTTTGGGGTTTAATTTCTTAACATGAATTTTTTAAAAATCTTTTTTGAAATCATTGAATAAAAGTCTTAACTAGTTTCCCTTGAGATACTGCTATAAAAGCGCTTAGCCCAGAAAACCTGTAGCCTATTTACATGGTTGGACTTTCTTTCTCTAAGAAATCAGTGGGGAAGATTGCAGCTTGGCAAAAATAAACCTCAAGTATCTGAAAATTTCTTACACTATCCTTTTCTCATGTGGCATGATGTTCAGATGCCTACAACTCTGCTTCCCATTGCCATTTCAGTACCCTATTTAAATTTATAACACTTCCCCTCGCTGTCCCCTTTCCTTGCCTTATTTGCTTTCATAGCACAGCATTATGTAGCTATATTGTACTTTGATCCACTGTGTACTTCCCACTAGAATTCAAGCTCCATGAGAGTGATTTCTCTTCTAATCCCATTGCTGTAATTCAAATACCTAGGATAGGGCCTTGTGCAATACAGGCAATATCATGAATAAATTGTGATGGGCCATTAATGTGGTTTGTGTGATTTGATCTCTGATTGTCTTTCCAACTTAAGCTGCCTCTTCCATCACATCCAGATAATGCTTTGAAACAATGAACTGAGCCATTGGCTGGAGCCAAGGAGATGTGCCTGGAGCAGGGTAAGCAGAGAGAAAAGTACAGTAGTTAAGACAAATAATAGGCCCAGCTTGTACAGGGCCTTACAGGCAATTTTAAGTCCATTAGCTTTTATTTATGGCAAGTCATTGGAGGGTTTTTTTGGTTTTTGTTATTTTATTTATTTTTGGCTGCGTTGGATCTTCACTGCTGCTTGTGGGCTTTCTCTAGTTGTGGCGAGCGGGGGGCTAGTCTTTGCGGTGCAGGGACTTCTCATTGCGGTGGCTTCTCTTCATGCACCTAGAGCACCACGGGCTCTAGGTGCATGGGCTTCAGTAGTTGTTGCTCACGGGCTCTAGAGCGCAGGCTCAGTAGTTGTGCACAGGCTTAGTTGCTCCGTGGCATGCGGGATCCTCCTGGACCATGGATCAAACCTGTGTCCCCTGCGTTGGCAGACAAACTCCTATCCACTCTTGCCACCAGGGAAGTCCCCATTAGAGGGTTTTGAACAGGGGAGTTAAATGATAGAATTTAACAGTACTACTCTGGGCTGTGCTGAGGAAAGACTAAATGGGACCAAGAGCAGAAACAAATAGTTAAGGAGCTATTGCAATAATTAGGCAAAATGTAGTAACTTAGGCCGGGTGGTAGCAGTAGAAGTGGTTATCAGATTCTGGATATATTTTTAAGATAGTCCCCAAGGAATTTTCTGGTGGACTATGTTGTGTGAGAAGTCAGGGATGACTTAAAGATTTTACCTGAGCAGCTAGAAGTGAATTGCCATTAGCTGAAATGGGAAAGACCAGGATAAACGAACAGGTTTGAGGATAGTGAAGGTGAGTGGGTCAAGGGCTTAGTTTGAGATTCCTATTAGACATCGAAGTGAAGATGCGAAGTAGAAGAAGCTAGACATATCATTTGGTTTCAGGAGGCACTTTACTGGAAATGTAAATTTGAGAGTTCTAAGTGTATCAATGGTAAGATCATGAAGGAGTAAGTATAAAGAGTTGTAATGACAGCCCTGGGCACTTCTGCTTTTAAGAGGATGGGGAGCTGAAGAGGAACCAGAAAAAGAGCAGAAGCCAGAGAAATAAGGAAATAGAAGAGAGTGGTGTTTTTGAAAGGAATGGAAGGAAGTGTTTCAAGGAGGCAGCAGTATAATGTGAAGTGATGCTGATGGGTTAATGAAAATGAAGAGTAAGAATCACTGAATTTAGCAACATAGGTCATTAGTGACCTTCAGAAAAAGTTTCATCAACAAGGTCCTACTGTATAGCACAGGGAACTATATTCAATGTCTTGTGATAAACTATAATGGAAAAGAATATGCAAATGTATATATACGTATAACAGAATCACTGCTGAACAGCAAAAATTAACACAATTGTAAATCAACTGTACTTATAATTTTAAAAAATATTTATTTTTGGCTGCACTGGGTCTTCATTGCTGTGCATGGGCTTTCTGTAGTCGTAGCGAGCAGGGGCTACTCTTCATTGCGGTGTGCGGGCTTCTCATTGCAGTGGCTTCTTTTGTTGTGGAACATGGGCTCTAGGCGTGCAGGCTTCAGTAGTTGTGGCACACAGGCTCATTAGTTGTGGCCCATGGGCTTAGTTGCTCCACAGCATGTGGGATCTTCCTGGACCAGGGATTGAACCCATGTCGCCTTCATTGGCAAGCGTATTCTTAACCATTGCGCCACCAGGGAAGTCCCTAAATCAACTATACTTGAATAACATAATTTTTTTTAGAAAAAGCAGTTTCAGGAGAGTATGGGGGTAAGATGATTGAAGAGAGTTGGAGATATGTATCACTTCCAGTTAAGGTAGTTAAATTGGACCAGTCCTCCCACTGAGAACTAGAAAAGCTGTGGGGTGTGTGTGTGTGTGTGTGTATAGAAGTATAGATATGAAAATCTGAAACCTTCAGAAAACCATTAAGGTACTATAGAATTATAGGGCCAAAATCTGAGAAAAGAGGAAACTCAAACAGGTGCCTGGTGTTTGGGGTTATTTTTCCCCTAGATCCTGTTATGGAAGAGGCTGCCAAGATGCTGAAAACAGAATCAAGGTGCCAGGCAGACAAAATTTTGAGTTCAACAGCCATTAAGAAGGGGAGCCCTTTTAAGCCTCCCACACCCCAGGCTTTGGGTTGGAACCCCAAAGTGCTATACTCTAGGAATAAGATGAACCAGAAATAGACCAGTCTTCAAAGGGACTGAATGAACTTGTTGGATTGTTATCTGGGATTTGCAGGAGCAAAGTTAAATTTTGTATGAAGATGACATCACCAATGTTTCAAGTTTATATGCAATTTTTCGTATATGATCAAACATAACTAAGAATAAAAGGAGATAAGACCTTGTAGTCGAAAGACAACAGATACAAAGATGACAGAGCCAAAGGGAATCCTGATAATGGTGTTATCAATCCTGGACTTTTTAAAAATAACTTTAAATATACAAAGAATAGAAATTAAACAGAGAATGGAAAACTAGTTTTAAAAAAGAGCCAAATGGAAATTCTAGAACTGAGAAACACTTTGAAATTAAGAATTCAGTGGCCAAATTTAATGGTAGATCAGAGATGGTCAGTGAATAATGGCTGAGGATCTTGCACAACTGAAGAAACACAATAAGGCCATAGTCTTGAACCTCAAGTGGGATAAATAAAACCACTTGAGCATGGTAAAACTTCTGAAAAACCAAATACAAATTCCAAATGTATGGGAATTTTCTAGTTACCTTTTTATTATTGATTTGTAGTTTATTTATTTATTTATGGCTGTATTGCATGGCCTGTGGGATCTTTAGTTCCCTGACCAGGGATCAAACCCATGCCCCCTGCAGTGGGAGCACAGAGTCTTAACCACTGGACCACTTGGGAAGTCCCCTGATTTGTAGTTTAATTCCACTGTCATTAAAGAACATATTCTGTATAATTTCAATTGTTTAAATTGAAATTTTAGAAGAATTAAGTGAAAGAATATACCAGATTCCATCATTAAAATACTATTATAAAAATGTCAGTTTCCATCCAGTTGATCTATAGATTCAGTGCAATTCCAGTATAGATTCCACAAGTGTGTGTGGGAAGGGAGAGTTGGGGTGTAGAAGAATTGACAAGTGTCTCTAAAATGTATATGGAAATAGAAAAGGTACAGAACTAAATCCTTGACGAAAAACAAAGTGAAGACTTATTTTATAAACTAAAGTAACTAAGACTGTGATACTAGTGAAAGTATAAAACAGACAAATGAAATAGAGTCAGAAATAGATGCTCACCACAACAGCTAAAATTAAAGAGTGACAATGCCAATTGTTGGTAAGGTTATGGAGCAAAGAGAAATTTCGTATATTGCTGGTGAGAAAGTAAATTTGTAAAACCACCTTAGAAAACTGGCAATACCTGCTGAAGTACATTTTTCTGCATATCCTATATCCAAGCAATTTTATCACTAGGTATAAATCCAATAGAAAAGTATGCACTCTTCACCAACAGATGTACATAATGTCTCTAGCAGTGTTATTTATAGATGGCTCAATCTGTAAAAACCCAAATTCCCTCAACAGTGGAATAAACAAATTGTGGCATATTCATACCATGGAATGCTGTTCAGCAATTAAAATAAATGAACCACAGCTACATCATCAACATGATACCTCCTACAACTACAATACTGAGCAAAAGAAGCCAGGTAAGAATACATATCATTGAGGTGGCCAAAAAGTTTGTTCGAGTTTTTCCATAACATCTTACAGAAAAACCGAATGAACTTTTTGGCCAACCCAATATCCCATTGACACAAATTTCAAAAACTAATCTATGGTTTTAGAAATTATGGTGTTATAAATCAGGATAGTGCTGCCTTCAGGGAGAATAGAGAGGTTAAAGATTGAAAGGGGGCTTGAAGGAAACTTCTAAGTTGCTGGTAAAGTTCTTTCTTCACCTGGGTAATGGTTATATTTGTGGGAATCCACTGAACCGTATACTTACGACTTGTGCACTTTTCTGTACCTTTGTTATACTTAAGACCATCTGAACGATGCTTATAGATTATTACTACTTTTATTATTATTTTTTTTGGCTGTGTTGGGCTTCAGTAGTTTCAGCACATGGGCTTAGTAGTTGCAGCATGTGGGCTCAGTAGTTGCGGCATATGGGCCCTAGAGCACACAGGCTTCAGTAGTTGTGGCTCGCGGGCTCTAGAGTGCATGCTCAGTAGTTGTGGTGCATGGGCTTTGTTGCTCCGAGGCATAGGGGGTCTTCCCGGACTAGGGATCGAACCCATGCCCCCTGCATTGGCAGACAGATTCTTAACCACTGCGCCACTAGGGAAGTGCATTACTACTTCTAAATCAACCCAAACAAGTTAGTCTCTCAACATATCAATGTTAACAGTCTCAGTTTGTCTTTTGAGTTATTCAATTTAGGAAACATTTATTGAAAGCCTACTTCTTTATTTATCTCTTTATCTCTTTATTTATTTATGGCCACGCCATGCGGCATACGGAATCCTAGTTCCCCGACCAGGGATCCAACCTGTGCCCCCTGCGTTGGGAGCGTGGAGTCCCAACCACTGGAATGCCAGGGAAGTCCCTGAAAGCCTATTTATTAAGGAAAGGGAAGACATTTGGGGCATTAGAGATTGAGTGGTAGTCCTTGCCTTTCATTACTAAGAGAAGAACTTTAAGCTGATTTCTTTTACTCTCTTAAGGACTGATAATAGTCTTTCACTCTACATTTATTGAGCATCTATTCAACACCTGGTGCTGGAAATGGAGCGCATTCACATAGACCTCACTGCTTCCTAGAGAATAGTCAAGATTCAGACGTTTGCAATGCACTGTGGTTTAGCTTCTACAGATTTTTCACAATCTTCCCACAAGAATACTTAGCAAAACTAAGACTCTAATGGTTACATCATGGAATCAGTTTCCTTTGAGGTGAAAACAGTGTTCATTTAATGAACAAAAGTACTTACAATGAGAAATATTATTGTATGCTGAGCAGTTTTTGGAAAAGTCTAAGATTTTTTTTCCTTTTGGAGGAAATTAACTGGGAGATAGGTGGTACAAGAAAAAAAAAAGTTGTACAGGTGGTCCCTGACTTACGAGGTTCGATTTAATGATTTTTTGACTTTACTGTGGTGGGAAAGCAGTATGTAGTATTCAGTAGAAACTGTACTTGGAATTTTTACTTCCAAACTGTACTTGAAATTTTGATAATTTCCCAGGCTAATAATATGTGGTGGGATACTCTCGTGATGCTGGGCAGTGGCCTGAGCCACAGCTCCCTGTCAGACTTGAGATCATGAGGGTAAACAGCAAATATACTTAAAACCATTCTATACCCATACAACCCTTCTGTTTTTCAATTTCAGTACAGTATTCAATAAATTATGTGAGATATTCAACACTTTATTATAAAATAAACTTTGTGTTAGAGGAGTTGGTCCAACTGTAGGCTGATGTAAGAGTTCTGAGCACGTGTAAGGTAGGCGAGGCTAAACTATGATGTTTGATAGGTTAGCTGTATTAAATGCATTTTTGACTTATGATATTTTCAACTTACAATGGGTTTATCAGGATGTAACCTTGTTGTAAGCCAAGGAAAATCTCTATATATCTTCAGAATGTGGAAAACTTAGGAATCCTAAGGATATGAGCTAAACCTGGAAATGGCATTTTATGTTTCCAGCCAAGGTATGCAAGGTCAAATGGCTCCAAGTGCCAGTGCAAAGACTATATATATATATATATATATATATATATATATACACACATACATATATACATATGTGTATATATATATGTATATATATATATACATCAAATATTCATTGGCTCTGAGGGAGTCAGGAAAACGTATGTTAGCAACACACAGTGTTTCAGGGACAATTAATAGATCATATTTAGTTGGTTTTGGTTTGGAAAGGTTTGAGGTTATAGTGTAGGTGGTCCAGAATGTCCAAACAGCCTATGGAGTTTATACTACATGATTTTTCAAAGTAGCCTCAGTTTTAAAAGCTACAAAAGGTTTGGTTAAATAAGTTTAGGAAATTACAGCTGTGTATCCCTTCCTTAGAGATTTATAATGTATATCAGCATATTAAAGACTTTGAGAAATTCTGTAGCAACTCAAATTAATTTTGTGTTCTAAATTGATTTGACTGTGGAATTATTTTCTCATTTAAATGTAAAGCTATTAGAAGTTTTTAAGTTAGGTTTTAGATTAGGAATAAATAAAATAAAATTCATATTTTAAAATGTAAAATGTAAATTTGTATGTTCTTCAATAAAAAAAATTTTCTTCTAGTTACCCCCTTTTTCTGTTACTGTAGTTTTTATTTATCAGGAAGAGGTAAAAGAATGTACTAGAGTAGGAATATAGTGTTTCAAGTGAAAGATCTTAACAAACTACATTCTATAGCCAGTGCTGCTTAAATTTATTCTCCAGAATACCTCCTATTTGTAGAAGAGAAAAAAAGAATGCCCCCAAATGGAACATAGGATGAGCACAAAGCAAAAAGTTTCCTTTTTAACATTTATCAATTACAGTGAAAAGTTATCAATTTTGGGACAAAATGTGTGTGATAGGTTCACCCAATAGCAATTTACTCTCTGGTAATTTCTTCCTATCTTACCAACAAATGTTATAAATGAAGAGACAGAACTTTAAAAGAAAAAAAAGCTAAAAATATATTGGGTTGGCCAAAAAGTTCATTCGGGTTTTTCCATAAGATGTTACAGAAAAACCCAAATGAACTTTTTGTAATATTACTGGCCAACACAATATTACAATGTGTGGTTCTCATGCAGCTGTTCAATAAGTGTATCCTTCTGGTGAGAAGACAAGTGTTAAATATTGAAAGAATTTTTGACCTGCTGGTTTCTTTCACTCTAATCTGGGAAATCCTGAAAGAACTTTCTGAAAGAAGAAAGATGACTGATGATGATATTCCTTTGATATAAGTTCACATGCTGTAATTTTTTTTATCATTTTCTTGTAGTTTCTCAGCAGTGTGATTTCCTTCACATATTAAATGAACTAACAGTTTTAAATGACCCTAGAGGAAAGTCGACTCTTCATTCCAAATACAGACTTCATTTTTACAGGCGCAATCTTTTCATAGGCACTAAAACATTCACAGTTTTTCCTTGCCTTTGTTGATTTAGATTATAACACCTTGAAAAACTGTCCACTAAACAAACCAACACTCTGAGATACTCTTTATCACTCACTTTATCCAGGGTTTAAAAATTTAATATGATATTTTTATTTTATGTTAATACACTGTGAAATATAACTATGGAAGTGTGAATATGGTGAGCATCCATGTCACCACCACATGAATTAAGATACAGAACATCGACCATGATTTAGCAACATTTTGTATGTCCATCCTTTCTTTATTGGGTCCTCCACCCAAGGAGTGTCATTATTCTGACTTGTGATAGTCATTGCTTTTCTTTATAATTTTAAAACCTGTGGGCTTCCCTGGTAGTGCAGTGGTTAAGAATCTGCCTGCCAGTGCAGGGGACACGGGTTCAAGTCCTGGTCTGGGAAGATCCCTCATGCTGCGGAGCAACTAAGCCCGTGCACCACAATTACTGAGCCTGTGCTCTAGAGCCCACGAGCTACAACTACTGAAGCCCATGCGCCTAGAGCCCGTGCTCCGCAACAAGAGAAGCCACTGCAATGAGAAGCCCGCGTACCACAACGAAGAGTAGCCCCTGCTTGCCGCAACTAGAGAAAAAGCATATGCACAGTGATGAAGACCCAACACAGCCAAAATAAATAAATAAAATAAATAAATTTATTTAAAAAATAAATAAAATTTATAAAACCTATGCATGGCATCCCTAAAAATGTATCTTTAAAATATCAGGGCTTCCCTGGTGGCGCAGTGGTTAAGAATCCGCCTGCCATTGCAGGGGACATGGGTTCGAGCCCTGGCCCAGAAAGATCCCACATGCCGCAGAGCAACTAAGCCCATGTGCCACAACTACTGAGCCTGAGCTCTAGACCCCACAAGCCACAACTACTGAGCCCATGTGCCACAACTACTGAAGACTGTGCGCCTAGAGCCCGTGCTCCGCAACAAGAGGAACCATGACAATAAGAAGCCCGCGCACCACAACGAAGAGTAGCCCCACTCACCGCAACTAGAGAAAGCCCGCACACAGCAACAAAGACCCAACACAGCCAAAAATAAATAATTTTAAAATAAAATAAAATAAAATCACTTAATTTTGCCTGACTTTGTATTTTATATAAGTGAAACCATACTGTACTTGTTTGTGACTTGCTTCTTTCATTTAATTATGTTCCTAAGAATCATCTGTTGTAGTTAATCCTTTCCATTGCTGTATAGTGTTCCATTACATAAAAATAATTTATTCTTTTTATTTATGGTGATGATCCTTTGAGTTCTTTCCAGTTTGTGGCTGTTACAAAAAATATTGTTTATAAATATTCTTGTACATCTCTTGCTGCATAGGTGCAAGAGTTTCTCTAGGGTAAGTAACCTAGGAGTGACATTGTTAGGTTATTAGATATGTTCCCCTTTACTAGATAACGCCAAACTGATTTCCAATGTGATTGTATCTGTTTACATTGCAACCATCAATGCATGGATGTTCCTGTTACTCTGCTTTTTACTTTTTTATTAGTATCTTGTAAAGCATTCAAGTATATTTTCATATGCTTTTGCTTGGCAATTTGAACTTTTATGAAGTGCCTATTTCTTGCTCCTTTTTCTGTTGGATTGTGTGTTTGTTTGTTTGTCTTTAGTAGTAGGAGTTGCATATATATTCCAGACACTAGTCCTTTGTTGGCTATGTTCATCACAAATATTTTCTCCCAGAAGTTCTTAATTTTAACATGTCAAAGCTATAAATCATTTACATCTTAAGAAATCCTTTCCTGCCCTGAATTTGTGTACATACTTGCCTATACTTCATTCTCAGAGCTTTTTATATTTGCATTTCACATTTAAGTCTTTAAATCCTTAAGTTTGAATTTTAAGTATGGTATAAGGAATCCAGTTTCTTTCCTTTTTTTCTTTTTTTAAACAAATGGATTATCAGTTACCCCAGCACCATTTACTGAAAGACCTTTTTAATTGGGTCTGTTTGTTGGCTCTATTCAGTTCCCTGAGTCTATTTGTCTATGTCTGTAACCAGTACTACACTGATTTAATTACTTAATCTTTTTAATAAATGATATCTGGTAGGGAAACACCTGCATCTTCTTTTACAGTAGGTACTTGGCTATTTTTGGCTTTTGAACTGCCATATAATTTTAAGCTCAGCTTGTTAAATGCCACAAGATAATCTGTTGGGACTTTGATTCAGATTGCATTGTCTAGATAGATCTATGCTGTCCCTGTGGTTGTTGAGCACTTGAGGTGGTGACTAGTCTGAATTGAGATGTGCTGTAAGCATGAGATACACACCAGATTCCAAAGACTTAATATGACAAAAAGAATAAAATATTTCATTAATAATTTTCATACTGATTACATTTTAAAATAATATTTTGGATATATTGGATTAAGTAAAATACATTATTAAAATTAATTTTACCTGTCTCTTTTTGTTAATGTGGCTAATTAACAAAATTAAATTTGATTACAATTGTGGTTCACATTATGTTTCTATTGGACAGCACTGCTACAGATTAATTTGAGAAACATCGACACCTTTACAATATTGAGTATTCCAAACTATGAAATTGGCATATCTACATTTATTCAAATTTCCTTTAATGCCTTTCCCAAAAACGTCTTATTCATCTTTCGTAAGACTTATTCCTAGCTACCTGACTCATACGTGGATAAATAGATTACTCTTTCATTGTGAAGAGCACACAGAAAAGTATACAAAACAGACCATATTCAACTTAATGAATTATCACAGTGCTAACACCTATGCAATCACCCAGGTAAACTACAACATTGCCAGGACCCAAGAAGCCCCTCTCATATCCCCTTCCAATGATTTCTCCCTCCCTCTCCCACCCTCAGAAGTAACCACTGTTAAAGTAATCAAAGAAGTCATTAGACTGAGTGGCCCTAATGCTTGTCAGCCTAAGAAAGCAAACTGAAACCTCAGGCAGAGTCCCATAAATGCATTGAAGGAAGAAATTGAAATCTAAGAACAACCAGTCACAAACAGCCAACTAGGCTTTCCCAAATAAGGCAATTGCTTAAGCTATAGCCAATCAAATAATTTCCTTGCTTTGTTTCCTATCTGCCCTATAAAAAAAGCCTTTCCCCTAACTCCTGACAGGAGTGCACTGAACCATTTTCAGTTTGGTGTTGCTCTTATTGGAATCAATGTTTGCTCAAATACACTCTTCAAAATTTTGATGTTCCTCAGTTTATCTTTTAACACCACTATTTTGACTTTCTGGTAATTGCTTTCTTGATTTCCTTCATCATTTTAAAAGTGATGAATGCATCCTAAACATTATTATTTTTTCTCCTGTTTTTTAATCTTCACATAAATAAAATCATAATGTATGTATTTTTTTGTGTTTGACTTCTTTTGCCCAACATTATGTTCCTGTGACTCATTCATATTCTTGTATGTCACTGTAGATAACTATCACCAGTATGTGGATATTGAGATTCTTTTCAATTTGGGGGTTTTACAAATAATTCTGCTATAGAACTTTCTTGTCTTTTGGTAAACATGTGCACAGATATATACTTAGGAATGAAATTGCTAGGTTGTAAGTTATACACAAATATGTGTACACACACACACACACACACACGGAGCACACACTTTAGTAGGTAACACCTAACAGTTCTTTGAAGTCATTGTATCACGAGCAGTATATAAAAGTTCCCATTGCTCCATATACCTGCTAACATTTGGTATTGTCAGTCTTCTAACTTTAACCATTGTGGTTGGTGCGTAGTGGTATCTCATTGTGGTTTTAATTTGCATTTTCTAGATGGCTGTTGTGGTTGAGTGTGTTTTCCTATTTTTTTTAAACCTTTTGGATATCCTCTTTGGGGACTTTCTCTTCTTTATTTTACAAGTTCTGTATATACTCTGGAAGTGAATCCTTTGTTGAGTATGCAGTCGGCGCTCCGTATTCACAGGTTCTGCATCCATGGATTCAACCAAACGCTGATAGAATATATTTGGGGAAAAAAATTCCAGAAAGATCCAAAAAGCAAAACTTGAATTTGCCACATGCTGACAACTACTTACATAGCATTTACATTGTATTTATAACTATTTACATTGTATTAGGTATTATAAGTAATCTAGAGATGATTTAAAATATACCAGAGGATGTGTGTAGGTTATATACAAATACTACACCATTTTGTATGAAGAACTTGCATTTTTGTGGATTTTGATATTTGAAAGGAGTCCTGGAACCAATCCCCTGGGGATACCAAGGAACAACTGTATGCATTGCAAACATCTCCCACCTTGTAGCTGGGATTTTCACTTTTTAAATGGTATTAAGAATTTCTTGATTATAATGTTCAGTTTATCAATATTTGTGGTTGATACTTTATGTGTCCTATTTAAAATGTATCTCCCTATTTCAAGGTCAAGAAGATAGTCTTCTATTTTAACTTTCTAAAACTTTATTATCTTACTTTTCATATATAATTGTATCATTTTCCTGGAACTGGTTCTTGTGTATGGTGTGAGCTGGGGTTAAGTCTCATTTCTTTTTTCCTTGTGAATGTCAAATTGCCCAACTTCAATTATTGAAAAGTCTGTGCCTTCCACACTGCTCTGCAGTACCACCTTTCTCCTATATCACATATCCATATATGCATGTTTCTCTTTCTAGGCTCTCTATTTCATTGGTCTATGATGCTTTTTTTTTTTAACATCTTTATTGGAGTATAATTGCTTTACAATGGTGTGATAGTTTCTGCTTTATAACTAAGTGAATCAGCTATACATATACATATATCGCCATAGCTCTTCCCTCTTGGGTCTCCCTCCCTCCCACCCTCCCTATCCCACCCCTCTAGGTGGTCACAAAGCATGGAGCTGATCTCCTTGTGCTATGCGGCTGCTTCCCACTAGCTATCGATTTTACTTTTTTTTTTTTTTTTTTTTGCGGTACGCGGGCCTCTCACTGTTGTGGCCTCTCCCGTTGCGGAGCACAGGCTCCGGACGTGCAGGCTCAGCGGCCATGGCTCACGGGCCCAGCCGCTCCGCGGCATGTGGGATCTTCCCGGACCCGGGCACGAACCCGTGTCCCCTGCATCGGCAGGCGGACTCTCAACCACTGGGCCACCAGGGAAGCCCCGGTTTTACATTTGGTAGTGTATATATGTCCATGCCACTCTCTCACTTCGTCCTAGCTTACCCTTCCTCCTCCCCGCGTCCTCAAGTCCATTCTCTACGTCTGCATCTTTATTCCTGCCCTGCCCCTAGGTTCTTCATGCATTGGTCTATGATTCTATCTTTGAGCCAGTACCACTGTCTTAATACCATAGCTTCATGTTAATACTTCATATCAGGTAGAGCAGATTCTCCCACCGTGTTTTAATTGACTCTCCTGCCCACCTGCATTTTCATATAAATCTTAGAGTCAGTCTGAATATCCACAAAAAACTTGCTGGGATTTTGATTTGAACTGCTTTGAATCTATAGGTCAGTTTGGTTCCTATAAAATACTGTCTTCCAATCCATGAATATGACACATTGTTAGAAATCAGGATAATGGTTATTGCCTGTTTTGTGTTTTATATAAATGGATTATTTTATACTTGTTCAATGTTAGGTTTGTGATGTTTGTTAATTTTGTTGCTTGTAACTGTAGCTTTTTTATTGCTGTGTATTATTCCATTGCATGAATGAATACCCCATAATTTGTGCATCCATTCTATTGTTGATGGGCATTTATGTGGTTTCCACACAATTTGAGGTCAGTATGAACAGTGCTGTTAATGACATACTTGTTCATGTCTTTTGATAAACGTATGTTCACATTTCTTGTGGTGTATATAAGCCACCTGATCTTTAAGTTAAAATGGAAAGTGCTGTGCTGGTGACTTCTTCCTCTTCTGGCCCAACAGTTCATCAACTCTACTGGTCCAACAAACCATCAACTCTATCATGTATATAATGCTTATTTCTCCTAAGGGGTATTTTTCTGGACCTCATTTCTTTTTCTTTGGTTCCTTTCTCAGATGTAACGTTTGAGTTGTTTGGTATTTGTCCCTGCAAAAACTCTTTCATCTTCTGCCTCTCATTTAACAAAAAGTCCCTTGGGATCTCATAAATACTTTTAAGATTTGATATTTTACCCAGGCATTTTGAAGGCTTTCAGTGGGATGGTTGGCCTAGGAAGGCCAACCTTCCCATACTACTGGAAGTAGAATTAAATAGCATTTAACATACATTTACTAATCACTTACTATATCAGGCTGTCTTCTAGGTTTAGGGATATGGTACTGAAAAAAACAGACAAAATCTCTACCTTCATGGGGGCTACATTCCTAACCAATATCTCTACAAATATTCCTTCTGTCCTTTTCTCCCTTTTCTCCTTGTGTTCAGCTTAAATGTATGTTAGACCTCAGTCTTTCCTCAGTATCTTTGAACCTACCTTTTGCATCTCTGTGTCTCCATCCTAAATTATGGATAATTTCTTCAGATAAATCTTCTAGTGCATTAATTCATGTAATGGAATCACACATGTTTTCCCCCTCAGTGAATCAACTTTTATAAATACAAGTGTTCAAATCACTATTATTTTATTTTGTTTATGTATGTACATGTATATGTGCACATTGTGCAAACACACACATATATCTATAATCTATCAGTTAAAAATCCAATTTAAAATATTTAAATGATGTATGAATATGCATTCTCCCTCATGATAAGAAGTATTCCTAGAGAATGTTACACAAGCTGCACATGCTTGTGTGACAAGTGCATAGCAGCCTCATTGCCAGCTACTACTGAAGTTTTGCTTGTAGTAGGTTTGGCTATAACTATGCATTTTTTTCTGGTTGACTCCAAGTTCACAAAATTTTCATATATCTTGTTAAAAGTTTCTTCACTTTGAAAATAAATGTCTTCTCAGATATCATCAAATCAAATATGGCAAACAAGGAATAAATAATCAAAAAGTCAGTACAGTGTGTAATTTTATCCAAAAAGAAGAATTCACTTCATCCCTGTCTCTCATCCAGTTAAAATACCTTTTGCTATGTAATGATGTTTCAGACATTTAAAAAAATAGCCAAAATCATAGCAAACACCTGTGAACTTATTATCTAGCTAATAAAAAAATGTGTTCCTAATTTCCCTTCCCCCACTACCAAGAGTCAAGTTTTAAGTTTTTTCCTAAGTTTTTTAAATATACTTTTTGAGCATGTTAAGATTCATCACTTTATAATGTCTTTTAACAAGGGCACTTTCTCAGCTTGCCTGTCATTTAGTGACCCCAAATTAATTCATCTTAATGATTAAACAAATTTTCTCCATTATTATGTGAGCCTCACCTTTATTCTCAGGCAGTGTCAAAACTGGCCTTAAGTAAATTCATATACATAAAATTGATGGGTCAAGGAGACCTTTGAAGCATATTGGAAAATTATACAAATTTATACTCCTACCAACTACATATGAAATTGTTTTTCTCCTTATATCCTTATCAATTCTGAGTTTTGTCAACTATATTCTTTTTTTTTGGCAATCTCATTAATAAAAACCTTGTACTGATTTGTATTTCTTTAATAAAGAATGAAACATATTTTCTAGTACATTTATAATTTGAGGATTTTTTTTAACATTTAATATTTTTTCATATGGTAGTTCTGTTTGTAATTTTTAAAAAATTTTTATTGAAATATAGTTGATTTACAATGTTGTGTTAGTTTCAGGTGTACAGCAAAGTGATTCAGTTATCAATATATATATAAATATATACTTTTTTAACATTCTCTTCTATTATAGGTTATTACAAGATATTGAGTATAGTTCCCTGTGCTATACAGTAAGTCCTTGTTGGTTATCTGTTTTATATATAGTAGTATGTATATTTTAATATTAAACTCCTAGTTTATCCTCCCACCTTTGGTAACCATAAGTTTGTTTTCTATGTTTGTGGGTCTATTTCTGTTTTGTAAACAAGTTCATTTGTATTGTTTTGTTTGTTTTTATTTTTAAATTTTTATTTTTTAGGTTTTTTTGGCCATGCCACGTGGCTTGCGGGATCTTAGTTCCCCGACCAGGGATTGAACCCAGGCCATGGAAGTGAAAGCCTGGAATCCTAACCACTAGGCGGCCAGGGAACTCCCTGTATCATTTTTTTTAGATTCCACATGTAAGTGATATCATATGATATTTGTCTTTCTCTGTCTGGCTTACTTCAGTTAGTATGATAATCTCTAGATCCATCCATGTTGCTGCAAATGACATTATTTCATTCTTTTTTATGGCTGAGTAATATTCCACTGTATATATTACATTTAACTTTTAATTTATCTGAAATTTATTTAGTTGTTAAAAAAAACAGGTAGGGGGGCTTCCCTGGTGGCACAGTGGTTGAGAGTCTGCCTGCCGATTCAGGGGACACTGGTTCGTGCCCCAGTCCGGGAAGATCCCACATGCTGCGGAGTGGCTGGGCCCGTGAGCCATGGCCGCTGAGCCTGCGCGTCCGGAGCCTGTGCTCTGCAACGGGAGAGGCCACAACGGTGAGAGGCCCGCGTACCACACACACACACAAAAAAACAGGTAGGGATCAGCTTCTTTTTTTCCCAAGTTTCTGTTAGTTGTACCAGTATAATTGATTGGATAACCTTTGCCTTCCCTATATTGAAATGCACTCATATAGCAAATTACCATGTGTTCCTGGATCTATTTATGGACCCTAGTCTACTCAACTGAGTGCTGTACTGTATTACTTAAAGTTATTTTATAGTAGGTTTTAATATCTATTTTTTATCTATGCTAGATCCTCCCCAATTATGCATTTTTTAAAAACGAAGTGAAGATGGGCTTCCCTGGTGGCTCAGTGGTTGAAAGTCCGCCTGCCGATGCAGGGGACACAGGTTCGTGCCCGGGTCCAGGAAGATCCCACATTGCCGCTGAGCGGCTAGACCCGTGAGCCATGGCCGCTGAGCCTGTGCATCCGGAGCCTGTGCTCCACAACGGAAGAGGCCACAACAGTGAGAGGCCCGCGTACGGCAAAAAAAAAAAAAAAAAAACCCAAAAAACTAAGTGAAAAACTTTATTAACTTTTGTTTCAAACTTTATTACCAGGCTTCTACAGCTTAATTAGCTGCAAAGAATGAATTGTGTATAAGCAAAAACTGAAAAGAGCTTCAGTGTCCAAGGGGCTTGGGCTTTAAAATATTAGAAGTGCATATTTTATCAGACACAGGGACAAAGTTTTAAAAAGTAGTCTTAATATAAAATAGCAGCACCCAGTAACTTCAAGTTTCATCTTCAGAAGTTGACTCAATGCAGTTTGTCTCATTCTTGAAAGCCTCAGCAAAATTCTCCATAAGATCTGGAATTTCATCATCACCATCCTCTCCAGTAGCAAGCAGTGCTTTTCCATCCACAGATTATTTTGGCAGCGCTTCAGCCAGTTGTTTTAAACTAGTCAGACTGTCTGCACCAAGCTGGTTTAAGATGCCAGGTAACATTTCTGTCAGCTGCTTTGTTTCAGCATGGCCAATAACAGTGAAAGTGTTGGCTGCCAGAGATGCTTGAAATTTAGAGTTGTTAATGTGCATCACATTAACTTTTCAATACCAGAGATGTTGTTTACCCCTAAGTTTCTTTAAGTTCTTTAAGGAGAAGTTTGTTTGTTTGTTTGTTTTAAATCATCTGTTGTAGCTGTTCTATGAACCAACTTCTTTCTGTGAGCAGTTCCTTTCCCACCAATGTTCACTTGGGCCTGCAGTTCTGTGAGTTTCTTCTGGTTCATGATAGTTTCTTTCATCTTGAGGGAGTGGAAATGGGGCCCTGTGGGGGGACCAGTTCTGGCGCTCAGGGGGTCTCAGGCAGACCAGCTGGGATTAGGGACACACATGGGGTGCCCCCAATTATGCTTTTCCAAATTTCCCAAAATATATATTTATTTTTAATTGAAAACTTTAGAATCACTTTTCAAGTTCCCCCCAAAGTTGTAATTTGATTGTGATTGCACTGACTTTATAATTTAGGAATAATCAACAATTTTGGAATATTGATCTGTCTAAACAGAAACTAGTATGCCTCTCCATTTATTCTGTCATCCATTTTAGTAAAATTTTATAGTTTTTTTTATACAGGTCCTGCACATATTTATTAGGTTTAGCCACAGGGTTTGTGTGCAGGTATCTTTTTAATAAGAATTTTTCCCTTTTCTGTATTTCCACTTAGTTGTTGTTTGTATATAGGAAACTTTTGAATTTTTTTTCCAATTTGCAGGAAGCTCTTTTGTTTTCCTCTTGTTGAAGTAGAGACTTCTGTGTCTCTGTCCACAGCCCCCCCAGTCCCTCCCCCACCCCATAGTTGATTGGATCCTAGCTGAAAAGATCAGGAGAGGCACTTCACCAGGAAGACAAGAAAATTTATTTTTGTGTAAAATTTATTTTGGATCTATAATATGTTTACTGATTTAAATAAGGCTTATTTCATTAACATGTAATTTCCCCCCTGTAACTGTTACTAACAATGCACTCTGTTGAATCTCCCTCTGGTATCAGGTTCTCTTTAACAAGTCAGTCCAATATCATAACCTTAAAAAACACCTTTATTGTGAAAAGGAGGGACAAAAAGTGTTTAAAAAGCTTCTCTGACTGCACCTTGTTTTATAGTTTTGATTTTGGAACCATGTGAACATTTCCTATAAGTAAAAAACTTGGATCAAAAAGGAAAAAAAAAACTACAAATCTGAAACAAATGGATACAAATGAACCTAGGAGTATATAAAATTGACAGTATAAGCCACACAGAAAAAAAAAATTATTTCAAATGACATTAAAACTCAAACTTTTAATGTAGCTCCATGGTGAGTTATATCCTAGAGAGCAAAAAGAACCACAATGAAATATTTAGTTGCAATTCGTAGTTCTTTTTGTTTTTTTGACCACACAGCTTGTGCAAGTGAAAGCTTGGAGCCCTAACCACTGGACCACCAGGGAATTCCCACAATTGATAGTTCTATTGTTAGTACTATTAGTTCTATTGTTAGTAGTAATACTAGTATTGTTGCTTTGAAACTATTTTACGCATAATATACGTTATATATGTATATGCATAATCAAATATGTAATCATGTTAATGTCATTAAAACCAAGATTTTCAGTGTGAAAGCAAAGAGGTACAAATATAATAATCGATGATTTAATTTTTCACTTGAATTGGAAATATCCATATGAATGCATGATTTATTTTTCTTTCTGAAATTCACATATTTCCTAGTTTTATTTACTGAGAGGGCATAGAAATAATGACAGTCTGGTAGAAGTGAGCATCCCCAGTGCTGATCATAGTCTCTAAAAGCCATTTCTCAACAAAAGGAAGAAGGGTTCCTTGAAAAAAATGGCTGATTCTAGGTCTGGGGCAGGAAATGTACCAGATGAGCTTGATACCTCTTGCTATGCCAGAAAGCAGGAATGCTATCAATACCACTGAGATTGTGTGGATACAGGGGTCAACTTCAAGGAGTTCACATTGGCCAAATTTGGGACAATTTGAGCCTTGAATACTGCAATGTATAAAGCATAACATATAAAGGCATACCTCATTTTATTGTGCTTTGCTTAATTGCGCTTTGCAGATACTGTGCTTTTTACAAATTGAAGGTTTGTGGCAACCCTGCCTCAAGTAATTCTATTTGAACAATTTTTCCAACAGCATTTGCTCACTCCATGTCCCTGTGTCACGTTTAGGTAATTCTCACAATAATTCAAACTTTTTCATTATTATTATATTTGTTGTGGTGATCTGTGATCTTTGATGTTACTATTGTAATTGTTTTGGGGCACCACGAACCCGTGCCCATTTAAGATGGTGAACTTAACCAATAAATGTGTGTCTTCTGACTGCTCCACCTGCTGGTCATTCCCCTGTCTCTCTCCTTCTCAGACCTTCCTATTCCCAGAGACACAACAATATTGAAATTAGGCCAGTTAATAGCCCTACAACGGTCTCTGAGTCTTCAAGTGAAAGGAAGAGTCCCACATCTCTCACTTTAAATCAAAAGCTTTGTGAGAAAGACATGTCAAAAGCCAAGACAGGCCAAAAGCTAGGTGTCTTGACAACAAACAGTTAGCCAAGGTGTGAAGGCAAAGGAAAAGTTCTTGAAGGAAATTAAAAGTGCTACTCCAGGGAACACAAGAATGATAAGAAAGCAAAACAGCCTGACTGTTGTAATGGAGAGAGTTTTAGTGGTCTGGACAGAAGATCAAACCTGCTACAACATTTCCTTAAGCCAAAGCCTAATCCAGAGCAAGGCCCTAACTTTCTTCAATTCTAGGAAGGCTGAGAGAGGTGAAGAAGAAAAAAGTTTGAAGCCAGCAGAAGTTGGTTCGTGTGGTTTAAGGAAAGAAGCTGTCTCCATAACATCAAAATGCAGGGTTAAGCAGCGAGTGCTGATGTAGAAGCACTAGAAGATCTAGCTAGGATAATTAATGAAGGTGGCTACATTAAACAACAGATTTTCAGTGTAGATGAAACAACCTTCTCTTGGAAGAAGATGCTATCAAGGACTTTCATAGGTAGAGAGGAGAATTCAATACCTGGCTTCAAAGCTTCAAAGGACAGGCTGACTTTCTTGTTAGGGGCTAAAGCAGCTGGTGACTTTAATTTGACGCTAATGCTCATTTACCATTCTGAAAATCCTAGGGTCCTTAAGAATTATGCTAAATCCACTCTGCCTGTGCTCTATAAATGGAACTACACAGCCTGGATGACAGCACATCTGTTTACCACATGGCTTACTGAATATTTTAAGCCCATTGTTGAGACCTATTGCTCAGAAAAAGAGTCCTTTCAATATATTACTGCTCTTTGAAAATGCACCTGATCACCCAAGAGCTCTGATGGAGACTGACAATGAAATTCATGTTGTTTTCATCCCTGCTAACACAACATCCATTCTGCAGCCCATGAATCAAGGGATAATTTCAGGGACTTCCTTGGAAGTCCAGTGTTTAAGACTCCGCGCTTCCAATGCAGGGGGCGGGGGTTCGATCCCTGGTCGGGGAACTAAGATCCCACATGCCACATGGCACGGCACCCCCCCCCCACCAAAAAAGGGGTAACTTCAACTTTCAAGTCTTTTTTTTTTGGCTGCGCAGCGTAGCTTGTGGGATCTTAGTTCCCCCACCAGGGATTGAACCTGGGCCCTCGACAGTGAAAGAGTAGAGCCCTAACCACTGGACTGCCAGGGAATTTCCCATCAAGTCTTATTATTAAAGAAATACATTTAGTAAGGCCATACCTGCCATAGATAGTGATTCCTCTGATGAATCTGGGCAAAATAAATTGAAAACCTTCACTGTTCTAGATGCCATTAAGAACATGGCGTGACTCATGGGAAGACATAAAAATATCAACCTTAACAGGAGTGTGGAAGAAGTTGATTCCAACCCTCATGGGTGACTGGGAGGGGTTGAAGACTTCAGTGGAAGAAGTCACTGCAGATGTAGTGGAAACAGCTCGAGAACTAGAATTAGAAGTGGAGCCTGAAGATGTGATGGAATTGCTGCAATCTCATGATAAAACTTGAATGGATGAGGTCTTGGTTCTTACGGATGAGCAAAGAAATTGATTTCTTGAGATGGAGTCTATTGCCGGCAAAGATGCTGTGAAGATTGTTGAAATGACAGCAAAGGATTTAGAATATTACATAAATTTAGTTGATTAAGCAGCAGCAGAGTTTGAGAGGATTGACTCCAATTTTGAAGGAAGTTCGACTGTGGGTAAAATGCTATCAAACAGCATTGCATACTACAGAGAAATCTCAAGGAAAATTCATTTGATGCAGCAAACTTCACTGTTTTCTTATTTTTAAGAAATTGCCCCAGGCACCCACAACCTTCAGCAACCATCACCCTGATCAGTCAGCAGCCATCAACACTGAGATAAGACCCTTTACCAGCAAAAAGATTATGACTTGCTGAAGGCTCAGATGATGGTTAGCATTTTCTAGCAATAAAGTAGTTTTAGTTAAGGTATGTACATTGTTTTTAGACATAATATGCTATTGCACACTTAGTAGACTACAGCATAAAGTAAACATAACTATTGTAGGCACTGGGCTGGAGGGCTTAAGGGAACACTACCTTAACCATCACAAATCTTTATGATTTCAGTTTGTTCCCTCAGTATTTTCCTTGTTTCTGTAGGTTTGAATGAATGGTTTTTAACCTCTGACCCATATTTTCAATTGAAAATAAAATGAAAAGTTAGTACACGTTAGAAAAATAGTCAAGTGAGAAGGGGCCAGGATAGTAAAAACTGCACCTTGAGAATGGTAAAGAAAGCTTCATGAGCCTGGCAGAATTCAGACTCTGTAAGGTTATCACCCAGCAGTCCATGTCCCTGTTGAGGAACTTTGGTGTGTGAGAGGCTCTCTCTCTCTCTGTCAGAGGCAATGCTGTGTAATCATTATCCCTGAGCAGACAGGTAGATGAAATTTTACCCCCCTCCTCCCCCTTGCCTTTAGGTGGAGCCCTGTACGTAGTTCTGGCCAAAAAAATGTAAATAGGAATAATATAAACCACTTCCAGACCTGGTCTTTGACAGCATCGAATGTAGTTCTCCAGCTCTTTTCTCCCATCACTGCGGCCTTGGATATCTCATATTCCAGATGGTGTAGCCACTGGTTAGCTGCTATTCTTTTTAAAAATCCTTTATAAACACACAAACAAAAACCGTTTTTTGAATTTTAATCACCCAATTGTTGTGAGAAATGACATTTGGTCTTGAATTCTAGATTCATATCAAGGCTACCAGTGAGTGAGTCACAAAGCCAAAGTTGTACTTTTTTGAAGGAGGAAGTGGGGTGAGGGTAAGAGAAGGGATAAAGGCAATGAAGAATGATAATCAAACAGAAGACATTTGTAGAGTGATTCATTACTCTCCCAAGAGTTCAGAGGGATATTTTTGCACTTTGTCTTGGCCAGCTGAGACACAGAATCATACACCTCATAGTTACATTAGTGACAATGTCATGGTCTCCCATAATGTTGTTTCTAAAAATGCACATGCTTAGAAGTTCAAGGGTCACAAGGGCTTC
This sequence comes from Tursiops truncatus, assembly GCF_011762595.2. Taxonomy (NCBI): domain Eukaryota; kingdom Metazoa; phylum Chordata; class Mammalia; order Artiodactyla; family Delphinidae; genus Tursiops; species Tursiops truncatus. The sequence goes on along the minus strand of NC_047035.1, from coordinate 59,851,350 downwards.
TAATGCTGAAATGTGCAAAGGTGCAAAATTTCTGCACTGCTGCCTTTGGGAATGAGATATTTTAGATGGCAAGAATAAAAGAAAAAAAAGAGATATTGAAGATGGCATAGGTATGAGATCTTGAAAATATTAGAAGTTAAAATAGAGTCAAGGTTAGTCATAGTACCTAATGGTTGTAAAGTGAATTTCTACTTTTGTGGTTATTTGCAGGAAACTTAATATCCCAGCCAAATTTTGCTTGCCCCCAAAATTACTTTCAAGATAGTTCTTTTTGCCATCAGTTCACACATGTGTAAAGGAATATAAATTCATTTTAATATAAGTTCAAGAAAAATGTCCCTAGAAAAGTGATGACAGTTATTTCCCAGGATCTCATAATATGTTCCAAATACAAATATCTATTACTCAATTATTCTCATTGTTAATGAAGTTGACTGAGAGTTAATATCAGATGTTCCTCCAGTTATAGAAGACTGGTTAGTCCAGAGGGGTAACTCATGTAGAATGAAACAATTATTAAGAACAGTAAAGTTGATATAATAGTGGAGACACTTTGGAGTTTCATTCAGAGGTATCAAGATGTACAATGTTGTGACGTGAACAAGGACATAATTAACACGCTTTAAAATTTTATAACTAGAAAGAAAATTTGTCATTCTCAACCAACCATAATAATCACAACATTCAAATAATTCCAGAAACTTCCAAAATAGAGTGACATGTGAAGATGAATTCCCAGTATCTCTTTCATCACATTGTAGGAGATAAAGAAACAAACAAAACATAATCCCACATGATCCAGGAAAAAATCACAAGTTATCAGGCTTCTCAGACTCACTGGCCTGGATGACATCATGCCACATATTTCTGGGATCTCAACTAGCAACCTTGCCCCACAAAAGCTTTATAAATCGGTAAAAATTGCCCTGGATCCTATTGATTTGATGTAAAGTAAAATATTATTTGGTGGAGGAAACATATACTTAAGAAGGTTGTTCTGTGAAATCCTGCTGTAATGAAAAATGTAGACTCATATAAAAATCATAGATGGTAAATAGTGTTTGAAAATATTTTGTCTTTAGGAAATGTAAAATAAACTTCTAAGGTGATAGTAATACAAAATGTTTGAGGGCTTCCCTGGTGGCACAGTGGTTGGGGGTTCGCCTGCTAATGCAGGCGGCGTGAGTTCGTGCCCCGGTCCGGGAGGATCCCACGTGCAGCGGAGCGGCTGGGCCCGTGAGCCATGGCCGCTGAGCCTGCGCGTCCGGAGCCTGTGCTCCGCGGCGGGAGAGGCCACAGCAGTGAGAGGCCCGCGTACCCCAAAAAAAAAAAAAAAGAAAAAAGTTTGAGGCATTTGTTATGTGGCTGCTTTCTATGAAGCTAAGGTGAGCTCAAGTCATGGTGACTCCTGAGGCTAAAAGGATGGGTATATTTAGTAGTAGAATTGTAGTGGATTTAGTGGATTAATTCTGGTTGGTGGGCAAAGTCTTGGAAAGAACCTTCTCAAATGGTTTCTTGTTGTCTTCATCAGCAGCTGTACATTGTTAATAGAGTTTGATAAGTTAAAATGGTACCATCTGCTTATTCTTGAGGTTAGACTGTACATTTTTGTGGTTGTTCTTGTTCATTCTTTATTTTTTTGGCCACACAGCTTGCAGGATCCCCAACCAGGGATCGAACCTGTGCCCCCTGCAGTGGGAGCCCAGAGTCCTAACCACTGGACCACCAGGTAAGTCTGTGCTCTTGTTTTTTAAACTAAATAGTAGGCTTGTGTGTGGTGAGTCATTGAGTGTTATCCTGTAGATACAGACTTAGTAGAAGAATAGACATGTGTGCTTGAATTAGGGTACCGCCTGTTGGATCCATTCCATCTCTAGTCCTTCTGCTCCGTGAGGTAACTGGGCAGGTGAGGCCAGTATTCATGGCCCAGAACCAGGCTACACCCACTTCACCTCATTCAGCCCTCACCTGAAGCTGCAGAGACTGACGCTTCTGCTTTTCCCCCACTTCTTTTTTTTTAATTTATTTACTTTATTTTTGGCTGCGTTGGGTCTTCGTTGCTGTGCGCGGGCTTTTCTCTAGTTGCGGCGAGCAGGGGCTACTCTTCATTGCGGTGCGCAGGCTTCTCATTGTGGTAGCTTCTCTTGTTGCGGAGCACAGGCTTTAGACACGAGGGCTTCAGTAGTTGTGGCGCACGGGCTTAGTTGCTCCGCTGCATGTGGGATCTTCCCGGACCAGGGCTCAAACCCGTGTCCCCTTCATTGGCTGGCGGGTTCTTAAACACTGTGCCACCAGGGAAGTCCCATCCCCCACTTCTTAACCTTCCTGTTGTTTCTCTCTTCCTTCCCTCCTGCAACTTTATGCCACCACTTCATCAGGAGACAAGCCTAGTTGAAGGACAGTTATGTAAAAGCAGGTGAGGTTGTTTGGTAGTGTATTTGAGCTAGAATGGATCATGGAAATTACTTCTGTGAGAAACAATATTTTAAAATTCAGTTACTTTGTTTTCAAATGTATTTTAATTAAATTTGATGAGTCTTATAATTCATTTTGATTCTGCATTTCTTTTTGTATACTCCATGTCAGATTTGTGTGATTGATTTAATCCCTGACTGAAGAAAAAAAGTCACAAGGGATACATCTGTTTAAACATTCTTAACTTTGAACTTGTAGAAAGTCTCAAAGGTAACCTTTATTGGAGTTTTGTTTTGCAAAGATTAAAAGATATTTATTTTGCTTTCAATGGTCTTATATATTTCAGTATCTTTCTAGTTTGCTAAAAGATTAATAAGCCTCATGAATGGAATTGGTAAAGTTAAGAATTCTACACATAGGGAATTCCCTGGTGGTCCAGTGGTTAGGACTCCACACTTTCACTGCCGAGGGTGTGGGTTCAATCCCTGGCCAGGGAACTAAGATCCCACAAGCCACTTGGCATGGCCAAAAATAAATAAAATTTAAAAATAAAAAAAAAGAATTCTCCACATAATTCAGATAAAATAAGTTTTTGGCTTAAATGTTAACTTTAATATGATTTTGAACTGTTCTGTATGGTACAGTGGTAGTGGATACATGACTATGCATTTGTCAAAACCCATAGAACAGTATGCCACAAATAATTAATTTTACTGCATGCAAATTTTAAAAAATCAGCTTGAATGTCAGACGAGCCCAAGATGGAATGTAGGCTATGGCAAATAAATCTAACTGTATTGCAAATGTATAACATAACCATACTGATGGGGATGGGGAAGAAAGGAGCTCACCCAGATAACTTTGAAAAAAGTGTTTTGATTAGATACTGTAAAGCCATAGACAAAAAGACTTGTACACAAACATCTAAGTCTGATTGGTAAATTCATTTATCACAGGGTATGGATTACTAATTTAAGAACTACTTTGCATATATACTAGGATCGAACATGTAAGTAAATATATTGCAGATAATGAGGTTCTTACTGTTGAACTTACTGTTGAGTTCTTTGATACTCCTCCCTCCAGGAGGTAGAGCTAAATTCCCTTCTCTTGAAAGTAGGCTAGACTCAGTAACTCCCTTCAAATGAATAGAGTATGGAAGAGAAAAACAGTAACTTTACATTGGAGACACCTGGTAGATATCACCTTATCCAAATAATCAGGGTTAACAATACCAGTAACTAGACAGATTGATATTATGTGTGCCCTCTGATAGACTATGATGAGAAGCGCACACTACTCTGTGATATTCTTCCCCCCAAATCTACAACCACAGTCTAAACATGAGAAAGCATCAGACAAACTCAAACTAAGGATATTTGAAAGTGTCCAGGTCATGAAACGCAAGGAAAGAATAAGAAACTGTCACAGAAGATTGTCATAGAAGATTGAGGAGATATGACAACTAAATACCATGTAGTATACTAGATTTGATCCCTGGACAAAAAAAGGGAAATCCCAATAAAGTCTATAGTTTAATGTTTTGTGCTAGTGTTAATTTCATATATATATATATATATATATATTTTTTTTTTTTTTTTTTTGCGGTACGTGGGCCTCTCACTGCTGTGACCTCTCCCGCTGCGGAGCACAGGCTCCAGGAGCGCAGGCTCAGCAGCCATGGCTCACGGGCCGAGCCGCTCCGTGGCATGTGGGATCCTCCTGGACCAGGGCACAAACCCGCGTCCCCTGCATCGGCAGGCGGACTCTCAACCACTGCGCCACCAGCGAAGCCCTAATTTCATATTTTTGATCTTTGTAATACAGTTATATTAGATGTTGACATTAGGGGAAGCTAGGTGAAGGGTATACAGTAATTCTATATTTGCAGCTTTTCTGAAGATCTTAAACTTATTTCAACATAAGCCTTCTGAAAGCAGGCTTACATACAATTTTCCAAGACCATTGAATTTTTATTTTTTTCTGCAAATAATTTGCATTGCTTTACTTTTATTCACTCAGCACGTCCTAAACCAAACAGATTGTCTTCTTCCTGTCTTCCAAACCTGCTCCTCTGCTGTGTTCCTGTCTCGGTAAATGGCACTACCGTGTTCTCTCTCAGTTGTCCAACTAGGAAATTGAGAGTCATCCTTTCCTTTTCCTTCTCCCTCACTTCCCAATGAATTGATCAACTATCCTGAATATCTTCTTCATATTCTTGAATTCAGTTGTCTTTTTTGTCTTTCCCCATGGATTATAATCTCCCTGGGGGCAAGGCACTGTCTTCCTTGTTCCCCATGTGTTCCACGTGCCTAGCACAGTGCCTGGTGCATAGCAAGCACTCAAAAGCTATTTGCTAAATGAGAGAATGAATGCATATTTTATTGTACGTTGCTATTTAATGGTATTTTCACATCCCCTTGTATCTACCATGGTGGGATGCATCCATATGTCTCCTTTATTTATTTATTTTTAATCTGTGATAATTGAGTTTTAGAAATCGAGTGTGGCCTCCTCATTAACAGAAGTTTCACTAAGTCCAATCTGATGTTCTGATGGCAGGAGTCATGTGAGCTGGAAAGACTTGTGAAAGTCATTAGTGCAAGCCTCTCATTCCATGAACAAAAACTTTGAGGCTTCAAGAGGCTAAGTAGTTTGCCAAGTCCTAGCAGAGGGGGCATTTATTTCTATGTCCTAGAGAATCTGGAAGAAGGAGGAGAGAAAAAATAAGGAAACTTATAGCATCAGGCCCATTATTCTATACATCTTTGAAAGAAGTGGATAAAGTAAATAATAAATAATAATCATAAAGAATCTGTCTATTCATTCCTATGTAGAAATTTTATTCTATAATTTCTTTTAAAATTTAATTATTTGGGGGAACATGAAGTTGCTGAGTTTTTGTGAGTTAGTTTATTTTTTCTTTTTTTCTTTTTTTTTTTTGGCCGTGTTGTGCAGCTTGCAGGATCTTAGTTCCCTGACCAGGCATTGAACGCAGGCCCGCAATAGTGAGAGCGTGGAATCCTAACCACTGGACCTCTAGGGAATTCCCTATTTTTTTTTCTTAAAGAAACGAGCTCATGACGTTCTTAGGGACATGGACACTAAAAGAGGCAAGAAGGAAAGAGTATATAAATGGGGAGAAAATGGCAGCAGGGAGTGAAGGAGGATGATTTTGGAGGAGATAGTGTAAGAGTACATAAAATTGGCCCATATGGGTTCTTAAAAGACATTCAGGCTATTGATGATTGGAAATTAGTAGGATACTAAATATTTTCATACCGTTGCTCATTAACCTACTCATCTATTGCAACTTGTCAAGCATCCTCTACGCTATCTGGGAATCCAAAGGCTTTTCATAGCTTTGCTTGCTGGATATTTAGACTTTTACTGCTGCTACTAATATCAACCCAATGACAAAGATAAATAGGAGATCCAGTTCTTTTTCTCAAAAAAATTTTTTTACCAAAGAGAAAATTTAATCGAAAGGGTTGGTTGACTTTCTTTTTGAAATGAGAGAAAGAGAAGCCGTTGAGCTACACAGCTGAAGATAGAACTTTGTTTAGTAATGGGGCATGAAGAATCTTGCCCTTGAAAAGAAATCGATTCATTTATTCATCATGAATGCATTCATTTATTCATTCAATAAAAAGTTGAGTGATGTATTCATTAATTGATTTAACCTAAGAGACCTGAATAATGAGTTAGTAAAGCAAAAAAGTGAAGTTATATGATAAAAAACACAAATAACATCATTCTCTTCCTTAAAACTTCCTATGGCTTCCCACTTAGAATAAAGCTCACATTCATTTCCACAGCCAAAAGTCCCTACATGATTGGACCTCTGTCTGTGTCTTCTACTTCATCTCTGACCACTCTCCACCTGCCTCTGTGTCTCTTGTTTACATATGCCAAGTTAGTTTCCACCTTAGAGCCTTGTTTCTGACATACTAGAATGCATTCAATATGCCTCTTTTGTTTTTGTCTTTAAATCTTTGGTAATCAAACTTCAGACAATGAAGTATGACTTTCTCGTGAATTCTTCCCTCTGCACAGAATGTTCTGCTTTCCTACTTCCCAATCTTAAATCAAATGTCGCTGTCCAGAGATGCCTTTCCTGACAGCTTTATCTAAGCAGATGATGAACTTTTCCATAACTTATCACTGCAGTCCTCTTGTTCATTTATTTGCTTGTTTATTCTTCTCTGTCTCCCTTCACTAGCATACAAAGTCCATGAGTGCAGGACTTTGTCCGGTTCACTGCTGTACCTCTAGCTCCTAGAATAGTGTCTGACACAACATGGGCATTCAATAAATAATACCTATCCTGGAAGATGGGATCTGCATGTGAAATATTAAGCTCACTGACACAAAGTTGGTACTCAACAAACATTAAATTCCTTTCCCACCCACTGATGAGACTCATCAGTTCAGTCCCTGATCAACAAATATCACACACATACCATCTTGGATATAGAGGATATTGCATAATATTATTCAAAAACACAGAGTAAAGGAATAAAGACGACGTGTGGGGTGTTCTCTTTCTGCTCCTCTCGGTCCACTCTTTGCCACTTTGCTCTGTGTCCCTAGAGCACAGACCTTTAGAACTGCTTTGAAGGGTTCCCTTATTCTCTGGCATCTGACTGGGTATGGTACAACACCAGGGAGGTACAGTCAGGAGATCAGAAAAAAGAGTGATATTCTCTTGACTGAGTTCCTTTACTGAAGGCTTCAAGTTTCTTTTTCTTTTTTTTTTTAAGAATTGGGAAACTTTATTTTTTTATGTTCTGGATTAGTTTTAAGGAATTTTTTTTTGGCTACCTGCACAGCTTGTGGGATCTTAGTTTCCTGACCAGGGCCATGCCTCCTGCAGTGGGAGCGTGGAGTCCTAACCACTGGACCACCAGGGAATTCCCTGAAGGCTTCAAGTTTCTGTTGGGCAGTCCTTTCCTAGAGTTCTCTCCAGGCTGTGGTGACTGTTCCTTCATGCCTGGAGGTGTTACATCCCCTGCTGGTCTTCCTTAACCCTGCCCACACCTTTGTTAACAGTCCATTAGAAACTCCTCAGTCATTGAAGAGCGCCTCCCTCAAAATGGAATACCCATCTGTTTCCTGGTAGAACTCTGACTGATAGAATGAGAAAAAGTGGGTAGAATTAAAACCTGGCCTTTAGCAACAGAAAAGCAACAAAAGTAAGAAGAGCCATAGAGTGACTAGCACCAAAATGTGCAAGTTCTGCCATCTCCTCTTTCTGCATCTGTGGATCACTAGCATCTGAGGTTGGGTCCTCTAGAAGTAAACACTGAGACGGAATTTTGGGTTGAAGGGATCAACACCTATGAAAGGAATGGGGAGAAGGCAGGGCTGGGAAAAGGGGGAAGTCAAACTCCAATTCAGGCTTTACAAAACTTCAGTCAACCCAGCAGGGAGCTCTAGAGTGAGGAATGCCTGTCAGAGTGTCCCACATTAGGCCGAGATGATCCTACCTTTGTACTCGCTCGTCATTTATTAACTAGATTCACTAGATCACCGAGGAAGGGTGATCTTGGGTAAAGTGGCTCTCTGTAGCTGAGGCAGACATGGAAGTAGGTGCCAGCCGGAGGCTGCCAGCTCACTGCACTCCCTGCAGCTGGGCAGAAAGTCTTACCTTGAAGATGGGATGTGGGGTGCCATCCCCACATCTTCCACACCAGTTTGATCCCAGTCTCTCACTGTGTGCCTGTCTACCACAGGAACTGTTTCCAAAGGCTCCATTCTAATGCCTCCTCCCTAGTAAGAAACACCCCAGCTTAATTAGTTCAACTTATCCTAAGTACTTTCTACAATACTCCCTGCTTCTCCATGGGGGATACATTCCAAGACCCCCAGTGGATGCCTGAAACCACGGATAGTACTGAATCTTATATATACTATGTTTTTTCCTATACATACATACTTATGATAAAGTTTAATTTATAAAGTAGGCACAGTAAGAGATTAACAACAATAACTAATAATAAAATAGAACAATTATAACAATACAATGTAATAAAAGTCATGTGGTCTCTCTCTCAATATTATTGTACAAATTTAATGCCTTTTTCATCTTAACTAAGCATTTATCAGACATTGTGAGTGTAACTTTTGCAGTTTGAGGTGTGATAGCAAAACTAGCACAAATTTCTTTTTCCTTTTTCACAATTTCACAGATAGGAGATTCATTCTTACCTTAGATCTTAACAACTTCAGCATATGATGTTTTTTCTTCCCTTATTAAGTAGAGAACTTTCCCCCTTTCACTTAAAGGAAGCGCCTAACGGCTTCTCTTTGGCGTATCCTAATTGCCAGCATCACTACTCTTGCACTTTGGGGCCAAAAAGCACATGAAAAGATGTAAACATCACGAATTATAAGAGAAATGCAAATCAAAACTACAGTGAGGTATCATCTCACACCAGTCAGAATGGCCACCTTCAAAAAATATATAAACAATAAATGCTGGAGAGGGTGTGGAGAAAAAGGAACCCTCTTGCACTGTTGGTGGGAATGTAAATTGGTACAGCCACTATGGAGAACAGTATGGAGGGTCCTTCAAAAACTAAAACTAAAACTACCATATGACCCAGCAATCCTACTCCTAGGCATGTACCCAGAGAAAACCATAATTCGAAAAGATACATGCACCCCAATGTTCATTGCAGCTCTATTTACAATACAATAGCCAGGACATGGAAGTAACCTAAATGTCCATCAACAGAGGAATGGATAAAGAAGATGTGGTACATATATTCAATGGAATATTACTCAGCCATTAAAAAGAATGAAATAATGCCATTTGCAGCAACATGGATGGACCTAGAGATTGTCATACTGAGTGAAGTAAGTCAGACACAGAAAGACAAATATATGATATTGCTTATATGTGGAATCTAAAAAAAAGGGGTACAAATGAACTTATTTACAAAACAGAAGTAGAGTCACAGATGTAGAAAACAAACTATGGTTACCAGGGGATAAGGAGAAGGAGGGATAAACTGGAGACTGAGATTGACATATACACACTACTATATATAAAATAGATAACTAGTAAGAACCTGCTGGATAGCACAGGGAACTCTACTCAATATTCTGTAATGGCCTATATGGAAAAAGAATCTAAAAAAAGAGTGGATATCTGTTTATGTATAACTGATTCACTTTGCTGTACACCTGAAACTAACACAACATTGTAAATCAACCATACTCCAAAAAAAAAAAAAGTAAACCAAGGGCTACTTGAACACAAGCACTGTGATAACTTGACAGCCAATCTAGTAACCAAGGCGGCTACAAAGTGACTGATGGGCAGGGCATGCTAGACAAAGGGTTAATTCATGACCAAGCAGGAAGGAGCAGAACAGCATGAGATTTCATCAACACCACTCAGAACAGTGCACAATTTAAAACTTGTGACTCATTTATTTACGGAATTTTCAATTTAATGTTTTCAGACCTCAGGTACCAGAAAGCACGGAAAGTGAAACCGTGGATAAGATGGCACCACTGTAATCAAGTTTCTCTATCTTATAAACTGCCAAAGTAACAGGCAGCTGATTGAAGAAATATGTTCCCACTTTAGGAAATCTGAGGTAGTAAGAGAAAAGATAGTACTATATAGTATCAGAAATAACATCACCAAGTAATAGAAGTGCAGCATTCATGCTTCTGTCTGTATATACTCATGGAAAGGGTTGCTTTGTGATATTACCTCTAAGACACTGAACACGTGTGGCTTTGACAATTAATTCTTTAGCTCTGTGCAGTAGGTACTCTTACCTCCTATGTGGTTTCTGAAGAAAGCTATAGGCTTTCCAAATCCGTATTCCTGACTCTTACCATTCCTTAGCAGTAGTAGTATATTTTAATATTGACACAACACTTGAGTTGCAAAATGCATCAGCCATTATATAATGTCTGGCTAAGTCAATATGCCTGTTTTTATGGTGAAAATTGATACTTTGGGTTTTTTTGGCCACAGCGCAGCAACCTGCAGGATCTTAGCTCCCTGAGCAGCAATCAAACCCACGCTCACTGCAATGGAAGCGCAGAGTTCTAACAACTGGACCACCAGGGAACTCCTGATGCTTTGGTTTCTTTAAACTAAATATTCTTATCCCTTTCATGTACCACCTCTTCATCTGGATCTGTTAGAGATAGTTGACATTGTGCTACCCACATTTTCAGATATCCTATTAAAATATATTTAAGTAATGATCTGGACATAAAATGAGATCATTTGAGTGCATTAAGTAGCAAGAAAGTGGGAACATTTCTAGCAGGAGCAAATCCCTCCAAGCTGGTATCTTAAGCAAGGATTGTTCTCTTGTTTTTCTGGACTCAAATGAACAGGCAAATTTAAATTTATCTGGGTTCTTCTCTATCTTAACTTAGAACACAATTAAATTAACTAGTTCAGAATTTAGCCATAACATCTTTAGTATTGAATACAAAAATGATGAAGTACATTAATTATTAAATATTCTTAAAAAAATATATTTATTTATTTGGTTGCACCGGGTCTTAGTTGCAGCAGGCAGGCTCCTTAGTTTCAGATTGTGGGCTCCTTAGTTGCGGCATGCCTGTGGGATCTAGTTCCCTGACCAGGGATTGAACCTGGGCCCCCTGTATTGGGAGCTCAGAGTCTTAACCATTGAGCCACCAGGGAAGTCCCAGTTATTAAATATTCTTGATTTGATATTATAGATTATGTAAATAATTATGTGCCAAAATTTGAAGCTGAAGAGCTAATTGTTCTTTAATGTCCTTGACAACATAGTTTATAGATTTGCAAAAGTTTTCAACCTACACCTTTTTGAGTGTGCACGTGTACGGCTATGCAGCGCTCTGATTGTAAACCAAAGGATCCTCAAACCCATGCTCTATCAGATTCTTTCTGAGGATGTAAAAATCTTTGATCTCTTGGGCTTCCCTGGTGGCGCAGTGGTTGAGAGTCCGCCTGCCGATACAAGGGACACGGTTCGTGCCCTGGTCCAGGAAGATCCCACATGCCGCGGGGCGGCTGGACCCGTGAGCCGTGGCCGCTGAGCCTGCGCGTCCGGAGCCTGTGCTCCGCAACGGGAGAGGCCACAACAGTGAGAGGCCCGCGTACTGCAAAAAAAAAAATCTTTGATCTCAGAGAGCAGGCTTCTTACTAATTATTGATTCTGGAAAACAAACAAATAGAAAACACACGTCTTTTTTTTTTAGGACTTTGAAAGGAACAGTCTTTCATATTAGCTTGCTCAGACGCTAGAGGGGAGCGTGGTGTCATTAAGTGCTGCATTCTGCAAAGTATGTATACCCTGGCATGCCCAGATACTGGGAAAAGGTACAGCAAAGAAGGGCTTAGAAAAATATTTTCCTGAGATTAAAAAAGGACAACTTTGGTTTCCAAAAATCTACTGTGATCTAGTGTTTTACACCAAAATTCCCAATATAGGGATTTGATTCCTTTTTAGTGACAATATCTTTCAAATAATTTGATTTTCAAAACCTTATTGTTATTTAAAAATTATATATGCTCACTGATTTTTAAAAAGAAAGTCAAACAATAGAGAAAAATACAAAGAAGAAAGTGAACACAACTGGAGCTCACATGATATATTCCCACCATATGGGGGAGGATTCTTTCAGACATCTCTCACTTTCTCTCTATATATACAGAAATATGCATATGAATTTAAGTACATAAAATGATATTGTATCTTCTGTTTCCGGAATGGTATTGTTGCAGACGGAGTAGACATCTTTCTGTGACAGATGACTTGATTCTTGGTGGTAAAGCATAGTGGTTGTGGGTAGGAGGAGTCACAGAGCCTAGGTTTTAATTTCTTCTCCACTCACTATGTGACATTGGGCAAGTGATTTAACCCATCTCTATGTACCTCGGTTTCCTCATAATGCAAAAATGGGGATGATAATATTACCTACCTCGGAGAGTTGATGTGAGAGTAAAATCAGATCACATAGTTGTTTGACAGTACCTGCAACCTAATAAGTACTTAATACATTTTAACTATCTTAACTAAATATAAGTTTCAACTTCATAGTAACACTGAAGGTTGTTAAAATACGAACGTGGGATATTTTTTTCAAATAACTTTCATCATGATAATCCCAAACCATGCTTTTAACATAAATTATTATTGCTTCTACATATAACTATATCTCCACTGACGCTGGTATTTGCATGCAGCAAATACTATGAACTTATTGACTGATCTACCTGAAGACTTTAACAGAAGGAGATGAACTACCTTTTTATGAAGGCCTCTTTAAGAATTGTTCTGTGGAATGCAAGGTGCCTTTAAGCAAGAGAGTTTTACTGCACTGGCTTTATAAAACATGACTCCAACTAAAAATCCCTGTTAATTATTAAACCCTTATGTATAATCTGGATACCTGACACTGCTGATACTGCAGATTGAGAACAGAGAGTTTTTGTCCCTCAAGTTAAGCCTAAACACCAGTAGAAAAAGGTAGTTATCAAGGGATTTAAAAAACCCCAACTTTTTCCTCTTATATTTAGTAAAGGGTGTGGGGTATCTCCTGTTTTGGCTGGCATATCTAGCGCCTAAACAACTGGTTTAAACCTTGTTTGGGATTCCTGCTTGTTTTAGCATGGCGGATCTTGGAGTTCACAGAATCCTCCTTCTGGTTATTTCTCTGACAAAATGTCTGGAGGGCACAAAACTGCTGGCAGACTTAAAAAAATGTGGTGACTTGGAATGTGAAAGTAAGTCGCTTTTCTTTTTTTCCCTTCTTTTCCTCTTAAAATGAGGCTCTGAAATAATGTAAAATGTTATTGTGGACATGTATGATAAAAATGAACGTTAATATCACTGAGAAATATTTATAAGGTATAGTACACTATAAAAGAGAAATGCTGGAAGCAAAGTATTTTGTGATCGTTTTTAATGTAAATATACAAAGGGGCAAAGATCAGCCTGATATATAAATATATAAGAAATTTTAAGGCTATTAATCCAGATCTCAAAAACAAACTAATTAGCACTTTTACTATTTTTTAAGATAAATGTGATTGATTTGTATTAAAAAAGATATCAAGCCATTTGATAGTTATTTTTATGAAGCCCTTACATTTTTTAGTTTCTATTTCACAATCAGAAGTTTCTGATTCTCATGAGTTTTCTAAGACTGTTTTTATTTCAAACCATCATGATCTATTGTGTAAACTTTATCAAATATTAATTATTTCTGTGTTCCCTTATTATGCAAAAATACTGAAATCAGTGTTAGGAATACATAATTTTATTTATATCTTTGAATATTAAACTTCCTTCTTCTACAAAGAGAAATTAATTTTCATTTTATTGCTTAAGAACTTATTTTCTGAAATTGGCATTATGGTACAAAATGAATAGCATCCCAGTATATTAGAATTGCTTTATATTGTTCTATCCCTCCAGTATATGAGAATTACTTCGAATTTGCAACATGTAATTAAAAATGCAAAATATTATTAGTATGAACATAAATGATTTAAAAGTAAATTTTTTATGTGTAAACATTTTCCTTAATCATTTGGATACATAATTTAATATATAGAGAATGTTTACGAGATGATGTTTTATAATAATATTATTATAACAACTTTTCTTTCCTTCTTTACAGCCTCATTTTAGTTTCCTTAGGGCTAGGCACATAACATGAAAAGAGAACATTCAAATTTGTAGTAATTGATAAAAGTTATTTTAACTTCAATTGCACGACTTAATGAAAATGTTTTACATATGCCAGTATAATTATAATCGTTAATAAGGTATGTATATTACTTTATGTGCTGAAGGGCTAAATCTAGCATATGTGGTTATGGTCTTTCATAGTTATTAAGGGCCTATTATGTGCTGGGTCTGGGGGATGAGGGGTGTGTATCTAAGAGGGATAAAATGAAATGTAAGGTAAGTTTCTTGTCCTCCAGGGATTTTCATTCTAGTGAATGATGACAAGACAGGTCAATATGAAACAGTAAATAGTAATACAACATAAGGATAATAGATAATATTGAAATTCAGAGAAGCGGCAGAGTAGGATGGACCAATTAGGGATGTCTTATAGCGGAAGTAGGATATGAGTTGTCCATGAAGAGAGACTGATGGGTTTTTAGAAAGGCTTAGGAAAAAACAGAAAGAAAACTCAGAATACAGAAGGCGGATGTTACAGTGAAAAGAACTTCAGTTCAAATCTGGCTCCACCATTTGTCAGGTGTGTGACCAACTCTTTGATACTTAATTAAAGGCTCATTTTTTAGTCTGAGATGAGATTATTTATCTCATAAGTCTGTTCTGAGGATTTAATAATAGCAGTAATAAAAGGTATGAAAGAGCTTATCATGATGCCTGGAGTATAGTAGGTGCCAGAAGAAAACTAATTTTCTTTTCCTTCCCTTCTCTACTGTGTGTTTTTCTCTGCATGTTTACATAGCTTTAATAAGCAGAGTTTTAGCCATAAGAGATTACAGAGGACCTGACTGTCGATACCTGAACTTCACTAAGGGAGAAGAGATATCTGTTTATGTTAAACTTGCAGGAGAAAGTGAAGATTTGTGGGCAGGAAGTGTAAGTATCTAATCTTACAAATTGAATACAGAATAAATGACTAGCTTGCACAAGGATGCCTGGTGTTCATCTCTAAAGGAACTTTTAAGAATTTCAAAGTACTTTATATATCTATTAAAAACCCTTAACATATTTAAACAAACAAACAAAATATGGTCATGTTCAGTGTTGGTTCCAGAATTTCTATAAAAAGTAGCTTTGGGGAAGCCAGTCTGGTTGGGATGAAGGCTTAAGAGTGCCTTGAAATTACTTTTACACAGCATGCATAGTGTTTGAACTTAGGTTTTATATTTATTTGAAGAGACTTTTAGAGGTGCCAGTGGAGATTATGGGATGACTAGGTAACCCCAGCCATCCCTTGGTGCTACCAATGGCCAAGTTTAAGAGAGACTGGGAAGTTTTAGTTAATCAGATTAAATGACATGTCTTGGGAATTCCCTGGTGGCCCAATGGTTAGGACTCTGAGCTTTCATTGCCGAGGGCGCAGTTTCATTCCCTGGTTGGGGAACTAAGATCCCACTTGGCCAAAAAAAGAAAAAAAAAAAAAGACATGTCTTTCTGAGCAAATAAAGGACTGAGTTGCTATTGAAGAGATCCTTAGAAAGATCAGTAACCTAGGGAAGCGAGGTATATGAATTTTTCGTGGAGAAAAAGAATAACTGAGAGAGACCACTGTTTGGCCCAAAGTCCTATTACACTGAAACGCCTAGATGCCTCAATCACCTCTCTGAATATACAGATAGAAAAATTAATGATTAATATTTTCAGTTGAATATGGGTCTTATCTTAGATTATATCATGCCTCAGAATGAAAAGATACCATGACAAGCGACTTTACTCCCAAGCTGAACAAGCATGACCAACCTGATACATACATCATTTCCATATTGCGTATGCATAAGATCTCTTCCCTGTGTAGCCTCTGTGATCTTTATTTGAAGGAGCAGATTCTATTTGGGTCTATCCTGCTTTTTAGCATGAGGGACTACATGACTGAACCTCAGACTCTTGTTGGCCAGAATTGTTTACCTGGACTTTGCAGCTCCCAAGACTTCTTACTGCTTATGGTGCCTTAAACATGCCATTTCTCTGTCTTGAATGCATGGGAGGTACCCAATGCAACTATAAGGAAAATGACACAGTATCATAAGAGGAAAAGAAAGCATTCTTTCTTGTTTACTATGTGTGAAAATGATAGTTCCACACAAAAGCAGCATGTAATGTGTGGAACCAGGGTGACGTTTCAAGCACACTTGGTTTTGTGCCTTAGGTGTCTAACCCAGGCGATAACTGTTTAAGAAGCCACACTGTGTGGTTGGGACTCTGGGCTTTCATTGCCAGGGGGCCCGGGTTCAATCCCTGGTCAGGGAACTAAGATCCCGCAAGCCCCACTGGCATGGCCAAGAAAAAGAAGCCACACTGTGGAGTTCATTCTGTCAGTTTCCAAATAATTGCAGCAACTGGAGAGCTGGAAGAATCACAGTTGAGGTATAATGGTGCTGAATCAAAGGGCCAAAAGAAATATGCTCTTTAAACTTTGACAGGGGTGGGAAATGGGCCGAGTGTGGTTATGTGAAGCCTTCACTCTTGGGGGACATCTTGTATGCACTTAAACCGATTGAGAGGATCTCTGTTACCAAGGCACCCTCAGAAAAGTTGTATGGAACCAAATGCACCCTGGAAGACTCATAGCTCTTTACTATCTTGATGAATCCACCTCAGCCCTTCAGAGTTTAAACATCTTACCCAATTCTGACATCCTGAAAATGCTGCGTATGTCACAGCTCCATCTTGCTTGGCTACAGTCACAATTCTCTTGCTTTTTGATATTCCAGGTTTACTAGTGTAAATCTGTGGTCCACCTGGGCAAGAAAGGTCATTAAGAACAGAAAAAGAAAGAAAATGTGTGGTTTTCCCTCTGAAATCTGAAAATGTGGCATTTTATAGCTTGGCCCTTTTTTCCCTCAGATTTATGCTGTTCTGTCGAGTAGCAAAAGGAATATGATTTCACTGACTTTCTTTTAGATGGTAAATGAAAGCCGTTAATGTTTGTAATTTGAAATAGATGAAAGCCAAGGACATGAAACAAAATTAAGCTCAATGGCCATTATTGCTCTGATCACTCTTCCTTGCTAATCTTCATTCTTCATTTTGATAGAAAGGAAAGGACTTTGGGTATTTTCCCAAAGATGCAGTCCAGATTGAAGAGGTGTTCATATCTGAGGAAGTTGAAATATCAACAAAAGTGAGTAAACTCATTTCGGTTATTAATTGAATTTATTTATTTATTTATTAAAGAAAATTTGTATTTTATTTTCTCTAACAAAAGAAATAGTTGTAAACACCCAAGAATTCTCTTTTCCAATTACCAATAGTTTTTTTTTCTTCTTTTTTAATGAATGTATTACTTTATTTATTTATTTTTATTAATTGATATTGGAGTTTAGTTGCTTTATCGGTTATTAACTGAATTTAAAAATTTTTGGCTAAAACAGTTTTCTGTAGTATAAGTGCCCATCAGTTATACATCTTATATAGTGGATATATAAAATAGTCTGAAAACTCACTCTAGGAATAGTTTGAGTATGTGAATAAAATCAGGTAAGGCGAGATTGATGACAAGGATTTTGCTTACTGAAAAATTAACAGGCAGTAAAGTATAGTGGTTAAGAGCATGGATTCTGGAAGTGGACTGGGTTCAAAGCCTGACTCAGCCACTTAGTTCCCACGTGGTCTTGTGTGCCTTTTTTCTCATCTGTAAAATGAAGATGATGATTATAATATAGTGCTACCTTAACAAATTTATTGAGCAAAAAATGAGCATATTGGGCTTCCCTGGTAACGCAGTGGTTGAGAGTCCGCCTGCCGATGCAGGGGACGCGGGTTCGTGCCCCGGTCCGGGAGGATCCCGCATGCCGCGGAGTGGTTGGGCCCGTGAGCCATGGCCGCTGGGCCTGCGCGTCCGGAGCCTGTGCTCCGCGACGGGTGAGACCGCAGCGGTGAGAGGCCCGCGTACCGCACACACACACACACACAAATTAGCATATGTAAAGTACATAGAACAGCACTTAGTAAGTACTATGTAAGTGTTAGATATTATTACTAATGTTATTGTCCTACTGGGACAGAGTTTATTTCCCATCACACTCTCTAGGTGTCATATCTGTAAACCTCTTTTGCTGTTGGAGTTTTAAATGAGCTTGATAATGCTGGGCTTGATAATGAGAATGGGAATCAGAAGGTGACTCTTCAATATGTGAATTTGATTAGCCCATTTAATTCACATTCCAGGTTAAGCCTATTTACCTTACGTGAGGTCAGTGTGAAGTCAGTCTGCCTAGTTAAGTAAACTATTATCTGGCTCTTTTCCAGCACAAATTCTGGGATTAAATGTCTATTCACTGTATAACTACTGGTCCTGTCAGTTCTGTCTCCAAAATATATCTGTCTTCTCTCCATTTTTACTCTTCCCATAGCCCTGATTCAAAGCATCATTGTCTCTTGAGTAGAACACTGCAATAGGTTTCTAACTGGTCTCCTTGCCCCTGCTTTTGCCCTCTTCCAATTCATTCTCCAGACAGCAATGGATCTTATAGATACAAAAACAAAGAAATCAGATGATGTCATTTGCTTGGTTTAAAGCCTTTTTATGGCTTTGCATTGAACCTGGAATCAAGCCCTGACTCCTTACCCTGGCTCTACATGATCTGCTGCTGCTCCCGCTGCTGACCCTGTCACGTGCCACTCTCCCCGCACTTACTATGCTCCTGGCCACACTGGCCTATTGATAGTTCTTAGAACATGCCAAGCTCTTTCCTAGCCCAGAAACCCAAACGGGCTCTTCCCTCTGTTTGGAACGCTTCCCCTAAGTTCTTCACCTGGTTAGTTCCTTCTTATCCTTTAGGTCACAGCTGAAACATCAGTGCCTCAGAGAGCTCTTCCATGATAATTCTAAAGGAATTACTGCTTCTTCATCACAGTTTCCTGTTTACTTCCTACATAGCACTTATCACAATTTATAATTACGTTTTTCTATTGTTTACTGTAGAATTTCAGCACCTGGCACAGTGCAGAGCACATAGTAAGCATATAGAAAGTCCAAATTCTTTACTTTTTAAAAAACATGTATTTATTTAGGCTGCACCGGGTCTTAGTTGCGACATACATGTGGGATCTAGTTCCCCGACCAGGGATCGAACCCTGGCCCCCTGCATTGGGAGCGTGGAGTCTTACCCACTGAACCCCCAGGGAAGTCCCTAGAAGGCCCAAATTCTTAGGTCAAGTTCCCTGGGAAATAGAATCCGCGACGGATCTTTGCATCCAAGAGGTTTACTAGGGAGTACTCTTGGGAATAGCACCTGTGAGGGAATACAAGAAAAAGCAGGATTGGGCAGACAGAGAAGTTGAACTGTGATCCGGTTGCAACAAAGGTTTCAGGTGATTCCATAAGGAGCTTTGAAGCTGGAATGGGCTTTCAGGGTTGTCCTGAACAGAGGCAAGGGGTTGGGCCTTTTTATCCTTGCATGACTGGTTCATCTGGGGTAGTGTAACCTTGGGCTAGGTTAGGCTAGTATTTACTAGAGACAGTTGCTATTTTAATTACTTGATTCATTTAATCTTCACAACACCCCTATAAGGTAGGTACTGTCATTATTCTCATTTTACAGTTGAGGAGACTGAGGCATAGAAAGGTCATCCTATTCGCCCAAGGTCACAGAGCTAGTAAACGTCAGGATTAGGATTTGAACCCAGAGTGTTTGGCTCCAGCGTCTGTTGTTAATCACCTACTATGTTGCAATGCCAAAAAATACTGTAAAATTGCAATTCTGAAGTTTCTTTTTGTAAAATTCTGAGCTTTATTCTCATTTCATAATGGTGATATCCAAAGAGCAGTGTATATCACTGTTTCATACCTTCAGATTAAAAAAAAATAGCTTCACCATTTTTCTTCTTGATGATTTGGTTGTTTTGTGAGATGAGCAAGGGGATCACTGCTTCCATCGGCTACATGCAATATCTCAATAAAAGAAGTCTAAGTGGGGACTTCCCCAGTGGTCCAGTGGTAAAGAATCTGCCTTCCAATGCAGGGTACACAAGTCCGATCCCTGGTCGGGGAATTAAGATCCCACATGCCACGGGGCAACTGAGCCCGCACACTGCAACCGCTAAGCTCGCGCGGCTCAACCTGCGTGCCGCGAACCACAGAGCCCATGTGCCCTGGGGCCCGCATGCCACAAGTAGAGCGAAGCCCGCGTGCCGCAGCTACACCCCAACGCAGCCAAAAAAAAGAAGTTTTTTTAGTGCAACTTCTAACCAGGCCTTCATGCTTTAGAGTCTTTGATTTGTCTGAGCTGTGACCATGTGCTGTACATTCCCCTCCCTGAAAGCGCTGCAGAGCTGCATATGTCCATTCAGTGTACCCTTACCAGGAGCAAGATTTTGTGGCCATGTATGCCTGTTCACTAGAGTTTATTTGCAGAATATACTCACTACTTGATTGCCTCTGCTTCTTAATTTCTTCAATTATTTGATAATAAATAAATCCTAATGCAAGAGGATTTTCATTTAGGTTTACATCAGTAACCCTGAAAAGTCAGTTATGATACAAGTATTTGAGATTAGGAGTTTTTGCTCTGCTGTTCAGCTAGTTGTGTGGCCTTGGGAAATCATACTCATCCATTTTAAATGATTTCAGAGAAACAAGGAGTTTTTATATATTAATGTCAATCGTAACTGTTTTTCTTTCAGGAATCTGACTTTCTCTGTCTTCTTGGAATAAGCTACACATTTGAAAATGAAGATAGTGAGTTAAACAGTGGTAATGGTGAAAATATATATCCATATGAAGAGGGCAAGGAGCCCAAATCTAGAGTATATGAAAATGATTTTCAGATAGACCTTGGCTTTTATTCAACTTCTGAAAGTACTTTGTTTGAAGACCAATTTCCAGCATCAGAGGCTCCTGAAGATATCAGAAGTACCAGTGAATCAAAAGATTGGGAATCAGTAGAAGCTGGAAATGTGGAACAGTATCCTATTCCAGAAGGGGATCATGTCCTACCATCCTCAGCTATTCCTGAAGTGAAAGGATGGTTTGGATTTGGAAAGGACCAAGCTGGAGAAAAGACTTTTGAATCAGTTACTGAACCTCTAGAAGAAAGCTCATTTCGAAATAGAAAAATAACAGTGGAAGATGAGAATGACCCAGAGGGATTAAACAATGGTGAGCCCCAAAGAGAACATAAGCAAGAACTTGAATCAGAATTTGATTCAGTGCCAAAGAAACAGTCTGAACTAGTGTCTGAGTCAGAGCACATCCTCAATCCTCAAGACACTGGTTGGTTTGGTGGTGGATTTACAAGTTATTTTGATTTTGGGGGTGAGGATACAGGGCTTGAATTACTGTCCAAAGAAAGCAACCCACCTTTACAAGATGTTCCTAGTTCCATATCCTCTGAGGAAGAACCCACCGTTCCTTATACAGAAATATTAACAGAAAAAGAAGACACAATCACTAATGATAGCTCAATTCTCGAGCCAAGTTGGTTTGATTTTGGTTTTGCTATGCTAGGATTTTCATATGCTAATGAAGACAAAATTATATCAGATGATGGAAAAAATGAAGAAGAAGGTGGGGGAGATAAACATGGACATCCTCCAACAAGTGAATTTGACCCTGATAAGGAACAAGAAATAAAAATAATAAAAATTATGGAAACTGAAAATCAAATAGGCAAGAAAAGGGTCTTAGAGAAAACAGACGATTCTGATACTTTACCATATTTTAAAAAGTTCTTGTATACTTTTGACAACCCCTGGAACTTACAGAACATTCCAAAGGAGACAGAATTGCCATTTCCCAAAGAGACACTGGATGAAAATAATGGAGGTGAAAATGATAAAAGAGAATTTTCAGTTGAGTATTACCCCACAGATAATACGGAAGATATGATGTTGAAAAACGGATACGGTCAGCCAGGTTAGTATAAAAATATCTATAATATGATTTCTTTTTAAAATATAATCTATTTTTTGAAATTTTTATACAGCAGGTTCTTATTAGTTATCTATTTTATACATATTAGTGTATAGACGTCAATCCCAATCTCCCAATTCATCACACCACCACCCCTCCCCCCCACCACTTTCCTCACTTGGTCCATACATTAAACATAATCTATTTTAAAAAGTGAAAATCACATGAAACATCCAGGAATCCATATTTCTCAAAATACTCAATAATCAACAACAACTTTATCAATCACCCTTTTATCAATTTCTGGTTTACTCTGGGATTTAGTAGATCTTAATATCATAAAATAAAATCCCAAGGGACAAAGAATGATTGGCTATACATGGATGTTTCAAGGAGATCTCAAGGTCTTTTACAATAAGCTTTAATCAATCTATTATACGTAAACAGGTTAAAAATATAAATAGTGCTAAGGCTTTTTTTTTTTTTTTTAACAAAAGCAATTTCTGTTCCCTCTGTCCATTTCTACTTCTACTTCTGTCCCAGGGACAATAATTTCCTTTATTTTATTTTTTGGTGGTACGCGGGCCTCTCACTGTTGCGGCCTCTCCTGTTGCGGAGCACAGGCTCCGGACGCGCAGGCTCTGGACGCGCAGGCTCAGCGGGCATGGCTCACGGGCCCAGCCGGCATGGCTCACGGGCCCAGCCGCTCCGCGGCATGGGGGATCTTCCCGGACCGGGGCATGAACCTGTGTCCCCTGCAACGGCAGGCGGACTCTCAACCACTGTGCCACCAGGGAAGCCCTCCTTTATTTTTTTAAGAAAATTTCTTTTAGTGTTTATCTCTATTTTCTAAATAAAATACTTATATTCTTCTTTGAGTAACCTATTTTAGATGATGTTCATTGACTTCCTGTTCTGTTAGGTGAGAATTTTTTCTTATTTGCACTCACTTTTTAGCTCATTTACACCTTCCCAATATAGCTATATCAGAATTGTGTTCTTAGAAACCTAAGCTAAGGTAATTTAAAATCGTCTTGATTCCTGAATGATATTTTATTTTAGATCTATAGCTCCTCCCCCCAAGAAGATCTATGATAACAAGGGTTTTCTTTAAGTGTACAAGATAATAATGAAACTCAAGCAAAAACAATGTAAAAAGTTTTCAGCTTTCTTCCTCAAGCCTCTCAATTCTGGGAGATCAACAGAGGGCAACAGAAGAGAGCAGAGTATCAGAGGATACTTCTAGATCTAGATGTCCAGGTATCTAGCAACTCCTATGATTAAAAACAAGTGGATAGTATTTTAAGTAAAGAATTATATAACATGACTTTCCCACATCTCCATTCTGATGTCTCTATGATGGACAGATTAGAAACTCAACAAATATTGGCCAATAATACAGAAACAATCGAATCCTAGAATGACAGAAAAATTTTCACAAGAAGAGATCAACAATGTTGCAAACTCAGAAGGAAACACATTTCACTGGTGCTGGTTGATTATCTTGAATTTCCAGAAGAACTATATGTTATTTCTTAATATTCTACAAAATATGAGTTCTTTACTTGATCAACATCCTCAACCAGAATATAGACTTTAGATTCTAACCCTTTTCTAAATAAGGTGGTGTGATGATTTTCATGACTGAAAACATTAGAGACCTAGATTTTCAAAGGCTAGAGGAAATTACTTTGTTCTAAACTTGTTAGATCCTAAGGGAGTATTTGTGAAAAAGCAGATGGTAATTGGAAAGAAGAGAGACTAAAAGAAAACAATATCAGACCCAGAAATACAGTATTCAAAATATAGATATATAAAAATATTTTAGAGCTTATATATAGAAACTTCAGGGCATTCTGAATATCATTTTAGTAGAATTTATCATTTCATATAGTGATGCTGGGAGAATTTATAAATATGAATAACTTGGTAGATAGTCAAATGAGAACAGGGCATTTATTCAATTATAACTAATTTTGAGGGACTTTTATAAAAATGTTAAGAAATTCCTTTAAGTTTCAGAAAAAAGATGTCTTACTATATAAATACTTCAAAACATTTCACTATTAATTAAATGAAAAACAAGCTGGGGTCATGCAAAATTTGTTTTAAAAAAAGAATACTAGGGACTTCCCTGGTGGTCCAGTGTTTAAGAATCCACCTTCCAATGCAGGGGGACGTGGGTTTGATCCCTGGTTGGGGAACTAACATCTCACATGCTGCAGGACAACTAAGCCCACGTGCTCTAGAGCCTAAGAGCCCCAACGAAGAGCTGGCACGTGGCAACGGAAGATCCCTCATGACGCAACAAAGATCCCGAGTGCTGCAACAAAGATCCCGAGTGCTGCAACTAAGACCCGACACAGCCAAATAAATAAATAAATATTAAAAAAAAAAAGAAGAATACTGAAAGAGGGATTCAGATAAAATCACAGACTCTATTTTCTCAATATTGGAGAAATAGCTAAAATAGCCAATATTTTCAGATAATTTCAACAACTCTTTTAGGGAATAACAAATGAAAACTTGACTTATTTAGAAAGAGTGCATAAGGAAAATGAATCACTGATCTTGAAAAAGTATTTGTGAAAAGCTGAGGTTTGAGATAACCACATTTATAAAAAGCTAATATCCTGAGATAAGAATTTACAAAACAGATAAATTAGGGAACAATTATTTATATTACAATATTAATAGATCCTAAGGGAATATTAGGATATTAGAACTCTATTTTACAAAAGGACTCCAAACTGAGCTTATTTAAATAATGAATTTCCCAAGTACAGTTAAATATGAAAACTATTCATTATTTTATTTGAATTAAATTGTTTATTAATTTATTAACAATTATAAGAAAGTCATATCTGTATCTAATGTACTTTTTTTACTTGAAGTATTGTTGATTTACAATGTTTCAGGTGTACAGCAAAGTGATTCACTTATACATATATAACTGAATATATATGTATAAGAATATATGTATATACTTTTTCAGATTCTTTTCTATGTTAGGTTATTATAACGTATTGAATATAGTTCCCTGTGCTATACATTAGGACCTTGTTGTTTATCCATTTTATATACAGTAGTGTATAACTGTTAATCCCAAATTCCTAATTTATCTCTCCCCCACTTTCCCCTTTGGTAACCATAAATTTGTTTTCTATGTCCGTGAGTCTATTTCTGTTTTGTAAATAAGTTCATTTGTATCATTTTTTAGGCTCCACATATAAGTGATGCCATATGATATTTGTCTTTCTCTGACTTACTTCATTTAATATGATAATCTCTAGGTCCATCAATGTTGCTGCAAATGGCATTATTTCATTCTTTTTTATGGCTGAGTAATAGTCCATTGTATATGCATACCATCTTCTTTATCTGTTCATCTGTCAGTGGACATTTAGGTTGCTTCTATGTCTTGGCTATTTGTAAATATTGTTGCTATGAATATTGGGGTGCCTATATCTTTTCAAATTATAGTTTTCTCCCGATATATATCCAGGAATGGGATTGTTGGATCATATGGTAGTTCTATTTTTAGTTTCTTAAGAAACCTCCATACTGTTCTCCATAGTGGCTGTATCAGTTTACATTCCTACCAACAGTATAAGAGGGTTCCCTTTTCTCTACACTCTCTCCAGCATTTATTGTTTGTAGATATTTTGATGATAACCATTCTGACTGGTGTGAGGTGATACCTCATTGTACTTTTGATTTGAATTTCTCTAATAATTAGCAACATTGAACATCTTTTCATGTGCTTCTTGGCCATCCAGATGTCTTTTTTGGAGAAATGCCTATTTAGGTCTTCCACTCATTTTTTTGATTGGGTTGTTTGCTTTTTTGATATTGAGCTCTATGAGTTGTTTGTATATTTTGGAACTCAATCCCTTGTCAATTGCATCATCCACAAATATTTTCTCCCATTCCATAGGTTGTCTTTTTGCTTTGCTTATGGTTTCCTTTGCTGTGAAAAGCATTTTAGCTTAATTAGGTCCCATTTGTTTACTTTTGGTTTTGTTTCCATTTCCATCTCTAGGAAACAGATCCCCCAAAATACTGTTGCAATTCATGTCAAAGAGTGTTTGGCCTATGTTTTCCTCTAGGAGTTTTATCGTATCCAGTCTTACATTCAGGTCTCTAATCCATTTTGAGTTTATTTTTGTATATAGTATTAGAGAATGTTCTAATTTCATTCTTTTACATGTAGCTGTCCAGTTTTCCCAGCACCGTTTATTGAAGATACGGTCTTTTCTCCATTGTATATTCTCACCTCCTTTGTTCTAGATTAATTGACCATAAGTGCATGGGTCTATTTCTAGGCTCTCTATCCTGTTCCACTGATCCATGTGTCTTGACTGTAGCTTTGTAGTATAGTCTGAAGTCAGGGAACTTGATTCCTCCAGCTCTTCTTTTTCAAGATTGTTTTGGCTTCTAATGTAAACCTTAAAGCTTAGATTTAAGTAATGTGAAAATAATACCTCAAAAGTATAATCAAATATGAAATTATTATAGGAAATTTTCATTTTATTCACATGTATTTATTTCAAATGCAGTGTAAAACAATATTTAAAATAAACCAATTTAGGCACATATAAATTTGGTGTAATTAATTGTCGAATAAGCCTTTTTTTCCCCTAATGCCATTAAACATAACTGTAGATCACTATTTGAGTCCTGTATTTACAACAGTTCTATTGTATTCAGACTCCTGAGTTGATTGTTCATTTTTAAGTTTAATGTCCACAGGTGGCATGAGTAAATTACAGATATGTGTTTGCTTACTTGGGACTTTCATCTTTTAAACAATGCTAAGTAAGTGACAGCATCAAAGCCATGTGTTAAATTCATAACTCAAAGAGCAAAGATAGACATTGAATAATTCAGTTAGGACTATTCATTTTTTCTTTTTATTTTATATATATATATATATTTTTTTTTAATTTTAATTTTTATTTATTTATTTATTTATTTTTTTGCGGAACACGGACCTCTCACTGTTGTGGCCTCTCCCGTTGCGGAGCACAGGCTCCAGACGCACAGGCTCAGTGGCCACGGCTTACGGGCCCAGCTGCTCTGCGGCATGTGGGATCTTCCCGGACTGGGACACGAACCAGTGTCCCCTGCATCGGCAGGCAGACTCTCAACCACTGCGCCACCAGGGAAGCCCAGGACTATTCTTTAATATTGTTTTTCAGGGCTGCACTGATACTTTTCTATCCTTGTCTTAAAAAGTAACTGAGGAATAAATCCCACAATTTACTTGAATACTATAGCTCAGGCTAGGACTACTTAGAACTTTTTTTTTTAATCCTGTTTGCTTAGTTCATTGAATCAGGTGATCAGTTTAAACTATGTTTGAAAATTGAATTGTCTTAAATTGATGGCTATTTGACATGGTATGCACATGTATGCATATGATGACATGGTATGCATATGATGCAACATTACAAACGTGTAAAATTATGACATATGTTTCAAATTAATTTTTTTCTTTATTTTGAGGAAGGGTAGTCCTTTTTATTTTTTATAAATTTTAAAATAAATTTTTTTTTTTTATTTATTTTTGGCTGCATTGGGTCTTTGTTGCTGCACACGGGCTTTCTCTAGTTGCGGCAAGCAGAGTCTACTCTTCGTTGCAATGTGCAGGCTTCTCTTGCTGTGGAGCATGAGCTCTAGGCCTGCAGGCCCAGTAGTTGTGGCTCGCAGGCTCTAGAGCACAGGCTTAGTAGTTGTGGCACACGGTCTTAGTTGCTCTGCGGCATGTGTGATCTTCCTGGACCAGGGCTTGAACCTGTGTCCCCCGCATTGGCAGGCGGATTCTTAACCACTGCGCCACCAGGGAAGCCTGGTAATCCTTTTTAAATGAAGGTTCTCGAGATGTACATATATATCTTCATATATACAGGGCCATGAGTCAAAGGATGCAGATGCCCTCCAGAAGGTAGAAAAGGCAATGAAATGGGTTCTCCTCTAGAGCCTCCAGAAGGAACACACAGCCCTGCCAAAACCTTGGTTGTAGGATTTCTGATTTCCAGAACTCTAAGAGAATATATTTGTATCCTTTAAGCCACTAAGTGTGTGGTAATTTATTACATCAGAAGTAGCAACTAATAGAGGCTACAAATTTATGTTTTAATGAATTCTTTCCATAATGAAGTATCACAATGCCCACAAGATTCAAAGAATGACCTGCCTAGAAAAAAAATAGGAAGCCCACAACAAAGCAAGCATGTAAAAAAAAAAATCCCAAACATTTCTCCTTATTTATTTACAGATATGGTCTCTAAAATAGAGTTATCTATGAGAGTTCACGAAGAAGTATATTTCAAAACTCTATCTTCTGAAAATAATGATGAAAAATCAGAAACATCACTAGACACTGAAAGACCTACTCAAGTGGAAATAGACACATTTGTGGAAAATACCCTGTCAAACAGTCAGATCTTTTCAACTGATTATTCTTTGTCTTCTCAAAATTATGTTGCTCTAAAAGGTAAGAAACAAGCTATTTGTTCTCCAATGCAGCAAGTACGGAAAAAATTAGATTCAAAATTACATCGCATCAAGTGTTAACATATTTTTATTTATAAATTGACAGAAGATGCTTCTGAGTGTCAGATTCTGAAATATTTATATCAAATTGATGTTTATGATTTCCTGAATTCTGCATTTTCACCAATTGTAGTTCTTACAGAAAGGGTAAGTTGACGTTTTAGATGTTTTTCAATAATTTTACCTATTTTACTAAGTATAGGAACAGCTGAAAATTATGTTTGAGTGAATCCTTCCTATGTGAGTGTTACATAATATTTCTCTTTACATAAGATTTTACATGTAAGCTTTCTCCTTACATGAATGTTTTGTTGCATGGATGTTGTTAAGGATTTTTTCTAAAACTTTCCTTAAGCTTTGTTGATCTTGAGCATTTGGGTTTTTTCCTTCCCCTTTTTTTCAGATCAGGGGAAATTACACTAAGAGTTAACTCAGAAATAATATGAACTGAAAATTAATCTTAAGCAAATTATTAGTATTTGAACGACAGCTGTGACCTCAGAATGGTGTAATGTGAGAATCTTGCAAAAGCAACTAGTACCTCAAAATTTAACCAACTCATAACTGAAATTCTAAAATCTGTCCACTTTTTCATTTATTGTAAATCCTATTAAATTCTATCTCATTTATTGTAAATTAAATATTGCAAAAGGACCTAGCTGTAGTACTTGGCACATGAGGCCTTTTACAAATGTTTGTTCCTTTTCTCATCTACTGCTACCAAATAAATAATTGAGGAAGCACTTTTGTCTTCTCATTTACATTTTAAGATGAAATTTAACAGTGGTTGCCTTCAAGGAGTTCCGTCTAGTTGGAGGACACCAGAAAAAAAAAAATTAAATAATTATAATATGGTGCTGTAATAGCCACAGGATGCTACTGATATACAGGAGGAGCTGCCTAGTAGACTGATTGGAAGTGGTAGGTAGAGAGGGTGGGAAGGAGGAGCCTGGGAAAATGTCCCAGAAGAGATCTTACTTGAGCTGATATTGAAGAAAGAGTAGGAGTTAGCCAGGCAAGAAAGGATAAACATTCTAGGTTGAGGAGAGAGCATTTTTAAAAGTACAGAAGTGGGAGAGAGCTTGGCATTTTTGGAGATCTATAAGCAATTCAGTCTGATTGAATACAGAGTAGGACTGAAGTTGTATACTGGGATTATGTAAAAAATAGCTTTGCATGTTATGATAGGAAGTTGAACTCTATCTTTCAAATGATGGGGCACTATTGAGGAATTTAAGTAGGGAGTGAACTGAAAAAGTTTCATTTTAAAGTCTATCTGTCAACATTGTCAAATAAGAATTGAACCGGATAAAGACCAGAGAAAGGGAGGCCAATCAAGAAGTTATCACTTTAGTTCAGGAAATAAATGTTGAAGGTCTAAAACAGGGTTTATAAACTCAAATGAAATGAGTGCAGCACAGGTAAAGGTGAGAGCTGTAACCAACTGGAGAGTGTATGCTTTCTCTGAAACATGTAGCTGCTACTTACCTTCAGCCTAGTTTTTGCCAGATCTTCTGATATTTCAAGAAAAGTTGGAAATCTGGGTTCTTCTGTGTGAAATCTCCCAATTTTTAATGCTGGCAAATATTTAGATTAGAAAAAATATCATGCAGTTCAGACAAAGCATTCTGTGGGTTGGGTCTGGCCCACTAGCCACATTTTTTAACCTTTGGCCTAATATCTGATAGTGGTTGTTAAAATGATTGTAGATAGAATTCATTGGATTTAATGATTGATTGAATGTAGCAAGGAGAAGAAAATGGAAAAGTGAGGATAATTTACCAGATTTTTAGTTATGGTGACCAGGTGCCACTGACTGTAAGAGTATTTGTGAAAACTAGGCTTAATGACACATATTGTTTTGCTTTCAGAGGCTTCCTCCTTACTTCATTTCTTTGCTGGTTTCTAGAGAGTTGACATTACTTGGTAACTAAGTTCAGAGAAGTGATTAATTTACTCTGTATGATTTGGTGTTGAAGATGTTGATTAAAAACATTACTTAAAAATCTGTTCTAGCATAGGAGAAAAGGAAAACTAATAATAATGATGTAATTTATAAAAATAGTCATAATAAAACTTTCAACTACCCATTTAATTAATTCTACTTATTAGTATGTCCAACTGACATAGCCCTCACTAGTCATCCCCCTCTCCCATAAATTATACCAGTGAAGTTACTAAATTAAAAAATAATTTATTAGTACACCATATTCACCTTTCATATAAAGTGCTTACTTAATACAGGCTATGCTAAGTAAGCTTACTTTTGTGGACTCATTAAATATCATCAAATACATTTTACTTGAACCATTTTGGTTGAAATTCTTCAGACATGAAAATATTGAATTTAAATTTGTTAATTATCTTGTGACCTTGGAGAGTCACTTTTTCTCTGGGGAAGTCTCGGTTTAAAACTGTAATACCAGTAGCAGAGACTAGATGACAGACTGGTCACTGGCTGGCTTGAGCATTGTTTAAAAGTTATGAACCAGCTGACTACATTTCAAAGGTTAGTTCATATAAAAATCTGGATTTCTGCGTTCTCTTGAAAAAGTAGAAGACTGTAATACATAGTCTTCCATTCTTCTGTGGCAACAAGAAGCTCAAGCTGAATAGCGCTTGCATTGAATAGACATGCGGTTTTCATTTCCCTATACTTATTTCAACTGTTTGGCCTCTATAAGGCTTTAAGTTCATAATGTTTGGGCTAAATGCTCTGAAGAGTTTCTGCCAGGTCAGGAATTCTAAGTCTTAGTGGGTCTATTAAGCATCCATAATAGCTGCAGTAAATGGAAAATTTGAGCAATTTTCCAGTTAAATTTAGGCAAAAGTGTTTCCTTTTCTTCTTGCCTAAATGCTTCAGGTAATTGTTTCTATTCGCTGATAATTTTAGTTAGATTTTGTATACAAAATACTTTTTTTGAATTGTTTAAATAATAGGAATCAACACCACTTTTTAATCTACTTTATTTTATAATTGAGGAGGCTCTTTTGGTTCTAACCTTTATATATTCTTAACTAGAATAAAAAATATATATAAATATATTCATTTATATGTGGAATAAACAATGGAAATTACCCAGCTCTTGTTCAACAGGTAGCTCCTGATTTAGTATGTTCTGAGAACAGCTCTTACATCACTAGTGCAGAGAATGAAGATGTGGCTCAGCATGTTTGACTTTCTTTTGAAGGACTAGATTGTACAGCCTGTGACACTGACTGTTTAATTAAATGGGAGTAACTAGTGTTTACAGTTTAGCAACAGGGCCCTTCATAAGGGAAATCAGTTTCTAGGTTGTGGACAAGGTTTACTGGTTAGCATGTTTCTAATGTTCTTGTATGCTTTCTAGCAGCTGTCACAAACACTAACAGCATTTGTTCTCCATTTCCTTTAAAGTAAGCTTATATAAAATGGCAAAATCCCATATCTACTTAAGGAGGACAAACTTTGATATCTTTCACATGGTAAAAATCATGTACTCTATATGAATATAGAATAAAACATTCAATTTTATTTTTATCAGTTACCTAATTTAGTATTTCTCTTTTCAATTGTAGATTTTAAGAGGGTAGTACTATGCATGACATTTAAGGAAGAATTAATCAGGAGTTATGTCCATGAAATTAGATTATGGGTTGGTAGTCACAACTCCACCTAATAGCACCCCTTTGCCACACAAGTGTCAAAGCAGGATCACAGTGTGGAAACACAAGAGTGCAGGATGATGTATTAGAATCTGAAATCTTTCTCAAGGATATGAGGAGCTTAGTAGAACTTTATTTACATATTAGAATATATTAACATGAACCTTTTAAAAAATGGGATTGAAACATCTAGAGGAAGAGGTAAGTTTCTATATGACTATTAAGTGTGCAGAAAAGAAATTAGGTTTGAACCTGGCATTGAGTTTAAGTTTTACTGTTTTTGATATGGGAAACTTGTAGATTTTTCTTTTAAATTTCATTTATCCTTTTGTTCCTGCTCTGTTTTTAATATTTGGAATGGTAATTATTGAAAAACTAGAAAAGGACACAGACTGTCTCAGGGAGGGCAAAGGGATTTTTAAAAAAATGTTTTACATTGTAAAACATTGTAAAATAGATCCTGAAAGCTAACGATTCTGGAGTTCCCTGAAAATGTTCAGACTAACTGAAGAATTTTCATTCAGTAATACAGTGTTTTAATTGAGGCATATGTTGTTCTAAGATCCTTTGAAATTCTAAATTTTGGTTATGCTTCTGTTTAGATTTTTTAAATTAATTAATTAGTTTATTTATTTTTGGCTGCATTGGGTCTTCGTAGCTGCACACGGGCTTTCTCTAGTTCGACAGAGTGGGGGCCACTCTTCGTTGCAGTGCGCGGGCTTCTCATTGCAGTGGCTTCTCTTGTCGCGGAGCATGGGCTCTAGAGCACAGGCTCAGTAGTTGTGGCTCGTGGGCTCCAGAGCACAGGCTCAGTAGTTGTGATGAACGGGCTTGGTTGCTCTGCGGCATGTGGGATCCTCCCGGTCAGGGCTTGAACCCATGTCCCCTACACTGGCAGGCGGATTCTTTTTTTTTTTTTTTTGCGGTACGTGGGCCTCTCACTGCTGTGGCCTTTCCCGTTGCGGGGCACAGGCTCCGGACGCGCAGGCTCAGCGGCCATGGCTCACGGGTGCAGCCGCTCCGCGGCATGTGGGATCCTCCCAGACCGGGGCACGAACCCGCGTCCCCTGCATCGGCAGGTGGACTCTCAACCACTGCACCACCAGGGAAGCCCCTTATCTTCTGATTTTAGTAAGCTATTCACATAGTTTAGTTTCAGCACACACTGTCCAACACATATGAAGGTTGTGTAATACCTTAAAAATGGAGAATCATCAAGCAATTTCTGCTACTCTTTGCTACTTGTGAAAGTTCCTGAAACTCCTTAAGCTGATGTGGCAAATGAGAGAGAGCACTTTGAGTTCCAAAAAACTAGCCTGCATTTTGGTCCTGAAAATCACTTGCCGTGAACTTGGGTCATTTCTGGATTCTTTTTGGCACAATAGTTCTGTTGCTGCTAGAGCTTAACATTAGGGAAGTTTCCTAAGGAACTAAGATTCTGTTCAATTATTGAGTTCTCTCGGGTGATTTGTTTAGGAAGAAGTAGCTGTGGCTTTTTGAGTTGCTTCATTAAGGACTTCAATTAGAAGACTCAGAGATGGGTGATCCTTTACACCTGTGTTAGCTAAAACCCATCCCCAAGAACAGATCCAGCCCTGGGTATTTTATTCAACAGACCTAAATATAGGGTCCTAAATTTAGAGGGCAAGATGCTACTTTTAGCTTCCCTTCCTCAGAGGAGAACAGCACGCGCCCAGCTAAGGTCCATACGGGTTTGATTTAGCATTTGGGTAACTAGGAGCTCATGGAGTTTAAAGAGTTTTGCCCAGCAAGTGCCCAGGTAACTCAGGTAAAAGTGAGTAAAGCCCTCGAACCCTTCGCTGGGCAGAGGAGGCCCGATCGATGTCCTCTTGCGTGGGAGAGGTTAAACTTTGCCCAGACCACAGCTGACCCGAGACGCCTTCCTGTCCAAAGTCCGGACACGGTTGGCAGGAGGCGCGGGCCCTGCAAACCATTTTCTGACAGGCATGAAGACGGCGGCCGGTTTCCCTGGGCCGGCGGGCTCCCCCAGGGTACGACGCCGTCAGGGCTTCCGTGGGGTGCGGACAGCAGGCTCTAGCGGGGCTGCGAGAGGAAAGCGATGGGGGCTGGAGCTGGGCCAGGCGCCGGCACCCGGGCCGAGGGGGCGCGTCGCGCTCACCCCGCCAGGTTACGCCGAGGGGCTTCCGGGAGAAGCCTCGCCGCCGGCACCCGAGGTGGGGACTCCTGAGACCTAGTCCTGACGTTCGGGGCGGTGCGGCCCACACCACAGAGCAGGCCCGGAGGTCGAATCCCATTCTCTCAGCCCCAAGCCTCTCGATTTCCAAGGCTGGGTAGCTCCGCCAGGTAGAGCCCCGGCCCCTTTAAGAGAGAACGACCGGGACACGTCTACTAACCTCGCGCGAAGTAGGAGGGGAAATTAACGGTGTCCCCGCGACCCCGCCTCCGTGCGGAGGTCTGGCCGAAACCAAACCGAGGGGTAGGGCGGCGAGGAGAGTGCCGGTCGCAGGCTCATGCGGGCGGGCTTGGACCTTCGGATCTTCAGGACGCAAAGCGTAACCTAGGGGCCGAAGCTCCCCGGCTGGGCAGCGTGGACACTTGAGGCCCGTAGGCGCCTTTCATCTCTGGCACCTCCCCGCAGCCGGCTTCGCAGTGGTCTGCTCCGGTTGCCGGGTGCGGGTTTGGGTTCCGGACCGAACGCTGCGTGTCCGGTGCCGCTGGTGGTGGCTCGGCCAGGCCCTGGATACGGTGCCGACTGCCAGGGCAGGCTTGACGCCATGGAGGGCCCCGGGACTGTCTCTCAGCCGCACTTGGGGCTGGTCCTGGGAAAGCTTCGCCGGGTGAGTCCAGGCGCGATCCGGGTCACTTGGCTCAGGGGTCGCGGGAGACGCCCGGGGAAGGTAGCAGCCGACTTTGGCTTTGGGGTCTCAGCGGCGGTGGTCGGAGGTCCTGAAGCCAGTTCTCACCTGTCGCCGGGCTACGGCCTGTGTCCGAGACAGTAGCCAGGTTCCTAGGATGCCTGGGCGGTTTTTTTGTGTGGTGTAAGGGGACCTGGAGATCAGGAAGGTGAACAGAGCATATTAGCTTAGCAGGACTTTGCAAAGAAGGGTGTGTTTCCCGATTCCTAAAATGAATTAGCCTTTCGATCGTGTTATTTATTTTGAACAGAGGTCAATAACACGTGGTTTCCCCGACAGTGAGAAACTTGAGGACAGATCCTCTGAAATGAGTTCCTTGTAGTACTGAAACTTCAGGTTGCTTGAAAAGACACCTAAGCCTGGGTAGGGAATCGGTATTCTAATTCTGCGTTTTCTTTTAATAAAGAATGCTTTTTTGAGATGCTTTACCGTAAGTGAGATTGTTCTTCGTTTCTTTCTGTGTCTTGTTAATGTGAGAGGTCATGTTAATGTAAAATCTGGAGATACTGAGCTCCCAGTGTTCACAATTTCCTTTTTTTTTTTTTTAGGTTCAGTTTATAATCAGGTTGCAGGGATTTTTCTCACTAAGTATTTACAGGTGTCTTTGTTGACATGTTTAGGGGCATTTATGTCGCCGTATTTTAAAAAAACTATTTGCATTAAAAATGTCAAAAGCCCGTTTAAACATTGGGGCAGTTATGATGATCGGTTTCTTGTGTACAGCAGACTGGGAGCAGTATTACTAGAGTGTAAAGTGGGCTTAGGGAGTGATGTGCAGTGATGCTTGCTGGAGACGTAAGTTTGTTCCAAGTGATGTAGGTGCTGGAGAGCCCTTGAAGTATTGCAGTGGTTAGACTTTTGGTTTAAATAGATCTTCCTGATAGTAGTATGTAGGTTAGGTGTAAGGACAACAAAACTAGAAGCAGGGTGTAAGGGAGAGGTGACAGAGTCGTCAAGTAGGGGTAGAGAAGAGGGTACTGAATTGGAAATATTTAGTAGCTAAGAACTATAGTGGGTAGGAATTTAATGATTGTATGCAAAGGATCAGAGAGAGAAAAGGAATCTAGAATGACTCCCAGTTTCTGGTTATGGCAACTTACTCATTCAAAGAGATAGAATATATAGAAAGATAAGGATTTGTGGGATGAGAGAGAATTTCAGATTGCACATATTTCCCTTTCTTCACGAAGAACAACTCTGTGAACAATATCTTCATCTGGATGATTTTTTTGGCTAAATGCACTATGCTCACAACACTGGCCTGGGGCCTAGGATAGCACAACACTGCTGTTTTAAAATTTTTTTTTTAAGCTAAAAAATAATTTTTTATTGAGGTATAATCATATAACATAAAATTTACCCTTTTATAGTATGGAATTCAGTGATTATTTTTTATGTTCATTATATTGTACAGCTATCACCACAATTTTGGAATATTTTTATCACCCTAAAAAGAAACCCTGTCCTTATTAGTACATTTCCAATTCTCACCTCACTCCATCCCTTGGCCACCACTAATCTACTTTCTGTCTCTATGAATTTGTCTATTCTGGACATTTCATGTAAATGGATCATACGATATGTGGCCTTTTGTGTCTGGCTTCATCTACTTAGCACACTTTCAAGAGTCTTTCGTGTTGTACCATGTAACAGTACTTCATTCCTTTTTATGGCTGAAAAATATTTCATTGTCTAGATATACTATATTTTGAATATTCATTCATAGTTTAATGGATATTTGGGTTGTTTGTACTTTTTTTTTTTTTTTTTGCGGTACGCGGGCCTCTCCCTGTTGCGGCCTCTCCCGTTGTGGAGCACAGGCTCCGGACGCGCAGGCTCAGCGGCCATGGCTTACGGGCCCAGCCGCTCCGTGGCATGTGGGATCTTCCCGGACCGGGGCACGAACCCGCGTCCCCTGCATCGGCAGGCGGACTCTCAACCACTGCGCCACCAGGGAAGCCCTTGTTTGTACTTTTTGACTACTATGACGAATGCTGCTATGGACATTCATGTACAAATTTTTTTAATGAATATTTTAAGTTCTCTTGGGTATATACCTAGGAGTGGAATTACTGGATCATATTTACTGTATGTTTAACTTTTGGAAGAACTGCCAAATTGTTTTCCACAGATGCTGTACCATTTTACACCCCCACCAGCAGTTTATGAGGGTCGAATTTCCCACATCCTCTCCGATACTTTTTTTTTCTAAATAGTCACTCTAATGATGAGTGTAAAGTGGTATATTTCATTGTGGTTTTGATTTGCAGTCCCCTGATGACTAATGATGTTGAGCAACCTCACATGTGCTTATTGGCCGTTTGTATTGTCTTCTTTGGAGAAATATCTCTTCAGTTCTTTTACCATTTAAAAAATTGGATTATTTGTCTTTTTACTGTTGAAGTCATAAGAGTTCTTTATACATTAACGAAATTAGACCCTTATCAGGTATATGATTTGCAAATATTTTCTCCTGTGGATTGTCTTTTTACTTTCTTGATGGTGACCTTTGAAGCACCAGGGTTTTTAATTTTGATGAAATCTAGTTTATCCTTTTTTTTCCTTTGGTTGCATATGCTTTTGGTGTTATATCTACGAAACCAGTATTTAAAATAAGGTCACAAATATTTACATCTGTGCTTCCTTCTAAGAGTTTTACCTCTTACATTCAGGTCTGTGATCCATTTAAAATTAATTTTTATATATGGTATAAAGTATGGGTACAGATTCATTTGTTAGTGGGTGGATATTCACTTGTCCCAATACCATTTGTTGAAAAGACTCCTCTTTCCTCATTAATTTTTTATTGGTACTGCTGTTAAAAATCAATTGACCATAATTTTTTTTTATTGATATAGTTCATTTACAATGTTATATTAGTTTCAGGTGTACAACATAGTGATTCAGAACTTCTATAGATTATTCTCCATTTAGAGTTATTATAAAATATTGGCAATATTCCCTGTGCTGTACAATATATCCTTGTAGCTTATTTACTTTATGCATAGTAGTTTGTACATCTTAACCCCCTCCCTTTTTCCTGCACCTCCCCCCTCCCCACTGGTAACTACTAGTTTGTTCATTATATCTGTGAGTCAGTTTCTGTTTTGTTGTATTCACTTGTTTTATGTTTTTAGATCCCACACACAGTGATAACATACAGTGTCTTTCTCTGTCTCAGTCATTTCACTAAGCATAATATCCTCCAGGTTCCTGTGTTGTTGCAAATGGAAAAATTTTATTCTTTTTTATGACTGAGTAACATTCCATTGTATCTGTATCTGTATCTATCACATCTTCTTTATCCATTCATCTGTTGATGGACACTTAGGTTGCTTCCATATATTGGCAATTGTAAATAATGCTGCAATGAACATTGTGGTGCATGTATCTTTTCAAATTAATCTTTGTATTCTTTGGATGTATGCCCAGGAGTGGAATTGCTGGATCATATGGTAACTCTATTTTTAGTTTTTTGAGAAACCTCCATAATGTTTTCCACAGTGGCTGCACCAGTTTACATTCCCACCAACAGTGTCCGAGGGTTCCCTTTTCTCCACATCCTTGCCAGCATTTGTGGTCTTTTTGATAATAACCTTTCTGACAGGTATGAGGTGATATCTCATTGTGGTTTTGATTTGCATTTCTTGGATGATTAGTGATGTTGAGCATCTTTTTATGTGCCTGTTGGCCATCTGTTTGTCTTCTTTGGAAAAATGTCTTTTCAGGTCTTTCACTCATTTTTAAATTGGGTTGTGTGTGTTTTTGACATAGAATTGTATGAACTGTTTATATATTTTGGATATTAACCCTTTATTGGTCAGGTCATTTGCAAATATTTTCTCGCATTCATTAGGTTGTCTTTTCATTTTGTAGATGGTTTCACTTGCTGTGCAAAGGCTTTTAAGTTTAATTAGGCCTTATTTGTTTACTTTTACTTTTGTTTCCTTTGCCTTAGGTAACAGATCCAAAAAATATTGCTATAATTTTTGTCAAAAAGTGTTCTGCCTATGTTTTCTTCCAGGAGTTGTTGTTTTTTTTTCTTTTTTAAAATTTATTTATTTATTTATTTTTTGACTGTGTTGGGTCCTCGTTGCTGCATTTAGGCTTTCTCTAGTTGCAGTGAGTGGGGGCTACTCTTCATTGTGGTGCACGGGCTTATCATTGCAGTGGCTTCTCTTGTTGTGGAGCATGGGCTCTAGGCACATGGGCTTCAGTAGTTGTGGCACGTGGGTTCAGTAGTTGTGGCTCGCGGGCTCTAGAGCAGGCTCAGTAGTTGTGGCGCACGGGCATAGTTGCTCCACGGCATGTGGGATCTTCCTGGACCAGGGCTTGAACCCATGTCCCCTGCATTGGCAGGTGGATTCTTAACCACTGAGCCACCAGGGAAGCCCCCTTCCAGGAGTTTTTATGGTTTCTGATCTTACATTTAGGTCTTTAATCCACTTTGAGTTTATTTTTGTATATGGTGTGAGAAAATATTCTAATTTCATTCTTTTACATGTAGCTGTCCAGTTTTCCCAGCACCACGTATTGAAGAGACTGTCTTTTCCCAGTTGTATATTCTTGCCTCCTTTGTCATAGATTAATTGACCATAAGTGTGTGGATTTATTTCTGGGCTCTCTGTTCTGTTCCATTGATGTATGTATCTGTTTTTGTGCCAGTACCATGCTGGCTTGATTATTATAGCTTTGTAGTATAGTCTGAGGTTAGGGAGCGTGATTCTTCTGGCTCTGTTCATCTTTCTCAAGATTGTTTTGGCTATACGGGTTTTTTTTTTATGTTTCCATACAAATTTTAAAATTATTTGTTCTAGTTCTGTGAAAAATGCCCTTGGTAATTTGATAGAGATTGCATTGAATCTGTAGATTGCCTTGGGCAGTATAGCTATTTTAACAATATTAATTCTTCCAGTCCATGAACATGGTATAACTTTCCATCATAATTGACGGTAAGTCTAAAAGTTTATTTCTGGATACTCATTTCTACTCCATTGGTCTATATGTCTTTCCTTAGGCTATTACCAAGCTGTCTTTATTATTGTAACCTTGTAGTAAGTTTTGAAATAGGGAAGTATGAATACTCCAACATTGTTCTTCATTTTCAATATTGTTTTGGCTAATATGTGTGTAGATAGATAGGTAGACAGCCATATGTATGTATGTTTGTATGTATCTATGACTATATATCTCTGTAAAAGGAAATGCTATCCCTTGCATTTCCATAAGAATTTTAGGATCTGCTTGTCTGTTTTTACGAAAGAGGCATTTGGAATTTTGATGGGGATTACATTGACTCTGTACATAAATTTGGAGAGTATGCCATCTTGACAATATTAAGTCTTCCAATTTATGAACATGGGATGTGTTTCCATTTATTTAGATCTTATTTACTTTCTTTCAACAGTGTTTTGTAGTTTTCAGAGTATAAGATTTCCACTTAACTTTGTTAAATTTATTCCTAAGTATTTTATTCTTTTTTTTTCTATTGTAAATGGAAATGTTTTCTTAATTTCATTTTCAGGTGGCTCATTGCTGTTGTATAGAAATATGACTGATTTTTCTCTTTTGATTTTGTATCCTACAGCTTTCCTGAACTTGTTTGTTAGCTCTAATTGTGTGTGTGTGTGTGTGTGTGTGTGTGTGTATGGTTTAGGATTTTTTTTTTATGTGTAAGATTATATCATCTTCAAATGGAGATAGTTTTACCTTTTTTCCCCCCAGTCTGGGTGCCTTTTATTTTTTTCTTGCCTAATTGCCTGGTTAGAATCTCTAGTACAATGTTGAATCAATGTGGAGAGAGTGAACATCCCTGTCTTGTTACTGGTCTTAAGGTGAAAGCTTTCAGCCTTTCACTGTTAAGTATGTGAGCTGTGAGTTTTTCATAGATGCCCCTTATAAGGTTGAGGAAGTTCCCTTCAGTCCTAGTTTGTTGAGTGCTTTGATCCTGAAAGGGTGTTGGATTTTCTTAAATCTCTTTTCTTTGTCTGTTGAGTGATCATGGGTTTTTTCCTTCTTTATTCTTTTAATATTGTGTTTATTGGTTTAGTTTTGTATGTTGAACCAACCTTGTATTCTTGGAATAAATTCCACTATCATGATATATAATTGTTTCTACATGCTGCTGGATTTGCTTTGCTAGTATTTTGTTGAGGATTTTGCATCTATATTTATAACAAATATTGATGTGTGGTTTTCTTTTCTTGTGATGTATTTGTCTGACTATCATATCAGGGTAATACTGGCCTCATAGAATGAATGAGTTAGGAAGAGTTCCTCCTCTTTTATTTTCTGGAAGAGTTTGAGAATGATTGGTGTTAATTCTTCAGTAAACTTTTGGTATAATTCACTACTGAATCCAACTGGCCCTGGGTTATTCTTTTTGGTATCCACAGGGAATTGGTTCCAGGACCCCCATGAATACCAAAATCGGAGGATGCTCAAGTCCCTTTCATAAAATGGCATAGTATTTGTAAATAACCTATGCACATCCTTCCTCCTGTATATTTTAAATAATCTCTAGATTCCTTATAATACTGAATAAAATGTAAATGCTATGTAAGTAGTTGCCAATGTGTGGCAAATTTAAGTTTTCCTTTTTGGAACTTTCTGGAAATGAAAAAAATTTTTTTTTTTTTAATCTACAGTTAGTTGAATCTGGCTGTAGAACCCATGGATATGAAGGGACAACTGTACTAACTCAGTCTGTTTATTTGTTTTAGGTCTAATCAGATTTTCTATTTCTTCTTGAGTTAGGTTTAGTAGTTTATGTGTTTTTAGTAATTTGTCATTTTCACCTAGGTTATGTAATTTGTTGACATACTATTGTTCTCAAGATCTTTTTCATTTCTGTAAGATTGCTAGTAATACTTTACTTACTGGTTTTAGTAATTTGAGTCTTCTCTTTTTCTTGGTTAATCTAGCTACAGATTTGTCAATTTTGTTGCTAGATTTTGTTGATTTTCTTCCCCCCCCAAAACCAATGTTTGTTTGTTTTTATCTTTATTGGAGTATTTTTGCTTTACAGTGTTGTGTAAGTTTCTGCTGTACAACAAAGTGAATCAGCTATATGTATACATATATCCCCATATCCCCTCCCTCTTGAGCCTTTGTAAGAGTTTGAGAAGGATGGGTGTTAGCTCTTCTCTAAATGTTTGATAGAATGCACCTGTGAAGCCATCTGGTCCTGAACTTTTGTTTGTTGGAAGACTTTTAATCACGGTTTCAATTTCATTACTTGTGATCGGTCTCTTCATATTTTCTATTACTTCCTGCTTCAGTCTTGGAAGGTTATACCTTTCTAAGAATTTGTCCATTTCTTCTAGGTTGTCCATTTTATTGGCATAGAGTTGCTTGTAGTAGTCTCTTAGGATGCTTTGTATTTCTGCAGTGTCTGTTGTAACTTCTCCTTTTTCATTTCTAATTTTATTGATTTGAGTCCTCTCCCTGTTTTTCTTGATGAGTCTGGCTAATGGTTTATCAATTTTGTTTATCTTCTCACAGAACCAGCTTTTAGTTTTATTGATCTTTGCTATTGTTTTCTTTGTTTCTATTTCATTTATTTGTGCTCTGATCTTCATGATTTCTTTCCTTCTGCTAACTTTGGGGTTTTTTTGTTCTTCTTTCTCTAATTGCTTTAGGTGTAAGGTTAGGTTGTTTATTTGAGATGTTTCTTGTTTCTTAAGGTAGGATTTTATTGCTATAAACTTCCCTCTTAGAACTGCTTTTGCTGGTTTTGGGTCATCGTGTTTTCATTGTCATTTGTCTCTAGGTATTTTTTGATTTCCTCTTTGATTTCTTCACTGATCTCTTGGTTATTTAGTAACATATTGTTTAGCCTACATATGTTTGTGTTTTTTCGTTTTTTCCCCTGTAATTGATTCCTAATCTCATAGCGTTGTGGTTGGAAAAGGTGCTTGATATGATTTCAGTTTTCTTAAATTTACTGAGGCTTGATTTGTGACCCATGATGTGATCTATCCTGGAGAATGTTCAGTGCGCACTTGAGAAGAAAGTGTAATCTGCTGTTATTGGATGGAATGTCCTATAAATATCAATTAAATCTATCTGGTCTATTGTGTCATTTTTTTTTTTTTTTTTTTTTTTTTTTTTTGCGATACACGGGCCTCTCACTGTTGTGGCCTATCCCGTTGCGGAGCACAGGCTCCGGATGCACAGACTCAGCGGCCATGGCTCACGGGCCCAGCCGCTCCGCAGCTTGTGTGATCCTCCCAGACCGGGGCACAAACCCGTGTCCACTGCATAGGCAGGCGGACTCTCAACCACGGCGCCACCAGGGAAGGCCCTATTGTGTCATTTAAAGCTTGTGTTTCCTTCTTAATTTTCTGTTTGGATGATCTGTCCATTTGTGTAAGTGAGGTGTTAAAGTCCCTTACTATTACTGTGTCAACGTCGATTTCCTCTTTTATAGCTGCTAGAAGTTGCCTTATGTATTGAGGTTTTCCTATGTTGGGTGCATGTATATGCATATATATTTATAATTGTTATATCTTCTTCTTGGTTTGATCCCTTGATCATTATGCAGTGTCCTTCCTTGTCTCTTGTAACATTCTTTATTTTAAAGTCTATTTTATGTGATATGAGTATTGCTACTCCAGCTTTCTTTTGATTTCCATTTGCATGAAATATCTTTTTCCATCCCTTCACTTTCAGTCTGTATGTGTCCCTAGGTCTGAAGTGGGTCTCTTGTAGACAGCAAATATATGGGTCTTGTTTTTGTATCCATTCAGCAAGCCTGTGTCTTTTGGTTGGGCATTTAATCCATTCACGTTTAAGGTAATTATTGATATGTATGTTCCTATTACCATTTTCTTAATTGTTCTGGGTTTGTTTTTGTAGGGCCTTTTCTTCTCACGTGTTTCCCACTTAGAGAAGTTTCTTTACCATTTGTTGTAGGGCTGGTTTGGTGGTGCTGAATTCTCTTAGCTTTTGCTTGTCTGTAAAGCTTTTGATTTGTCCATTGAATCTGAATGAGATCCTTGCCGGATCTTGAGTAATCTTGGTTGTAGCTTCTTCCCTTTCATCACTTTAAATATGTCATGCCCCTCCCTTCTGGCTTGTAGAGTTTTTGCTGAGAAATCAGCTGTTAACCTTATGGGAGTTCCCTTATATGTTATTTGTCATTTTTCCCTTGCTGCTTTCAATAATTTTTCTTTGTCTTTAATTTTTGTTAATTTGATTACTGTGTTTCTTGGTGTGTTCCTCCTTGGGTTTATCCTGCCTGGGACTCTCTGCACTTCCTGGACTTGGGTGACTGTTTCCTTTCCCATGTTAGGGAAGTTTTCGACTATAATCTTTTCAAATATTTTCTCAGGTCCTTTTCCTCTTTCTTCTCCTTCTGGGACCCCAGAAGGAGAATGCAAATGTTGTTGCATTTAATGTTGTCCCAGCGGTCTCTTAGGCTGTCTTCATTTCTTTTCATTCTTTTTTCTTCTGTTCTGCAGCAGTGAATTCCACCATTCGGTCTTCCAGGTCACTTATCTGTTCTTCTGCCTCAGTTATTCTGCTATTGATTCCTTCTGGTGTAGTTTTTATTTCAGTTATTGTATTGTTCATCTCTGTTTGTTTGTTCTTTAATTCTCCTAGGTCTTTGTTAAACATTTCCTGAATCTTCTCGATCTTTGCCTCTATTCTTTTTCCGAGGTCCTGGATCATCTTCACTCTTGTTATTCTTTTTTATATATATATATATATATATATATATATATATATATATATATATATATATTTATTTATTTACATATTTATTGACGTATAATTGCTTTACAATGGTGTGCTAGTTTCTGCTTCATAACAAAGTGAATCAGTCACACACACACATATGTTCCCATATCACTTACCCCTCGCTCCCACCCT
This sequence comes from Tursiops truncatus, assembly GCF_011762595.2. Taxonomy (NCBI): domain Eukaryota; kingdom Metazoa; phylum Chordata; class Mammalia; order Artiodactyla; family Delphinidae; genus Tursiops; species Tursiops truncatus. Next base: position 59,806,384 of record NC_047035.1, on the reverse strand, counting down.
CCCTATCCCACCCCTTTAGGTGGTCACAAAACACCAAGCTGATCTCGCCGTGCTATGCAGCTGCTTCCCACTAGCTATTTTACGTTTGGTAGTGTATATATGTTCATGCCACTCTCTCACTTTGTCACAGCTTACCCTTCCCCCTCCCCATATCCTCAAGTCCATTCTCTAGTAGGTCTGAGTCTTTATTCCTGTCTTACCCCTGGGTTCATCATGACATTTTTTCCCCCTTAGATTCCATATATATGTGTTAGCATACGGCATTTGTCTTTCTCTTTCTGACTTACTTCACTTTGTATGACAGACTCTAGGTCCATCCACCTCACTACAAATACCTCAATTTCGTTTCTTTTTATGGCTGAGTAATATTCTATGTATACATGTGCCACATCTTCTTTATCCATTCATCTGATGTTGGACACTTTTGTTGTTTCCATCTCCTGGGTATTGTAAATAGAGTTGCAGTGAACATTTTGGTACATGACTCTTTCTGAATTATGGTTTTCTCAGGGTATATGCCCAGTAGTGGGATTGCTGGGTCATATGGTAGTTCTATTTGTAGTTTTTGAAGGAACCTCCATACTGTTCTCCATAGTGGTTGTACCAATTCACATTCCCACCAGCAGTGCAAGAGTGTTCCCTTTTCTCCACACCCTCTCCAGCATTTATTGTTTCTAGATTTTTTGATGATAGCCATTCTGGCTGGTGTGAGATGATATCTCATTGTAGTTTTGATTTGCATTTGTCTAATGATCAATGATGTGGAGCATTGCTTCTTGTGTTTGTTGGCAGTCTGTATATCTTCTTTGGAGAAATGTCTATTTAGGTCTTCTGCCCATTTTTGGATTGGGTTGTTTTTTGTTATTGAGTTGCATGAGCTGCTTGTAAATTTTGGAGATTAATCCTTTGTCAGTTGCTTCATTTGCAAATATTTTCTCCCACTCTGAGGGTTGTCTTTTGGTCTTGTTTATGGTTTCCTTTGCTGTGCAAAAGCTTTTAAGTTTCATTAGGTCCCATTTGTTTATTTTTGTTTTTATTTCCATTTTTCTAGGAGGTGGGTCAAAAAGGATATTGCTGTGATTTATGTCATAGAGTGTTCTGCCTATGTTTTCCTCTAAGAGTTTCATAGTTTCTGGCCTTACATTTAGGCCTTTAATGCATTTTGAGCTTATTTTTGTGTATGGTGTTAGGGAGTGTTCTAATCTCATACTTTTACATGTACCTGTCCACGTTTCCCAGCACCACTTATTGAAGAGGCTGTCCTTTCTCCACTGTACATTCCTGCCTCCTTTATCAAAGATAAGGTGACCATATGTGCGTGGGTTTATCTCTGGGCTTTCTCTCCTGTTCCATTGATCTATCTTTCTGTTTTTGTGCCAGTACCATACTGTCTTGATTACTGTAGCTTTGTAGTATAGTCTGAAGTCACGCAGCCTGATTCCTCCAGCTCCATTTTTCGTTCTCAAGATTGCTTTGGCTATTCGGGGTCTTTTGTGTTTCTGTACAAATTGTGAATTTTTTTGTTCTAGTTCTGTGAAAAATGCCAGTGGTAGTTTGATAGGGATTGCATTGAATCTGTAGATTGCTTTGGGTAGTAGAGTCATTTTCACAATGTTGTTTCTTCCAATCCAAGAACATGGTATATCTCTCCATCTATTTGTATCATCTTTAATTTCTTTCATCAGTGTCTTATAATTTTCTGCATACAGGTCTTTTGTCTCCTTAGGTACGTTTATTCCTAGATACTTTATTCTTTTTGTTGTAGTGGTAAATGGGAGTGTTTTCTTGATTTCACGTTCAGATTTTTCATTGTTAGTCTATAGGAGTGCCAGAGATTTCTGTGCATTAATTTTGTATCGTGCTACTTTACCAAATTTATTGATTAGCTCTAGTTGTTTTCTGGTAGCATTTTTAGGATTCTCTATGTATAATATCATGTCATCTGCAAACAGTGACAGCTCTACTTTTTCTTGTCCGATTTGCATTCCTTTTATTTCCTTTTCTTCTCTGATTGCTGTGGCTAAAACTGCCAAAACTATGTTGAATAAGAGTGGTGAGAGTGGGCAACCTTGTCTTGTTCCTGATCTTAGTGGAAATGCTTTCAGTTCTTCACCGTTGAGGATGATGTTGGCTGTGGGTTTGTCATATATGGCCTTTATTATATTGAGGAAAGTTCCCTCTGTGCCTACTTTCTGGAGGGTTTTTATCATAAATGGGTGTTGAATTTTTTCGAAAGCTTTCTCTGCATCTATTGAGATGATCATATGGTTTTTCTCCTTCAGTTTGTTAATATGGTGTAGCACGTTGATTGATTTGCGTATATTGAAGAATCCTTGCATTCCTGGAATAAACCCCACTTGATCATGGTGTATGATCCTTTTAATGTGCTGTTGGATTCTGTTTGCTAGTATTTTGTTGAGCATTTTTGCATCTATGTTCATCAGTGATGTTGGCCTGTAGTTTTCATTCTTTGTGACATCTTTGTCTGGTTTTGGTATCAGAGTGATGGTGGCCTCGTAGAATGAGTTTGGGAGTGTTCCTCCCTCTGCTATATTTTGGAAGAGTTTGAGAAGGATAAGTGTTAGCTCTTCTCTAAATGTTTGATAGAATTCCCCTGTGAAGCCATCTGGTCCTGGGCTTTTGTTTGTTGGAAGATTTTTAATCACAGGTTCAATTTCAGTGCTTGTGATTGGTCTGTTCATATTTTCTATTTCTTCCTGATTCAGTCTTGGCAGGTTGTGCATTTCTAAGAATTTGTCCATTTCTTCCAGGTTGTCCATTTTATTGGCATAGAGTTGCTTGTAGTAATCTCTCATGGTCTTTTGTATTTCTGCAGTGTCAGTTGTTACTTCTCCTTTTGCATTTCTAATTCTTTTGATTTGAGTCTTCTCCCTTTTTTTCTTGATGAGTCTGGCTAATGGTTTATCAATTTTGTTTATCTTCTCACAGAACCAGCTTTTAGTTTTATTGATCTTTCCTATTGTTCCTTCATTTCTTTTTCATTTATTTCTGATCTGATTTTTATGATTCCTTTCCTTCTGCTAACTTTGGGGATTTTTTGTTCTTCTTTCTCTAATTGCTTTAGGTGCAAGGTTAGGTTGTTTATTTGAGATGTTTCCTGTTTCTTAAGATAGGAATTTATCACTGTAAACTTCCCTCTTAGAACTGCTTTTGCTGCATCCCACAGGTTTTGGGTTGTCGTGTCTCCATTGTCATTTGTTTCGAGGTATGTTTTGATTTTCTCTTTGATTTCTTCAGTGATCAGTTCGTTATTAAGTAGTGTATTGTTTAGCCTCCATGTGTTTGTATTTTTTACAGATCTTTTCCTGTAATTGATATGTAGTCTCATAGCGTTGTGTCGGAAAAGATACTTGATACAATTTCAATTTTCTTAAATTTACCAAGGCTTGATTTGTGACCCAAGATATGATCTATCCTGGAGAATGTTCCATGAGCACTTGAGAAAAATGTGTATTCTGTTGTTTTTGGATGGAATGTCCTATAAATATCAATTAAGTCCATCTTGTTTAATGTATCACTTAAAGCTTGTGTTTCCTTATTTATTTTCATTTTCAATGATCTGTCCATTGTTGAATGTGGGGTGTTAAAGTCCCCTACTATGAATGTCTTACTGTCGATTTCCCCTTTTATGGCTGTTAGTTTTTGCTTTATGTATTGGGGTGCTCCTATGTTGGGTGTATAAATATTTACAATTGTTATATCTTCTTCTTGGATCAATCCCTTGATCATTGTGTAGTGTCCTTCTTTGTCTCTTCTAATAGTCTTTTAAAGTCTATTTTGTCTGATATGGGAATTGCTACTCCAGCTTTCTTTTGGTTTCCATTTGCATGGAATATCTTTTTCCATCCCCTTACTTTCAGTCTGTATGTGTCTCCAGGTCTGAAGTGGGTGTCTTGTAGACAGCATATATATGGGTCCTGTTTTTGTATCCATTCAGCTTGTCTGTGTCTTTTGGTGGTAGCATTTAATTCATTTACATTTAAGGTAATTATCGATATGTATGTTCCTATTCCCATTTTCTTAATTGTTTTGGGTTAGTTATTGTAGGTGTTTTCTTTCTCTTGTGTTTCTTGCCTAGAGAAGATCCTTTAGCATTTGTTGTAATGCTGGTTTGGTGGTGCTGAACTCTCTCAGCTTTTGCTTGTCTGTAAAGGTTTTAATTTCTCCATCAAATCTGAATGAGATCCTTGCTGGGTAGAGTAATCTTGGTTGTAGGTTTTTCTCCTTCATCACTTTAAATATGTCCTGCCAGTCCCTTCTGACTTGCAGAGTTTCTGCTGAAAGATCAGCTGTTAACCTTATGGGGATTCCCTGTGTGTTATTTGTTGTCTTTCCCTTGCTGCTTTTAAATATGTTTTCTTTGTAATTAATTTTTGACAGTTTGATTAATATGTGTCTTGGAGTGTTTCTCCTTGGATTTATCCTGTATGGGACTCTGCTTCTTGGACTTTATTAACTATTTCCTTTCCTATATTAGGGAAGTTTTCAACTATAATCTCTTCAAATATTTTCTCAGTCCCTTTCTTTTTCTCTTCTTCTTATGGAACCCCTATGATTCAAACGTTGATGCGTTTAGCGTTGTCCCAGAAGTCTCTGAGACTGTCTTCAATTCTTTTCATTTTTTTCTTTATTCTGCTCTGCAGTAGTTATTTCCACTATTTTATCTTCCAGGTCACTTATCCGTTCTTCTGCCTCAGTTAGTCTGCTATTGATCCCTTCTAGAGTATTTTTAATTTCATTTATTGTGTTGTTCATCGTTGCTTGTTTCATCTTTAGTTCTTCTAAGTCCTTGTTAAGTGTTTCTTGCTTTTTTCTCTGTTCTTTTTCCAAGATTTTGGATCATCTTTACTATCATTATTCTGAATTCTTTTTCAGGTAGACTGCCTATTTTCTCTTCATTTGTTAGGCCTGGTGGGTTTTTGTCTTGCTCCTTCATTTGCTGTGTGTTTTTCTGTCTTCTCATATTGTTTAACTTACTGTTTTTGGGGTCTCCTTTTTGCAGGCTGCAGGTTCGTAGTTCCTGTTGTTTTTGGTGTCTGTCCCCAGTGCCTAAAGTTGCTTCAGTGGGTTGTGTAGGCTTCCTGGTGGAGGGTACTAGTGCCTGTGTTCTGGTGGATGAGGCTGGATTTTGTCTTTCTCGTGGGCAGGTCCACGTCTGGTGGTGTGTTTTGGGGTGTCTGTGGACTTGTTATGATTTTAGGCAGCCTCTCTGCTAATGGGTGGGGTTGTGTTTCTTTCTGGCTAGTTGTTTTGCATAGGGTGTCCAGCACTGTAGCTTGCTGGTAGTTGAGTGAAGCTGGGTGTTGGTGTTGAGATGGAGATCTCTGTGAGATTTTTGCCGTTTGATATTACGTGGAGCTGGGAGGTCTCTTGTGGACCAGTGTCCTGAAGTTGGCTGTCCCACTGAGAGGCACAGCACTGACTCCTGGCTGCAGCACCAAGAGTCTTTCATCCACATGGCTCAGAATAAAAGGGAGAAGTAGAAAGAAAGAAAGAGGATAAAAGAAAATAAAAATAAAAAATAAAATAAAGTTAGTAAAATAAAAAATAATTATTAAGAAAAAAGTTTTTTTTAAAAGTAAAAAAAGAACAACAAAAAAACGGACAGATAGAACCCTAGGATAAATGGTGAAAGCAAAGCTCTACAGACAAAATCTCACACAGATGCATATACATACACACTCACAAAAAGAGGAAAAGGGGAAAAAATAATAAATGTTGCTCTTAAAGTCCACCTCCTCAGTTTGGGATGATTCGTTGTCTGTTCAGGTATTCCACAGATGCAGTGTACGTGAAGTGGATTGTGGAGATTTAATCCGTTGGTCCTGAGGCTGCTGGGAGAAATTTCCCTTTCTCTTCTTTGTTCGCACAGCTCCCAGGACTCAGCTTTGGATTTGGCCCCGCCTCTGCGTGTAGGTCGTCGGAGGGCGTCTGTTCTTCGCTCAGACAGGATGGGGTTAAAGGAGCAGCTGACTCGGGGGCTCTGGCTCACTCAGGCCGGGGGGAGGGAGGGGCACGGAGTGTGGGGCGAGCCTGCGGCGGCAGAGGCCAGTGTGACGTTGCACCAGCCTGAGGCGCGCTGTGCGTTCTCCGGAGGAAGTTGTCCCTGGATCCTGGGACCTTGGCAGTGGCGGACTGCACAGGCTCCCTGGAAGGGAGTTGTGGATAGTGACATGTGCTCACACACAGGCTTTTTGGTGGCGGCAGCAGCAGCCTTAGCGTCTCATGTCCGTTTCTGGGGTCCGTGCTGTTAGCCGTGGCTCGCGCCCGTTTCTGGAGCTCCTTTAAGCAGCGCTCTTAATCCCCTCTCCTCGAGCACCAGGAAACAAAGAGGGAAGAAAAAGTTTCTTGCCTCTTTGGCTGGTCCAGACTTTTCCCCGGACTCCCCCGTGGCTAGCCATGGTGCACTAACCCCTTCAGGCTCTGTTCACTCTGCCAACCCCAGTCCTCTCCCTGTGCCCCGACTGAAGCCCGAGCATCAGCTCCCAGCCCCGCCCGCCCCGGCCGGTGAGCAGACAAGCCTCTCAGGCTGGTGAGTGCCGGTTGGCACCAGTTCTCTGTGCGGGAATCTCTCCGCTTTGCCTTGCGCACCCCTGTTGTTGTGCTCTCCTCCGCGGCTCCGAAGCTTACCCCTTCCGCCACCCGCAGTCTCCGCCCGCGAAGGGGCTTCTTAGTGTGTGGAAGCCTTTCCTCCTTCACAGCTCCCTCCCACTGGTGCAGGTCCCGCCCCTATTCTTTTGTCTCTTTATTGTTTTTTCTTTTGCCCTACCCAGGTACGTGGGGGAGTTTCTTGCCTTTTGGGAGGTTTGAGGTCTTCTGCCAGCGTTCAGTAGGTGTTCTGTAGGAGTTGTTCCACGTGTAGATGTATTTCTGATGTATCTGTGGGGAGGAAGGTGATCTCCGCGTCTTACTCTTCCGCCTTCTTCCCCTTCTCCCACTATTGCTATTCTGAATTGTTTTTCTGGAAGGTTACCTATCCCCACTTCATTTAGTTGTTTTTATGGGGTTTTATCTTGTTCCACCATCTGGTACATAGCCCTCTGCCTTTTTATCTTGTCTCTCTTTCTGTGAATGTGGTTTTGTTTCACAGGCTGCAGGATTGTAGTTGTTCTTGCTTCTGCTGTCTGCCTTCAGGTGGATTAGGCTATCTAAGAGGCTTGTGAAAGTTTCCTGATGGGAGGGACTGGTTGTGGGTAGAGCTGGCTGTTGCTCTATAGGGCAGAGCTCAGTAAAACTTTAATCCGCTTGTCTGTGATGGGTGGGGCTGGGTTTCCTCCCTGTTGGTTGTTTGGCCTGAGGCAACCCAACACTGGAGCCTACCCAGGCTTTTTGGTGGGGCTAATGGTGTACTCTGGGAGGGCTCACGCCAAGGAGTACTTCCCAGAACTTCTGCTGCCAGTGTCCTTGTTCTCACAGTGAGACACAGCCACCCCCCGCCTCTGCAGGAGACCCTCCAGCACTAGCAGGTAGGTCTGGTTCATTCTCCTCTGGGGTCACTGCTCCTTCCCCTGGGTCCCGATGTGCACACTACTTTGTGTGTACCCTCCAAGAGTGGAGTCTCTGTTTCCCCCAGTCCTGTCGAAGTCCTGCAATCACATCCTGCTAGTCTTCAAAGTCTGATTCTCTAGGAATTCCTCCTCCCATTGCCAGACCCCCAGGTTGGGAAGCCTGACGTGGGGCTCACAACCTTCACTCCAGTGGGTGTACTTCTGTGGTATAATTGTTCTCCAGTTTGTGAGTCACCCACCCAGCAGTTATGGGATTTGATTTTATTGTGATTGCGCCCTCGTACCGTCTTATTATGGCTTCTCCTTTGTCTTTGGATTTGGGGTATCTTTTTTGATGAGTTCCAGTGTTTTCCCGTTGATGATTGTTCAGCAGTTAGTTGTGATTCCGGTGCTCTCACCAGAGGGAGTGAGAACACGTCCTTGTACTCTGCCATCTTGAACTAGTCTTGCTTCTTCTTCCATCTTTCAACCTATTTATGTGTTTTAATCTAAAGTGTGTGTCTTGTAGATGGCATATAGTTGGAACGTGTTTTTTTTCTGTCTATTCTGCCAATCTCTGCCATTTAGTTGGACAGTATAACTCATTTACATTTAATATAATTAGTGATACTTCTGCCATTTTGCTATTTTCTATATTTCTTAGGTCTTTTTTGTTTCTTAGTTCCTCCATTTCTTTTGTGTTATATAGATGTTTTATATTGTGCCGTTTTAGTGTTCCCCCCCCGCCCCTTAACTGTATGTGTTTGATTTATAATCATTTACTTTGGGTTAATCCACTTAATGTCAACAACTTTTCTTCTATATAGTTCCATCCTTGCATTCTGTATGCTGTTTTTGTTACAATTTACATCTTTATGTATTTTACATCCAACAAAATAAATTTCTAATTATTGCATTATGCAATTGTGTTTTAAATTAGATAGAGAAAAAGGGAGTTATAAACAAAAATGTGTTTATAACCCTGCCCTGCTTTTATTTAGAACGTTAGGTTAAGCCTAATATCTGATAAGGCTGCTGAAACAAGGCTGAAACAAGACTGAAACATTTAAGTAAACCTTTACTAAGTGGTTTTATACTGAGGGTAAAAAAAAGAAAGGAGAAGAATAAGAATCAGACAGTTTAGTCTTAATAATATACCTTCCTCTCAGCCTGTGTCCCATTTTAGGACCTGGCATATATATATATTTTAATATTTATTTATTTATTTGGCTGCGTCAGATCTTTCATTGCAGCACATGGGCTCTTTGTTGAAGCACACGGGCTCTCTAGTTGTGGCACACGGGCTCTCTAGTTGTGGTGCATGGGCTCTAGAGTTTGTGTGCTTAGTTGCCTCGTGGCATGTGGGCTCTTAGTTACTTGACTAGGGATCGAACCTGTGTTCCCTGCATTGGAAGGCAGATTCTTAACCACTGGACCACCAGGGAAGTCCCAGGACCTGGTATATTTTTATGGGCTAGGTACCATTTTAGCACCCATCCTTACTCCTACCTTCCTCAATGTCTAGGTCCCAAGAGAGAATGACCGAAGTAGAAATAGTTGTTTTACCAGCTTAAGATCAGATACTGGTTTCCTTTTAGAGGTCCTCTCCCTTTATCTGTATGGTTGGCTTTGGGAATGATCACTTCCCTCACCACATTAAGGATGATATCATAACTATTTGCAGGAAACTTTCCCGTTTCAGTGGAACATAGACTGTATCAGACGATCTTTCTGTACAGTGACCCCTCCAGGATATCCATGTAGTTTTGTCCAATAAACTGGTATGATAAAACTCAGAGTTGGAGTCACAGATTTGTGAGTTATTAGCATAGTGGTTTTAGTGTTTAGTTTCCGTTAAAACAATGGAAATGGATAAAATGAAAAGAGTATGTTTTTAAAAGTGTCTGGAATGTAACTTGTTAATAAATGTGGAATTAGTTGCTGGGTAGATGGATGAATGACTGAACGAATGTTAACTGCTTCTTGTGAGGTAATTATTAATTTTACAGATCGTGTTTCATCTTGTTTGGGTTGAACTCTTATTCTGCCTTAGCTCTTTTTAGACCATTTGATTCTAAAGCTCTTTTGATACCCTTTTAAAGGGAGAATTATTAATGATTACAAGTTTACATTTTTTGTAAAGAAAAGAATTTAAGAAAGGGATATACTAAAAATAGTTTTTATCAAACTTGATTATGAATAATGAGTGAATCAGTGCCCCTTTTAAACTTTTTGGTGGTTTATCACTAATTACAGGAAAAAATCTCTTTATGTAAAGTGGAAATTATTTTTTAAGTTTTATGTATTGGAGAGTGTAGGTTCATAAAACTTTGCATTACAGTCAAGTATTATCAGGGCCTGTATATTGACATCTTATTATGTTGTTTTTATTAATATAATATTTATTTGAGGTAAAATGAAAAATAATTTTAATTTAACCTCACTGTATTTTGTCAGCTTGATTAATTGCTTCTTTTAAGTTACGTGGTCTAGAATTCCTTTAATACTCACGTTTGGGAGTGGAATAGGTTTTAAGTGTTCCGTGATTAATCACTACCATGTTGTATGGAGGGTTACCTATTCTAAAATTTAGGACCAGTTTATCAAATCATGTGTAATTGTGTATTGCATTATATTTATTGATGTTTGATAAATTTGGTTATTCTTTCTATACTTTTGTGAGATAGGGTTCTATATTTTAGTTAAAATTTAAGGGTGAAAAATCTCCATGAGAAAACCAGCATAATTAAGACCTGAGCAATGGATTTGAGATGCATTCTTGAGACTCAGATTCTTTGCTATTCCTCAGTCCACCAGATCCCACCAGATTCCACCAGCTCAAGGCTTTAACGTAGAATTTACCATCTCCTTTTAGAATAGAAGGACTGATAAAATGTTATTGGATTTAAGAAATATCACTATACTAAAGATAATTACATGTTTAATCTGAGAGATGCTTTTAGAATTGTCTCTTAAAGCGTTGTAGTGTTGTAAAGAAATCATTCCGATTATTAGGTTTTTGAAGTGATGTGCATTCTATGTTTTGACATAGTTAGCTGAAAGTAAGATGGTTGGAGAATATGTAAACTGTAAAGAAAGCATCTTTTCTTCCCAGTATTGTGTGTCAAATGCCTCTTTTACTCAGAGGCAGAAATAGATTTTTTTTTTTTTTTTTTAAATCACTGGTTGTTTCTAGCGATGTCACAATTCTGTGAGCTGGTAACAAGGGTAATGTAGGGAGAGGCAGAGGCAGAGATCAGGGTAAAGGTTTTTTTTTTTTTATTTTTTAGAAAAGGTATAATCAGGTTTATTTAATACAGGTTAATGAACTGTTGATAGCATATATGGGTCACAGTTACAAAAAAGATTTTGGGGAAGAGAATAGATATTAAAAGGTGTTTTTCTAGATAGAAGGGGCCTAAAAAGGGAAGATTTGCCATAGAGGTTTTGGGTTGAACCCTGGAAAGAATCAAACCTGATCAGACTTGAGGTTGTTCTTAAAAAAGGGTATTTTTCCCCCCTACTTTTCACCTTTTTATGGGATTGAATAATATGTGGGGCCTGGTAACAAAGAAAAATAACCTCATTGGATGACAGTGAATAATGAACTGACCTAGAGAAAGATGAAATACAGAAGCAACTGCAAAAGCCTTAAGCTGTTTTGTGCTGAAAACTTGTTAGGGAGAGAAATAATGTGGAAAGGCTGTGGTTATAGGATCATGGTCTTTGGAGGAGGACTAATAGAAACAGCTACCTTTATTGAGTACCTGCACTCCATATTCATACAGCATTATTCCCATTACAGATAAGAGAAGGGAGCCACTGAGGTAGGGTAGAGGGATTCAAATTCTAAACCCAAGGTTTCATCAGTGGTTTTCAAACTTTAATAAAGCAGCAGATCCATTTTTCCCCCCATAGGGAAATCTTATATGGAACCCCATATACTCTATGGAAAAAGCCTAAACTGGTTGAATCAGGGTAAGACCACCTGATTCAGCGTCTTTCTTTGGCCTTCTTTCCTCTTACTCTCATTTTCAGAAGCTCTGAGGCATCTCTGTAGAACTCTGGTCAGAAAAATCATTAAATTTCACCATACTACTTTCCTTCATCACTTGGTGATAGTGGTTGAAAATTGCCAGAAAAATACCCTCTGATACCTGCTGTTTGGTGATAGTCTGGTACCCATTTCATGAAAAGGGTGTTAATAGTATTTACATGTAAACTTGTACTTACATTTGTGTCTTAATCTGTTGGGGCTGCCATAACAAAATACCATAGACTGGGTGGCTTAAACAGCAAACATTTTTCTCACAGTTCTGGAGGCTGGGAACACCAAGATAAAGATGCCACGGATCTGGTGTGTGGTGAGGGCACACTTCTGGTTCATAGTCTTCTTATTATAACCTCACGTGGTAGAAGTGTCAAGGGAGCTTGGAGCCTCTCTTCTAAGATCACTAATCCCATTTCTGAGGGCTCCACTCTTATGACCTAATCACCTCCAAAGGGCCCTACTTCCAGATACCATCACATTGGGGATTAGGTTTCAACATAAGAATTTTGGGGTTGCAGGGGGACACAGAAAAATTCAGTGTTTAGCAGTTTGTAATCAACAATTTTTATCAAAAGTGTATTTTTAAGAGGTTAATTTTCTTTGTCTTGAAGGTTGTGGCAGCATTGCCTGAAGATATGAGACCAGGTTCTAACTTCTATGGTTTTCCATGGGAATTAGTGATATTTGCAACTGTTGTTGGATTTTTTGCTATTCTTTTGTTTTTGTGGAGAAGTTTTCGATCGGTAAGTAACCAGTGCTCTGTATACTAAGAGAATGTTCGTTCTGTCTTCATGTTGAACAAGTAATATGAGAAACATATCTTTTGTTTTAAGGAAACAGGTTATTGTTGTGTGGGCTACTCATGTTAATGTGTGGCTGCTAGAAACTGAATATGGATTTAGAGGAATTTTTTAAAGTGTAAAAATTCTCTGTAGGAGTATTCCACACTAATACTAAAACCCTACCTCTATTTCTTTTTTTTTAAAAAAAATTTTATTGGAGTATAGTTGATTTATAATGTTGTGTAAGTTTCAGGTGTACAGCAAAACCTACCTTTATTTCTTACTTGCTTATTATTTGGGGTCTGTGTTTATTTTTAACAGTATACTATACATCTGTGAATATACCACCCAACCTGGAATCAAAGATATTGACTGTCACCTATATTTAGGTGATCCTCCCTCATTTCATCCCCCTGCCTCCCTGCACTAGAGGTAATCCTGTTCTGGATCCTGTGTTAATTATTCCCATGCCTTAAAAAAAATTTTTTTTGGTCATATGTACACAAATCCTTCAGAAGTGTAGTAATTTTGCTTAGTCTCATGCCATATGTCATGTTTTGGAACTGTTTTACTCCATCCTATATTGCTAAGATTCATCCATATTTTTGACCCATTTTGATTGTTTTAAGACTATTATATTGTAAGAATATATTACAATTAATTTATATATTTTATGGTCTTGGGCCTTTGAGTTGTTTCCAGGTTTTTTTCTATTACAAATAATGCTGCTGGGTAGTTTCTTATACTTGTCTCCTGTTGTATATTTGTAAGTTTCTCTTGGGAATATACTAGGTGTGAGATTACTGGGTTATATAGTATATTGGAAGTTCTGCTTTTAAAACATAGTACCAAATTCTTTTCCAAATTGTCTGTACCAATTTATACTCCCAACAGTAGTATATAAGAGATCCTGGAGATCCATTTGATCTGTGTCATCTCCAACACCTGTTATTGTTGAAATTCTTTATTTTTGCCACTTGAATGGTATCTTAACCATGGTTCTGATTTGTATTCCTTGATCACTAGTGAGATTGAAAACTCAGTAAATTTATTGTCCATATGTATTTTTTCTTCAGGGAAATATTTATGTCTTATACCCATTTTTCTTTTGAGTAGTTTGTTTTCTTTTTTATTTGTAGTTCTTTATATATTCTTGATGATATCCTTGTTGATTATCTATATTGCATATGTCCCAGTACGAAACATCTTTTCATTTTTCTTAAGATGTTTTGTGATGAGTAGAAATTCTTAATTAAAACAGTTTTCTTTTAGCACAGAATTGCTTGATCCATCTTGAGTTGATTTTTTGTTTAGTGTGGGGTAAGGAGTTGGTGTAATTCCCCACCCCTCTTCCCCCGCAATATAACCTTTTCCCCAGCTTTGTTTATTGAATAGTCTCCCTTCTTCCCATTCATCTGCCATGCTACATATGAGAGTTCCACATACATGTAGACTTTTTCTGTGCTCTTTATGCTCCTGATTATTATTGAAAGCAGATACATGTATATCATTCTATATCCATCCATTATTAGGTCAGGCTTGCTAATTATCTAATTTGTGGTGTTCGTGTATTACATATTCTTGCTCTTTTTTTGTTGTTTCCTTCATCTGTCAAGAGTGAAGAGAAGTTGGCTGAATTCCACTGTCATGATGGATTTATCAGTTACTTTCTGTAGTTTTGTCAATTCTCGCTTTACATATTTTGAGGGTATTTTGTTAGGTGGATACATGTTTAGAATTGCTACATCTCTTCTTGGTGGATTGAATCTTTTATCAATAACTAGTGACCCTCTATAACTCTTCCGATGCTTTTGTCTTAAAGTCTCTTATCTGATGTTAGTATAGCCAGACCAGTTTTCTTTTTGGTAATATTTCATGTGTCTTTTTCCATCCTTATATTTTCCAGTCTTTCTGTGGTCTTTTACTTAATGTATGTCCTGTATGAATTTCTTTTTTTATTTTTATTTTGTTGGAGTATAGTTAATTTACAATGTATTAGTTTCGGATGTACAGCAAAGTAATTCAGTTCTGTATGAATTTCTTTTATATAATCTGAAAATCTGTTTTTTCACTGAGTTTAGTGTATCTACATATATTATGATTATTGATTACTGATGTATTTGGACCAGTTTCTTCTAGCATACTTTATTAATTTGTTCCACTTTTAATGTTTCTTTTCTACATTTGTAAGTAAATCTTCCTTCTGAGAAAACAAAAACCTTATTTAGCATACTTTCACATCCCTTGGTCTCTTTCACTTTCCAATCCCCTTTCATATTGGTATAATCTAGAATTTTAGTTCTAAAAATATTTCCTTTTCCATTGCTTTGTTTTTTACTTTCTCCTCCACCCCTTCTCCAGTCCTCAAGACAACAACATATATTACCAAGATATTTGATCACCCATAATTGACATATCTCTTGCAGGGGCTCCTGAATTTAATTCTTCCCATATTTGAATACTTCTTTCTAGATTGTTTTCAGTGTTGGTCTTTGTGTGGCAAACCTTTTGTATGCTTGAGGATGTTTGAATTAAGTCTTCACACTGAAATGATAATTTGCTTGATACAAGCATTCTGTGTGCAAAGTTCTATCCTTTTACTTCCTTGTCTTTTTACATCTAATGTTGTTACTTTTTGAAAGGTCTAGTGTCAATGTGATTCTTATTCATTTGTAAGTGATCTGTTCTCTGTGGAGGCTTTTAATTTGATATCCTTATTTCAATATAATATGTTCAGGTTTGATTTTTTTTCTTATTTCTTTAAATTCTCTTGAATATTTAAATATGAAATCTTTTATCTTTATTAATTCTGGGAAGTTTCTTCTGCATTTTACATTTTTTTTTCCTCTTTGGAACTATTATTTTTTTAAGATGTTGGCTCTTCTACTTCTCACTTCCCTCTTAACTTTTTTTCCTTTTTTTTTTAATGGTTTACTGTTACCTTTTGAGATAGTTTCTGAATCTGATGTTTCAGTTCACTAATTGTTCCTCATCTATACCTACTATATTGTACCTTGACTTTCTTTTTTAATTAATTTATTTTATTTTTATTTTATTTTTGGCTGCGTTGGGTCTTCATTGCTGTGCGTGGGCTTTCTCTAGTTGCGGCGAGTGGGAGCGACTCTTTGCTTTGGTACGCGGGCTTCTCATTGCGGTGGCCTCTCCTGCCGCGGAGCACAGGCTCTAGGCACGCAGGCCTCAGCAGTTGTGGCTCGCGGGCTTAGTAGTCGTGGCTCACGGGCTCCAGAGCGCAGGCTCAGCAGCCATGGCACACGGGCCTAGCTGCTCCGCGGCATGTGGGATCCTCCCAGACCAGGGCTTGAACCCGTGTCCTCTGCATTGGCAGGCAGATTCCTAACCACTGCGCCACCACGTAAACCCTGTACCTTGACTTTTAAATCTTGTTTTATTTAATTTTATTCCTGTATATCTTCTGTAGATCATTTAAGTCCCCACTGTTTTCTCTACTTAGATTACCTTAGTCCTAAACCTGCTTCCCTTATAAATGGAATTTTTCCTTCATTGTTTGAGAGAGAGGTTAAAGAAGAAAAAAGTTTTTTTACTTTATAGTCAGCAGATCCATGGCCGCATGGTAACATTTTTCAAACCGTTATTTTGGATATCATTACTGGGGAGATGATACAGGGGCTTCCTTAAGTAATTTGTTTTAGGGTCAAATATGTTTGAGGAGCAGTGGGCTAAATGAAATGAAACAGATATCTTTAAGGTAGACTTATTTCAGAGGCTTTAATATGCTAATACACAATGTGACTTCAGTAGGACGACTTTCATATGTATTTTTCTCATTGGAAATAGAACACTTTTTGGCGAACTTACCTTTATACTAAGGCAATGACAAACCTTTTGTTTTTAAGTTGGCAATAGAAGTTAAATAAATTATATGTGCTTGCATGTGTGTGTGTTTTAATGTAATTTTTGTTAAAAATTTGTTTCAGGTTAGAAGCCGGCTCTATGTGGGTAAGCTCTTTTTTCTATTTTAGATCTCATCATTGTTGTTTACAATTAAATCAACTTAAAAACATGATAGCATTAACTCTGTTTTTAGGAAGAGAGAAAAAGCTTGCTGCAGAACTTTCTACACTGATCGAAGAAAAATGTAAACTACTTGAAAAATTTAGTGTTGTTCAAAAGGAGGTAAGACGTTTTTGAATATGTTGACATTCATGTTAGAATCAGAAGACTTGATACTTTTCAATGCAGCTACTTCTGTGTTAGTTGAAGATCACTCATGCTTTGTTTGCAAAGTGTGAGACTTCAGTGGCTTTCATACTACCAGTCTAAATTTTAACCATTGTGGTAGGTGCATAGTGATGTCTCATTGTGGTTTCAGTTTTCATTTCCCTGACTAATGAGGTTAATCACCTTTTCATGATTATTGGCCATTTGGATATCCTTTTTGTCATGTTGCCTAGTTTTTTTTTTTCACATTTTAAAAAGTATGCTTATCTCTCTTTTTCCTTTTGATATGTAGGATTTTTTCCTATGTTTTGGATACAAGTCCTTTGTCAGGTATACGTATTGCAAATATCTTCTTGCACTCTGTGGTTTGCCTTTTTATTTCAAATGGTGTCTTGGTAAGCATAAGTTCTTAATTGTAACATAGTCTAATTTTTCAGTCTTTTCTTTATGATGACTGTTATTTGTTTCCTACTTAAATTTTTTTGTGTACTCAAGAGTATGAAGATATTCTTCTGTGTTATCTTTTAGAAACTTAATTTTTTTACTCATTTAGTCTTTGTACTAGTTTGCTAGGACTGCCATAACACAATACCACAGACTGGATGACTTACATAGAAATTAATTTTTTTTTCACAGTTTAGGAGGCTAGAGGTCCAGGATCAAGGTGTTGGCAGGTTTGGTTTCTTCTGAGGCTTATCATTTTGACATAACTGGTCATCTTCTTGCCCTGTCCTCACATTGTCTTTTCTCTGTGCAGGTGCACGTTTCTGATGTCTCTCAGTGTGTCCAAATTTCCTCTTCTTGTAAGGGCACCAGTAAGATGGATTAGGGCCTATCTTAATCCAAGGGGCTCATTTTAACTTAACAACCTTTATTTTTTTTAAATTTTATTTATTTTTGGCTGTGTTGGGTCTTTGTTGCTACCCACAGGCTTTCTCTAGTTGCGGCAAGCAGGGGCTGCTCTTCGTTGCGGTGCGCTGGCTTCTCATTGTGGTGACTTCTCTTGTTGCGGAGCACGGCCTCTAGGTGCGTGGGCTTCAGTAGTTGTAGCATGTGGGCTCAGTAGTTGTGGCTCACGGGCTCTAGAGCGCAGGCTCAGTAGTTGTGGCACATGGGCTTAGTTGCTCTGCGGCATGTGGGATCTTCCCAGACCAGGACTTGAACCCGTGTCCCCTGAATTGGCAGGTGGATTCTTAACCACTGTGCCTCCGGGGAAGTCCTAACTTAATTTTCTTTAAAGGGCCTGTCTCCAAATACAGTCACATTTTGAGGTATTGGGGCTTCAACATACACATTCTGAGGGGAAACAGTTCAGCCCTAAATTAATCAGTCTTTAATCTATCTAGAATTGAATCTGTGATGGTGTGATTGGTGGTTAGTATTCAATATATTATATATATATTTTTTTGCGGTACGCGGGCCTCTCACTGTTGTGGCCTCTCCTGTTGTGGAGCACAGGCTCCGGACGCGCAGGCTCAGCGGCCATGGCTCACGGGCCCAGCCGCTCCGTGGCATGTGGGATCTTCCCGGACCGGGGCACGAACCCATGTCCCCTGCATTGGCAGGCGGACTCTCAACCACTGTGCCACCAGGGAAGCCCAGTATTCAATATTTTTCATGTGGCTATTGAATTTACCAGTACCATTTATTAAAAGACCATCTTTTCCTTTTGTTCTGTAGTGTCGTAGTCTTAGGTTATGTGACTGTATATATCTGAGTCTGTTTCTATAATATTTTCTATTCTGTTGGTCTGTTTTTTAAAAAAAATATATCCTTGCACCAATACCATGCTTTTTATTTTTTTTTAATTTTTTAATTTTTTTAACATGTTTATTGGAATATCATGCTTTTTAAAGTCTACCTAGCACGTCTTGATGTCTGACAATATAAACCTCCAGGTTTGTTTTTCAAGATTGTCTTGGCCGTCTTGGCACTTCGTCTTTTTGTGTAAATTTTAAATCACTTCATCAGTTTACACATGCACACATACACATAGCCTCTTAGGAGTTTGGGATTGCATTGAATATATAGATTAATTTGGAGAGAATTTACCTTTTTACAGTGTTGAGTGTTTATCCGTGGGCTGTGATATATCCTTCTTTTTATGTCTTTTTAAAATTCTCTCAGTATTGTTCATACATTTTTGTGTTGAGGTCTTGTACATCTTTTCTTAGATTTATTCCCTGGTATCTGATGAGTTTTGAAACTATTATAAATAGTATAGTTTTTTTAACAGCTTTTCGGGGGTATGATTCACATACTATACTATTTATTTAAAGTGTACAAATGAATGGCTTTTGTATATTCACAGAGTTGTATGTCCACCACAAAATATTTTCAGACATATTTTTTACACCCCAAAGAAACCCTGTACCTCTTTAGCTGTCACCCTTCACCCAATCTCCCCTACTTGTAAGCCCTAGACAGCTTATCTACTTTCTGTCTCTATAAACTTGCCTACTCTAGATTCCATTTTACATAAATGGAATGATACAACATGTGCTTCCTTGTGACTAGCTTTTTAAGCCTAGCATAATGTTTTCAAGATTCATCCATGTTGTACTATGTATCAATACTTAATATCTTTTTTTGCCAAATAATATTCCCTACCACAACTGATATATCCATTTTTCAGGTGGTGGACATTTGGGTTATTGTACTTTCTGGCTGTTATAAATGATGCTGTTGTGGACATTCTTGTACAAGTTTTTGTGTGGATATATGTTTTAAATTCTTTGAGGCATATACCTAGGAGTAGAATTGCTGGGTCTATATATAACTTTTTGAAGAACTGCGAGATTGTGTTTCACAGTGGCCGTACTAGTTTATATTTCCACCAACAGTTTGTGAATGTTGCGTTTTCTCCACATCTTTCCCAACACTTATTTTTTTTTTGGCCACGCCATGCAGCATGTGAGACCTTAGTTCCCCAACCAGGGATCGAACCCGTGCCCCCTGCAGTGGAAGTGTGGAGTCCTAACCACTGGACCCCTCAGGAATTCCCTCCCAACACTTGTTATTATGTCTTTTTGATTATAGCCATCCTAGTTGATGTGAAGTGTGTCTCAATGAGGTGTTTCTTTTTTTTTTTTTTGATTTTATTGAAGTATAGTTGGTTTACAGTGTTATGTCAGTGAGGTTTTAATTTGCGTTTCCCTGATGGCTAGTGATGTTGAACATCTTTTCATTTGCTTATTGGCATTTATATATTTTCTTTGGAGAAATGTCTACTCAGTTCCTTTGCCTATTTTTAATTTTTAAAAATTAATTAATTAATTTTTGGCTGCGTTGGGTCTTTGTTGTTGCGCACAGGCTTTCTGTAGTTGCGGTGCACGGGGGCTACTCTTCGTTGCGGTGTGCAGGCTTCTCATTGTGGTGGCTTCTCTTTGTTGTAGAGCGCGGGCTCTAGGCGCGCGGGCTTCAGTAGTTGTGGCATGCGGCCTCTGTAGTTGTGGCTTGTGGGCTCTAGAGTGCAGGCTCAGTATTTGTGGCACATGGGCTTAGTTGCTCCATGGCATATGGGATCTTCCCCGCCCAGAGCTCAAACCCGTGTCCACTGCATTGTCAGGCGGATTCTTAACCACTGTGCCACCAGGGAAGCCCCCTTTGCCTATTTTTAAATAGGGTTATTTGTCTTTGTTATTGAGTTCTAACTTTATATATTATAGATATGAGCCCCTTATCAGATATGTAATTAGCAAATATTTTCTCTTATTCTGTGGCATGTTCTCCTCACTTTCTTGGTGGTATATTTGAAGCATAGAAATTTTTAATTTTGGTGATGCTCAGTTTATCTATTTTTTCTTTTGTTGGTTATGCTTTTGGTGTCATTTCTAAGAAACTGTTGCTTAAAACAAGGTCACAAAGATTTACATCTGTGTTTCCTTCTAAAAGTTTTATGTGATTAGCTGTTATGTTCAGATCTTTGATCTATTTTGAATTAATATTTGTATATTGTTAGGTAGGGGTCCAGCTTTATTTTTGGCATGTGGATATCCAGTTGTCTTAGCACTGTTGTTGAAATGACTAATCTTTCCCCATTGAATTGTTGTGGCATCCTTGTTGAAAATCAGCTGACCATAATTGTGAGGGTGCATTTCTGGGCTCTCAGTTGTATTTCATTGATTTATATGTCTATCCTTAATGCCAGTTTCACACTGTCTTGATTCGTGTAGCTTTGCAGTAAGGTTTGAAATTGGGAAGTATAAGTCCTCCAACTTTTCAAGATCATTCTGAGCCTTTTGCATTTTC
Source organism: Tursiops truncatus (assembly GCF_011762595.2). Lineage (NCBI taxonomy): Eukaryota > Metazoa > Chordata > Mammalia > Artiodactyla > Delphinidae > Tursiops > Tursiops truncatus. The sequence goes on along the minus strand of NC_047035.1, from coordinate 59,785,592 downwards.
TATGAATTTTAGGATCAGCTTGCAATTTCTGCAAATAAATTAGCTGGGATTTTGATAGGGCTTATGTTGAATCAGTAGATCAGTTTGGGGTTATTGCCATCTTAGCAGTATTATGTCTTCTGATCCATGAATATGGGCTGCCTTTCCATTTATTTAGGTCTTCTTTATTTCTGTAATATTTTGTAGTTCGCAGAGTATTAGGTTTACACTTCTTTTGCTAAATTTATTTCTAAGTATTTTTTCTTTTTGATGTTACTGCAAATGGAATTTTAAAAAAAAATCTTTTATTTGCTAATTGCTGGTATAGTGTTTATTCTCTTGTTATTTTCTAAACATTTATGGGACCTTCAGAGAGGTCTGCTCTTTTATTTCTGACATTAGGTTGATTGTCTGTCTTTCTCTCTTTGTCACCTTATCCTTGACAGTGGTTTATCAACTTTTTTAGTGTTTCCAAAGAACAATCTTTTGGCTCAGTTGATTCTTTTTACTTTATTTCCTTTCTAATTCATTACTGTCTTTATTACTTCATTTTTAACTTTTCTTTGGTTTACTTGCTTTTCTTTTTTATCACTTCTTGGGATGGATACTAAAATCATTGAGTTTTTAGCCTTCTTTTATAATTTCTGCATTAAAGTTATAATTTACTTGGCAAGTTTGGCTTTTATTAAAGCATCTTGTTCGTTTTGATATGTCATGGTTTGCTGATCATTCAGTGTAAAATATTTTAAAAATTTTATTGTGATATTTTCTTTGAAACATTGGTTATTTGTTAGGATATTTATTACTTTCCTAACATATGGGGATTTCCCAATAGTTTATTTGTTATTAAGTTTTAGCCTAATTCTACCTAATTATATTTAATTCAGAGAATATCCTTTGTATGATTTCGTTCCTTTATTTGTTGATACTTAATTTCTGGCTTTGCATAAGATTGATTTTGGTAAATGTTTCATATACAATATACATATATACTATTATTATCCTTGTGTCAATACCATACCATTTTATTTACTAGTTTATTGGTATGTAAATATAAAAATTGTCACTTGTTAATTTTTTATTCATATCGTCTATTGGTTATTGAGAGAAATATGTTAAAATTTCCCATTAATATTGTAGATTCGTTTTTCTCTTAGTTTTATTATTTTTATGAATATTGAGGCTATGTTAGATGCATATAGATTTAAAATTATTTATTTTCTTAGTTAGATTGACCGTTTTATCATTATGAATACCCCTGTTTTATTTGTAGTAATTCCTTTTTTAAAAATTTTTATTGGAGTATATTTGATTTATTACAATATAGTGTTAGTTTCAAGTGTACACCAAAGTGAATCAGTTATACATATACATATATCCACTCTTTTTTAGATTCTTTTCCCATATAGGCCATTACAGAGTATTGAGTAGAGTTTCCTGTCCTATACAGCAGGTTCTTACTAGTTATCTATTTTATATATAGTAGTGTGTATATGTCAACCCCAGTCTCCAATTTATCCCTCCTTCTCCTTATCCCCTGGTAACCATAAGTTTGTTTTCTATATCTGTGACTCTACTTCTGTTTTGTAAATAAGTTCGTTTGTACCCCCCCCCTTTCTTTTTTTTTGCGGTACGCGAGCCTCTCACTGTTGTGGCCTCTCCCGTTGCGGAGCACAGGCTCCAGGCATGCAGGCCCAGTGGCCATGGCTCACGGACCCAGCCGCTCTGCGGCATGTGGGATCCTCCCGGACCGGGGCACGAACCCGTGTCCCCTGCATCAGCAGGCAGACTCTCAACCACTGCGCCACCAGGGAAGCCCCTGTACCCCTTTTTTTAGATTCCGCATATAAGCAATATCATATGATATCTGTCTTTCTGTGTCTGACTTACTTCACTCAGTATGACAATCTCTAGGTCGATCCATGTTGCTGCAAATGGCATTATTTCATTCTTTTTAATGGCCGAGTAATATTCCATTGTATATATGTACCACATCTTCTTTATCCATTCCTCTGTTGATGGACATTTAGGTTACTTCCATGTCCTGGCTATTGTATTGTAAACAGTGCTGCAATGAACATTGGGGTGCATGTATCTTTTTGAATTATGGTTTTCTCCGGGTACATGCCTAGGAGTAAGATTGCTGGGTCATATTGTAGTTCTATTTTTAGTTTTTTAAAGAACCTCCATACTGTACTCCATAGTGGCTGTACCAATTTATATTCCCACCAACAGTGTAGAGGGTTCCCTTCTCTCCACACCCTCTCCAGCATTTATTGTTTGTAGATTTTTTGATGGTGGCCATTCTGACCAGTGTGAGGTGATACCTCATTGCGGTTTTGATTTGCATTTCTCTGATAATTAGTGATGTTGAGAATCTTTTCATGTGCTTTTTGGCCATCTGTATGTCTTTTTTTGGAGAAATGTCTATTTAGATCTTCTGCCCATTTTTTGATTGGATTATTTGGTTTTTTTTGATAATTGAACTACATGAGCTGTTTGTATATTTTGGAGATTAATCCCTTGTTAGTTGCTTTGTTTGCAGATATTTTCTCACATTCTGAAGGTTGTCTTTTTGTTTTGTATTTGTAGTAATTGACTTTGTCTGATATACAGTGTAACAATCCCAATTTTCACTTGGTGAACATTTGCGTGGTAGATCTTTTCCCATTATTTTACTTTCAACCTTATTATATACTTTTGTTTAAGCTGTCTCTTTTGGAAACAGCCTACAGATGGGTTTTGCTTTTGTTAATCAGTCTAAAAAAATCTTTTAATTAGATTATTTAGTTCATTTGCATTTAATGTAATTTCTAATTTATTAGGGGTCAAATCAACCATCTTAACTGTTTGTTTTCTATTTGACCCACCTGTCCCATGTGGCTTTTTCTCTTCTCTTGTTTTCTTCTGGATTGAAATAGTCATTTATTAATTCAGTATTTTCTACATCAATGCATTTGTTATAGATTTTATTTTTTTAATGGTTACCTTAGAGATTGCAACATGTATCCTTAATTTATTAAATTCTAATATAAATTTGTGCTGTTGCTACTTACTGGATAATGCAAAGATCTTAGAATGCTTTAATTCCACTTGCCCCCTTTTATTTAAGTGCTGTTGCAGTATATATATATGTATTTTTCTTCTCATTATTAATTTATTTAATTTATTTTTATTTTTGGCTGCGTTGTGTCTTTGATGCTGCATGCGGGCTTTCTCTGGTTTTTGCAAGTGGGGGCTACTCTTCATTACGGTGCGCGGGCTTCTCATTGTGGTGGCTTCTCTTGTTGCGGAGCATGGGCTCTAGGCACATGGGCTTCAGTAGTTGTGGCTTGCGGGCTGTAGAGCGCAGACACAGTAGTTGTGGCACACGGGCTTAGTTGCTCCCTGGCATGTGGGATCTTCCCAGATCAGGGCTCGAACCCATGTCCCCTGCATTGGCAGGCAGATTCTTAACCACTGCGCCACCAGGGAAGCCCTGTTGCACTGTATTTTGACTTTATATAAACCTCCAAATCATTTTATTATTCTTTGAAACAGTCAAGATTCATTTGAATTTATCCACACATTTATTCTTTCCATTGTTCTTTATTCTTTCTTTCGTTTCCACCTTCTATCTGGGATGATTTTCCTTCCTCCTGAAGGATAGAGAAACTTCCTGGTCTTTTCTTTTCTGGAATATACTGTTGATAAATTCTCTTAGTTTTTGTTTGTCTGATAACGTCTTTATTTCTCCATTTTGTATAATGCTCTTTATAGAAGTCTGAGTTGGCAGTTGCAGTTATTTTCTTTAAGCACTTTGGACATCTCATTTTACTGATTTTTTTCCTTGGCATGTTGTTTGTGGGTCAAAGTCAGCTATAAGTTTTATTGCAATTTGGTGATCTTGTTTTGTATTTTTTCTCTTTCAATTTTAAAAATTGAGGTATAATTTTCATATAATAAAAAGGACATTCTTAAATATGCAGTTCTGTGAATTTTGACAGGTATATTCACCCATGAAGCTACCACTCCCATCAATACATAAAACATTTCTATCACCCTTATATTTCCCTTGTGCTCATTTTCACTCAGTCCCCTACCCCTGCCGGCAACCGTTTTTATTTCTATCACCATAAATTAGTTTTTGTCTCTTTCAGAGTTTGTATAAATGAAATCATACTTTTGTTTCTGCCTTTTTTCAGTTAGCATTGTATTTTTGAGATTCACTATGTTGTTGCATATACTAGTAGTTTTTTATTTTAACTTGCAAGTAAATTTGCATTACATCAACATATCACAATTTTTTTTATCCATTTACCACTTAATATGGTTATTTCTAGCTTTTGGCTATTATGAATAAAGTTGCTATGATCATTCTATCTTTTTTTGTGTGTGTGTGGGGTATATATTTTCATTTCTCTTTTGTAAATATCTAGTATTAGAATTGGTAGGTCATAGGGCAGGTATTGTATAACTTTATAAGAAACTATCTGGCTACTTTTATGATTTTCTCTTTATCTTTGATTTTCAGCAGCGTTACTAGTTGTCTAGATGTGGTTTCTTCTATTTATCATCCCTGGGCTTCATGATGTTCTAGAATCTGTGGCTTAATGACTTTCTTTAGTTTTGTAACACTCTTGATCATAACCTTTTCAAATATTGTTATTGCTTTCTTTTTTTTCTCTTCCTGTAATTTTAAATACTTGTATTTTAGTTTTTTACTATATCCCATGTATCTCTTATGTTCTTTTCTGGGTTTCTTATCTCTTTCTTCACACTTCAGTCTAGATGTTTTCTTCTAATCTAGCTTCCATTTTACTAATTGTCTTCATCTGTATCTAATCATCTTTTAAACCATCTTAATTTCTTTTATTTCCTTTTTCAGTTCTAAAGTTTGTGTGGCTGTTTTTGTAGTTCTTTTTTTCTGGTTTAATTATTTTGGTTCCTCTTACATATCAAGCTTACTTATTTTAATGTCTGAAGGAGAACTGTATTACCTGAATCCTCCAAGAGTCTGCTCTCTTGCTTATTTTTTTCTCTTGGTTCTCAGTCAGCTCTTGTTTTCTTGAATGCCAGATTATTTTATGTTGAGTATCAGTAATAGTATAACAGAAATTATAGTGGTAAATTTGAAACTGTGGGCAATGTTATCTTTCTGCAGTGAGGATTTACTCTTCCTTCTCATGGAATTGGTGGGTCATAGGGCAGGTGTAGTTTGGAATAAAATTTACAGCCCCTTTACTTACAGTGTTGCTTTCTTTCAGTATGAAGGCTTAGAGTCATCTTTAAAGGATGCCAGCTTTGAGAAGGAGTCAACAGAAGCACAAAGTTTGGAGGTAAAAACAAATAGTATAATTATAAAAGTTAGGGGGAAGATTCTTACTAAATAACATAAATTTTGAAAGTCATGTATCTTCTCAAAACTCACATTTCAAAGGAAATGTGAAAGAGTATCTCTAGATGTTAAAACTTAAGAAGTTAAATATAGGAAACAGAATATTAGTAAGTAGCGTAAGGTATTTTAAAAATTTGAGCTCTTGTTGGTAACTTGTTTTGAGTGAAGCATATTCAGTTCAATGTAACCTAGAGCTATATAGAAGCTCTTGATTCTTCATTCCTGGGAAGTGTATTAAGGTAACCATTTCTTTTTTGACTCAGTTTGCTCTAGGAAGGAAAAATAGGATTTATTTTCATAAATTTAGGAATAGTTGGCAATGAAAAATTATGTAAGTTGAGGCAGTACTTGCCTTTACCTCATACCAATGTATTAGGAGCTGACTAGAATTAGACCAAAGATTTATGTTATACACGGTGGTGTGCTGGTAAATGTTTAACAACTGGCTGTTTAGAAAGCAGGAGCCTTTGTTTGTAGCATTTGCTGGGTTCTGTTGTGTAAATACTCCCACCTTGACCAATTTCAAGGTACCAACATGATGCCACTGAATGTGGAGTTTGGAAGAGATAAAGAGTCAGCTCTCCTGAGTGAGGCATGATTTAGGTAATAGTAAGGAAGGAAGCTGTGATAATTTGTCATTTAGCTAAGCTACGACAGATTAGGGTAAGTAATAGCAATTTCTTTAGAGATGGAAATGTTGTAAAAAGCATACTAATATTAAAGTAGAAAACAATGGACTTTGTACCTTTGTTGTACGAGTTCAGTCAGTTCAGCTTGGCGGTTCTCAATCACTGATGTCTGTAATCATCAGAAAGCATATGTATCATGAATCAAAATTTCTTAGTAGAGTCCAAAGGAAATTATAAATTGAATTCCAAATGAAATGAATTTCTTAACCTTTTCTTTCTTCATTTGTTACCTATTAATATTCTTAAGAACTTGTTAAAATTGTTGTATTTTATTTGTTGACCCTCTGTTTTAACTGCTGTTATGGTAGTAATTTATTAGATTGATTAAAAGATAATTTTATAAGGAATTTAGTATGCTGACAAAACAGCAAAAACTGGTAGCAAAAATATTTACTCAAGCTTTGTGATGTTGTGGATAAAATAAAACACACCGATTTATTCTCAGGCATTGAATTTATGTAATCTGGCCATAAAATTAGCTAAATTTTTACTTTATAATGAATATTTTGGAAGTTTTCCTCTAATTTTAGTTATTTTTTTAAACATATAGTGTTTATTTTCAAGATTGGTAAACATAGTTGAATATAAACTATAATGTGATATAATTACAAAAATTAATGTTTGACTCTATAGATAAAATCAAAACAATAGAGTAATTTTGATTCAAGTCAGAGAATTCATATAATCAGATAGTCAAATTTGGGGAAATATATATATATATATATATAAATGAGTTTTTTAACCAGTATGATATCGTATGTACTTGTGCTACTTTTATTTTGGCCTGCATTAAATTCTTTGATTCTTTTGGTTTTTTTTAACAAGTTTGTTGAAGGATCACAAATATCAGAGGTATGTTTATTACAGTATTTAAAATCCAATTGGAATAATCCAACAACTAATCATTTTAAATTAAAAAGGTCACAGAAAATATGTCTTAATTCAGTGTAGAATATTATCTTGATTGTTTTTTGAATTTATTTTTTATTTTATTTATTTATATTAAATTTGGTTTTTTCTTATCGTTTCTTTTACAATGCTTTAGAGCAGAAGTTGGCAAACTACACTCTGAGCTCTCCACCTGTTATTGTAAATAAAATTTTATTGAAACACAGCCATGCTCATTCATTTACATATAGCCTTTGCTTTCTCACTACATATGCATATCACTTGAATAGCTGGGACAGAAACTATGTGGCCTTCAAGCCTAAAATATTTACTTTCTGTCTCTTTATAGAAAAAATTGGCGATACCTGCTAGTATTGCTGTTATTTCAGTGTTATAAAAATGAACAAATATATAAATTAGACTTATTTAACTTATAGTGTATGCATTTGATTACACTCATCTGATTTATCTTGACCAAAAATTCCCATGTCAGTCTTATAAAGTTGGCTTCCTCTTTTAGGCAGTCTGTGAAAAGCTGACTAGGTCCACATCTGAACTTGAGGATGAAATACTCATTCTAGAAAAAGAGTTAAAAGAAGAGAAATCTAAACATTCGGAACAAGATGAATTGGTAAGACTTGTGTTTGAGGAAACTGTAGGAAAAAGAAAGTTATTGAGTTAAAAAAAATGATATGATTTTGGTTAAAGTATTACATGCACTGTAAAAAAAAAAAAAAAAAGAAATCCAAAGAGTACAGAAGGCTGTAAAGTGGAGAATAAAAATTTCCAGATCCACTAGCTCTTTTCATTTGTTAGAGGTTACCATTATTATGTTACATTTCTTTCATATTCTTATAGAAATTGTCTATTTGCACTATGGAAGTAGCTCACACAAATAATTTAAGTTGAACAGTCACATACATAGTGGATTTTTTTAAATTACTCAAAACTTGTATTAAGAACTTTAACTTTCCTTTATTTGTCTTTCTATTTTAAAATCTGTCTTAAGGATGATCTTGATGTGTGTGAGATTATTTAGTAAGATATGATGCTAGTGGACTTCTTTTGTGCCTATATAACTTAAGTGTTACGAAATATTAAAGATGAGTTGAAATACTGTTGTTATGTAACTTTTGTATGAAATCCCTTTAAGCATATGGCTGAGAATGTTTCTTAATTTGAACCCTCACTTTTGGAGCAAAAGTGTTAGGTTAATAATATAGTTAATATATATGGCATCTTGGAAACTGGAGGAGTTTAGTATATACTTGTTTATTGATTTATACTGCCTTTTTAGATGGTGGATATTTCAAAAAGGATACAGTCCCTAGAAGATGAATCAAAGTCCCTCAAATCACAAGTATCTGAAGTAAGTTGAATTACTTTAATAGCTCTGTTGCTTTTGAAAATCACTTACATTTTACTATTACTTTTATAATTAAAGAATAAGCTATAATAATAGAATTCAGATATATTTTAAAAATACAGGGTATCTGAGGAAAGTTCATTTTTTTCATTGGACAGTATTTATTGAGCCATTGCTATGTACTGGTCACTGTTGAAGGTGATTGGCACTTAATATTAGTAGACAAAATAGAAAGGCTCTTGTGGATTTTTTTTTTTTTTTTTGCTGTATGCGGGCCTCTCACTGCTGTAGCCTCTCCCGTCGCGGAGCACAGGCTCCGGACGCGCAGGCTCAGCGGCCATGGCTCACGGGCCCAGCCGCTCCGCGGCATGTGGGATCTTCCCGGACCGGGGCACGAACCCGTGCCCCCTGCATCGGCAGGTGGACTCTCAACCACTGTGCCACCAGGGAAGCCCCTCTTGTGGATTTTAAATTCTGGTAAGAGAGACAGAGAGTAGAAAGTTAACAGAATTTGCTGCATAGTACATAGACGGTTACAGGAGGTTAAATCATTTGTCCAAGGTCATGTGGCAAGTTAGTGGCGGAGCAACTAGACCTTGAGTGACTAGACCTTGAGTCTAGGCCAGACTTTTTTTCTGCTACAGCATGCTGTCTCTCCCATTAATATTGGCATGTTTTTGACTTTAATTCCATGTTTCAGGGAGTGTGTGTAAAAAAGAGCTATTGTATTAAACTAATTCTTGTAATCTCAATATGGTGTATTTTACTTAGGCCAAAACAACCTTCAAAATATTTCAGATGAATGAAGAAAGACTTAAGGTAGCTATAAAAGAGGCTTTGAGTGAAAATTCTCAACTTCAGGAAAGCCAGAAACAGGTTTGTACTGTAAAGGGACTCCAGCTTGTGAGTATGTAATTATAAACGTTCTGGGCATAGTCATGACTGACCCATGCTAGGGGCAAAAGTAGGCTCTTTCTGGAGACCACAAGATCAGGACAATCTCCTGTGTGTCCTATGGTGTCTCTTTTATATAGGATACAGAGGTCTGTATTCCTGGAACCCTCTTCCCCCAGGAGTGAAAGTAAGCCCGGGCACTCAGCATTTTAATAATAATAATAACAAATAGCATTTAGCACAAATCTTCAAAGCCAGACTGAAGGAGGGCAGAGAATACCGTGAGTTATTGCAGCTGTGTGTCTGGGCCCTGAAGACAGAAGCAGTTGTTGTGGCAGATCTAATGAGGATTTAACTTTTACCCTCTTCCTCCCCACATATGTATACACTGCCACATACCCAAATATATTCCCTCTCCAACTGTTCTCCCGATAGTTATAATTTTTCAGTGGGAAAATTTTTTAATGATTACATTATTTATGATTTTCTAAATATTACAGCTGAGACACATGGTGTGCTCTGATTACATATTCCATTTCACTCAACATTTTATTTGCCCGAGAGTTAATAATTGTCTTCTTTTTATACCTATCTGTAATTCATCTGTAGTTCAATCATATATATCTCTTTTAGAGATTATGTAAATATTTATGTGTTCAAATGCTTTGGTTAATCTATTAATTTCATTTTTTCCTTGAAGCAGTCCTTCCTGGGGTCTTCCATCCTCCTGGTCCAGTAGGAACTTGTTCTCTAGGTCTGTTATACTTCTGCTGTTCTGAGATTTCACTTCACCCCCATCCTTTCCCTTGTCTTTCTTTTGTGTTAGATCTTTTATTTCCTGTGTCCTACCTGTGCTTTTATGTGGTGAATTCCCTTGATTAGCTTCCTGAGAAAAGGTATAGGAGGTAACTTTTAAAAAACTTTCATGACTTAGACTGTCTTCTTCTTTCATACTGTTAACATTTTGGTTGGGTATCTTCTGGGTTGAAATTTTTTTTTCTTGATATTTTGACATAATTGCTCTATTGTCTTCATTTTCCATATTACTTTTGAGAAGTCAAGTGCTATTTGGATTACTGAACCTTTTTTGTGACCTACTCTTTTCTCCGGTAGAAAATTTTAATATCTTTCATTGTTTCCAGTTCTCTAAAATTTCATGATGGTGTGCCTTAGTGTGGGTCTTTTTCTATACATTTGTTGGATACTCTCAGTCTGGAAACTTGCTCTTGATTCAGTTCTGGGAAATTTACTTAAATTATTTCATACTTTTTGGGGTGTATTTTGTATGATATATGAAATTATTGAAAATGTCTTTTTTGGTTTCTTTGTGTCTGTGGAACTTTCATTCACTTATTCTCTGCTATTTTTCACTTGTAAGAGTTCTTTTTTTGCTTATGCCTTTTTCTGGTTTCATGGGTGCAGTGTCTTACTTTGCTGAGGATATTATGGGTTTTTTTTTCTCTTTTTTGACATGTTCTTCCCTGAGTTGCCTTGTTTCCTTTGAGCTCCTTTATTTTCTGTTTTAGTCTATGTCTTTTATCTAAGAGTTTCTTTTTTCAGGTATTTGATGGTTCTTGGGTGTCTGCTCATTTAATAGTGAAGCTCTCCAAATCTAATTGGAAGCCCTGTGTGTGTTTTTTGTGGACCCCTCCATAGGGTAATCTGGCTAGGGTATTTCATTGGAGGATCCCTGATTGTTGGTATTCAAAGACCATTTTCCACAGGGATGACTCCTCCATAGTTCCCATTTGGGAGGTATAAGCCTGTTTCCCAGCAGTGAGGTAAGCAGCTTAGTGAGGTCAGGAGGGCTGGTATCTCACTCTTCATTTCAGTAAGTCAACTTTTGCTTAATGCTTTTATGTTTTCAGCTTGTTACTCACACCTTTACCTGGGTCAGGTGTCCCAGAGTTTCAGATTCTAGCTCTCCAGAGAATAACCTTCCAGGTTCTTGCCAGATGTGTGTGTATGTGTGTGAGTGTGCCTGTGCACGTGCATGTGTGCATGCATGTGAAAGACAGTGGTGTGTGTGGGGGAGAGGGATGGATTGAGCATTAGAGTGTGTGTATATGTGTGCGGGGAGAACTTAGGGGATTTTCTAACTGCTTTTCATAAAGACTTTTGAGTAGTCCTCCTCTTTTCATTCCACATATACCGTAGTACTTGTGCCTCCAAATCATAAGCCATTCTGAGTTGTATCAAGTCAACCTGCTTTTAGAGTCTCCCATCTTCTGCCTTAGATTTCACTTCTGTCTGGTCTTTTACTGTGCTTCCATCTCTTTCCACTTTCCACTTCTAGAATTATCTTTTTCCTCATCACGTTTTCTCTTTTTCCTTGAGGGTTTATGCTTTTTTTCCCTTAAACCTCTTTACTGTCATCTTAGTAGATTTCAGGAGAAAGTACACCCTGTGTTAATTTTGCTATGTTATCAATATAATCAAAAGTGACCTTTTGTACCTTGAAAAAAAAATTTCACCTAGATTGTCTTACTCTTTATAACTGCTTTCATCTAATTCCTTTTTAATCACCAGAGTTCTTGAAATAAACTATTCTGTATTCACTGATTCCATGTTCTAACACGTTCCTTCTTTAACCTTATAAGACTGCATGCTGTGTATGCAGTGTCTTTAGTAAATCACTAGAGACCAGCCAATCACCAAATCTTTCATTCTTCAATTCTTATTTATTTTTAATCTGTCAGTGTTGTCTTATTCTATTATACATGCATGGAGAAGGATTGGTTTTTCTTGTGCTAGGGAATATGCTAATGAAGCCTTAGTTTTTCAGAGAAACCCAGTAATTACTATTTGATAGAATAGAGTTTTAAAGACTAAATAAAATTGGCCTTTTTTTTTCATATATATATATATATATATATATATATATATATAGGCCGATTCTTTTGTAAATTGCTTGCTGATTCTATTTTTCGGGGGGGGGCTATTTTTCTTAATGACTTCTAAGAGCTCTTTGCATGTTAAGGTTATTAACGCTTTGGTATATATAAGAATTTCTTTCTCGTTACTTGTTTTTAAATTTTATTTCTGTTATTTTTTGATTTGCAAAGCTTTTAAGCAGTATGTAGTTAAGTTTATCTTTTATAACAATCTTTATCTTTTATTCATGTTGAGAAAATCTTTCCTCTCCTGTAAAAGTATATACAGTAAAAGATTATTTATGCAGAATTTGACCTGTTCTAGATTAATGGTATTCTGAAGGTTAATTAACCACAAAATGGCACATGATTAAAAAAATAAATTTTAATACAAGTAAGGTATGGCATGTTATATGGGATATAAGGAATGGCCAAATCTAACAAATATGCTTGTCTTAGAAACCTTTTTATTTGATATAAGTTTATTATGTAAATCAGTTGACGAATGTTTAAGTGTCTTATTTTGCCTTACCCCTGTTTTGAAAGTTCTTTGAAAACAGGAGCCCTTCCTTCCTTCCCGCTTTCCTTCCTTCCCTTCTTTCCTCATTCCATTCCTCCTTTCCTTCCTCTCTCCTTCCCCCCCTCCCTTTCTCTCTCCCTTCTCAGTAACACATTGTGTTGCATATTTATTAGTGGTACACCTAGGTATATAAATAAGTGCATCTACACCTACATATGATAAGATAATGAGGTGCTTTTCCTTTTTGTGAGGTTCTATTAATGATACACCTTAGATATATAAATAAGTGTACCTACACATAAGTATGATGAGATTAATATGAGTTGCTTTTCCTTTTATTTGGGATTTGAATTTTAGCTTTTACAAGAAGCTGAAGAATGGAGAGAAAAAGTGAATGAACTTAATAAACAGAAAATAACATTCGAAGACTCCAAAGTACATGTGGAACAAGTTCTATGTGATAAAGAAAATCAGATGAAGGTAAATGACCCTGCTGGTTTAGTGAATGAGTTAAGCTAGAATTTTATACTAATTTATGGAATTTGAAAATTTTTGTTTTTAGCAGCTTTTATTTTGATAATTTATTTGGCCAAATTTGAGGAAGTATACTTTTGGGCATACATTCCAATTTGTACCAGTGTTGATATCCTTGCTGCCTAATGTTCCTTGAAGACTTTGTAGATTTGTAGTATATATACATCTATATTCCCTGTGTCCTTTTTTCTTCTCTCCTCTGTATTTTAGCCTGGGTATTTAGTGAAGAAAGACAAAGGATATTGGATTTTACCTTTTATCTTAAGATTGCCATCTTTTTTTGTTGAAAAGAAGAGGTTGGAAAGAATTTTATAAACTGGACAAATGAGGTTATGTGTATTAGGTGAATGTCTTTAATACTAGATTAACTGATACATGTACTTTTTACAGAGAGGACTACTTTAAGTAAATCTAATTGAAATTTGACTCCAATAGGAATAAAATAGTTGATATTACTATTCGGATTTGTTGATTTTTTTCCCCTACGCCCTGTCTCTCCCTCCTACCACTTTTTCCTGCCTACCCTTTTATTTAATTAAATTTAATTAATTAATCAATTAATTAATTTTTTAACATCTTTATTGGAGTATAGTTGCTTTACAATGGTGTGTTAGTTTCTGCATTATATATAGGTGAATCAGCTATACATATACATATATCCCCATATCTCCTCCCTCTTGCATCTCCCTCCCATCCTCCATATCCCACCCCTCTAGGTGGTCACAAAGCACCGAGCTGATCTCCCTGTGCTATGCGGCTGCTTCCCACTAGCTATCTATTTTACATTTGGTAGTGTATATATGTCCACCTGCCTACCCTTTTAGATCTTATACTTTCAAACTGCAAACAGATACTCAAGTGTAAATACTAAGTAATAAGCTGTACAATTAACATTCTGTAATCTACACAGTGAAATGGATGTTTTCATCTTGGAAGCTGTACATTTATGCTATTTACGTTGCTACTAAGGATGTTTTTAAGATTCCATCTTTAGGATTTGTATTCATAATTTGTTTTATTTGTTTTGTTGTTTCATTTTTTTCCCCTAAACTTACTCTACTAAAGAACTTGGGACTCTTCCTAACAGAACAAGAATGAGATGCTAATCTCAAGCTCTACTCAAAGTTGTAGGCCATGATATTTGTGCCTGGAACTCAAGAGGGAGGAGATCGAAGGGTGGAAATTGTAGAGCAGAATGGTTTTTTTAGGTGGGTCCTTCCACAGAAATATGTGGGACAGTCTATTTTATTCTCTGTGGTTTAAGAAAATCTTCCTTTATTTAAGAAAATTCAAAAAAGTACTGTTGGAAAACCTTTAATGTTCCAATTCAGATTCTCTTTTATAATTTCCTTTTCTTTATGTCAGTTGAGCTCCTCAGCTAGTTGTTTACTTGAATAAATTGAATCTGTGAAATCTGTGATTTTTTTATATATCATGTACCTCACTTGAGGATTTGTTTGACTTCACACAAAATTGACTCTCATGTTAATGTCCACTCTTACTATGGCAAGTGAGAAACATCACGTTAAGATATGTTTTGTTGCTTTATAGTCATGTGATACTTTTAGCAAAAATGGGCCCTTATCAAGTATTGTATTTGATTTAGGAGTAACCAGTTTTGATTTTTAACTTGCAGAGTTTAATAGTAAATAAATGTGAGTTTTTGAGAGTGTTTACATATTTTATGCCAGGTGGAGAATAAGAGCTCCTGTACCGTCATCTATGTGGATTGATTTTTAGACTACAAGTATGCATTCAGAAGTTGTAAAGCTGTTAGCATAAGGTATTACCCTCTCTCTTTTTTTCCCCCGTTGCTAAATGTCAAGTCTCTGACTGAGCGCTTACAAAAGATGAAAGACTGGGCTGCTGTGCTTGGAGAAGACATAACAGATGATGATAACTTGGAATTGGAAATGAAGAGTGATTCAGGGAATGGTGCGCACTTAGGTATTAAGTCATGACTTATCCTCTTTTACCGAAAACGATGACTGGCTCTTGTATTTCCTTTTAGTTCCCCATGTGCACCATGTTCTTTATATACTTGTGTAATATTCTGTCCCTCTCTCACTATCCCTTATGGTTGTTTCGGCTGGGATAACACCTTTTCAGTAAATCTTTTTTCAGCCTCTCAGATAGACCTTCAGTCTTCTTCCTCTCTGTTCTTTTTATATGTTGTACATTACAGCACTCTTCACATTGCATCATAATCATTTCCATGCCTGTTTTTCCCTGTACTGTAAACTGATCAAATGGCTGGGTGAGTAGTTTGAAAAACGAGTGTTATGTAAATGAATGCCTCAGGATACCTCTTTTTTTAGATGGTTCAGATGTTTACAGTACTTTAATCTTGGCCATCCCAAATTCTTATTGCCATTGCCGGTTGCAGTCTGGAAACTCAGCAAAGTTAGGTTCACTGTAGCCACTTAGTGTATTTTCAAACCAATTCCTTTGACTTAAAAAAAGAACATTTTGTTTTGACATAATTATAGACTCACAGAAAGTTGTAAAAGCAGTACAGAGAAGTCTCATGTATCTTCATCCAGTTTCCCCCAATGATAGTTCTTTCGACTTTTGTGCCCTTTCTCTTTTCTCTCCCTCCATCCCCTGTATAATTAACAAATATTAAGGAGAAGGTGTGATTTTTTAAAAGATTTTCTTTGATGATAGCATTAATGTGTTGGAAGAAAAGTACATTTCAAAGTAAATACGTATAGTTCTGTTTATACTTTTTCACTTCTGTTTTATCTTGTAAGAAATAATTCTTTTTCTAATGAGAAAACTCATGCTTTTTAATGTTATTTTAATTTGGAGTACAATTCCACTCATATTTTGTATGCTGAAGGATTCTAAGAATAATTGAGACGGTGGGCTGGATTTAGGTGAATACCAAATCCTTGTTATAACTCTGTTCTTGGAGTTAGTGGTGAAGAACCTTGTTAGATGATACTATGGTACTTCCAGTGCTTTTTTAGTTTAGCTTCCTGGGAGCAGGTTCGAGGCTGTTCTGCCTTATATTAAATTCTTTATTGTAGCAAGAAGAGGGATTATAAGGCTCTAGTTGAGTGAACTAATAAAATCATTGGAATGTCTGTTGTGGCATTGCACTGTTTTCTCAATTTATTATTATGTTTTTGTTTTTCACTATAGATAATCAACCAAAAGGAGCTTTGAAGAAACTGATTCATGCTGCTAAGGTTTGCATTACTACAGAAATGTAAAGAATATAGACAAAGAAATAAACATCCATATGTCCTAGTAACTTTTAAAAGTCCATTTTATAGTTACCATGAAGTGATAGAATTTTTAGAAGTGATCAGAATTTTCTTCAATTGCTTTTTTCTTTTTTATAGTAACTATTGTTATTATAAAATTCATATTGTTAATTTTTAGAATTTATCATAAAATTTTTCAAGGTATACACTCATTTCTTTGGATAAGGAATATATTAAGAATGTTTACTATATATTCTCCCATACTTCCCTCTTTGTGCATTCTTCATCCTCTGGTCTCAGTATTTTCTGATCCTCTATTGCCTAATATCTTATTTTGAGAAGTAGGTATTAGATTCATTTTCTTGTGGTTTATCCCTAACCTTTTTCATCCTAGTAGTGGTATCCTGATCTTTATTGATCTATGTGAAGTCTTGGTAATGTAGTTTGAAGGCTGCTTTAATCAACACTTATGTGCTGGGACTTCCCTGGCGGTCCAGTCATTAAGACTCCAAAGCTTCTACTGCAGGGGGAAAAAAAAACACAAAAATACAAAAAACGAAAAAAAAATCTTACGTGCTGAAAGCAGATAGCCACTATTCAAGCATCTCTCACTGATCTTCTCTGTTCCTTTTTGGAGATTTACAGCTATTGATGACTTTGCTAACTTTCCAGGATGGAAGCTACATTGTTGGTTTGTGTAGTCTAGGCAATAATTTCATCAGAGTGTAAAAGAGCTTCAAGGGATTGGGATGGTGTATTGAGATTTTTTTGTTTTTTTGGTATAATTGATTAATGTTGCTTTTCTTCCTTCTCCTTCTCCCATTCTTTGAAGTTAAGAGCTTCTTTAAAAACCCTAGAAGGAGAAAGAAACCAAATTTACACTCAATTATCCGAAGCTGATAAAACAAAAGAAGAGCTTACAGGTAGGTAATCTACATACTTAAAAAGTTTTTCTAAATAAATACATCTTATAGAGAATGGTACATTAATTGAATCAATTATGGGGAGATACAATTTGATTTTTTTTTTTACTTTTACTTTTGTCGGTTATCTGAAAAGTTAGTCATGAGGTTTTATTGTTGTTGGTAAAGCCATATCATTTTCTCCATATTTATATAAAATTAATGGCATTATTTTAAAAAACATGTAAACTACTTACCTTTGAATTTCAGTGTCATACGCATGGTATGGTTTTAGTTGTTAAAAAGTAGCAAATTAAAAATGTTAATAGAGGGGTGGGATAGGGAGGGTGGGAGGGAGGTGCAAGAGAGAGGGGATATGGGGATATATATATACGTATAGATGATTCACTTTGTTATACAGCAGAAACTATCAACATTGTAAAGCAGTTATACTCCAATAAAGATGTTAAAAAAAAATCTTTGTTGACTGCAAAATTGATTTTTAGTAGTGGTACTACTGTATTTTACAGAACTTTTTACAGAATAGTTTTTTCCTTTAATGTACATGCATACTGTATTAGCACATACAGGAATGATGTTAGACCTGTAGAACTGAAGTTTTTTTTTATTGAAAAGATTTTTATTTATTTTGCTGATAGTGTTTTTTCCCTAAAGTAAACAAATGCAGTTAGTTATGTTTGAAATTTTTTAAAGTTGATATAAGTAACATTCCATTTTGTAAAAAAAAAAAAAAAAATCACTGTAACTGTTAGCATAAAAAAATAATGGAAGGACATTCTCAAATGTCAACCATGATTCTCTTTGAATATGGGACAGATTTCTGTTTTCTTTGTACTTATCTGTATTTTCAATAATTTCTAAAATAAATGAACTGTATTTATAATAAGACACTTTTTGAAAAGGTTGAACCACCAGAGATACAGATTATTTAAAAAATTATCATTGTCCTATTCACACGATACTGGTAGTTGGATTATTTTTGGATTTTGAAAAACATTAATATTAACTTAAAAATAACGTTTTGCTATATGTAAAGCATAGTGCTAAAAGCCATGGGAGATTTACAGGAGGAAAAGATATGGAGCCTGCTTTCCAGGAAGCCATATTTTAGTACATTAACAGGCTCTCAGTGAGGAACTGTAGTAAGTGCTAGAAAAGCAAGGAATTTGCTCACCAGTTACCCCATCACTTAATAAAATTTCTTGGCAAATTATTATTTTCTAAAAGTAGTATTTGGAGGCTTTGTGTTTGTATGCTTCTTCCAAATCTTTCTTTTTTTTAATGGGTCATGAAAGATAAATTTCTATAATTGATCTTCTATTCATAACAGGAAAGTTTTCTTCTAAACTGTTTCTCCTCTGATCTTGCCTTTTTCAGTAATCATTTACAGTCCTCTTTTAAGATACAGAGGATTTGAAACAAAATAGTTAAGGTAGAAGTACAAAAATATAATGAAGATTTAACTGTTGGTTTAATTTTTTTAAAAAAAGTAGGGATGATCCAATTTTAATAGAGATAATATCCAACATTAATTTCAGTTAAATGACTTAACAGTGGCTTGTTAAGAATTGTTAAGACTTAACAGTGGCAATGGCTTAAAGCGTAGCTCAACAGACTTTTTAACTGATACAGATTTAAAAATTTCTGTGGAAAGACAGATGTGAACAATTTCTTGCACATTTAATCATTCAATGTTAAGGTATTTACTTAAACTATCATTTTGGTGTGTACCTTTAATTAATAGATGTTTTAGAATAATTATATACTATTACATGTAAATAAAATTTTAATGCTTGTTAGTATGATTTTGAAACTGTCCTCTTTAGGCAGAGTGTTTTGCCTTGTTTTAAGATATATGGTATAGTGGTGATTCATACACACTTTTGGGGAGATATCACCTCAGTCTTAGAGGAGTTGAGTTAAGTTATGTTGGAAGAGTAATAAGGTTTTAAAAACAGTGGTTGCACTAATTATAAAATATTCATAATTAATTAGAATTGTTAATTTTAGTTCCATAGGTAATTCTTTTAGGTTGAAACAAAGCTAAAATTGGTATTTTTCTTTCCAGTCTTGATATGGTTTAAACTAGCAAGACTTTAGAGCATTTGTTATCAGAAGATCCAAATTTCTGGCTTGATTTATAACACATATCAAAATTTTGGCTTAAAAAGAGGCTGGGTTGAAGTTAAGTATTAATGGATAAAGTTTTTACTAGATAAAAAACATGCATTATTCATCATGTGGAAGTAGTTTCATGGAAAATATTGAACAAAAATATTTGCCTTCAAAACCCTCATCACCAAAACTTTGAGAATTTTAGTGGCTTTTGTCTCCTAAACTGAAAATTAGATGCTAGAATTAGAATATTGAAGGTTTTAGGAAATTTGTTTTTAAAGTAAATCTTTAAATAATAAAAAAATTTATAATAATTTATATAGCTCTTTAAAATGTTAAAAGGTATTTAGGTGAACAAAATACCTTATAAATTTTCTGTTGCAAAGAATTTAGTTTATTAATTACTTTTGGTAATCTTTATTTTTATGAAATGTTACTGTGCAACTTAGAATATTTGCTCCTTTAACTGTGGTTTAAAAACTTTTTCTGTAGAGTGTATTAAAAATCTCCAGACTGAACAAGCATCTTTACAGTCAGAAAATACAGAGTTTGAAAGTGAGACTCAAAAGCTTCAGCAGAAACTTAAAGTAATGACTGAACTGTATCAAGAAAATGAAATGACACTTCACAGGTAATAAAAATTATGTTGGTAACTCCACTGAGTGGGAAGTAAAGTAGCTTAAAAATGTTGCATATGCATGCGGCTTATGTGATTATTCACAGTTCTCAATTTATGACTGGGTTGCTTTTCATCAATTTATTTTTAAGAAAGTTATTTGATTTTGACACATTTTTCTTCAAGGAAGAAAATATAAATGATAGTAGACTTTCCAGGCTGGTTCACAAAATCCTCTTTAACTTCTAATAAGTAGTCAGCAAATTATTGCTAATTAAACTTCCCAATATTGCAAGCTAGGTCTGGGAATCTGGGTGGACATCTTACTAATTGAAGTATCCATTAATTCCATCTCGGATATATATAAAACTGATTCCTCTCCCCTGTGTAAATTGCTGCAGCCCAGTGTTCCTTGTCTCAGTAAAAGGCAGTGTTATTTGCTGAATTGTTCAGAGCAGGTGCTTAAGCCATCCTTGCCTTCTCTCTTTCATTCAGTCAATTGTCAGATTCTGTCAGCTTTCCTATGTCTTGAATCTGACCACTTTCTACCACCTTCCACACTGCTATTCTGATCCCAGCCATCATCTGTTAGTACCTGGTTTATTGCAGTAGCCTCATGAGTGGTCTCCATCTTTCCACTCTTAACTTCCTGCATGTGTTTTCAGTAGCATAGCCCTCTAAAACATAAATTATGGGTATTGTCACTCTCTTGCTTGGAAATTCCAAGTGCCTGCACATCACACTCAGAATTTAATCCACAGCTTTTATCATGGCCTCCAAGACCCTATAAGATCTGGCCTGTTGCTACCTCTTTAATTTTAGCTTATTCATTTTCTTTTTCCCTCACTATCTTCCAGCCATGCTGGCCTTTTTGATGATCTTTAGCATGCCAAGCACATCTGTAGCTCAGGGCCTTTTGCACTTGTTCCTTCTGCCTGGAGTGGTTATTCCCCTGTGTTAGGTTCAATCCTTCATTTCACTTGAGTCTAGGTTCAAATGTTACCTCAAAGAATCTTTCCCTGGCTACTGTAACTAAAATAATACCTGCCCGTTCCTATCCCCTTATCTTGTATCTTGCTTTATTTTTCTTCATTATCCTCTGATGATTGATTATCTTTTTTTTTTAATCTTCCCCACATTAAATGTAAACTCCATGAGATAATTACTTCATTCTCTTCTCTTCTGTATTCCCAGTGCCTGAAACTATGCACATGGTAGTTATTCAATAAGTATTTGTTAAATATATGAATAAATATGTTTAGTGCTTTTATATATTGTAGTGAAAGATTGTGTTTGTGTGTGTGTGTGTGTGTGTGTGTGTGTGTGTATGTGTATGTATGCTGATGCTTGAATGCATAGATACACAGAAGACCCTTGAGATATCTATCTGGAGACACCAGATTTTCAAATACTACTATATCACATGTTTTTCATCATTAAAGGAAATAAAATGTAACAGACTTTCAAGCCTCTTTATAACTTAATGCAAGTTTTTAGAGTTGATCCTCATTATTCGAGGATTCTGTATTTGTAAATTCACCTACTTGTGAAAATTTATTTGTAACCCCAAATCAATACTAGTGGGACTTCCCTGGTGGCGCAGCGGTTAGAATCCTCCTGCCAGTGCAGGACACACGGGTTCAAGCCCTGGGCCGGGAAGATCCCATATCCCGTGGAGCAACTATGCCCGTGCGTCACAACTACTGAGCCTGCGCTCTAGAGCCCGCGAGCCACAACTGCTGAGCCCGCTTGCTGCATCTACTGAAGCCTACACGCCTAGAGCCCATGCTCTGCAACAAGAGAAGCCACCGCAGTGAGAAGCCCACGCACCACAACAAAAGAGTAGCTCCCACTCGACGCAACTAGAGAAAGCCCACGCGCAGCAATGAAGACCCAGCACAGCCAAAAATAAATAAATATAAATAAACATGTATATTAAAATATCTTTAAAAAAAATCAATACTTGCAAAGCTTTAGTGGTCATTTGCAAACTTGCACAGAATGGCAGAAAATTTGAATTGCCCAGTGTGCATGTTCCCAGTTGATGTCGAACAAGAACTCTGCCTTCTCGTTTCAGCTCTCATTCTGTAAACAAGTGTTCTTTATTTAGGGCCACATCTTAATTTTTTATTTTTTTGGTGATTTAGCTGTTTAAAATGGTCCCCAAGTGTAGTACTGAAGTGCTGTCTAGCGTTGCTAAGTGCAGGAAGGCAGGGGTGCGCCTTCTAGAGAAAATACATGTGCAGATAAACTTTGTTCAGGCATGAGTTATAATGCTGTGGGCCATGAGTTCCTTGTTATGAATCAGCAGTATATATTAAATAAGGTGTCTTTAACCAGAAACACATACAACAGGGTTATGTATTAATGATAAAAGTGCTGTGATCAGAGCTCATAGGAATCTAACCCTGTATTTCCCCTAGGAGCAGTATTTGCTAATTTAGGATTTGTGGTGACTTTATAGACCATAACTAGCGGGAATAACGAGATTCTATTGTATGTGTTCGGAAACTGGTAGAGAATATTAAAACTCCACTGACATCAGGATGCTAGGTGATTTGTTAGGCTCTTTGACTACCAAGCTGTGTACTTCAATCATGCTTTGGATTCAGTTCAGAATTTACAACCTTTCTATTCATCATGGACTTCTGGCCACTGGGGACTGCTCCAGGCATAAAAGAGAAATAAACTTGACAAAATGGAAGAGCTACCATGAGGGTAGCCTCATGGTTTCTGTCAGTAAACCTAGGAATGAGTCCTTCTTTTTAGGTTAGGATTGAGTTGGGGAGTGCTTCCTAAGCAATAGGTAATGTAGTGTGTGGAATATAAAACATTTATTGTTGACATGTAGAATTTCTTCAGTGGTTTGTCATGTTCTTCCCCAAAGCTCATGAAAAAGGTGAGGCATCCATAGGTAGGACTCCAAATATGTTTTCCGGTGGCCTTCAACAAGTATATCTTGAGGGACCAGTGTTATTAATGATACCGTGTGAAACAACATGGGTGATGTAGTATAATGGAGTCATTAACTGCTGACTGTATGCCTTGGTCTAGTTATTTAGTTTCTCTGGGTTTCATTTTTCTTTTTGTAAACAGTACCCTTCTTTTTTTTTTTTTTTTTTTTTGCGGTACGTGGGCCTCTCACTGTTGTGGCCTCTCCTGTTGCGGAGCACAGGCCCCAGACGCGCAGGCTCAGTGGCCATGGCTCACAGGCCCAGCCGCTCCGTGGCATGTGAGATCTTCCCAGACCGGGGCACGAACCCGTGTCCCCTGCATCGGCAGGTGGACTCTCAACCACTGCGCCACCAGGGAAGCCCAACAGTACCCTTCTTGTAGAGCTATTGTGATAATTAAATAAGATAATATATATAGAGGTGAAAGAAGAGTTTCTGGCACATGCTCAAGGGCTCATTAAATTAGCTATTATGGTTAAGTAGAAGTAGTAAGTTGGACACTAAATTTTATTTACTTTGGGTTCATTTGTGTGTGTGTGTGTGTGTGTGTGTGTGCATGTGCGTGTGTCCTGGCCTGGAAGCCCAATCACTATTTTAACAACTAACAATCAATTTAAAAATTATTGAAACATAGTTCATTAGTTGGTGACTTCTTGTCTAATAAATGTAATACTTTATACTAGAAAGCTTGGTAAATAATATAGAGTCATAATATTTTTTATTAATATTTACCTTTGATAATCTTATTTCTGTGATAAATTCTTATAGAAAATTCTTGAAACTTCTGTATTACTAGTACTGTATTAGACAAGGTGCTTTACAATTTGAGTTTATAATGTTAAATTCCACACTCAGGTACATTTTTTTCTTGCATGTGATGTTTTTACTGATATTTGCAGTATCAGTAAAATCAGTAAAATGGGAAGCAGTAATTGATTATTGATTATTTTATGACATATAGTAAAAGAAATAAAACACTTTTTGTTTTAAGGAAGTTAACAGCAGAGGAAAACTACCGGTTAGAGAAAGAGGAGAAACTTTCCAAAGCAGATGAAAAGATCAGCCATGCAGCTGAAGAGCTGGAGACCTATAGGTATTGAATATATTTTACCCCTTTCTTTTGAGGTGGGAAGAGTATCCAAAAGCCCAATACCAGAAAAAATAATAAAGCAACCAAAAAAACCCCACATATTTTTGATTCATTATTTTTCCCTTAGATGTCTTGCTATTATGCAATTACACAGAAAATATAGAAAGGAATCGCACTTTCAGTGTGTGCGATTTTAAATCTCTCACATTAGTTGGAGTTGAATATGAGCGATCCTATTTTATGTTAATGTTAAGAACTTTATGAATGTGATTAATTTTAAGGTCTTTCCTCTTTGGTTCACATGGGGAAGAATGTATATAATGTTAATCAATTTGAGAAGTATGCCATCAAAAGGAGAGTAAGCCTTAATTAAAGTTATGAAGAAGTGTTTATAAGACCGTAAGTCTGGTTTTTACCTTAGCTCAATCCTCACTGAGCTAAGGTAAAATAGTAGATATAATAAAAACCCAGAGAAAATAAGTGGCAAGATTCAACAGTATTCCAAATAGTTGTGATACTTCATTTTACATTGGGAAGAGTAAGCTTGAATTTTATCCAAAAGAAGGAATTGTCTTTTTAGTCTTATAAAGGTAATAAATAACAATTTATTTCTTATAGATCATTAATTTCCTAGAGTTCTATTAAGATTATATGAAGTCTGAATAAATCTCCCAATACTATGCTTCTTAAAAATAAAAATAAGCCAGTATACCATCTAATCTTTTCATGATCTTGATTTAGGTAAACCCAAGTAGTAGTACTCCTAAAGCTTAATTAATGTTGAAATTATATCAGGAAAAAATATACTTTAGAACCTCATAAAGGTGATTAACATGTGGAGTTCTAGAGTTACATGAAACAAAGCACTCTAGGTGTTTTAATTAATATTTTCAGTAGAGATAGTGTGTTCTATAATTTCTTAGTATATGTTAATAGTAGAATGATTATTTGTTCTTTATAGAAAGCGAGCCAAAGATCTAGAAGAAGAATTGGAGAGAACCATTCATTCTTATCAAGGACAGGTAGGTATGTGCGTGCATGTGTGTGTGCGTGTGTGTGTGTTTGTGTGTGTGAGTGACTTAAAACAGTTGTGATTTGTTTGAATTGGTATCTGTTTTGATGCAGGAGTATAGTTACTCTCTTAAGGTTTTGCACATGGCTGTGGAACATTTCTAGGTAGGCAGAGATTCTGGAACCAAAGATATTGTTTAAAGTTGCCATGTGAACTGATGCTGATTTGGGAATTTGGGTTGCATAAATAAATAAACATATATCAGCATTGGGGCCTTTGTTTAGTCTGGCTAGTTGTCTCTTAATTGGCACCTCCTATTGTAGTTGATAATTGTGTAAAATAGAAATGTTACTAGACAAAAATTTTAGTTGTCTTTACATTCAGTTTTTGTTTAAAAGTATAATAGAGTAGATCATATGTATATGAAAATTTGCTTTAAAATGTTAGTTGCTGACTTTTTAGAGATGCTTGAGTTATTTTTGAGTTTATGAGTTGCGTACTAAATCATAGTGGTAGGTGTGAATGTTTTTTACTGAAAAAAATTGTTGTCAGTACTATTTTAATGACTTTCTTTTTCAGATTATTTCTCATGAGAAAAAAGCACATGATAATTGGGTAAGTATTAAATTTTCTTAGGCTTTTTCATCAAATTGTTCTTTTTCCTAATTTAAATGAGCAGTGTAAAAAGTACACTTTTAAAACTGAGAAAAAAGGTGGTGTTTAAAGAAATCAGTTTCTTTTAATTTCACCAGTAGTGAAATTATGTTCCTTATGAACATACTTTGTTATGATACAGTTATTCACAAAATCTGACCTTTCCTTCTCCGCTTTCAGCACATTGCTTCTTTGCAAGGAGCTTATACTCTTTGGGGGAGGTGAGGTAGTGTTCATGGACTTGTTTCAGGCACTGGATTGTCAACTAATTACTTGTGGACAAATTACTTAAAATTCTCTGGGCCTGTTTACTCATCTGTAAAACAATGGGACTGTACTAAGTAATAATCTAGAGCCCCTCCTAATTCTAAAAGTTATACAATTCAGGTATCTGATTCTCATTGTTGAATTACTTGTTACACATTAAGAAAAAGACCATCATGAGAAATGACATGTCAGTGCTCCAGAGGAACTGTATGAGGAAGTGATAAGCATGTAGATTTTGGCTAGTGATCAGGATGATCCCTCTAAAATGAAGAACTATTGTTAATAGCTGGCCTTTGGAAGACTTGTCCCTTGCAGTCTTCAAGGGGAAGCAGTTTGCACAGTGGGTGAATATGGGGTCTGGAGTCAACCTGTCTTGGTTGATATTCTGACTCTATCATCTACCACCAGTTTCCTTACCTAAAGACAGAGATATCATTAGTACCTATTTCATAGAGTTATTGTGATGGTTAAATAAGATAATTCTGTTAGCCAGGTACCTGACATATAGTAAGCACTCAGTAGATATTAACTGTTAAATTATCACTGTTGTTATACTGAAGCTTGGAAAGTATTTTTGTTTTTAGGCATGGATGTTTCTTGGAATGGAGATTTCAACTTACAGTGAGAGATTATATGTGTTGAATATAAAGGTCCTTCCCAATTTTGAGATTTTTGTATGCTTCTGTATTGAGTGGTCAAGTGAAGATTTGTTTTTGAATTAATAAGCTGGGCTTGGAAATGAATTTAGTCTTCTTCACCACTCCTCACCTTTTTTTTAAAAATTTTATTTATTTATTTTTGGCTGTGTTGGGTCTTCATTGCTGCACACAGGCTTTCTCTAGTTGCGGCGAGCGGGGGCTGCTCTTCATTGCGGTACGCAGGCTTCTCATTGCAGTGGCTTCTCTCATTGTGGAGCACGGGCTCTAGGCGCATGGGCTTCAATAGTTGCGGCATGCAGGCTCAGTAGTTGTGGCTCACGGGCTCTAGAGCACAGGCTCAGTAGTTGTGGCACACGAGCTTAGTTGCTCTGTGGCATGTGGGATCTTCCCGGACCAGGGATCGAACCCGTGTCCCCTGCATTGGCAGATTCTCAGCCACTGCGCCACCGGGGAAGCCCTCTCACCAGTTTCTAAATACTCAGATGCAAATTACTTTTTCAACATGGAGAGGAACTGATGTTTATTAATATCTCCTATGTTCTAGGCACTGCACTTAAAGGCATTTTACATATATTACTCATTCAATCCACACTGTAACTCTGTAAAATAGGTATTATTATTCAGGTCTTACTGGTGAGGAAATAGCCCAAGGTCACATGATTAGAGAGGGAAGATTGGAAATTGAAAAATTGACCTTTCAGATTCATAAGTCTTGTACTTTTTCTTTTCAATACATTGAATCTCTTGTTTAGTAAATAATGACATTGACTTTAAATTAAAATATGCAGAAAATATGCCCTTCATGTCTCAAATTGAAAAGATATTTTTCAGATTTTATAAAAATAATATATACTTATTGAACAAAAGTTCATACCATGTAGAAAAGTACAAAGAAGTAATCAGCAGTATTACTTTAATTTATTCCATACTTTTTTGATACATTTAGACATAAAGCACATATATATGTTTAAGAAAACAAAATCATATATTAACGTTTTATACCCTGCTTTCTTAATGTATCACAGATATTTTTTATGAATGTTTTATAATTTATATAAACCTTTCTCATTTTATAAACTTTTAGTTTGTTTCCACTATTTTACTGTTATAAATAATTTCATAATTTCAGATGTTACTTTCTCTATTGAGCATTTCTTTGCTCCATCCTGTTAGATTTAATCTTTTCTTCCTTCAAACTGTCATAGTACTTTGCTTTTTTGTATCCCGTGGCAGGTACTATGGTCATTTATATTTGTCCTTACCACAGATTTAAGCTTATAGGGACTGTTTCGTTTTCCATAACACCTGTTCCTAATAGAATCTTTTTTGCATATTGTAAATATTTAATATCTGAATACGAATGTTTTGGAATACAGTGCAGTTATTCACTGTAATTACAGTTTTTGCTAACCTTTGGGTATAAACTTTTCAAGTATGAATCATTGCCATCAGTTTATTTTTATATTTCTCTGTTGTAGGTATATCTTTAATATATACGATACTATAATCAGAGTAGAACTTACTTTTGACTTAACTATGCATTTTTTTTGCCATATGCTGAATAGTAAATATGTTACACTATAGACAACATTTAGAAATGATTTTAGTTCTGCATTATTAAAAGTGAAATGAATTGGCATTTTGTTAACTAAAATTGTTATGGTGTAGTATTCTTTTTTGTTAGTACAAAATTGATTATATAATTATATATCAGAAAAAGTTTACACATGGAATCTTTTTGATATTGAGTGCTAAAATGTGGTTAAGCTACATTTTTGGTGAATATTTGCCCAGTTAAAGTCAATTCTCAGGTGCAGTTCACCATTTTAAGTGAACACATTTGATAATATAGTTCTTTTTACTTGTAAAAAGTTACAGACTGAGTTAATTTATCTACCTTTTTGTGATCGTTACATTTGCTCTAGTGGATTGCATTAATCTGGCAGGTCTGATGTTCCACACCCTGTTGCTTGTAATCTGGAGAGTTCACAGAATAACTGGGAAACATGCAGTATTCTATACAAGCTTAATTTTGCCCACAACTATTTGGGTATATTGCATGTTCTTGGTGTAAGTGTAAGCTTTTTTTTCTAAAACATATATACTCTGATTTTTATTAAATGTAAGTGTCTCTAAGCAAATGTAAAAGACTAAAGGAATGTATCTATACAGTGCTGTGTACTTAATAAACACACAGCATGCTTTGATTATATTCAGCCATTAAAAAAAATGGCCTTTACCAGCTCTGAAACTGTTTTAGACCTTTATAGGTTCACAGAATTATAGTGATTTCTTTCCAGAGACGGTTACTTTGTTTCCATAGCCAATGCGGCCATGCATAATGATCCTGAGTCTCAATTCCTAAGCTTGGGTCCTGTTACATTGCTCTTGTCATTTTATTTGGATATTTACAGCACCAAATAATGCTAATCCTTGACTTCACATCTAGCTAAAAGCA
The DNA here is from genome assembly GCF_011762595.2 of Tursiops truncatus. Classification (NCBI taxonomy): domain Eukaryota; kingdom Metazoa; phylum Chordata; class Mammalia; order Artiodactyla; family Delphinidae; genus Tursiops; species Tursiops truncatus. Next base: position 59,756,512 of record NC_047035.1, on the reverse strand, counting down.
TTTCTTGCAAGTACATGATTAAACTGCAGCCTTAGGCTCATGTCTTCTGGTTATATGAAACTCATTCCCTTTTAAAATAATTTTCTGAATTAGAATTTTTTTACATTGAGTTTACTGAAATGGATACTTAGTTACTTAAGTGACTGGGATATTTGTATGCCATTATTGAGATATTTATATATGCTTATCTTTCATTTTAAGTTTTCATAAATGTTTTTAAAGATATATTATTTTCCTTAAGTTGGCAGCTCGAACTACTGAAAGAAACCTCAATGATTTAAGGAAAGAAAATGCTCACAACAGACAAAAGTAAGTATCTTAGTGGGAATACTTTAAAAACTTTAGTTATGACTTTTATTCTTAGTTGTCATTTTAGTAATTAGTTAATACTTTTATAAGGATAAACAAGAAAGCTTTCAGTGAACCCAACGTATCTAGTGGTAAAGTATCTATTAGTTTTACTAGGAGTTACTAGATTTTTGTTTGAAACACTTGTCTTGGAGAGGTTACTCTAACAGAAGGAAACTTTTCACAGATTCTTTTGTAAAAAGTAACTTAAAAAAAAATTTTTTTTTTTAAACCAGTGTAGGTAGCAGGAGATTACCAGAGATGGAGATAGACAGGATGAATCTCTCTGATATAGTACCTCTCAGAGTATTAGCATCTTTTAATGAATAAGTGGATAGAATGTTTATTATTTCTCTTTTTCCCTGGTTTTATTGCATTGGGTGGCATTGCTTTACAATAACAAAATGAATAGGAGGATAAAAGGGTACAGTGTACAGTCGAAGGGAAGAGTAAACACATTTCTATGAAGATTGTGAAAGTCTTCCCATAGTGTTATAATTTCTTGACAGAATGTACTATTAACATTATCCAGTATTAATTTTAGTCTTCTTGTCTTTTCTACTCACAAATGAAAACTGAATGATTAAATGTTTCATTTCAGATCTGATGGTCAAGAACTAGAAATAAGATTCTTTTAAAATGTCATATTTTTCAGATAAAAAAATTTAGGAGTAAAATAGTAGGATGAGTTAATCAGATTCCAATTTTATGTTATGATTGGAATCATATGGATAACATAATGGAAAGCATATGGGACTCAGAGCTGGGAGCCCTGTGTTTTAATCCTGGTACTTTCATTTTGCATAAATCATTTAAACTGCTAGCTTCACTTTCCTTAGTTGTAAAATAATAGACTTGAACTGGTTGACCTTGGAGGACCCTTCAAGATCCTTCTAAAATTTGGATTCTGTGATATAATACTCTTTATACTCTGTTTTTGAAGAAACAAAACAATTCCAAGCCTCAACAAAACATCACTATTACTAGGCAAAAAGGAACCTGTTACCCCAAAATAAATAGTGGGGGATATGGAAAGGTATTTTGGTCAGAATAATTTTAAAGGATCTGTTTCTCTCATGTAGATATTGAGATAGTGAAGAGTAGCTTGTACTTAATAGTGGCAGTTTCTTGAAATGTGGGTGCTTTTCTTGGATGAGTAACTTAGAGATGTTTGTTCTTTATTTGCAGGTTAACTGAAACAGAGTTTAAATTTGAACTTTTAGAAAAAGATCCTTACGCACTTGATGTTCCAAATACAGCATTTGGCAGAGGTAGTTTTTTTTTTTTTAATCCCTCATTTAAAATGCATATATTTTTATACATATTGCATATATAGTTTATATTAGTGTGAATTAACACTGCTAATAAATATTTTAGATTTTGGAGCTAAGGTTCTAATCTGAGTTCTCTCATGGTCTCCCAATTTTCTGAGTTTTGTTCTCTCACAATAATGTAAATAATGGCTGCCTCCTTTTCTCAGTGGCATTTGGTAAGATAAAGTATGTTTAGTACCTTGAGCTCCTTGAGAAGCAAAGTGCTTTGTACATAGTAAGGTACTCATTAGTTATTTTTTTGGAGAATGAATAAGGATTGCTTAAATGGAATAGCATTGTGACTGTTTATATATTAACTATTCTTTGGAATTTGCTTGAATTATAAAAATAAGAATTAAAACAACTGGTTTTAAATTATTTAAAAGTATTCATTAAAAAGTTGGGAAAACCTTAATAATATGAGTTTTGATTGCTTTAATTATCCCTAAAAGAAACAGTTCTTTAGAAGATGTATTTAATATTTCTGTCCATTCATTAATGAGTTAGCATCTTTATGATCTCATACTATTCCAAATAGTTAAAATTTTCCCAAATAATTTTGGTTGAATTGGAATTAAGCTTCTAGGGCAGTGAAAACAAACTTATTTTTATATAGGTAGATTCCCCTTTTAATAACTGTTGAAAAGTTATAAAAATCACTTTTGAGAGTCCAGTTTCATTAAAATGAAAGTATTTCTACATTAAAAAATAGAAGATTGTTATGGATTTCAAATAGGAACAAAATCTGGAGTGGGGGGAATTATTCAGAAGGAATTTTTATCTGAATCTAAAGCAAAAAAGTCTCAGGGTAAATAATGCTTTGATCTTTTGTTGTAACTATATTTGAATATTATATAAGCTACATAATAAAATTTAACATGTTTGGAAAAGTGTTACTTTGGTGGCATTTAAGTTTGTTTGTTTTTTGATGTTGTTGATTTTTGATCTTTGAAAGTATAACCATTATTTGAGAATGGTGAAGTTTGTAAAATGATAAGGCTCTTCTTGGTTATATGGTTTATAGATAAAGTGATTTATTTAATGAATTATTTTATGTAAACTGAATTTTCACTGGTGATGAATCAAAAGTAATTTCTGATGTTTCAGAGTATTTTGTGGGTTTTTTTTTCCTACTTTTCAAAATGTGAGCTTTTCTCAAGTAATTCATGGCCCAACACAGCCTATCTGGGACTGGCCCTGATTTAAACAGAGCCCTTCCATGTTACAACCTTCACCAGCTTAAATATCTGGAAACATACTGCCATTAAAAACAAAACAAAACCAAACAAACTTCATGCCCCTGAAGTCCTCTTACTACTGTAAAATATGATGTCCTTTGCTTAATATTGTATGGTTATTCAAGTGTATTAGTTACCAAGGAGATGATGTTTTTATTGACTGAAGTGTCCATTTGGTAGATAGACTTTAAAAACAGAGGGTTCAATATTTAATTCTATCCCATATCAGCAAAACCCAAGGCATGGTTAGTATTTAAGACAGGGATTAAACTTAAATTGGCAATAGAATGACCCGAAGGTAATTGTTGAAATGGGATTCTAATCTGTAGTGTAGGTAATTGAAACTATGAATTTAAATATGCTGTTTTAATTATTCCAGAGCATTCCCCATATGGTCCCTCACCATTGGGTCGACCTTCACCTGAAATGAGAGCTTTTCTCTCCCCTCCAACTTTGTTGGAGGGTCCACTCAGACTCTCACCTTTGCTTCCAGGGGGAGGAGGAAGAGGTATATTGTTTAAACATCTTTATTACTCTAGATTTCTTCCTTACTTTATATTTTCATCTCAACTTATCTTTAAAATGATCTTTAAAATAAACCTTTGCAAAATACAGGCATTCCTTGCACTTATTCTGGGTTACTTTTGTTTGGAAAAGGAGCTCTGTGACATCTAATTTGAATATATTTTTCCCTTAGAAACACTGTTATAATGGATTACATTTTGTTCAAGGACTTGATATATATCTTTTAAAATCATATTTTAACTTCTTAAAAACTGTATTATACTATATATCACTTTATAAAGGATACATAAAATTGAATTTTAATGAAACATTATTGGAATATAGAATATTAAAAATCTTTTTTACCTTATTATCATGATCTTTTTCATGGTAGAAAATCAACAAGTGAAAGATCCTTTTTTTTTAAAAAAAAACAAAAAACAAGGAATTCAGAAGTGCTCTCTTGAAGGCAGAGTTTTGATGGGAACCTAAAAGAGACCTAAATCATTTGTTAATACTTTGAGAAACTGACCCCAAATTGTCTGCTTTGTTACCTTCTTATGTGTTTTTGAGAATTTCCAGAGCCACTTCAAGCATTAGCTATTGATCTTTCTGCATTTACCTCATCAGCGCTTACCCTGATGTTACCTGTATATCTGGAGTTTTACTCTTTTGATCTCTCAACTATATTTTGTTTACTTTGTCAAGTTACTTTAAAATTTTCCCTTGAGTTGTAGCAAAATTCAAACCTATGTATTCCAAAATCAAGAGTCTTAGGTTTTTAGCACCAAATCTGTGTTTATATCATGTCATATTATATACACCAACATAAATGTAATTGAAACCAGTCACATGAAATAGCACTACCCTTACTATTTTTGATGCTTTCTGGTATTTTCTATTCAGTTCTATTCCATTTCATTAAAAAAGAATGCTAGTTAAGATTAAGTTAATTTCATGTACCACAATGGGTGTAGCCAGCAGTCTGAAAAACAGTGCCCTAGAAATAAGGGTATATAATTGGCAAAACTGCAAATGTGAATCACTGGAGGTTGAATGACATAAGTCAAGGATTGCTTGTAGTCAACTGAATATTTGGAATAACAGTAAAAATTACCTTTGATTTCTCCTCTCCTATTTAAATTACTTTCCTTTCTTTTTAAATTACTTTCAAGATACAGTGTGGTTAGCATTTGCAAGTGTGTTTTACTATTCATTAGAAAAGCTACAGAAGTTTTAGGTAAGTTATCAGCAGGTCTTAAAAAGAGTTGTTTTGAACTAAAAATTTCTGTGACCCACCAGAGAAGAATGACCTTTCCTTTCCTTCCTCTTGTTATCATTTTTTTTTTTGAAAGTTTGGATGAGATAGATGTTTGAATAAGGTTGAGTATAGGAAAATAATTTCTTTTTAGAGTAAATTGTATGTAACTTTTGGACTGAATGAAAAATCTTAACCTTTAGCGTTTTCATGTTTGCAGTTTTTCACCTGGTAGTCACTTGGCCTGTACTTTGTTCTCTGGAAGTAAACAATCAGGAGAAAGCCTTTGAATGTCTCCTTTAAAGATCTGTCCTTCACTCTAGACAAACAGCCTAATGGACTCTCGCACATGTCTCATTGATTTAATTTTCTGCTTTCCCAGCCTTTTTCTTCTAATGAACTGATTAGAAAGATGAACATGCTAGAAGGACTAAGGAAAAGTTGACGTTCTGATATAAAAGTCAGTTGGCCTCCTGACTCTACAAAAGGGAGTAGATAGGACAATTTTAAAGATTACTACATATTAAAAAAAAATGGTTATACTTACTTGTACAAGTTACCATGAAAAGGTCATATTAGTTTTAGTCTCTTTTTTTTTTTAAGATTTATATTTTATTTATTTTTTACATCTTTATTGGAATATAATTGCTTTACAGTGGTGTGTTAGTTTCTGCTTTAGTCTCTTCTTTTAAAGGAGGTACTGAAATGTGGGAAGCATTGTAGAAAGATTTCTATTAAAACAATTTTTTTAAAACTGTTTTTTGAACTCATTGCCCCCTCAATGACAGATGAAGTATTAATTTATTTTGTTATTTAATGTTAAAAATTTTTTAATATTTTTCATTTTAATTGAATATGGGTTATTAATTGAGGTACCATTCTTTCTGTGATCATAGGAAAGGAACTTTAAAATGATTCTCCTTCTTTATAAATGTTAGCATGTCAGTTTTTCTTATCCAAATGAGTGTTACCTTGTTCAAACTGTTTATTTCGACAGTGCTGTTGTTTTTGAAACTCTTGTTTTAGACTCGCCTTCAGAGTTGTGAGCTGTCTTTGAAGGTGAATTTGATATTTAGAAATTGCTAGAAGCCATTTAAAGCCAAATTTATTTGGCAGATATAAAGTTTGTAATCAGACTGGTTAAAATCATTTTGGGGCAGAAGTAGAGAGTCATGCTACAACATTAAGATCCAATTTTTTGAGTGGCTCTTAAGTTAATCTGAGTACATTTCTAAAAGAGTTGTTCTAAAAAAATACTTCGAGGGCTTCCCTGGTGGTGCAGTGGTTGAGAATCCGCCTGCCTATGCAGGGGACGCGGGTTCGTGCCCCGGTCCGGGAGGATCCCACATGCTGCAGAACGGTTGGGCCCGTGAGCCATGGCCGCTGAGCTTGTGCGTCCGGAGCCTGTGCTCTGCAGCGGGAGAGGCCACAACAGTGAGAGGCCCGCGTACCGCAAAAAAAAAAAAAAAAAAAAAAACCTCGAGTCATTTCAGAAATATTGAAATAGGTATATTAGCCTCTAAGATGACTGTTTTAAAGGCATCATGTGCTTTTTGACTATTGGCATATTAGTTTAAGCAACAAAAACCTGATTTTGTAATTATTATATCTGGTATAGACATCTCTTGCTTTGCAATTTACTTTCTACCCTTATTTTTCAGACTTAGTGGTTATAATTTTCAATTTAACCACCGATTTTATGTGTAAATAATGATGGTGATAACATTTAGAAATATTTTATAGGCAAGTGTTTGCTTATGTACATGACAATTATTTTTTCCTTTTTGTCTTAGAAATGGCTTTGGTAGGATAGAGTTACAGTTTAATGTGTCTTAGGGAAACTTTGTTGGAATCTGATTGTTTTTCCGTTTTAAAAAGGTCTGGATTTTATTTGATGGTGGATCTTGTAATACTTTTTTAGATAAAACATAGTTGTATTTTTCTTCTTTAATTAGGCTCAAGAGGCCCAGGGAATCCTCTGGACCATCAGATTACCAATGAAAGAGGAGAATCAAGCTCTGATAGGTTAACTGATCCTCATAGAGCATCATCTGACACTGGGTCCCTTTCACCTCCCTGGGAACAAGATCGTAGGATGATGATTCCTCCATCAGGTATGGAAAGAGTATGTTAGTATGTTTATTTGAAAGGCAAGCAGTATGTGCAACATACAGGAATGGAAGAAAAGAAGAGAACGTGTGTGCCCTGTCTTAAGAAAAGCCATGATATATATTAGAAAACAACAATACACACATTTCCAAATAGAATAATTAGGGATAATTGTTCACATCACAGAAGGCTGTCCTCTCTGCACCCCCCCCGCCCCCCCGCCGCCCCATGGAATGTCTTTATTGTTTTTGTTGCTCATAGAAGTGATACATGTTTATATTTATGTTAGAAAATCCAAACAATGGAGAAATGTATAATTAGGAAAGTGAAAAAAATCCCCCTCATCATCTTAAGCATGCCCTTCCCAGAATTTAGTTTTATATCTTTTAGGGAGTTCCTTTTTGGTATGCATTCATAAACCTAGGTATACCAATTCCTTCATCACTTCTGTGCAGTTATACTATTCACCTTCTTGTAATTGTCTTTTTTTTTTTAATTTTATTTATTTATTTTTGGCTGTGTTGGGTCTTCGTTTCTGTGCGAGGGCTTTCTCTAGTTGCGGCGAGCGGGGGCCACTCTTCACCGCGGTGCACGGGCCTTTCACTGTCATGGCCTCTCTTGTGTGGAGCACGAGCTCCAGACGCGCAGGCTCAGTAGTTGTGGCTCACGGGCCTAGTTGCTCCGCGGCATGTGGGATCTTCCCAGACCAGGGCTCGAACCCATGTCCCCTGTGTAGACAGGCAGATTGTCAACCACTGCGCCACCAGGGAAGCCTGTAATTGTCTTTTTACCTTGAACAGTATATCTTAGATTAATTGCCAAAATAAATATATTTACCAGAAGACTCACAGCAGAACATCCTGAAGTAAGGCAATAACTGCTGTTCTCCTGATAGAACTAAAATCTCCCCTACATTCTCAAGGGATGTATTTTAAATTATTCAGCTTGCTAAACTTTTATTTATGCATAGTGTTTCACGGACAGACACTGTTATGTAAAATGAACTATGCCTGCTTTGTATAAATTAGTTACAATTAAAAAAATATACTAGTTCAGATTGCTTCCTGAGGAGTTGGAGGTAAGAATACTGTGATAAAAAAACCTTTAATTGCAAGAATTAGCCTTTGCTTTGATAGTGTGTATGTTCTATGAAGTGGTACCTCCTTTGGTTTGATATCACTTTCCTCGGCTTGATATCACTCGAATATCAGCTTCATAAAGACAGAGATTTGTGTCACTTTAGTTCACTGCTGTATCTCCAGCACCTAGAACAATGCTGGACCTGTAGTACTTGCCCAGTAAATATTTGTTGAATGAATGAATACCCCAATAATTCACAGAAAGCTGAATATTTTTTCTCATTGTTTTTATATTTAGAAATATATATGCTGTGACTTAAAAACTTAAGAATCTGTTAGCAGGTGGCATAGAACATCCTTTTTTCAAGGACTTTTTCTTGAGTAACTTTCATTTTAAAGTTTAGCTGTGATAAAAATAAAGATTAATAAACTACAGCCCCTTTCTTAAGGAACTTGATTTCAGGATTTTGTTGGATATCATATTTCTGTATATCTTTGTAGAGGACATTCCTTTTGAGAATTTACAAGCTGTCAGTACCAAGAGTCCCTGTCACATGCTCTGCCTACCTCCCCAAGTATTATCCAGTGTAGTGATTCTCAAACTTGGCTTATCATCAGAAATAATCTAGGGAACTTCAAAAAAAAATGCAAATACTTGGGTTTCACCTCATTACACCTTTTTTTTGGGTAAATTTTATTGAAGTATAGTTGATTTACAATGTTGATTTATATTACACCTTCTGAACATGAACTCTGGAGGTAAGCTCTGTATTTCTAAAAAACTCCCTAGGAGGTTCTGAGGATTAGCTAAATTTAAGAACCACTAATCTATTCAGTGCCCTTACTAAATGCAGAAGGGCATTGAGTCCCTGAAGAGATTAGCTAACAATCTTAGGTTAAAACAGCCAGGTGAGGAGCTGAGACTAGAGCTCAAATAGTAGTGACTGTTATCCATAAAATTGGAACAAATTTTACATGTCCTTTAAAAACTGCCTGAAACCTGTAATTTTTCAGACATTTCGGTGTTGTCCCAGGTCTCAGTCTCTTCATTTTGTTTCCAATTTTTTTCCCTTCTTTTTTCAGTTGAATAATTTCTTTTGATCTGTCTTCAAGTTTAGTGACTCTTCCCTCTGTCACTTCCAGTCTGCTGTTAAGCCCATCCAGTACAATTTTATTTTAGATATTGTATTTTTCAGTTCTAGAATTTCCTTTTTTTTTTAAGTTTTGATTTCTTTGCTGAAATTTCTTACTTTTTAAAAATCACTATAAGTATTTTTTTAAACCCCAATATCTGCTTTAAAGTCCTTGTATGGTCATTCTAACATCAAGGTCATCTTGAGGATGGCCTCTATTAATTGTATTTTCCCTTTAAGAATGGGTCACATTTTTCTGTTTCTTTGTATATTAATTTTGGATTGTATTATAGACATTGTGGAGGTTCAGGATTCTACCGTATTTCTCTGAAGACTGTTGTTTGTTTTGTGTTACAAGACAATTAAGTTGGTGAAACTGTAGACTTATTCTCTCCTGTGGTGGGTAGCAGCTCAAATATCAGTTCAGTTTTTAGCCTTTGCTGAGAACTGCTTAAGTTTGCCTCACATGTATGTGGTTCAGGGGCAGCAATAGACTTGGGCAGAAAACTCAGAATTTTAGGTTCCACTTCTCTGGCTCTCATGAGCTCTGTCCTTTGGTTTTTCAAGCCAGAAAGTTCTGTGAATTTTGACTGCTCTGTGCTATAGTTTGACTGTGGTCTGCTTTCAGGCTAAACTATAAAGGAAAACTCACCCCATATGGGTCCCTTCTTTCAAGTTCCCACTCCTTTCCCAAATCTGCCTACTTTTGTTCATGGTCCTGAGTCTTCAGCTATTTATTTCATTATTTTTAAATTTTTTGATTTTTTCCAGTTTTATTGAGATACATAATTGACACACAGCACTGTGTAAGTTTAAGGTGTACCGCACAATGTGTTGCCTTACACACATCGTGAAATGATTACCTACCATAATAAGTTTAGTGACATCCATCATCTCATATAGATACAAAATAAAAGAAAAAAAGTTTGGGAATTCCCTGGCAGTCCAGTGGTTAGGACTCGGTGGTTTCATTCCCGGGGCCTGGGTTTGATCCCTGGTCGGGGAACTAAGATACCACAAGCCCCGTGACTCAGCCAAAAAAAAGGAAAACATTTTTTTTTCCCTTGTGATGGGAACTCTTAGTATTTATTGTCTTAACAGTTTTCCTATGTATCATACAGCAGTGTTAACTACGGTCATCATGTTGTACATTACATCCCTAGTACTTATTTATTTTATGACTGGTGGTTTGTACCTTTTGATCCCCTTCACCCAGTTTCCCTTCTCTCTCCCCCCACCTCTGGTAACCACAAATCGAATCTCTTTTTCTATGAGTTTGGTTTTTGGTTTTTCAGATTCCACATGTAAGTGTGATCATGCAGGATTTGTATTTCACGTAGCATAATGCCCTCAAGGTCCATTCATGTTTTCACATATGGCAAGATTTCCTTCTTTTTTATGGCTGAATAATATTCCATTGTTTGTATGTGTATATACATTTTCTTTATCCATTCATCCATCAATGAATTCTTCGGTTGTTTCCATGTCTTGGCTATTGTAAATAATGCTGCAGTGAATATGGGGATGCAGATATCTTTTCAAGTTAGTGTTTTTGGGTTTTTTTGGGATAAATACCCAGAAGTGGAATTCCTGGATCATATGGTAGTTCTATTTTTAATTTTTTGAGGAACTTTGATACTGTTTTCTATAGTAACTACACTTCAGGTAGTTATTTTTTGTAAATTGTCTGGACTTATTATATGTAGGAGGGTTAGTCTGTTATGAGCTTACTCTGCCATGCTAGAAATGGAACCTGGTATCCATTATTTTCAGAGTCTAACTGAAAATTCAAAATTGTGAGCTTCTGAATCTGCCATGCTAGAAGTGGAACCTGGTATCCATTATTTTCAAAGTCTAACTGAAAATTCAAAATCGTGAGCTTCTGAATTAACGTCTTCATAGAAGAGATATATATCCATTCGATAGAGAGTGTTTCCAAATAATGTAGCTGATCCATTTGGTTTAACACAGGGGCACCTGTGCCAGTGCTAATCTTAATGAAATAGGATAACTCTACAGAAAGAGCAAAGGAATTTTAGAGACTGTCCTATACTTTACGAATGAGTGGGGTTAAATGACTCCAAAGATTCTACTTGAATTGGAGCAATGCTGATAAATGTATTTAGCTATTAGCCCTGTTTTCACCTAGAGTAAAATTATAAAAATATTCTGTGTTTGCCCTCAGTACATCCCTATTTCATCTAAATAGTCACTGAACAGGTTTCTGGGTTGATTCTTTTATTTTGTATTACTCTTAGCTAATTGGTAAATTAGAACACTGAATAAGGAAGGAGGAGACCTAGGTTTTTATCATAACACTGATATTAATTTTTTGTATAATCTTGAGTTTTTCATTTTACCTGTCACTGTTTTCTCAGCTCTAAAATGTGGACTTGCATAAAATAAGAGATGGCAATAATCTAATCTCCCCCTACGTACATTTTATATTATGTTGAATTATCAGGACTCATGAAGAGTCCTGCTTTCTAGTAATAATTGTGTCTTTAAGATTTTTCTTAAATTTTAAAATATTTTAGTTTAAAACACTTGTGTTAAAAAATAATGACAACGAGAATAACTAAATTTCTGAATGATGTGGCCTCCGTAGTTGTTTCAGATTTTCTGTAATTTAGTCCTATTAAGCATACTTTGTAAAATTCATATATTCCCTTAACATGTTAGTACCTGGCCAAAATTAAAAAAAAATTTCTTTACTTAAGATGAGTAAGCAGAAATAATTTTAAATGATTCTATAATTCCAAGGAATCATTTGTTTTTGCACTGTTAAATACTTCGGGGTGGGGGGAATGTTCTTACCTTATATAGTCAAAAAAGATATACTCTAACTTGTCTTTTTCCTGTATATTATATTTCAGATATTTTTATTACTTAGAAGTTTTGTTAACAGTATAGATCTAGTTTCTTCAAGTAATCAACATTTTATTTTCACTATTTTTAGCTGCAAATCAATCTTTTAATAGACCAATATAGGTTTTAATCATCTTTTCTTCCAGAATTCTGCAGTGTAATGTATATGTTCATCTAACATTCTTTTATGTGTTTATAATTTAGAGTGCATGTTGTAGAGCAAGAATGGTTCAGCTGAAAAAGTATTTGGACTGGAAATTAAGAAATTTGGTTTCTAATCTTCACTCTTTTTAATCGTTTTATGTGTTTTGAAACTTGTTTTATCTCTTTGGACCTCAGTCCTTATATACAGTGAGAGAGATGAACTGAGTGAGCTGTGTAATCTGTTTATCTGAGTAGTAGAAAATATAGTTAGGTAGGGCTTCCCTGGTGGCACAGTGGTTGAGAGTCCGCCTGCCGATGCAGGGGACACGGGTTCGTGCCCCGGTCTGGGAAGATCCCACATGCCGCGGAGCGGCTAGGCCTGTGAGCCATGGCCGCTGAGCCTGCGCGTGCTCTGCAACGGGAGAGGCCACAATGGTGAGAGGCCCGCGTACCGAAAAAAAAAAAAAAAAAAAAAGAAAATTTAGTTAGGTATTAATGGTTAATGCTGAATTTGTTAGATAATGTTCAATCTAGTTGGTAGACCAAATAGCGTATTGTAATATACAATGTTAGTAAAACCAAAGACTATTTACACATTCTTTTCTAAACCTAATTGATGAACATACCTTTTTCAGTTCTTAAAAACTTCTTATTGGGAGAGTTCCTGTTCTAGGTCAAGCTACAATTTAATCAAATTGGTAAATGTTGACACCAGTAAGCAGTGATAAGTTATGTTAATACCTAGAGCAACCACCAAAAAAATCCTCAAAAATCATCAGATAAATCATCATCAGAATAGACATGCTTTTCAAGCCCCAAGGGAACATTTCCCAAGATTGATCATATCCTGTGCCATGAAACAAACATTAACAAATTCAAAAGAATTGAAATCATATAGTGTGTTCTCTGACATTGGTGGAATCAAGCTAGAAATGAACTAGAAATGAACTAGAAATGATATATGCAATAATTTGAATAGATCTCAAGGGCATTATGTTGACTAAAAAAAAAAGTCTCAGAAGGTCACATATTATATGATTTCATGTATATAACATCCTTGAAATGACAAAATCATAGAACTAGAAAACAGATTAGTGGATGCCATGAGTTAGGGATGGAAGGGGGAGGAGAGTGGATGTGACTAAAGGGTAGCATGGAGAGATCTTTTTGGTAATGGAATAGTTCTGTATCTTGAGTGTGGTGGTGGTTTCACAAATCTACACGTGATAAAATGGCAAGAACTATACACGTTAGTCATAGGACCAATGTTAGTTTCCTGGTTATTATATTGCTCTATATTTGTGAAAGATGTAAACATTTGGGGAAACTGGGTAAAGGGTATGCAGGAACTTTCTGTATTATTTTTGCAGCTCTCTGGGAATCTTTATTTTAAAATCAAAAGTTAAAAAAAACCCTTCTTATCTGGATACAATACACATATAGTAAAGTGCAGGTGTTTTAAAGCATATTAACCTGATGATTATTTTACAATTTGAGCACACCTATAAACCAGCATTCAGATTAAGGGACAGTTTTCTGATTATTTTTATTCATCTTATGAATTTAGATAGAAATCTTTACAATTAAAGCAGAAAAAAGTTCTTGATAAATAATATAAATAGGTTAATATTCACATATCATAAGTAATCAGAATTAGAATTTTAACAGGAAAATGTTCTGGAAATAACAAGCCCATTATAAATTCTTAATAAATATTGGACTGCAACAAAAATTTAATCAGTGTGACTTACCTTGCTCAGTGTTTCATTCTGTAAGAAGTGGAACTTTATTCTGTGCGGTTCTCATCCTGTTGAAGTTCAGGAGTAGAAAAGCAAACACATGAAAGTGCTTTTTAAAACCTCTCTTTGAATCACAGTAGCTAACATTTGATTGGCAAAGCAAGTCACATGACAGAATTTGGAACCATTGGGCAGGATATATATTCTACCTCTTAAGAACAGGGATACAAGGAAGGGTGAAGAATTGAGGTCATGAATGCAGTCTACCCAGAGGGGTTATACTTTTATAATGTGTTTTCACTTATTATATAACTATCTTTTTAAAAATATATTGGGGTAACATAATTTCTTAGATTTTAAAATTACCTTTTGGAAGAAAGGAATATATGATTTTTCTGTTTAGTTCCACTTAAGTAATTGCCTTGTTTTCTTTGTACTTGCTCTTATTTACAAAGCTGTGCATAGTAAGCAATCTTGAAGAGTAATAATTTAAGCAAGTTTTTAGAAAGTCTTAAAATACGATCTCTTAACTCCCATATTTAGTAGTTACTAATACATTTTAAGAGGCATGCATATCAAAATATTCTTATGCTTTTTATAAACTGTAATTAGTAACTATGTTTCAACAATACTAGTAACAAATAATTCAAATAAGAAAAGTAATGCTAGAATTTAAAGGATAGTTTTTTGACTGTCAGGGTATGAATCTGCAGGATTCTTGGCTTTTAGTCTTTTAACTGATTCTTGAGAATTATATCTACAAATAATATGTAGTGCAGGTATTAATCAGTAATATATTCATGAATCTAACAAGAAAGATAGTAATTGTGTCTAAGTTCATGTAAATACTTTATTTTGTTAGAATTTTAAGTTAAAAAAAAAGTAAGAAAACCACAGATACTTCAATGAAAAAAGTTTCAGTTTTTATCATTTTTTCACCCTTTGGTATTCTTGACCTCTCAGTGCCCCTCTTGATCTTTCAGTACTCTGACTTCAGTGTCCTTCTGTTCCTCTATCTAGCCTCACAGCCTCCTTTTCTAGGAATAGAGAAGTAATAGAGAAGAATGAGAATCTTAATTCTCAGCAGATCTTGTGCTACTTAATGTAGAGAGATATGCATTAAAGGTGAATTATGTCATTTCCCCTCCTTGTACTTTTTTTTTAATAAATAAATTTATTTATTTTTGGCTGCATTGGGTCTTCATTGTTGCATGTGGGCTTTCTCTAGTTGTGCCCAGCGGGGGCTACTGTTCGTTGCAGTGCGTGGCCTTCTCATTGCGGTGGCTTTTCTTGTTGAGGAGCACAGGCTCTAGCCGCATAGGCTTCAGTAGTTGTGGCACGCGGGCTCAGTAGTTGTGGCGTACGGGCTTAGTTGCTCTGCGGCATGTGGTATCTTCCTGGTCCAGGGATTGAACCCGTGTCCCCTGCATTGGCAGGCGGATTCTTAACCACTGCGCCACCAGGGAAGTCCCTGCATCAAGTTTCTTGATATGCAAGATCATTAACTTGGGATAGGAGAGGAGGGGATTGTCAGAGATTTGGAGGGAGAAAAAGGTACAGAGTAGCCATTTAGGAGAGTGAAGCTGCTTAAATGTCAGTGAAATGTGGTATGATTACAGAGCAATGTTGAATATCTACTTGAAGCTTATGGTCCTAGATTTGAAAGAGACTAGCCAATACTATGTTTTAATATAGTTTATAATCATAAAAAATTTAATTTATCATTACAGTTACTTTGGGGTGCTTACTTTGTGCCAGATGTTATGTTAAGTGCTTTATATTAATCATTTGAAGAATCTTAAGAGTGTTATTCCCATTTTACAGATTAAGAAACAAAAACATAGATAATATAGCAAAATACTGTATATCACCTCCCAGAATTTACATATTAATGTTTGTTTCATATATATATATATATATATATGTGTGTGTGTGTGTGTGTGTGTAGCTGTGTGTGTGTGTGTGTGAGAGAGAGAGAGGGAGGGAGAAGGGGAGAGAGAGAATGGGTACATAAAACATAAAAATAAATAGCACACTATATCAGTTGAAGTCTATTCTGTTTCCTTTCCGAAGGTCATTACGTTCCTTCTTTCCCAGAGGCAACCACTCATGAGTTTAATGTGTGTAAAGTTACAGTCTATATATGATTTTTTTAAAAGTATTTTTCTATTTTATCAAGTTTTTATCAGCATATATTCTTGAATTCTTTCCATTTTAATATAAAGTTTATTATTTTAATTGCTGTATAAATAAATATATGAATATACCACAATATATTTATCCAGTCTTATCTAATCTCCTCTGATGAACATATACGGTGTTTCCAGTGTTTCACCATTACTAACAATGCTGCAATTAACACTTTTTGTTTTACACATGTGTTCTTTAGAGATGAGTCCAGTTAATGAAATTGCTGGGAAGTAAGATATGTGTAGTTTCGGTTTTAATAAATGTTGCCCTTTGGCCTCAAGAGTAGTTATGTGTGAAGAATTTGAGAGTAGCTATTTCTTCAATACCTGATGTAAAACTTTTTTGAATATTTCCAGCCACATGAGTTAAAAGTTTTCTCATTTTTCTTCCTTTGATTATTTTTTGTAGTTCTTTTATTATTAGTAAGCTTGAGCCTCTTTTCGTATTTATTGATCATTTGTATTTCCTCCTGTAAATTGCCTGATCCATTTCCCTCTTGCTTAATAGGAATTCTTAGTATCCTTTGGATACTAATCTTTTATATTTTGCAAATATTTTCTTAGTTTATTATTATGTATGTTATTGTTATACATCAAAAAACAAGTTTTCAAATTTTGTTATAGGTAAGTTAATTTATTTTTATGGAATTTTTGTTTTCTTTAAGACTTATCTTTAGATTAAAAATATATTCTCTGTTTTCTTCTAAATATTTAAAATTTTGTTTTGATTTTTAAGCCTTTAGTCTGGATTTTATTTTTGTTTTAATGTTTAGTTGGAGAGTTATTTTTTTCCCCATTGGATAGACAGTTGTTTTAATACTGTATATTGGTATATCAATTTGAAATATCACTTTTATCTTAAATGTCCATATTTGCATAGGTCTGTTTCTTAGACATTTTCTCTGTACCATCGGTCTCTTTATTCCAGAGCCATAACCTGTCCATATCAATGCTTTTATCAACTACTTCCTGGAAATTTTGCTTTCCATTCCTTTTAAATTCCTTAATCATTAGATTAAACTATTTCTTCACATTCTATGTGAAGGTGCTTATTGTACTTGATTAGCAAACAGTATTGAATTAAAAAAAATTCAAACCCTTTATCCATCTTTATAATTCTCTTCTCAACCATGCTGATGTTCTTGTTATGTGATAGACCCCCAAATTATTAAACAGTTACCCAAGGAACTATTGCAATCCAAGACTTGTTTTGGAATGAAAAGAGATGAATAACACTTCTGTTTGAACTAGACATCTTGAATTTTTTTCTGATTTTTAGTTTACGAAATTGCTTCACAATGCACTGTACATTCCTTCCCACTCTTTTATTCATTTTTTCTCTGATTTTTTTCCTTCTCCCATTATTTCTTTTTAATCAGCTCTTTTCTTAGAAGGGTGGTAGGAAACAAAGGTAAAAAGGCAAAAAAGAAGGGAACCATTCATGTCCTTATTTGTATTTTAGTCTTTGATTAGTCATATGCTTTCTACATAGTTTTATCTTATTACATTAAATGTGTGTGTGTGTGTGTGTGTGTGTGTGTGTGTGTGTACATGTACATATACATGTATATGTGTATTTGAATTTGACCAGAATACCATTGTTTACTTGTTCATCCTTCCTTATTTTTCTTTCAGGGCAAGCTTTACCTCCTCTGTGATATCATTTCTGACTCCTCTAATCAGAATTAGATAGGCCATCTCTCATATTATTTGTATGCCCTTTTATTTAAGGCATTAATTTATTTGTTTCTGTCACCATAAGGGCACAGACTGTATCAAAACCAACTTTGTATCACTAATGCCTGGCACATAATAGGAGCTGGTAGATTTAATTATCCCAGAGGAGGGCAATGTGGACATATAATTGATAAAATAGAATACTTGTAGCAAAATTTTGTATTTCTGAGGTTACTGATATTGTGGGGATGTATTTTAGAAGCAAAATAATGATATGGTATCTTGAGAGCTGATTGAGAAAGAGTTGGGAAGTTTTCAGGTTTCCCCATCTTATCCTTATCCCCTTGCCCAGCTCTGCCATTTAATTAATCCCATGTTTAAAGTAGAAAGGGAAAATTCAGTTTAGATCTCAGTGGTTGTTATTGGCCTTTTCTTCCACTGGGCTAATTCATTCAGACCATTGAGACAGCTCTGAAACGGGGAGGAAATGAGCCTTCAAGACTATCTGGATCTTCCTCTTCTAAGTCACATCCCTTGAACCTTGAGAGCTCATTAAATATTCTCTTCATTGACTCTAGTTGTTGCCAGGTGGTATCCTTCGCTTTGTGTGGGAAAGATGTGTCAATAAGGTCCCATGTGGCTGAGTCAGATGACAAGTGACATCCAACATTGTATGGAGTTCACATTATGAACCACAGCCTGAGACAGTCATGGAAGGTAGTTTGAGGCCATCTGTCTGTATCTGTTAGGGTGGGGGAGAGTCACACAGTTTATCCCCTTTGTCCTTTGCCATATTTTTGGAGATTGGCAAATGCCTACTTAATCTATCAAAGTCTACCATCACCTATCGGAGATGAGATAGACTACCTATATTTTTTCAAGAATGATGAGTTCCACAAAGACCCATGAATTATTACCAGTTTGTCATTGTAAATGACAAAGGAGTCTGGCTGTAGAAGCACCTCAGAGTCTGTGCCTAAATTTGTGTCTCTCCAGATATACTTAATCTGAGTATTGTGAACCTTCCATTCCTCTTTTGAGTCAGAGATCTTTCCCTTTAGTCTTGGAGGGATGCTAAATTCCAAAATGTTGAAGTTACTGAAAATTTGATCACTTGATGACCTCAATGATAACTCTTTCTGCTTTGGTGACCATTTCTTTTATCGTTGTCAGTTCTGCTAAATTTCTTGCTATGTTTACAGCATATTCTGTTTTTTCTTTCTTTGCTAGTAGCTAGCTTCTCACAGCCTTTTTTGATATATTGATGTATCTGCTTCCTTCCACTGTTATTAAAATTGAAAGTTAATATATGTAACTAAATTCTATTCATATATTCTAATTTACACATAGTCATGGAATCTATCAAACTCCAGGGTAGCATTTATACTTGTGTTTACTGCAAAAACAAAGTTATTGCCTTTAGTAAAGTGTGTAATTTTCCTAAAATTGTCCACTGTTATCTACCCAGAATATATGTCAGTCTTTTATTTATTTTAAAATTTATTTATTTATTTTTGGCTGCATTGGGTCCTTGTTGCTGCACGCTGGCTTTCTCTAGTTGCGGCGAGTGGGGGCTACTCTTGGTTGCGGTGCGCAGGCTTCTCATTGCTGTGGCTTCTCTTGTTGCAGAGCACGGGCTCTAGGCGTGCAGGCCTCAGTAGTTGTGGCTCACGGGCTTAGTTGCTCCGCGGCACGTGGGATCTTCCCAGACCAGGGCTCAAGCCCGTGTCCCGGGCATTGGCAGGTGGATTCTTAACCATTACACCACCAGGGAAGTCCCTGTGTCAGTCTTTTAGAAAGCAAGAAAAATATCTACATTCATTATATGAAACTTAAGGAAACTCGATTTATTTTTATCGTAATGAAGATATTTTAAAAACGTGTTTTCTAGGCCAACCGTATCCTGATCCAGTTCTTCCTCCACAAAGGCAAGACAGATTTTATTCTAATTCTGGTAGACTTTCTGGACCAGCAGAACTCAGAAGTTTTAATATGCCATCTTTGGATAAAACGGGTAAGAAATACTTGTGTGTATGTGTTTTTTAATAATGGTGGCATACTAAAGAACTGGAAGCTGCATAAAGGACTAATATAATTGTGATCTCTGCTTAGCTCTTAAGGCCACAGTCTCTTTCCTGAGAACTTCCTGGTTTTATGTTTCTTGTTATTTTGTACACATCCATGGCGTCTGCACATATGTTGGTGGTTGGTTTGGGCACCATTGTGATGAGTTTACTATATGAACCCAAGACGGTAAATTTTACTGTGTTCCGTGATTAATTTTCTAGTTTTTCCAGTCCACTGACATATATCCTGTTTAGTAATTAGGGAAATTAGGCTGGCGTGAATGGATATGTTACAGTCTACCAGAAAAATAATTTGAGTGCATACTCTGTTGATGGGTTAATCAATTACCTTGTTTAAACCTTTCATGCTTAGGTAGATTTAAATTTTACTGAGCAATCAACTATTTGTCAGGGGCTCTTTTTCTTAAACCACTTCACAGCAACCCATTGAAGTTGGGAAATATATATATCCAGTGAATCTATTAGAAGTACATAACATTAAGGAAATAAAAAGATTAAAAGTAAGTGGAAAATTAAAATTTATGAGTTGAAGGTTTCTTCAGGAAAGGGTATATATTTTAGGGGAGGCATTTATCCAGTTGAAACATGTATTATTTTAGAAACTCATTCTTCTCTGAATAATAAGGCAAAAAAGCAGACCTGTGGCCTGTTTTTTCTGTTATTATAATTAAGTTAATTATTTCTGATTGTTTGGCTTTTGAAATTGTTTTCCCTCGTTAATTCAAGCTTAATGGAATGAAAGTACATGTATGATTGAACATCTGTTTCTAAACTAATACTATTTAAAATTTTTCACATGTCCATTTTGTTTTGTAATAGAACAGTATCCAATTTAGCAAATAATTTTAAAGTGCTTTCTGTTTGGAAGGTAGCCTGCATGACGTGGTAGATAATATAATTACAGTAAAGTATAGTTTTTAGCTGTAAGAAGCTAATAATTAAATAGGAGAGAAGGACAAATATATATGCTTAACTAATAGTGGTTAGAATAGTAAGTCCTATGAGAGAATATGTTATGTTCACAGAAAGGGAGAGCTCCCATATAGTTGAAGGATAAAGGAAAACTCCATGAAGGAGGTGGCATTTGAGCTGCTTTTGAGGGAATTTGAAAAATTAGTTAAGAGGTAAGGGTCTGTGCTAGTAATAATGAACAGTATAAGCAAAAACAAAAGAGCATGAGTTATTGAAGGAGAATGGCTGTAAAACTGAGCTATTAATCCCCTGATACAAGATCTTAAGAGGGTTAAATGAGTTAATGTGTGTGGAAGTATTTTGTAAATAGAAAAATTTCTATATATGTAATATGTTATTATTGGTTTATCAGTTTATGGTATTTACATGAAGGAGAGTGGTGAGAGATAGGTTGATACATTAACTTAGCACTAGTGCTCAGTAAATGTTTATTGAATGAAATGAATTATCTCATTTAATCTTCACAATGAACCTATAAAGTAGATGCTATTATCCTGATTTTACAGATGAAGAAACCAAAGCTCAAAAAGGTGCTCACGGTCTCAGGTAGGAGGTATTAGAGCCAGGATTTGATCCCATGTCTGTATGACTCCAGAGCCATTGTCTTGATCCCTATACTGAAATGAGAGGGTAGTGGATCAATTTAGTGCATCAACCCTGCCATTGATGCACTAAGTACCTATAGAATGCTTACTGTATGATAGGCACTATGGTAGCTGCTGTATTTCAGTGGTGAATAGGTCAGCATTCCTTATACCTTGAGGTCTAGTAAAGGTCTGTAGGCAGTTGCACTATATAGTGACAAAAGTAATGAGTGCAAAATGTTATGGGAGCATATGGGCCACTAGCCACTAACCCAGATGAGAGTGGTATTTTTGTTTTTTTATAAATTTATTTTATTTTTTGGCTGTGTTGGGTCTTCGCTGCTGCACATGGACTTTTCTCTAGTTGCGCGAGCGGGGGCTACTTTTCGTTGCAGTGTGTGGGCTTCTCATTGTGGTGGCTTCTCGTTACAGAGCATGGGCTTTAGGCATGTGGGCTTCAGTAGTTGTGGCATGTAGGCTCAGTAGTTGTGTCTCACGGGCTCTAGAGCACAGGCTCAGTAGTTGTGGCACACGGGCTTAGTTGCTCCGCGGCATGTGGGATCTTCCCAGACCAGGGATCGAACCCGTGTCTCCTGCATTGGCAGGCGGATTCTCAACCACTGCACCACCAGGGAAGCCCTAGGTGGCGGTATTTTGAATGTGGGATTGTCAAGAAAATCTTTTTGGAGGAAGTGACGTATAAGCTGAGAATTAAAGGAGAAATTAGCTGGGCCAAAGTGATGTTGATAATGTTTTGGGAGGAAAGAATAGCATCTTTAAAGACTTAGAATTAAGAATGCCTCTTAAATTATGGCTGCAACATGGAGTGGAAGGTGCACGTCAGGGAATATTGAAACAAGTAGTGAAGAGGTAAGCAGTGCATAAAGTTTTCAAGGACCTGCAAACCTGTTCAGAAATATTGGACTTATTTGCAGGATAATAGGAACACATTAAAGGACTTTAAACAGAGAAATAATCAGATCAGATCTGCATTTTAGAGAAATTGCTCTGGTTACATTATGGGGAATAGATTGGAGGGTGCGGTTAAAGGTTGGAAGGAGGGTAACTTTTTTTTTTTTTTTTTTCTCGGTACGCGGGCCTCTCACTGCTGTGGCCTCTCCCGTTGCAGAGCACAGGCTCCGGACGCGCAGGCTCAGCGGCCATGGCTCACGGGCCCAGCTGCTCTGCGGCATGTGGGATCCTCCCGGACCGGGGCACAAACCCGTGTCCCCTGCATCGGCAGGCAGACTCTCAACCACTGCACCACCAGGGAAGCCCAGGAGGGTAACTTTTTAGGGGACTGTGACAAGTCTACAGGGTTGATGGTGGTGACTTAGCAGATCAGATAGATGTGAACAGACACAGAAAAGATAGAATTGGGAGGACTTAAGATTGAAGGCATGTGGTAGTGAAGGAGGAGGAGGAGTCTTGGCTGATGCTCAGGTTCTTGGCTAGGGCACTTGGACCATTTATTGTTTGGAGACAAGGAACAAGGAGCAGCAGAACATTTGACAGGAAAGATTATAAGTTACATTTTGAACTTACAGACTTAGCTGCACCTGTGATACACCTGCACTACTATTCAAGTAGGCATTTCAAGCTCTGAAGTCCTGGGGGAAATATCTAGATCTGAATTATACGTCTGGAAGTCTGTAGTGATATACATCAAATTAAAGCTGTAGGAGTGGATGAGATTTCTCAAGTCAAGAATGAGAAGAGAGTAGGGCTGAGGGTGGAACTCTGAGGAGACACCACTGAGGAGTAGTGGAGCCCACCGAGGGGACTGAGAAGGAGCAGCTAGAAAGGAGAGGTAGAGAGGGTGCCATCCCAGTAGTTGAAGGCTGAGAGGACTTAAAGAGGGAGGGAGTAGTCAACGATGGTGAGAAATAAAATTAAATGAGGGGGCTTCCCTGGTGGCGCAGTGGTTGAGAGTCCGCCTGCCGATGCAGGGGACACGGGTTCGTGCCCCGGTCCGGGAAGATAACCACATGCCGTGGAGCGGCTGGGCCTGTGAGCCATGGCCTCTGAGCCTGCGCGTCTGGAGCCTGTGCTCCGCAACGGGAGAGGCCACAACAGTGAGAGGCCCGCGTACAGCAAAAAAACAAACAAACAAATTAAATGAGGACTAAAAGTTCTATTTTAATTTAGCAAAAAAAGAGACTTTTCTATCTTGGGGGAAGTAACTTCAGTGGAGCAGTGGATGTTGCACCTAGATTGCACTACAGTGAGGACAAAATGGGAGGCATTCTGAATAATATATATAGAACAGTTTTTCACTGTGAAGGGGAGAGCTAGCTGTAAGGAGGTGCTTCTCTTTTTCTGTCTTATTTTAAAATAGTAGTTGGGAGAGACCTGCTGATAGGATGGGTCTAGCCGAAAGGGTGGAGGGAGGCAACAGAGAGAGGAAGATCCCTGTGGAAGCTGGAGGAGGGGGACTCTGAGTACAGAATCAGGGTCTTAGATTGTCTAGAAGAATCCTTTCCCATGATAATAGGAAGTAAGATCATAGGAATATAGTGGCTGATACATTGATATGTTTGACTACAAAAAGTTAAGGGAGTTTCTAAGTGACTGGTATAGTAGGTTTGAGGAGAATGGAGGTTTCAAATTGAAGGGAAAACTGGCTTAGAAGATGCAGAAGGAAGGCTAGGCAACAGGCAGCTGGAAATGTGGCTAGAGGTCTGCCAGCCTGGAGTGGAGAGAGTCTACATGGCTCTGTGGTGTAGTTTACCCCCGACAAGTGCTAAGTGGCTCAGGTATAGGCAGAGTGGAAGCAGAGAGTTGAATTAATCCAGGGCTGAATGTTGTCAAGCACATGTGAAAAATGGCCAATAGGATAAGGACACTAGTGACGGGCTGTTAGTGATGGAGTTTGAAGTCTGTTAATTAGGGAAGGAAATGAAGAAAGGAGGAAACTGAGAGATCAGAGGACTGGAAGCTTCAGTGAAATCCAAGGACAGGTATAGCGGGAGTAACTAAATGAGAAGGCTAGGAGAGGATAGGTGGTCCTGGTCGGAGAGAGGGTTGTTTGAATTTATGTTCTTAGAGCCTAAGCAGTTCTTGATGATAAAGTCCAGAAATATTTATTTTGAAACAGTGGCTAATCCAATTGTTAGTCTGTGTTACATGATGGAGGAATAAGGAAGGAAAGATGAGAGGGAAGAAGGGAGGAAGAAAGGAAAGGAAAGAAGTAAGGCGGGAGAAAAATGAAGGAAGAAAGGAAAGAAGGAAGGCAGGAGAAATATGAAGGAAGGAGGGAGGGAGAGGGATGCTACCTCCTGGAAGCTTCCTTAATGATGCTCCTTTCAGGATTGCCTAGGCACAGGATAGGGAAACCACAGTCACATGCCTTTGCAGAACTCGTGAGTCTGCCAAAATTTCCAGGGACCTCAAGCTGTTCTTGTGGCCCTAATACAGGATGCTGGTGTCAAGCTGGTTGTCAGTGTCCTTTGTGATCTCTTGATCTAAGAATGGAGCGATAAATCATGTATTTTTCACGGTTTAACTTTTATATCTAGATGGGCCAGTGTCTTCAGAAATGGAATCCAGTAGAAATGATAGCAAAGATGATCTTGGAGTAAGTATTGAAAGTGGAATTTTATCCATGTATTCAGGATCTTTCTAATCTCTTGGTTTACTAGAATAGAAATTTAGCTAGCCATCTAGTTTTTGATTAAAAGCTGCTTTTTTATTTTCCACAAATATACTTCGTACTTAACATTATAGCTATTTCCTTTCTGGATTGTACCCTATGGTGATAAAGTACAAGGTACAGACTTGAGGTTTGATTTAGTTTATATAGTTAAACAAGAACTAGAATTTTCCCCCTTGGATTTTTATTTTAATGTTTTAAAGTATGTTTTCTGTTTACTGCGCTTACAGTCTTGGTTTTTGGTCACCTTGGAAATATTAACATAAGCATCATTTCTTTTTCTCAGTATATGCTTGATAAAAGAAATGTATATTTTGGTACTCTTGGACTATTCTTATGTTTTATCTTTAGCCAGATTATTACTTTGTTGGTTAAAGCTGTTTTCTGTTGAGTTAATAAAATATTCATGATAGCTAAAATTCATCTGATGTAGAAAACTGAATATTTCTCTGGAGCCTTTTAGGATATCATAGACTGCTTTCTGCCTAGGTGCCTAGATGCTTTCTTCTAAGCCTAAGCTTTTCAGGAAAACTATTGCAAATTTTGCTGTTGTTTAATGACTGCCATTTGTCAATTTGCTGTAGAATTTAAACGTGCCTGATTCATCTCATCCCATTGAAAATGAAGCACCTGGCCCCGGCTTGGTTCCCCCACCTCACCCTCCAATCAGAGGCCCATTGTTTCCAATGGGTACAAGGGGCCCTTTCATTAGAAGGGGTCCTCCTTTTCCTCCACCTCCTCCAGGAAGCATGTACGGAGCTTCCCGCGATTATTTTCCACCAAGGGATTTCCCTGGCCCAGCACCTCCTCTATTTGCAAGTATGCTTTTTTTTAAGCTTAATATATGTCTTATAGAGTAGATCAGAAATATTAATTTTACTTTCTATTCATGTAGTAATACAGTGGAGGAAAATTTTTCTCAGCTTCTGTGAGTGTGCCATTACTTTTCCAGATTGGGAAGATAGCCAGGCCTCAGTAATGAGGCCTCATCAGTAATGAGGCTTCAACTTGATTCATCTTAATAATGTGGAATTATTTCTATGATTCAGTAATCAAGAAAATCATTGGCTCTTTGCAGCAGTCTTATGTTAAGACTAAAATTGTTTGTATCTTATTTGATAGAAATTGGGTACTCTGTCAATTAGTAAAAGTAATTTCAATTTATATTTTTGCATTAAAATCACTGGCTAAAGTATTTTTTAAAATCTTTTTTTCATAAGTAGCTCCCATGCAGTCTTATTTGTTTAAAACCTAAAATGTGTTTATCATGTTTGGACTAATTGTTGAATTTATTGAAATTCCTCATAGCCTCACATACGAAAAACGGAATAGTTATTGCTTTTATGTCTATGCATTGCCATTTAGAACTATAGGTTTCAGCAGAATAAATACAGGGTTACCAAACACTAGGAAAAAGCCTATCATTTGCCTAATATAGTCATTCCTTCCCTCATTCCACCTCTATTTTTAAAGTTTAAGGTGAATTAAAATGAATTTTAATTGGGAAATTTAAAGACAGTTTTTGATATAATTGGAAATATTTTAGGGTAGTATCAAATTAGACTTGAGTTTTAAGTCTCGTGAAAATTATATTACATGAAAGCTTTTTTTAGAGCAAGTTTTACTAGATTTTGAAATAATTGTTCTCCTTTTCAAAAAGTGTTAAGATGTTAGATTTTCATAGGACAAAAAAGTTGCACCTAGATTAATGATATTCCCTTTAATCGCATGTAGTTGAAGAGAATATGTGTTGCTCAATGTTGTAAAAATTCATTTGTTAGATCAGGTAATTATTCTGGTGTCAACTTTTGAAAATAAAGATAGGTACTAGCAGTTATAAGCTAATGATTTACTGGGGCTGCAGTACAGGTGCTGAAAGTTAAAAAATGTCTTTTACCAATCTCTTTGAACAGTGAGAAATGTCTATCCACCAAGAGGTTTTCCTCATTATCTTCCCCCAAGAGCTGGATTTTTCCCTCCACCCCCGCATCCTGAAAGTAGAAGTGATTTCCCATCAGGGCTGATTCCGCCCTCAAATGAGCCTACTACTGAACATCCAGAACCACAGCAAGAAACTTGACAATATTGTTGGGTCTTTCCTCAAAAGTAATTTTGACTTCTCTCTCATTTTCAGTTTAAGTAACTGCTGTTACTTAAGTGATTATATTTTTGCTCAAATTGAAGCTTAATGGAATTATAATTCTCAGGATAGTATTTTGTAAATAAAGATGATTTAAATATGAATCTTATGAGTAAATTATTTCCATCTTATTTTATTCTAGATAGTATAATTATTTTAATTTAACACATCCACTATCACATAAACAATAATGAGAGTTTTATATATGTAATCTTGCAGTTGGGGATAATTTGAACTCCAAAGGCTGTGTCTTTATTCCAAGAACTGTATTTACTATGGTTGTAGACAAATGTGAAAGTAACTTTATGCTTAATTAAATAAATATTAATTGATTTAAAGACTTGTTTGGCATTGATAATAATAAAATGAGCTAGTTTTTTTAAATAAATATGGCTCCATTAGTTAGTTTCTTTACTTCTGCCGATAGTTTTGAGGCTCAAAACTAATGCTCTATATGGGTCTTTCCCATTCAGTTATCTTAACCAAAAATGTGTTCTCTTTCTTGCAAATAGACATGAACGACCCAAAGCAACAAATTAATACTCTTAAAAGTCAAAGTTCACTGTATTTTAAAGAAAACCAGGATATTGTCTAATGGCAAATTTCAGAATTTGAATCTTCTTAGTTCA
This sequence comes from Tursiops truncatus, assembly GCF_011762595.2. Taxonomy (NCBI): domain Eukaryota; kingdom Metazoa; phylum Chordata; class Mammalia; order Artiodactyla; family Delphinidae; genus Tursiops; species Tursiops truncatus. The sequence goes on along the minus strand of NC_047035.1, from coordinate 59,728,849 downwards.
TTCACTGATTTCCTATGCAGTTTTTTTTTCTTCTTGTTTTTCTCTTCATTTGTAAGATATTTACTGTTTTTAGTGGGGAATGTTGAGATTTACTGTAAGGTAACTGTATTGAGGCAGTGTGTCATTTTGAGCTTTGGACTCAGTATCTTTAGAATGTCTCTCTAACTCATGTTTGTGTTCTATTATTAGTCATCTGGCACATTAGTATGATTATGAAAGGAAAGGCAATTAAGTATAGGTAATAAATATTATACTATTTATGTACAGAAAATAGGCTAAATAGGCTTAGAAAAAAGGCTAAAAAGAAAGGATCTGTGTGAAATGCCTGGGTAAAATAATAAGTAGAATGAGGATTATAAAAGCATCATTACATTTGGTGTTAAAAGCCAGATTTCAGGGGGAAATAGACTATTTTTTCAAGTTGGAAAGTGAAAGAAAGAAGAGCAACGAAAGAGGAGTGATGTAGAATGCTCCAATCAAGTAAAATTTTTTTGTTTGCCCTGGGATAGGGGAGACTTGTCTTGGCTTAAGACAGAAGAGAAGGAGAGAGGGGAAGGCAAACAAACATTAGTAGAGAGAGTGGTAATAAACTGAGAGGCAGAATCGTAGAGGAGGCAAGGAGAGCATTGGATGAGAGCATGGTGGAAGGCAAGAAGACTTGATATGGGCTGACTGGTCTAAAATACTTTGGGATTCCAGAATAAAGGAACATAATTAGTTTTAAAGTATATTTTATTAAAGTAATATAAACAAATGGGAATAAATCAAATAATAGTATTTTAGGATGAATAGCAAGTTTTCTCTGTTTACTCTTTATCCCCATTTATACATCCTAGTCAGTTTCTCTTTTAATTCTTATTTCCCTTTTTAATTCTGATGATTTTAGAATTTTAGAAGATATCTTATACCTCTAATCTCTGATTTATCAACTTAATTTATTAAATTTATCAGTTTGTATATTGATTCCTTGAGATGAAAAATTGGGACTTAATGCACTTGTATTATTACCATCCACATTTTCCTTTCCTCTTCATGTTTGATGTTTATCCAAATTAAAGTTTTCTATTGTTGCCTTTGTAATTTTTAACATATTTAAACCCTATTAGTATCCCTTCTCTTTATTCCACTTCCCTTCTTCCCCTACCCTGGCCAAAATCCTATTTTCTCTTAGCTATACATTTATATTTTCAAGGTTGCTAATAATTATATTATGCCTACAAGCATAACCTGTCTTCTTTTGTTTAAATTTTTTTTTAAACTGAAGTATAGTTGATTTACAAGCATAACCTACTTTCTGTACTTGGCGCACAGTTGATCTAAAATTTGAAAATCAGGGACTTCCCTGGTGGTCCAGTGGTAAAGAATCTGCCTTGCAATGCAGGGGACGCCAGTTCGATCCTTGGTCAGGAAACTAGGATCCCACATGCTGTGGGGCAAATAAGCCCATGCGCTGCAACTACTGAGCTCGTGCGCCTCAACTAGAGAGCCCGAGTGCCTCAAACTACAGAGCCCACGCGCCCTGGAGCCTGCGCGCCACAACCAGAGAAGAGAAAACCTGCACGCCACAACTAGAGAGAAGACTGCGCGCTGCAATGAAAGATCCTGCATGCCTCAATGAAGGTCCCGCGTGCTGCAAGTAAGATCTGACGCAGCCAAAAATAAATAAATAAGTAAACAATAAATAAATCTTTCAAAACATAAAATAAAATTTGAAAATCATAAGTAGCATTTACAACATTATCATCATTAAATGTTGTTCACCAGCAGGCCAAATCATATACAGTTAACTCTTGAACAACATAGGTTTGAACTGTGCAGGTCCACTTATACCCAGATGTTTTTTAATAGTAAATACTACGGTATTACACAATCCACGGCTGGTTGCAATTTGCAGATGCAGAACCTCGGATATGGAGGAACCTTGAATATGGAGGAACTGCGGATAAGGAGTGCTGACTCTAGTTTATACATAGATTTTCAACTGCATGGAAGGTCGGCACCCTTAACTGCCCCCCACCCCTGCCACCCACATTGTTTAAGGGTCAACTGTACAAAGTTTGCATTTCCTTCTCTATGAATGCCAGTATCATAATTTCTGGGCCACTCTGAAGAGCCTGTTTTTTAAACATCAGGGTCAAATGAGTAATTTTTTCTTACCTATTCTCTCTTCCCCCATTTACCAATAATATCCTAAAATAATGACATATTTTGGTTAGTTTTATACTTGGGCCAAGAATACAACCCCCCCACCCACTTTCCTAATGTAGTTTTTTCCCCCCTCATATTATTTGCCATTATCATACCCTAATTAAAAAAATTTCCTTTCATATCTTTTCTGTTGGATATATTATTCTATATGCATTTGTTAAAGACTTTTATTTTGCAGGCCTTTGTCCTCCTGCTGCAAACCACACTGCCTGCTCTCTAGGCCTGGGAATAGAGCCTGCATTTTAACTGATTTCTTGGGGTTGCTCCTGTTTTATAAACCCTCTATCTTGCCGTTTTTTAAATTTAAGTCTTTTGTTTTGCTGGAGTTCACAAGTAATTTCCTAGGAAAGGATGTAGGGAATGTAAAATTTGTGAATCCTTGCATGTCTGAAAATTCAGCCCTCCAACCCCTTTTTTGGGGTTAGTTTATATGGGTATATAATTCTGTGTCAGAATTTTGAATGTATTGTTCTTTTAATATCAGTTAATTAGCATCAGTATATTGTAATATCTGTTGTTGCTGATGAGAAGTTTGAAGGGAATTTGATTCTTTTCTCTTTGTTGGTGACCTTTTTCCTGTGGAAACTTTTAGGATTTTTTTCTTTATCCTTGGTATTCTAAAAAATCACAGTTTGATGCATCTACAAGTAAGACTTTTTTCACTCATTTCTGTGTTCAGGTCCTCTGAGAAGCAGATTCTAAGATGTAATTAGACATAAAGAGATTTATTTAGGGAGAACACCTGTGAAGGATTAAGGGGTGAGAATGCAGAATGAGGTGGAGAAAACCTTCAGACTGTGGTTCAGATTCACATCTGTGAAAAGAGAGAAGGGCAGGAAGGAAGGTTGGGTAGGAAGAGCCTCAGATTACAGTGCATCTCCAAGAAAGCCCGAGCTGGGGCAGTGGCAGTCCCCAGGGCAGAGACGGCCTATTAGAAGGGTTCCTCATTGGGTAGGAATGGTCTGCTCTAGTACCTAGTACCCCTGCATGTTCTTCCTTGCCAGAAGCAGACACCAGGGAGGACCTGGGCTTGGCATGAATGCTGAAGCTGCATTGGCCAGAGGCTGTCAGCTAACTAGACTCCTCACAGCAATCTCTCTCCTGGGGGCATATTTGACTTGTGCACTCCTGGCTCCCACATTGTTAGGCACGTAAACTCTGAAGACTCATGTCTCACATCCTAAAACCCTGGGAAATTCTTTATCTTTGGTAAATTCCTTTTCTCTCATAATTTTCCTCTCTCTCTTTCCTTTTTTTTTGTTCTGGAAAATTTTCTTAACTGTGTATTCTACTCATTTAAAATTTTTGTTTCCACCAATGATATTTAATCGTTAAGAGCATTTTTTATTATACCTCTTTCCTTTTCCTTAGATTCTGTCTTTTTTGTAAGGATCTAATACCTTGAATTTCTCCATAGTAAATTAGAGGTTTCTAAAAGCGTTCTTCTGAATTATCTGTTTTCTCTGACGTTAATAATTTTGTTTGCTTATCTTGGCCTTTCTCTCCTTATATGCCTCATAAAGTCGTCCACGTTTAATAAAGATGAACTGATCAGCTGATTGTAGTTTAAACCTTTTTGTATGTAAGAAAGACGGTTTTCTTGTTAGATCTCTTTCTTGAGTGAGGATTCAGACTGGGAGATCTTTGTGTGGAGGCAGGCAGGAGTGGAGACAGGGCATCTGTGACTGACGAGCTTTGTCTTAGGATGAGCAGATAGGGATCTGGCTGACTGTGTGTAGGCCCTCCAGATACCAGAATTAGAAGGACTTCATCTAGGACACCGCCATTCACACTAGACGCTTTTGCTTGTTCCAGACAGTTTAGTATCTTTAGGGAATATCTATACATTATTTTAGCTGGAGCCAAATCTTGGCTTACTACCTTGTGCTTGGGGTTGTGTCAGGGGAATGGCGGTAGCAACTATTAGTTATCTGTATACAGATTTTCAGCTAATCTCCCTGTTTTCACACTCATACCTCGGTTCTATACATAGTATATGGACTGGCTCTGAGCCCAGCTTCAGGTTCTATCAGGCAGACTGACTCCCAGCCCCTGATAACATCAGGACAGCATCTGAAGGGATAGTTAAAGGGATAAGGCAACATTCAAGATATTGAACGGAGCATTATTTTGGACTGATATGCAATAGGCTTGGACATTTCAAGAAAGAATGCTTCTTGGTCCTGGCTGGATAACTTTCCCCTCTGTATAATATTTTAAATAGAAAAGTAAAATGTGGTCCTATAAGAAAAGTTAGAAAATGTTCAAAAGCCGAAGAAAAAACAACCATCCAGGGTCATCACCAAAACAAAATCACTTTTTGCATTTATGTTGTAGTTTGTCAGGCCTTTTATCCTTCAAGTATCTTTTGTATTGTTGTAATTATGTCTATAATTTTATATTCTTAAATGTAATCTCCTAATATAAATAATTTTTATGTAGTCATGGTAAAGCTCATTTTTAATGGTTGTCTAAGTTTCCCTTTTGTGAATATAGTTTACTTGACTATTCTTGCTGAGCACTAAAGCTGTTTTCTTTCTTTTTCTCTTTAGAATTTTTAAAGAATTATATATGATAGTATAACATCTAAGAAGTATATACACTCTACCCATGCCCCCCGCCCTGAATTTAGGATAATTCTTTAGGGATATATTTTTAAAATATATTCTGGGACCAGTATTTGGGGCAGGGGAGAGAGGATCGTTAAGAGGAAGGATCACATTCTTTGGAACCAGGTTGGTTGAAAAAAAATTGACTTTTTTTTTTTTTAAACCCAGACAATTTGTAGATGTGGTTAGATGCTATAAAATTATTTTATGAGTATAGTTGGTGATTTTTAGTCTGTTTCTGCAGGTGTGGTTCAGGGTTCATCATGAGTTTACTTAAATAAGCATCTAGCTTGATAACCTTTTCAAATTAAATCTCCTGTTTCTTTCGAAGTAGCAGCTACTTTGACAGAATTTGATACAAGTGCTACAAAAGAGATGGTGGGTTTTTTCGTGGAACACGAGAGCTATCTGATAACTGTTTCTCTATATATTATGTATATTGTATATTCATTCATCTGTCTATGGACACTTAGGTTGTTCCATATATAGGCTATTGTAAATAATACTGCATGAACATGGTGGTACTAAAATCTCTTCAAGATACTGATTTCGTTTTCTTTGGGTATATACCATGATGTGGGGATTGCTGGATCATATAGCAATTCTACTTTTAATTTTTTGAGGGACTTCCTCATAATTCTTCCATAGTAGCTGTACCAGTTTATAGTCCCACCAGCGGTGTACACGGTTTCCTTTTCTTCACATCCTCACCAGCATTTGTTATCTTTTGACTTCTTCATAATAGATAGCCTAACAGGTGTGAGGTGGTATCTCATTGTGGGTTTGATTTGCATTTCCTTGATGATTAGTGATACTGAGCATCTTTTTATGTATCAGTTGGCATTTGTATATCTGGAAAAATGCTTGTTCAGGTCCTCTGCCCACTTTTCAAATTGTGTTATTTGTTTTTTTGCTATTAAGTTGTATGAGTTCCTTGTGTATTTTTTATATTAACTCCATATCAGATACATGGTTTGCAAATATTTTCTCCCATGTCATAGGTTGCCTTTTTATTTTGTTGATGGTTTCCTTTGCTGTGCAGAAGCTTTTCAGTTTGATGTAATGCCACTTGTTTATTTTATTTTATTAAAAAATTTTTTTTTTTTTTGCTGTACACGGGCCTCTCACTGTTGTGGCCTCTCCCGTTGCGGAGCACAGGCTCCAGATGCGCAGGCCCAGCAACCATGGCTCAAGGGCCCAGCTGCTCCACGGCATGTGGGATCTTCCTGGACCGGGACACGAACCCGTCCCTGCATCGGCAGGTGGACTCCCACCCACCGCGCCACCAGGGAAGCCCCCACTTGTTTATTTTTTATTTTGCTTGGCTTTGCTTTTGGTGTCAAATCCAAAAAATCATTCCGAGGACCAACGTCAAGAAGCTTACCACCTGTGTTTTCTTCTAGCTTTATGGCTCTAGGTTTATGTTCGTCTTTAATCCATTTTGAGTTGATTTTTATGTGTGGTGTAAAACAGGGTTCCAGTTTTATTTGCATGCATATGAATATCCAGTTTCCCCAACACCATTTATTGAAGAGATTATCCTTTCCCTGTTGTGTATACTTGGTGCCTTGTCAAAAATTAATTGGCCATATATGCATGGGCTTATTCTTCTGGGTCCTCTATTCTATTCTATCAGACTATGTTTTTGTTTTTTTGCCCATACCATACTGATTTGATTACTATAGCTTTGTAATGCAGTTTGAAATCTGGAAATGTGATGCCTCCAGCTTTGTTCCTCTTTCTCAATATTGCTTTGACTATTTGGAGTCTTTCGTGGTTCCATAGAAATTTTAGTTTTTTTTTTTTTTCTGCTTCTATGGAAAATGTCATTGGAATTTTGAATAGGAATTGCATTAAATCTGTAGATCTCTTTGGGTAGTATGTACATTTTAACAGTACTAATTCTTTCAACCCATGAACATGGACTATCTTTCCATTTATTTGTGTCTTCCTCAGTTTTTTCATCAGTGTCTGATAGTTTTTGGTGCACAGATCTTTCATTTCCTTGGATAAGTTTATTCCTAAGTATTTTATTGTTTTTGATGTTATAAATGGGATTGTTTTCTTAATGCTTTCTTAATTTCCTTTTCAGGTAGGTCATTGTTAATGTTTAGAAGTACAACTGATTTTTGTATATTAATTTTGTGTCCTGTAACTTTACTAAATTTTTTTTATAGTTGTAACAGTTTTTTGGTTCAGTCTTTAAGGTATACTATACAGGCATACCTTGCAGATGTTGTGGGTTTGGTTCCAGACCTCTGCAGTGAAGTGAGTATCACAATAGAGTCACATGATTTTTTTTGTTTCCCAGTGCATATAAAAGTTGTTTCTATTATACTGTAGTCTATTAAGTGTGGAATAGCATTATGTCTAAAAAAAAAGTACACACCATAATGAAAAAATACTTAATTACTAAAAAATGCTAACCATCACCTGAGCCTTCAATAAATCATAATTTTTTGCTGGTGGAGGGCCTTGCCTCTATGTTGATGGCTATTGGCTGATCAGGGTGGTGGTTGCTGAAGGTTGGTGTGACTGGAAATTTCTTACAATAAGGCAACAATGAAGTTTACCACATCAATTGACTCTTCCTTTCATGAATGTTTTCTCTCTAGCCATGCAACACTGTCTTATAGCATTTTACCCACAGTAGAACTCCTTTCAAAATTAGAGTCAATCCTCTCAAACTCTGCTGTAATATTCTAAATCCTTTGTTGTCATTTCAGCAATCTTCATAAGAGTAGATTCCATCTCCACTTTCTTTGCTCATCCATAAGAAGCAACTCCTCATCTGTTGAAGTTTTATCATGAGATTGTAGCAATTCAGTCACATCTTCAGGCTCCACTTCTAATTCTAGTTCTCGAGCTGTTTCCACTACATCTGCAGTGACTTCTTCCATTGTAGTCTTCAACCCCTCACAGTCATCCATGAAGGTTGGAATCAACTTCTTCCAAACTCCTGTTAATGTTGATTTTTTAAAAAAATTTCTTTCTTTCCTAAATATCTCAATTTTTAAAGTAATTGCCCTTAGGGAATTTGAGTCCTTTTCATGTAATTCTTATATATATATATATATATATATATATATTTTTTTTTTTTTTTAATAATTTTTATTTATTTATGTGTTTATTTTTGACTGCTTTGGGTCTTCATTGCTGTGTGCGGGATTTCTCTAGTTGCGGCGAGCGGGTGCTACTCTTCCTTATGGTGCATGGTCCTCTTATTGCGGTGACTTCTCTTGTTGCAGAGCACGGGCTCTAGGTGCGCAGGCTCAGTAGTTGTGGCTCACAGGCTTAGTTGCTCCATGGCATGTGGGATCTTCCTGGACCAGGGCTCGAACCCGTGTCCCCTGCATTGGCAGGCGGATTCTTAACCACTGGGCAACCAGGGAGGTCCTAATGTTGGTATTTTGACCTCTTCCCATGAACCATGAGAATGTTCTTAAGGACATCTAGAATGAAGAATCCTTTCCAGAAGGTTTTCACTTTACTTTGCACAGATTCATCAAAGGAATTGCTTTCTATGGCAGCTCTACCTTACAAAATGTTCTTCTTAAATAGTAGGACTTAAACGTTGAAATTACTCCTTGATCCATGGGCTGCAGAATGGATGTTGTGTTAGCAGGCATGAAAACACATTAATCTCATTGTCCATCTCCATCAGAGTTCTTAGGTGACCAGGTGTATTGTCAATGAGCAGGAATATTTTGAAAGGAATCTTTTTTTTCTAAGCAGTAGGTCTCAACAGTGGGCTTAAAATAGTCAGTAAACCATGCTGTAAACAGAAGTGCTGTCATGCAGGCTTTTTTGTTCCATTTATAGAGAATAAGCAGAGTAGATTTAGCATAATCTACCGCAGGACCCTAGGATTTTCAGAATGGTAAATGAGTGTTGGCTTCAACTTAAAGTCCCCAACTGCATTAGCCTCTAGCAAGAGAGTCAGCCTGTCCTCTGAAGCTTTGAAGCCGGGCATTGATTTCTCTATAGGTATGAAAGTCCTCTATGGCAGCATCTTCCAATAGAAGGCTGTTTCATCTACCTTAAAAATCCTTTGTTTAGTGCAGTCACCTTCATTAATTGTCTTAGCTAGATCTCCTGGATAACTTGCTGCAGCTTCTATATCAGCACTTGCTGCTTCACCTTGTACTTTTATGTTATGGAGACGGCTTCTTTCCTTAAACGTTATGAACAAACCTCTGCTAGTTTCAAACTTTCTTCTGCAGCTTCCTTGCCTCTCTCAGACTTCCTAGAATTGAAATTAGTTAGGGTCTTGCTGTGGATTAGGCTTTGGCTTAAAGGAATGATGTAGCTGGTTTGATCTTCTTTCCAGAGCACTAAAACGCTCTCTATTACAGCAATCAGGCTGTTAGCTTTCTTATCATTCGTGTATTCACTGGAGCAGCAATTTCAATTTCCTTCAAGAACTTTTCCTTTTCCTTCACAACTTGGCTAACTGTTTGTTCCCAGGAGGCCTAGCTTTTGGCCTATCTCATCTTTCGACATGTTTGATTTAAAGTGAGAGATGAATGACTCTCCCTTTCACTGGAACACTTAGAGGACTTTGAGGCCTATTAATTGTCCTAATTTCAGTATTGTTGTATCTCAGGTAATAGGAAGGTCTGAGGAGAGGGAGAGAGATAGGGGAATAGCTGGTCTGTGGAACAGTCAGAACACACATTTATCAATTAAGTTTGCCATCTTTTATGGGCACAGTTCATGGCACCCCAAAACAATTTCAATAGTAACACCAAAGATCACTGATTGCACATCACCATACAAATATAATAATGAAAACGTTTGAAATATTGTGACAATTACCAAAATGTGACACAGAGATACAAAGTGAGCAAACGTTGGAAAAATGGCACAGGGTTGCCACAAACCTTCAATTTGTAAAAACTGCAGTGCCTATAAAGCTCAACAAAGTGAAGTGACTAAAACAAGGTGTGCCTATATATAATGTCATGTCAATGCAGAGTATTCTTCCTTTCTGATTTGGATATCCTTTATTTCTTTTTCTTGCCTAATTGCTCTGGCTAGGACTTCCATTACTATGTTGAATGGAAGTGGTAAGAGTGGGCACCATTGTCATGTTTCTGATCTTAGAGGAAAGGATTTCCACTTTTCACTGTCGAGTGTGATGTTAGCTGTGGGCTTGTCATGTATGGTTATTTTAAAGTTGAGGTACATTCCCTCTAGTTTTGCTTGGTTGTTCCAATTTTTGGCATATGTTCTTTCATTAACCTATAATTATATTGATTCTCCTTTATTTAGAAATGATATAAGTGATGTTCTAAGACTTATTACCACTTCTTTGTTGGAACTTGTCATTTTGAATTATGGTTATTTCAACCAAAGTTAACTGATTTTCTCTCAACTTAAGTTCAAGTCTTTTTGATAGTTTTTCAAATTGCTAGATATTTATGTTAACTTTATATTTTGAAATAGTTTGCCCTCAGAGTCTGTTTTATTTTAGTCTTTAAACTTATATAAAGAAATCTTAAAGTCTCACTTAACTAACTGATACTTTCATAAAGTTATACTTATTAGTATAATAGGAAGTATTATCAAAGAATGAATGCACTATGATAAAAAGAGAACTTAATTTTCTTTTTTTGGTGAAAGGAGTCAGGTAATTACCTAGGTCTGAAAAATTTGGATCTGTGAATTTGTTGACCCCTTGGATTACAAAATGTCCAAATACTCTGTTGATTTTATTAATTTAGTGGAAAACATGATCAAATCAGTGAACTGATAATGTGTAATTACCTGGTTAAAATCATGCTTGGCACACAGTAAATATTCTCTGTCAGTCATGATATTTCTTAGCTAATTTATCTGTGTTTTCTCAGAAAATTTCACTTAAATGAATGTTTCTTGATTAACTAAAATCCATTCTTTTAAACACAAATATTTATTTTAACCATCTTATGTGAAAAGATTTCTAAGATGTATTAAATGCTCTATTAACTCACTGCAGAGATATTTTGAATATACTTTCCTATTGATTCAGGGTCATTACAAACATTTATCATTGCTGTGTATTTCAAGCTTGTTATAGGGGTATTTAATTCTGTTTCAAGTTCCTTTACAAATGGCTTAAGATTAGTTATGTTCTCTTTTTAGGATTGTAAACTTCTATGCCTTTCACAGTCACCTCTCTCCATTTCTAATCTACTGGAGACTGAGAAACAAGACGAACAGGCTTATTAGAATTATGCTGAACATAAGAATAAATGAGCTAAAAGGAAACAAGTGGCTCTTCTGAATTTGATGCCTTTTAAGCATTAATGCAGGGAATAACCTGGTTCCACAAGCCTTTTTTACTTACTTGTGTATTCTTGGCCACACCCCAAATAGCTGAGGTTTTTTTCTGTAAGGTTTTCTGTAACAAAATAATATAAAGAATACTCTTTTCCTTATTACCTAGAGAGCAAATTTGACATTTGCCTTAATTTTTTTCAAGAAAAAACATTACAGATAGTTGTCCTCATGCTGCAGAGGTAAGTACTCTTGTGAAAATGATGTGAATATTTTTTGTTTTTCCAGTTAAATGAGTTTATGTATAGTATGTAGGTTTATTTTTCTTGCCTTTTAAAAATGTACATCAATAGCCTCATTTTATATATATATATATATATATATATATATATATCCTTTAGAAGTCAGCTTTTTTTACTCAACATTTTTTGAGATCCATCAAAGTTAAGAAATGTATGTCAGGTTAGTTCATTCTGACCACTGTGTGGTATTCCACTGTGTGGCTTTGCCACAATAACTTTATTCTGTTATTAATGGTCATTAGGTTGCTGCTGACTTTTTGTTATAAATAATGTGGAAATAAGCCTTTTAATATTTGTCACAGAAGCAGTTTTCTAGAGCTGTAGTTTTCAAACTGGGGTACACCCCCTCAGAGTATGCAAAGAATTTCCGAGCAGTATACAGGTATGCTTCTAGGCAAATTCACAGAATTTCACCTTCCATGTATATTCTTCTTCAAAGTTGTTCTGCCTAAGGAAGAACTTGTGAACAAGGTGCAGATTCTCCTTTCCTACTGTTCATTTTGCAGTTACCCTTCTCGCATGTATAAAATGAGCACACACCTTTAACCTGGTCCTAGTCTTATGATGATGCATCATACTAAGGTGTGTAAACCTCTGGAGTTCAAGAGACAATATGAAATATTGGTGTCAGTGCTGAGAAAGTGAATAACTCTAGTGAATGCTTTCAACCAGTTGACTTATCTAAAATAATTTTTGGTAATAGACCAGTGCTTTTTTTGGTCCTAAAAGCTCAGAAGTTCGAAGAATGGGTGACATTGCTGTAACAAAACTTTCTCTTCTTATCTACTTTATGTGAAAAAGATTTTTAGCACTTGTTTTTATAAAAATGAAAATAGGAATAGAATGAATGATGGACCTGACTCATGTCAGGAACAGGTAATATTCATCCATGGAATATGAACTATTTGGGTAAAATAAAAAAGACCCAGCCTTATCCATTTCATTAAGAAATGCAGTTCTAATAAGTTTCTTTATACTAATTTAAATTTATAATATTTTTGATCAATTATATTTAATATGTATGAAATCTAGTAAGAGAAAAAATTTAACATGGCTTTTAAGAAAATAATCACACATTTTAAATTCTATGGGGTTTTTTTGCAGAAAATATGTAAGTAATCAATGAAAGACTAACAAAAAGCATTACATTTGCATAAAAAGCTGTGGGATAGTTGGAAAGGATATATGTAGCAGTCTGGGTCAAATCAGGAGACAAAGCACACAGTAGTTCAAAGTGGGAAAGTTTAATATAAAGAATTATTAACTGTGGCAAGAATAATTACAAAATGTGAGGAAACTGTATATAACCCCCTAGAGCTGAGGGAGGTCACTCATGGTAGGACAAACTTGGAAGGGGTTCAGCCCTCTTTGGTGAAGGTGTACTTCATCTCCCAGGATAGCAGAGAAGATTGCTGAATCCACAAGGCCTGAGCTGGTCTGGAGATGCTGAGCAAGCAATAGGCACTGGCCAGGGTGCACGTGGGGAGCAGGTGAACAGCAACCGTTGGCACTGGGTGTGCAGTGGGAGTGTGGATGCCAGGGATGGGGAGGTCTTCAGAGCCAGTGGGTGGGCCACACGACATGCAGGCTGCTCAGGGCAGGGAATGGGAGTCCAGTGCAGGCAGGAGGCCTTCAAAGCATATGAGCTATATAGCAGCTCTAGTTTCTGTGTGAAGGAAGGTCAGGCTGAGGCTGCAAGGTGGCAGAGGGACCATGGCTGGGGGAGGCTCCACCGCAAGTCTTATATCCAGGCTGCCTACCATGGCCTACCTTGGCCTGCCCTGGGAACTACAGGAGAACCTCTGCCTTCTACCATATCCCCCATGGCCCTTACTGAAAAAACTTAACATTGTGCTGACTTTAAAGGTATGTTACTTAAAGGAGTTCCATTATTGGAGGGAATATATTGAAGGGTGACTTCAGAGCTGAGGCAGTAAATTAATAATTGATACAATATATGGGTTTAAGGAGGAAAATGATATAAAATTTCCAAATGATCAGGAACTTATTGCATCTTTAAAATAGATGATCAGGAGCTTAGGGCATCTTTAAAATAGATGAATGGTAGTAAGTATGGAATGACTATGGCAATGTAATCATAAGTGTACCAGAGTGATGTGTACTTGTAATTGTACCTAGGCACTCACTTCTCCCTTGCCAGATGCAGAGTGTTCCACTGTCCATCGTGGACAACGGGGGTCTATGAAGCTGTGAGAGAAGTATGCTGCAAATGTTTGAAGAGCAGGTAGGAAGCCCAGGTGTGAAGCTCCAGATGGAGCGGGTGGGTGTGAGGGGGTCGCAAGATGGAGGGGGGAGCAGGGCTCCCTGCAGGCCTTGAATTGCTTGCATATAAATCAGATACTTCTGCATGTTGGTGGCTGATGTGTGTTCTCAACGGTGGCTAAACTAGCAGCAGGGTTATGTATGTAAAAATTAGAGCTTCGTCATTATTTTGAAATATTTGTAGTGAAAAAAATCACTTGAATTTGAAATTAATTTACATTACATAAGAAATCTCAACATTACACTTACCATTACATTTAAAGCTGTTAGATTTCATAAGTATAATTTCAGCTGCATAAATTTTTGAATGTTGTGGACAGAAAGGTTTAAAAATTATCACCCATTTGTGGGGTGTTTCTCTTGGTAGGAATGTTAAAATTTTTAATAGGTTATAAGTTAAAACATTTGACAAGATTTTATTTGAAAGTTTTATACACATTCAGCAATTATTTCCTCCAAGCCTCTGCATTTTATTTTTCTCATCAATTATATAATAAAGAAAACAATGTTTTTTGGGGTTTTTTTTTGCTTCAATTCCTTCTAGTTTAAACGAGTATGCTGCATAATATTTTCTATGTGTCAGGACATGAAAAAGCTTAGGAAGCATTGATATAGACAATGTGGTGTGACTCTTGGGTATTAGTCACACCTGCTGTATATTACTCCATCAGCACCATTTAATACTACTGGCTTCATAACAATCCAGTTTGGTTCATGCTATTGTATAAGCCTCAAGCAAGTTAGTTGCTGAATCTGTGTGTTCAGTCATAAGCACACTGTCCTTCCCAAGCCCCACCCTACCAGCTCCCTAACTTCTTTATTCCCAGGGTGGTGGAGGAAATGGGAAAGTAATTTTAGATACATAAATTTCATATAGTAAGCTGTGTTTTGAAAATATTTAATACGTTTGTTCAAAGATGACCTTGTACATTTCTATAAGCTGTCAGACTAACAGCTGAAACTTTCAATAAAGAATCAGTTTTAGGTAACCAAGGTGAATCCTTCATTTCACAGATGAGGAAAGTGAGGCTCAAGGAAGAGTCTGTGCTCATGTAGCATTAGAGTCAGAGCTTAGTGGAGAAAACAGAGGTCGACACTCCCAGTTTAGTGCTTTACTATGTGCAACTTCACTTGTATACTACATATATATATATTAATAGACTTTCTTTTTTCATATGTTTTGGGTACTGTTTTGGTATTTTAAATACACAGACATGTTTTTTTTTAATTAATTTATTTTTGGCTGTGTTGGGTCTTTGTTGCTGCGTGCGGGTTTTCTCTAGTTGCAGCGAGCGGGGGGCTACTCTTTGTGGCTGTGCGTGGGCTTCTCATTGCGGTGGCTTCTTGTTGTGGAATACAGTCTCTAGGCGCGTGGGTTTCAGTAGTTATGGCACGTGGACTCAATAGTTGTGGCTCGCGGACTGTAGAGCGCAGGCTCAGTAGTTGTGGTGCAAGGGCTTAGTTGCTTCGCGGCATGTGGGATCTTCCCGGACCAGGGCTCGAACCCGTGTCCCTGCACTGGCAGGTGGATTCTTAACCACTGAGCCACCTAGGAAGTCCTTAAATACATAGACATGTTGATTCATCCAAAGGGGTTAGATATGTCCATGAAATAAGGGAGCAATAGGTATAATGACAGTTCTTTGTGAACACCAGATTATTCCATGATGAGGCAGTGCTTAGAAGAGGCAGTGTCTGGAACGATTAGGGAAGAAGAGAAGGAAGAAAGAAAAGCAGCCATTTTCTTTCTCATCAACCACAGCAGTTTGCCTCAGCAACCAAGAATGGAGATGACAAAGCCAAACTAAAGCAGTATAAGGGTTTAAGAACTATTCAGTACTGGCATACTGAAGTACTTTCTTCACCCAGTAGAGGAATTTTTAAAAGTAAGAAGTTCCTATAGTCTATAAATTAAGTTTTACAATATAAATAATGTACTCTAAATGCATAATACACTTGGATTTTGTGCTAAACAGTCTGTTGTTTGCTTTTAAGCTTATGTTTTGCCATAGTGAGTTAAAAAAAATTAAAACCCTCCAAATTATTCTGCCTATAGGTTTTATGATATATTCTCAAATTTAAGCTTTGCTGCATCAGAATACAATAGGAGCTAACATGACTATACACATTATAAGGATTACTGCAGTTTATTTAACACTAAAGGTTTTCATGCTTCATGAACAATAAAATGTTACAGTGATCACTTTTTAATGCTTTATTCATTGATTAAAAGAATATACATTTAACATAAACCATACAACAACATCAGTCATCAGGTCAAACATTCAGCTGGTTTCCTTACAGTTTCTGTCAGGAGTTATTTTATCTGATCACATTTATAAGATAAAATCTCACCACATCTGGCATTTACACACACTGTGCCAGTGGATTCACACTACTGATGTACATATAAAATCCGCATGGTATGTGCTCACTGGAGACAAAACAGTGCACACCTGTCAAAAGGTCATTTTAATATAAGATGGTAAAACCATTTGTAAAATACATATAAACTTTTTCCATAAATAGAATCATATCTGGACATTTGTTGCATAAATTGTGTTTCCAAAGCTTACACTAGAGCAGCCAGGTCTCAGCACTGCTGGGCACCCACGTTGGCTACTTACTTTATTATTGCAGACTGTCCTTTAACATTAAATGCACAACATTCGTACCACTTAAAACTGGGGTCAGGTGGAAGTCTCACAGAGACCACGTCTGTACCGCGGTTGCCCTGAAACAGTTAAGTCGGCTTTTAAAGCCTCTCAGATATAACAAGGTTTTAAAACATACTTCATGGAATGTTCTTCATGTAACATAGCAGCTCATACCTGTGATAGAACAAGCTTTCAGTTTTTCCTTTCTTTCCTTTACATTCACTATTCACAGTGAAACAGGTGCATGGTTTTTTTTTCTTTTTTTTTTGTTTTGTTTTTTTTTTTTGTTTTTCAGAGTTCTGAGGTTGCTGACTGAGCCACAGCACAGCTGTGTACCACAGGTCGAAATTCGACCTTAAATATTACAATCTAGCAGTATCTGGCTGGCCAGAGTGGGCCAGCCCCTGCCAGCATGTGGGCACTTCTTCAGTTAAATCTATTCTTTGGCAGCTGACACGCGCGCTGACAGAGAAAAATCCAGTGACTTGTTGCTAGGGATTTCACGACTAATGTTTGTTTGCAAGCCATGTGTGTTTACAAACTCTGTGTTTTGATATTCATTTAGGAGGTTTTACCCTGGAATATTGTTTCTTTCTTCCTCCACTATTTGAAATCTTGGCTAAAAAGCTAACTTGAATGTATGATGTAATTGATGAATTAAATTATGTCAGACATAGTTTAAAAAAATCCAATAATTTGAGTATTTGTATTGATGTAAATGCATTTAAAAAAGGATTCAGCAGTGTTCTAACCTAGTACTATACAAAATTGAGAATGGTAATTGGTGATATCAACTATTATATATGTAATGAAAGTTAAAGGCTTGGCTTTTCTGTTAAAGATAACTCATTTGGGATTGTATTATCCTCCCTCCTTCCATTTCAAAGAAAAATTAATGAAATGCTATCACACAATGAATGAATGCAGTGCATTGCATACAAATCCACCAGGCTATGGATATATATCTATATATGTATAAAAATATTTTGGCTCCTGAGCTCTGACACACAAAGAATAAAAACATCAAAAGGCAGAGTAACTCAGTGAAAAAATAAAGTTAGCCAGCAACCTCAGACAACCTTCGGTTGTATATTCTTAAGGTTTGGTAACAAGTCCATTAACCGTGAAAGCCCTATACATTGTCACTTTGAACTTCTAAACCAATACCTGACTACGTTCTTTGATCAAGAAGTAGAATATACATATATAATTCTATAAAGCTAATACTGATTAAACACAGCACAAAGGGATTAATTCACACTACTGAAAGAAAAAAAACGTAATAGGACCCTACTTGCATATGTAACCACAGGAATTGTACATTTAAAAAAAGCTAAATGTCTTCGCTGAAGCTTTGCATCTCTCTGTAAAAATGACGATTTGGTTCAGTGAAGACACTGAGTGATTCGATGTCCATGATCGCGTGCCAAGGTTGACCTAGGCCCAGGGATACCTGCTCAATAAGGTTATGTACTGGATCCACATCCTGGTCGGCCAGTTCACCTTGGTCAAAATCAATGCTTTCTTCAGTGACTTCAAGTACTTTTAGATCAGAGCCACGAAGACGAGCAATGGCAATGAGGTTGTGTGCCCACACTGTGTAACCTTAAAAATAAGCAAAAGAGAAGCAGTCATTTCCTTGCATTTTATTTTGTCTGTTTTATAAGTTAGTCTTTTCCACAAATTTGTATCTCACTTAGCACTTTGGGGGTCCTTTGCCTTTAAAAATATGCTGAAATTTGAAAGGAAGTATGATTGCTTAGCTCAGGGAAAAAAAGACTAGAAACTTGATACTGTCTCCAAGAATATTACTGTGACTGGTGAACAGATAGGTGCTGTAATCGTATTCTGATATCATTTTAGTTAGTCAAACTGAAGACATTTAAAGTTTAAAGTATCATTTTATAGCTTCTGACAGTGTCGTATCAAAAAAAAGAGTTTTATTTCATATGTATGTATCTATTAACAATACATAGGGGACTTCACTGGTGGCGTAGTGGTTGAGAATCCGCCTGCCAATGCTGGGGACATGGGTTGAAGCCCTGGTCCAGGAGGATCCCAAATGCTGCAGAGCAACTAAGCCCGTGCGCCACAACTACTGAGCCTGCACTCTAGAGCCCGTGAGCCACAACTACTGAGCCCACAAGCCACATCTACTGAGCTCGCGTGCCTAGAGTCCGTGCTCAGCAACAAGAGAAGCCACTGCAATGAGAAGACCGTGCACCGCAACGAAGAGTAGCCCCTGCTCACTGCAACTAGAGAAAGCCCGTGCGCAGCAACGAAGACCCAATGCAGCCAAAAATAAATAAATAAAATATATAAAAATTAAAAAACAAAACAATACATAGTAAACTGGTATTTTTCATTAGTAAAAGTCATCTCCTATGGTGCTTCACAGTCCAAAGTTATAAAGTGATACTTTAAAGATAAACTGTTAATTGTCAGTAGCAAATATGTAAAGTATAAAACAG
This sequence comes from Tursiops truncatus, assembly GCF_011762595.2. Lineage (NCBI taxonomy): Eukaryota > Metazoa > Chordata > Mammalia > Artiodactyla > Delphinidae > Tursiops > Tursiops truncatus. The sequence goes on along the minus strand of NC_047035.1, from coordinate 59,710,058 downwards.
ATATAGGAATGATAGGTACTAACTTTAGAATAGTGGTTACCTCTGGAAAGGAATAAAGTTGAATAGATGGAGGAGCTTTAGCTGTAGCTACATTTTACTTCTTAAAAAAGAAAAAAAGCTTTAGGAATTTGGACCTGTTACCGAGGCTGCTGTCGCCATGTTCCTGTCCGCGGTCACCTTTGTCAAGACCAAGTCAAAAACAATTCTGGTGAAAATGTTGAGCCAAGCTGGAAGAGGTTTTTCCTTCAACACTAAGAGAAGCCGACTGCGGGAGAAACTGTCTTGCATTATGATCCACTAGTGAAAAAAAAAGTCCTCTTTGTGGAACAGAAAAAAATACGCTCCCTCTAAACAATGGATTGAAAATGAATTTGATTTATAAATGAGAAGACTGAGGGCGGGATACCGATTCAGAAATTCTGCAGCGTGTAATGAAAGAAGAGGAAATGGCATGGAATCACTGCCTCCTGTGATTTGAAGGCCATTGTGAAGGAAAACAATGCAGTGAAAGAAAGTTCTTCATATTAGGACATATATCATTGCATCACATTTATTTATCTTTCTGGATATTTTTATAGCCCTTAATAAAAATATTAAAATAGCCTGTTTAAAAAAAAAAGAAAAGGAAAAAGCTTTAGGGAATTCTCTGGTGGTGCAGTGGTTAGGACTTGGCACTTTCACTGCCAGGGTCTGGGTTCAATCCCTGGTTGGGGAACTAAGATCCCGTAAGCCTCGTGGCACAGCGCCCCCCCCCCCCCAAAATAAAAGGTTTAAAAAGACTGGCTTAAATTAATTTTCAATAACCTGCCATTTCTTCATCCTATTAAAAAAATCCTTATTTATTTATTACCTTCAATACTGATCTATTCTTTGCTATTACCTCTGATGACTGGCCAAATCATAAAGCAAAACTTGAAAAGCAAAATATACTCCCGCTCAAATGCAGCTAAAAAATTAATTCAAAAATAATGAAACAGAGATAATAAAGTATGTTTAAGATGTTCATAGAGACTTCCTATTTTGTATTCTTTAAATGTCTTATAAGTTACAGAAAGGAAGTATTATGTTCTTCAAACTTGTAAGAAGAGGAATGCTCTCCAAATGAAAACAGTTCACAGCAAGATGACAGGCCCGCCAGTAAGAAAAGAACATATCCCAGCCAAGAGAACCATCATTTAAAAAATACTGTACAAATTAACATGTTGATACCTAGAATCTAGAAGATTAGGCAGTGAGCATGAAAGAAATCATACTTTCTTCTTCCTTCTGTGTTATATTTTTAAGAGCTCTTATGATTAGAGAAAGAAATATATCTACTGCAGGTGGATATGTATGTATATTTTCTTAGATAATTTCAAATGCCATTTTTGTGAATACCATCAATCACATGGTAAAAGAAAAAAGTAACATGAGAGCTGGAACAAAACACTACACTTAGGGTAAAATATGACTTTCCACTTGTAAAAGTGGTATATCTTATACACGTTAAAAAGTATAAAAATCTGTGTATCAACTTGTTAGTAAGAGTTCTTGACAGTATAAATGCCAGTGCTATCTTTTTACTGGTATAAAATGTTTTAGGTGTAATATCAATATCAAATTATAGTGAACAAAAATCACCTACCATGAATTGCCAGAAGAGAGAGCTTTGTGCACCTCCATGCTAATAAAACCAACGGATCTTCATTTCGGTTGTCACTAAGATCTGGAAAACCAGATGTGTCAATCACATCATTCATTAATATAAAATGAGTGAGGAACTTGTCATACTGCCTAGATATAAGATCAACAATAGCTCCTGAAACACAAGTGATGTAGCTGTCAAAATGAATCCTCTCTAGTGGTATACTGGGTTTCAGAATCTTTAACATATCTTCACTCTTGATATCAAAAGCCATTATATAGACTCGGAGGTTGGTGCTCTTTCTTGACAAGGCTTTCCAATGCTCATCATTTGGCATGTTGTCCAGAGACTTGTGCATCACGGAAACATTGTGGACCAGGAGAGAAAGTCGCTGCAAAGGCACATGGTTGTTATCGGTTAAGACTCTTGCCATCTCAGCTGTAAAGTCACAGAAATCCAGGGCAAGTGAGCGTAGATTCACGAATTGCTCCAGTTCTACTGCGGTGATAAGGGTGCTGTTACCAGGAATATTGTTGTCCAGTAAACTCAGGTGCTCCATGGTGTTGGCAATAGAGTTTGAGAGAGATGACAGTGATGTTGGGGTTACTATTTCCAGCATAAACCCACAAGACAGCCACTTCAGTTGCCTACTATTACTAAGTATTTCTTCAAACAGCTGCTGAATTCTGTAAGGAAAACACATGCCACACGATCCTGTTAAGACTTAGCTCTAATCTTTAACACTGATTTTTTTTTAACACTGATTTTTGAAAATAGGGAATTAAATGGCATACAATGTTGAGATCCATTTGCTCTCATTAGTTAATTTCTGTTCAACCTACAAGTAATATTATCATTAAAATTCACATAAAAATATAATGGGGGGCTTCCCTGGTGACGCAGTGGTTGCGAGTCCGCCTGCCGATGCAGAGGGGACACGGGTTCGTGCCGCGGTCCAGGAGGGTCCCACGTGCCGCGGAGCGGCTGGGCCCGTGAGCCGTGGCCGCTGAGCCTGCGCGTCTGGAGCCTGTGCTCCGCGGTGGGAGAGGCCGCAGCGGTGGGAGGCCCGCGTACCGCAAAAAAAAAAAAGTTATAAAATATAATGAATAAGAAGTACTAAACAAATAGATGTATTAAACATATAGAAATATGTTCTTCAAGTAAAGGAGCATTTTACACCAGTACGTCAGAAAAGACTGATGATTTACAATTTATGTTATAGCAAAGACAAGTAGAGTAATAACAGTCTTAAATAGCAATAATTACCCAGTAAATTCTTTGATATGTCTGAAAGATTTATGACATGGAATGGCATGTATTGATCACTGTATTTCATAGTTAAGACATTTCCAGGGTAGATGTTCTTTTCAGAAACAAGTATCATTACTCTTCTAATTGTATCTTCTAATTTTTCAGAAAAAACTGAAATTGTTATTAATATGAGTCCCTTTCCACTAACTATATAACTTACTGTTTAATTTTTTTGCCATCAGGGTCCACCTTGCTGAGGTATGTATTTGACAAACTTCCTTGCTGCTGTAGAACGCTTATGTCTCCAAAAAGGCTAAACTTCTGGAGGTTCCTACAAGAGAAGTAATTTAAAGTAATTGTCTAAATAATTAACATAAAAATATAAATGTTAAAAATAAAAATATGCAGAAGGGATATTCTAGAGATGTTTCTATCTTATAACTTAGAATCCAATATTCTAGAGATGTTCCTATCTTATAATTTAGAATCCAATTAAGTACTTTCAGATTGCTTTTAACATACAATGAAAAGCAATGTGATACAAGAGAAATAGCATAAGCGTTAAAGAATGAGGCATAACAATTAGTTCAGAAACTCAATGTTTTAGTGACCAGGAAAAAGTCTTCTTAAAGTCTCTGGGACTCAATTCTTTATCAGTAATAATACTAGCTACCTTAAAGGTTTAGGGATGAATAAATAACAAAATGACACATGAAAGAACTATTTAAGCTCTAAGTTTTATATATATGTTAACTGTAATATAAAATTTCCCCAAACCAGTTAACTTAGTGTGTTAAATGCTCAAGGGTGGGGCACTGCCCCGGAGATATCGTCTCAGTAAGAAATATTCTTTAACTAAAATCTAGAGAACCTTCCCCAGTTTTATGACCAAATGTACAGCTTATCAAAAAAAATATGTAAAAATCTTTCAATTTTAGTAACTTTAGCTACAAAACATATTTTTCTAACAGTAAAATTCTAAATAAAGTAGGAGAAAGTTGGTTACAGAATAAAGATTAAAAATTCCTAAATGCTAATAATAATGGTTAAACAACAAAAATTCAACTGAGTAAATTTAAAGATCAACTTGGTTATTAAAAGATTCATGGGGCTTCCCTGGTGGCGCAGTGGTTGAGAGTCCGCCTGCCGATGCAGGTGACACGGGTTCATGCCCCAGTCTGGGAAGATCCCACATGCCGCAGAGCGGCTGGGCCTGTGAGCCATGGCCGCTGAGCCTGCGCGTCCGGAGCCTGTGCTCCGCAACGGGAGAGGCCACAACAGTAAGAGGCCCGTGTACCGCAAAAAAAAAAAAAAAAAAGATTCATGAATTGGGCAGCATCCTATGTAGCAAACAGAAAGGAGCTCTGCAGAGCTGTAGAAAAGGAAAGGCTTTTAAAGGTGGAAAGGGGGCAGAAAAAGTAAATTATTAGCAAATAATGCACTGTTGCAGGCAATGGTCACCCTCCTAAAGGGAACTGAAGGGCCTATAGGGCAGATTACCTTACTAATGCTGACCAGGTTGACTGATTACATTCCTGGGGTAGACTGAAACTGCAATTGCGCTAGGTATTAAGTCTTAGTTTGGTGACACAGGGTTTAGCATAAGTGACTCCATTTTGGGTCTGCTGTTTCCTTTTTAACATAAGCACTAGAGATTACATCTGTAACACAGAAGTTTGGGATAACTTTAATAAGAAATGTATAATCACAAGAGTGACAAAAGAAGATTTAAGTAAATGAAAGATAACACTTCTTGATAGTATGTCACATTTTCCCAAATTAATAGCCTTAGTTTCACTAAAAAACCTGATGATTCTAAAACTTAGTTTGAAGAATAAATCATTAATTCATTCAACCAAATTTTCTCTGAGGGCCTACTAAATACCAGGCACTGTGTGCTCCATCAGAGACATGACAGGGATCAAGCGCTGTGAAGGACAAGCACATGGTGTCACATCTTAATGGGGGTATCTGACACTGTGTAAGTCAGAAAAGGCTTCCCTAAATAAACTGATGAAAAACGGGACCTGAAGGAAATGTGGGAGCTAACCAGGAGAAGGAGCATGAGGAGAGGCTGTTGTAGGGAAAAGGAAAAGCATATGCAGAGCCCCTGAAGTTGAAAGGAACAAAGTGAGCTTGAGACACTCAAGGAAAGGAATCTAGAATACAGAGAGTGTGAACATAAAGTGAAATGAGGTTGTAGAGGTAGACTGAGTTATATGCTAAATAAAAATTTCTGGTTTTTGCCTTCAAAATAATGAGATGCCCCCAAATGATTTTAAGCAGGAAATAATAATGATTAAATTTGTGTCTGGAAAATATTGCTGTAGCATTGGTATAGCCTGGCAGGAGGCAGAGTCTAAGTGGGGAAACTGGTTAAGAGCGTATTTTAGTAATAAAGATTAAAAAATGGTATCCTGAACTGGATTTTTAGTGGTAGAGGTGAAGGAAAAAAGACAGTCTGAAAACTATATTTAGTTACTAAAATGGACAGGAAAAGGTCCTGGAGGGAGAGAGAAGTCAAGAATAACTCCTAAATTTTTGAGGTTGTGGAACTGCATAGCTGGTAGAGCTTTTCATTCAGACAAGGATTCATAGAAATGAATCAGAAATTAATTAGGGCTTTGGGGGGCTTACGGGGTGGAGGTGAGGTGGTAGAATAGTTAGATTATGAGCTCTATTTTGCACATGTTGAGCTTGAGTGCCTTTAAGATAGTCAAATTAAGATGTCAAGTAGGCTATTCCAGTTCTAGAGCTGAGCAGTTATCTGGATGATAATTGAAGTCATGGATGGGGGGAATGGGGCTTAGGAAAAGAGCATAAATGAGAAGAAAAGCAGGCAAAAATTTAAGTTATGAGGAATTCCAATAATTAGAGAAGGATGAGGCTCAAAAGAAGAGGTCAGAAGTTGGAGAAAAGCCAGAAATACGAAGTCACAGAAACCAAGGGATAAGTATTTTACAGAGAATAAAGTGATCCACAGCAGAGTCATGAGGTCTCATAAGATGAGGACTAGACATGTATGTCCCTTTGGCTTAGCAACATGGTGATCAGAATGGAAGTTGTTTTGTACAGTGTGATGAGAAGAGGTCAGATTGGATGTTTAGAAATAGAGATAGTGGATACAAATATTTTAAAAAATATGCTATGAAAAGGAGTAACAGAAGGGACTAGAGAATACATAAAAGCCTCCAGATGAGAGGTAAAGGTAGAGGAGAATGGATGTGGCTCTTGATTAGCAAGATAAGGAAGGATGAAGGACTTTCATACCAGATAGTGAAGCGTACTATGTGGCCAACAATATCAAAATCAGTATTGGTATTAGCAGAAAAACAAGAAGACAAATCAATGGAATAGAACAGATAGCTAAAAGTAGACCCTGTTACATGAAAGATTTTAATAAATGATAAAGAAGGTATTACAAGTCAATAGGGAAAGGCATATTTAATAAATGGCATTGGGATAAGTGATTAGCAGTTTAGGAGAAAAATCAAATTAGAGCCAATTCTGACTCAATAGACCAAAATAATTTGCAGAGATATTATTACATACTAAAAAGTCAAGGTAAAACCGTACATGAAAAGTACATGAAAATGTAATGAATTTTAATCTAATTTCTGAGATAAGGCTTTCTAAGCCTAGAAATAATAGAATAAATCAGAAAGGAAAAGGTAAAATTTTGACTATATATAAATAAAAACCTTGATATTTAATAGTATACTAAAAATGGCAAACCAACATAATGAGAAAAAAATTTGTAACAAATGCTACAGTCATTATTTAAGATATAAGAGGACTCCACATAAATCAAGAACAAAAGCATTAAGAATCATACTGGTAAATGGTAAAAGCTTATAAAATAACCAATGTAGAACATGTCAAGGAATATATTAGGATTGCTAATGGAAAAAATCTAATATTTTCTTGACTTAAAAAAAATTTAATCACTCTAAAAAACCTAATGAACTTTCCATGTGATTACCAATGAAACTGTATTCTTAAAAACATTTCAAAGGAAGACACCTACTTAAATCTTTTTTCCCATTTAAAAAAAGGTTATAAAACTGTTCCTGAGAGCATGGCTACCATATCAGACTCCAAAGTACACTGCTATATATATAATTATGACTGCTTTTAAAGTATTTTCCCTTTTACCCTTTCTTTATTCTGAAGTTGCCACCACATCCATGAATTATAAAGAGGTTGATTTGCTTCTCAGAGCAGATGTTGATAGCCTCTTCTAGAAAGGAAAATTTAAGACCTTGTATCTAAAAGAATATTTATTTTTGGAGAACAAGTTTTTATATAAAGTAGAAAATAAAGATATCACATTCGATTTCTAATAATGTTCAGAGCGTCCTAAACAAGTCACACAATCTTAGTATTTTTCTCCTTCCAACCCAGTTTCCATTAATTATCACTGTATAACCGTAACACTGTCCTTTGTGGTATTAAAACACATGTGTGAGAAGCTTTTCTTCCACAAAGGATTAAACAGCTACAAGAACTGCCTTCCCACTGTAAACAACAAGAAAAGTGGACAAAATATGTGAGACAGCTGTTTTCACACACTGGACAATAAACAATATAGGATGTGATCACTGAAGAATGGAATAAAATGAGATGAGCACTATGACTGCTTCAGATAATGGCCTGGAAAGGGTTTCCAAGCTGCTGTGGCTCTGTCATATATGGCCTTTATTGTGTTGAGGTATGTTCCCTCTATGCCCACTTTCTGGAGAGTTTTTTTTTTTTTTCCATAAATGAATGTTGAATTTTATCAAAACCTTTTCCTGCATCTATTGAGACGATCATATGGTTTTTTTTTTTTTAACATCTTTATTGGAGTATAATTGCTTTACAATGGTATGTTAGTTTCAGCTTCACAACAAAATGAATCAGTTATATATATACATATATTCCCATATCTCTTCCCGCTTGCGTCTCCCTCCCTCCCACCCTCCCTATCCCACCCCTCCAGGCGGTCACAAAGCACCGAGCTGATCTCCGTGTGCTATGCGGCTGCTTCCCACTAGCTATCTACCTTACGTTTGGTAGTGTATATATGTCCATGCCTCTTTATCGCTTTGTCACCGTTTACCCTTCCCCCTCCCCATAGCCTCAAGTCCAATCTCTGCTAAGTCTGTGTCTTTATTCCTGTTTCACCCCTAGGTTTTTCATGACATTTTTTTTTTTTAAAATTCCATATATATGTGTTAGCATACGGTATTTGTCTCTTTCTGACTTACTTCACTCTGTATGACAGACTCTAGGTCTATCCACCTCATTACAAATAGCTCAATTTCATCTCTTTTTATGGCTGAGTAATATTCCATTGTATATATGTGCCACATCTTCTTTATCCATTCATCTGATGTTGGACACTTAGGTTGTTTCCATCTCTGGGCTATTGTAAATAGAGCTGCAATGAACATTTTGGTACATGACTCTTTTTGAATTATGGTTTTCTCAGGGTATATGCCCAGTAGTGGGATTGCTGGGTCATATGGTAGTTCTATTTGTAGCTTTTTAAGGAACCTCCATACTGTTCTCCACAGTGGCTATATCAATTTACATTCCCACCAACAGTGTAAGAGGGTTCCCTTTTCTCCACACCCTCTCCAGCATTTATTGTTTCTAGATTTTTTGATGATGGCCATTCTGACTGGTGTGGGATGATATCTCATTGTAGTTTTGATTTGCATTTCTCTAATGATTAGTGATGTTGAGCATTCTTTCATGTGTTTGTTGGCACTCTGTATATCTTCTTTGGAGAAATGTCTATTTAGGTCTTCTGCCCATTTTTGGATTGGGTTGTTTGTTTTTTTGTTATTAAGCTGCATGAGCTGCTTATAAATTTTGGAGATTAATCCTTTGTCAGTTGCTTCATTTGCAAATATTTTCTCCCATTCTGAGGGTTGTCTTTTGGTCTTCTTTATGGTTTCCTTTGCTGCGCAAAAGCTTTTAAGTTTCATTAGGTCCCATTTGTTTACTTTTGTTTTTATTTCCATTTTTCTAGGAGGTGGGTCAAAAAGGACCTTGCTGTGATTTATGTCATAGAGTGTTCTGCCTATGTTTTCCTCTAAGAGTTTGATAGTTTCTGGCCTTACATTTAGGTCTTTAATCCATTTTGAGCTTATTTTTGTGTATGGTGTTAGGGAATGATCTAATTTCATACTTTTACATGTAGCTGTCCAGTTTTCCCAGCACCACTTATTGAATAGGCTGTCCTTTCTCCACTGTACATTTCTGCCTCCTTTGTCAAAGATAAGGTGACCATATGTGCGTGGGTTTATCTCTGGGCTTTCTATCCTGTTCCATTGATCTATCTTTCTGTTTTTGTGCCAGTACCATACCGTCTTGATAACTGTAGCTTTGTAGTATAGTCTGAAGTCTGGGAGCCTGATTCCTCCAGCTTCATTTTTCGTTCTCAAGATTGCTTTGGATATTCGGGGTCTTTTGTGTTTCCATACAAATTGTGAAATTTTTTGTTATAGTTCTGTGAAAAATGCCAGTGGTAGTTTGATAGGGATTGCATTGAATTGCTTTGGGTAGTAGAGTCATTTTCACAGTGTTGATTCTTCCAATCCAAGAACATGGTATATCTCTCCATCTATTTGTATCATCTTTAATTTCTTTCATCAGTGTCATAATTTTCTGCATACAGATCTTTTGTCTCCTTAGGTAGGTTTATTCCTAGATATTTTATTCTTTTTGTTGCAATGGTAAATGGGAGTGTTTTCTTGATTTCACTTTCAGATTTTTCATCATTAGTATATAGGAATGCCAGAGATTTCTGTGCATTAATTTTGTATCCTGCCACTTTACCAAATTCATTGATTAGCTCTAGTAGTTTTCTGGTAGCAGCTTTAGGGTTCTCTATGTATAGGATCATGTCATCTGCAAACAGTGACAGCTTTACTTCTTCTTTTCCGATTTGCATTCCTTTTATTTCCTTTTCTTCTCTGATTGCTGTGGCTAAAACTTCCAAAACTATGTTGAATAAGAGGGGTGAGAGTGGGCAACCTTGTCTTGTTCCTGATCTTAGTGGAAATGCTTTCAGTTTTTCACCATTGAGGATGATGTTTGCTGTGGGCTTGTCATATATGGCCTTTATTATGTGAGGAAAGTTCCCTCTATGCCTACTTTCTGCAGGGTTTTTATCATAAATGGGTGTTGAATTTTGTCAAAAGCTTTCTCTCCATCTATTGAGATGATCATATGGTTTTTCTCCTTCAGTTTGTTAATATGGTTTATCACATTGATAGATTTGCGTATATTGAAGAATCCTTGCATTCCTGGAATAAACCCCACTTGATCATGGTGTATGATCCTTTTAATGTGCTGTTGGATTCTGTTTGCTAGTATTTTGTTGAGGATTTTTGCATCTATGTTCATCAGTGATATTGGCCTGTAGTTTTCTTTGTGACATCCTTGTCTGGTTTTGGTATCAAGGTGATGGTGGCCTCGTAGAAGGAGTTTGGGAGTGTTCCTCCCTCTGCTATATTTTGGAAGAGTTTGAGAAGGATAGGTGTTAGCTCTTCTCTAAATGTTTGATAGAATTCGCCTGTGAAGCCATCTGGTCCTGGGCTTTTCTTTGTTGGAAGATTTTTAATCACAGTTTCAATTTCAGTGCTTGTGATTGGTCTGTTCCTATTTTCTATTTCTTCCTGATTCAGTCTTGGCAGGTTGTGCATTTCTAAGAATTTGTCCATTTCTTCCAGATTGTCCATTTTATTGGCATAGAGTTGCTTGTAGTAATCTCTCATGATCTCTTTTATTTCTGCAGTGTCAGTTGTTACCTCTCCTTTTTCATTTCTAATTCTATTGATTTGAGTCTTCTCCCTTTTTTTCTTGATGAGTCTGGCTAGTGGTTTATCTATTTTGTTTATCTTCTCACAGAACCAGCTTTTAGTTTTATTGATCTTTGCTATTGTTTCCTTCATTTCTTTTTCATTTATTTCTGATCTGATTTTTATGATTTCTTTCCTTCTGCTAGTTTTGGGGTTTTTTTCTTCTTGTTTCTCTAATTGCTTGAGGTGCAAGGTTAGGTTGTTTATTCGAGATGTTTCCTGCTTCTTAAGGTGGGCTTGTATTGCTATAAACTTCCCCCTTAGAACTGCTTTTGCTGCATCCCACAGGTTTTGGGTCGTTGTGTCTCCATTGTCATTTGTTTCTAGGTATTTTTTTATTTCCTCTTTGATTTCTTCAGTGATCACTTCATTATTAAGTAGTGTATTGTTTAGCCTCCATGTGTTTGTATTTTTTACAGATCTTTTCCTGTAATTGATATCTAGTCTCATGGCGTTGTGGTCAAAAAGATACTTGATACAATTTCAATTTTCTTAAATTTACCAAGGCTTGATTTGTGACCCAAGATATGATCTATCCTGGGGAATGTTCCATGAGCACTTGAGAAAAATGTGTATTCTGTTGTTTTTGGATGGAATGTCCTATAAATATCAATTAACTCCATCTCGTTTAATGTATCATTTAAAGCTTGTGTTTCCTTATTTATTTTGATTTTGGATGATCTGTCCATTTGTGAAAGTGGGGTGTTAAAGTCCCCTACTATGAATGTGTTACTGTCGATTTCCCCTTTTATGGTTGTCAGTATCTGCCTTATGTATTGAGGTGCACCTATGTTGGGTGCATAAATATTTACAATTGTTATATCTTCCGCTTGGATCGATCCCTTGATCATTATGTAGTGTCCTTCTTTGTCTCTTCTAATAGTCTTTGTTTTAAAGTCTATTTTGTCTGATATGAGAATTGCTACTCCAGCTTTCTTTTGGTTTCCATTTGCATGAAATATCTTTTTCCATCCCCTTACTTTCAGTCTGTATGTGTCTCTAGGTCTGAAGTGGGTCTCTTGTAGACAGCAAATATATGGGTCTTGTTTTTGTATCCATTCAGTCAATTTGTGTCTTTTGGTGGGAGCATTTAGTCCATTTACATTTAAGGTAATTATCGATATGTGTGTTCCTATTCCCATTTTCTTAATTGTTTTGGGTTCGTTATTGTAGGTCCTTTCCTTCTTTTGTGTTTCTTGCCTAGAGAAGTTCCTTTAGCAGTTGTTGTAGAGCTGGTTTGGTGGTGCTGAACTCTCTCAGCTTTTGCTTGTCTGTAAAGGTTTTAATTTCTCCATCAAATCTGAATGAGATCCTTGCTGGGTAGAGTAATCTTGGTTGCAGGTTTTTCTCCTTCAACACTTTCAATATGTCCTGCCACTCCCTTCTGGCTTGCAGAGTTTCTGCTGAAAGATCAGCTGTTAACCTTATGGGGATTCCCTTGTGTGTTATTTGTTGTTTTTCCCTTGCTGCTTTTAATATGTTTTCTTTGTATTTAATTTTTGACAGTTTGATTAATATGTGTCTTGGCGTATTTCTCCTTGGATTTATCCTGTATGGGACTCTCTGTGCTTCCTGGACTTGATTAACTATTTCCTTTCCCATATTAGGGAAGTTTTCAACTATAATCTCTTCAAATATTTTCTCAGTCCCTTTCTTTTTCTCTTCTTCTGGAACCCCTATAATTTGAATGTTGGTGCGTTTAATGTTGTCCAGAGGTCTCTGAGACTGTCCTCAGTTCTTTTCATTCTTTTTTCTTTATTCTGCTCTGCAGTAGTTATTTCCACTATTTTATCTTCCAGGTCACTTATCCGTTCTTCTGCCTCAGTTATTCTGCTATCGATCCCATCTAGAGTACTTTTAATTTCATTTATTGTGTTGTTCATCGTTGCTTGTTTCATCTTTAGTTCTTCTAGGTCCTTGTTAACTGATTCTTGCAATTTGTCCATTCTATTGTCCACTCTATCTCCAAGATTTCGGATCAACCTTACTATCATTACTCTGAATTCTTATTCAGGTAGACTGCCTATTTCCTCTTCATTTGTTAGGTCTGGTGGGTTTTTATGTTGCTCCTTCAGCTGCTGTGTGTTTTTCTGTCTTTTCATTTTGCTTATCTTACTGTGTTTGGGGTCTCCTTTTTTGCAGGCTGAAGGTTCGTAGTTCCTGTTGTTTTTTGTGTCTGTCCCCAGTGGCTAAGGTTGGTTCAGTGGGTTGTGTAGGCTTCCTGGTGGAGGGTACTAGTGCCTGTGTTCTGGTGGATGAGGCTGGATCTTGTCTTTCTGGTGGGCAGGTCCACGTCTGGTGGTGTGTTTTGGGGTGTCTGTAGACTTATTATGATTTTGGGCAGCCTCTCTGCTAATGGGTGGGGTTGTGTTCCTGTCTTGCTAGTTGTTTGGCATAGGATGTCCAGCACTGTAGCTTGCTGGTCGTTGAGTGAAGCTGGGTGCTGGCGTTGAGATGGAGATCTCTCGGAGATTTTTGCTGTTTGATATTATGTGCAGCTGGGAGGCCTCTTGTGGACCAGTGTCCTGAAGTTGGCTCTCCCACCTCAGAGGCACAGCACTGACTCCTGGCTGCAGCACCAAGAGCCTTTCATCCACAGGGCTCCTTAATTTGGGATGATTCGTTGTCTGTTCAGGTATTCCACAGATGCAGGGTATATCAAGTTGATTGTGGAGCTTTAATCCGCTGCTTCTGAGGCTGCTGGGAGAGATTTCCCTTTCTCTTCTTTGTTCTCACAGTTCCCAGGGGCTCAGCTTTGGATTTGGCCCCGCCTGTGCGTGTAGGTCGCCGGAGGGCATCTGTTCTTTGCTCAGACAGGACGGGGTTAAAGGAGCCGCTGATTCGGAGGCTCTGGCTCACCCAGGTCGGGGGGGTAGGGAGGGTCACGGAGTGCGGGGCGGGCCTGCAGCGGCAGAGGCCGGCGTGACGCTGCAGCCTGAGGCGCGCCGTGCGCTCTCCCGGGGAGCCGTCCCTGGATCCCGGGACCCTGGCAGTGGCGGGCTGCACAGGCTCCCCGGAAGGGCGTGTGGCTAGTGACCTGTGCTCGCACACAGGCCTCCTGGCGGCGGCAGCAGCGGCCTCAGCGTCCCATGTCCGTCTCTGGGCTCCGCCCTCCCAGCCGCAGCTCGCGCCCGTCCCCGGAGCCCTCCCAAGCAGCGTTCTTAATCCCCCTCCTCGCGCACCAGGAAACAAAGAGGGACGTAAAAGTCTCTTGCCTCTTCGGCAGGTCCAGACCCCTCCCCGGACTCTCTCCCGGCCAGCCGCGGCGCACCAACGCCCTGCAGGCTGTGTTCACGCCGCCAACCTCAGTCCTCTCCCGGCGCTCCGACAAAAGCCGGAGCCTCAGCTCCCAGTCCCGCCCGCCCCGGCGGGCGAGCAGACAAGCCTCTCGGCTGGTGAGTGCCGGTCGGCCCGATCCTCTGCGCTGGAATCTGTCCGCTTTGCCCTCCGCACCCCTGTTGCTGTGCTCTCCTCCGCTGCTCCCAAGCTCCCCCACTCCGCCTCCCGAAGTCTCCACCCACGAAGGGGCTTCCTAGTGTGTGGACACTTTTCCTCCTTCACAGCTCTCTCCCGCTGGTGCAGGACCCGTCCCTATCCTTTTGTCTCTGTTTTTTCTTTTGCCCTAACCAGGTACGTGGGGGGTTCCTTGCCTTTTGGGAGGTCTGAGGTCTTCTGCCAGCGTTCAGTAGGTGCTCCGTAGGAGTTGTTCCATGCGTAGATGTATTTCTGGTGTATCTGTGGAGAGGAAGGTGATCTCCGCGTCTTACTCTTCTGCCATCTTCCCGGAAGTCGATCATATGGTTTTTATTCTTCAGTTTGTTAATGTGGTGTATGACACCGATTGATTTGTGGATATTGAAAAATCCTTGCATCCCTGGGACAAATCCCACTTGATCATGGTGTATGATACTTTTAATGTATTGTTGGAGTTATTTTGCTAGTGTTTTGTTGAGGATTTTTGCATCTATGCTCATCAGTGATATTGGCCTGTAGTTCTCTTTTCTTGTCTGATACCTCTGTCTTATTTTGGTGTTATGGTGATGGTGGCCTCATAGAATGAGTTTGGAAGAGTTCCTTCCTCTGCAATTTTTTGTAATAATTTCAGAGGATAGGTGTTAACTCTTCTCTAAATGTTTGGTAGAATGCACTTTTGAGGCCATCTGGTCCTGGACTTTTGTTTGTTGAGGGTCTTTAAATTACTGAATCAGTTTCAATACTGGTAATTGGTCTGTTCATATTTTCTATTTCTTCCTGGTTCAGTTGGGAGATTGTACCTTTCTAATAATTAATGAATTCAGTAAAGTTGTACAATACAAAATTAATATACAGAAATCTGATGCATTTCTATACACTAACAATGAAATAGCAGAAAGAGAAATTAAGGAAACAATCCCATTTACCATCACATGAAAAAAAAAAAACAACTTAGGAATAAACCTACCTAAGGAGTCAAAAGGCCTGTACTCCGAAAACTATAAGGAGCTGTTGAAAGAAACTGAAGATGATACAAACAGATGGAAAGATATACTGTGTCCCTGGATTGGAAGAATTAACGTGGTTAAAATGATCATACTACGCAAGGCAATCTATAGATTCAATGCAATCCGTGTCAAACTACTCATGGCATTTTTCACAGAACTAGAACAAAAATTTTAAATTTGTATGGAAACACAAAAGACCCTGAATAGCCAAAGCAATCTTGAGGAAGAAGAACAGGGCTGGAGGAATCAGGCTCCCTGACTTCAGACTATACTACAAAGCTACAATAAACAAAACAGTATGGTACTGGCACAAAAACAGAAATATAGATCAATGGAACATGACAGACAATCCAGAGATAAACCCACACCCCTATGGTCACCTAATTGATGACAAAGGAGGCAAGAATATACAATGGAGAAAAGACAGTCTTTTCAGTAAGTGGTGCTGGGAAAAATGGACAGCTACATGTAAAAGAATGAAATTAGATCATTCTCTAATACCTTATACAAAAATAAACTCAAAATGGATTAAAGACCTACATGTAAGATTGGATACTATAAAACTCTTAGAGGAGAACATAGGCAGAACACTCTTTGACATAAATTGCAGCAATATTTTTTGGATCCATCTCCTAGAATAATGGAAATAAAAACAAAAATAAACAAATGGGACCTAATTAAACTCAAAAGCTTTTGCACAGCAAAGGAAACTATAAATAAAATGAAAAGACAACCCATGGAATGGGAGAAAATTTTTGCAAATAATGCGACCCACGTGGGTTTAATTTCCAAAATATGCAAACAGCTCAATATCAAAAAGGCAACAATCCAATCAAAAAATGGGCAGAAGACCTAAATAGACATTTCTCCAAAGAAGACATACAGATGGCCAAGAGGCACATGAAAAGATGCTCAACATCGCTAATTATTAGAGAAATGCAAATCAAAACTACAATGAGGTACCACCTCACACTGGCCAGAATGGCCATCATTAAAAAATCTACAAATAATAAATGCTGGAGAGGGTGTCAAGAAAAAGGAACCCTCCTACACTGTTGGTGGGAATGTAAATAGGTACAACCACTATGGAGAACAGTATGGAGATTACTTCAAAAAACTAAAAATAGAGCTACCATATGATCCAACAATCCCACTCCTGGGCATATATCCGGAGAAAAACCTTACTTCAAAAAGATACATGCACCCCAAGTGTTCACTGCAGCACTATTTACAATAGTCAAGACATGGGAGAAATCTAAATGTCCATTGACAGATAAATAGATAAAGAAGATGTAGTACATACATAAAATGGAGTATTACTCAGGCATAAAAAAGAACGAAATAATGCCATTTACAGCAACATGGATGGACCTAAAGATTATTATATGAAATGAAGTACGATGATATCACTCATATGTGGAATCCAATTAAAAAATGATACAAAAGAACTTATTTACAGAACAGAAACAGACTCAGATTTGAAACCAAACTTATGGTTACCAAAGGGGAAACATCGGGTGGAAGGATAAATTAGGGGCTTGGGATTAACATACACAATTATATACAAAATAGATAACCAATAAAGACCTATTGTATAGTATAGGGGACTTTACTCAATATCCTGTAATAACCTATATAAGTAAAGAATCTGAAATGAATATATGTATATATACAGCTGAATCACTTTGCTGTACACCTGAAATTAACACAACATTGTAAATCAACTATACTGTGATAAAAATTTTTAAGAAATATAAAAAAATACCCCCCCAATATTACATAAAGAAATACATCCAAATGATACAAAGGATTTATAGGCTCTTAAGCTGAAGTCCATCCTAGAAACTGTTGACAAAACATTGTGTTTATGTGTACTTTCTGGAGAAGGATCACTAGCTTTCATCAGCTCCTCAAAGATTAACCAAAAAAGATCAGGAACCATTGACCTAGGCCTAGAGTCCTATGGGGATGTTAAAAAACACAACAGTAAAACAACAAAAACTCTAGACTTACATACATGACCCGTCCACACTTAAAATGTAATACTAACCACATTTACGAATGTATACCCCTTCTCACAACTGCCAAGTTCTAAGAGCTACTTCTCTCTGTAATTTAAGAAAGAACAAGCAGCCATCGGCTAATGACAGAGATTACTATAAAGATTAACACAAAAGTAGTAAAAGGAGAAGCAAAATTTAAGTACATTTATGTTAGGACCAATACCTAATTTGTTTGGGGCCTAGAGTGTTGAGTGTTTGTCAATTTTGTTGGCAAGCCTTCAAATTCTAAGAAAAAGACTTTTTTAAATCAGAAATGCTACTTTTTAATCAACCTAAGGCAAAGCTGTCAAAAACCGAAACCAAACCAAAAACAAAAACCCATAAATTACATGGAGTTTCCCCGTTTCTGGTGAAAGTTAAAATGCTTTACTTTGGAAATTCTTAAAGAACTTTGTCATATATATAGTGTTTAATCATCCTCAAAAAATTCTAGCCCAACCTTTTCTTCACA
Organism: Tursiops truncatus; assembly: GCF_011762595.2. Taxonomy (NCBI): domain Eukaryota; kingdom Metazoa; phylum Chordata; class Mammalia; order Artiodactyla; family Delphinidae; genus Tursiops; species Tursiops truncatus. The sequence goes on along the minus strand of NC_047035.1, from coordinate 59,692,335 downwards.
AAAGTGCTAGACTGTCTGCTCAGTTAACCTCTCAAAGAAAATAAGGTCTCTTAGTTACTTCCCTGCTGGCGCAGTGGTTAAGAGTCTGCCTGCCAATGCAGGGGGAAACGGGTTCAAGCCCTGGTCCAGAAAGATCCCACACACTGCGGAGCAACTAAGCCTGTGCGCCACAACCACTGAGCCTGCACTCTAGAGGCTGCGAGCCACAACTAATGAGCCCGCATGCCACAACTACTGAAGCCCGCGCGCCTACAGCCTGTGCTCTGCAACAAGAAGCCACTGCAATGAGAAGCCCACGTACCACAACAAAGAGTAGCCCCTGCTCACCACAACTAGAGAAAGCTGATGAGCAGCAACAAAGACCAAAAAATAAATAAATAAATAAAAAGGCCTCTTATATTTGGCACTTTTTTTTTTGGTACTGTTCACACTAGCTCCCAGGGTGATTTCAATTTAGGATTCTCTAAGGATAATTTATATTTCTAGGCTGTATTTTCCTGTAAAACCTACATAAATACCAAGTAAAACTCTAAGCAAATGGGCAAATTTCATTTACTTTGTTGGATTCTTTCACAGATAACCTGGTATAAGATAAATATAATAATGGAAGCCTTAATTGTTTCCTATTTTCTTTTCTTTATTTTTAAAGATTTTTTTTGAAGTGGACCATTTTAAAAGTCTTTATTGAATTTGTTACAATATTGCTTCTGTTTTATGTTTTGGTTTTTTGGCCGTGAGGCATGTGGGATCTTAGCTCCCCGACCAGGGATTGAACCCTCACCCCCTGAATTGGAAGGTGAAGTCCTAACCACTGGACCGCCAGGGAAGTCCCCCTATTTTCTTTTTAATGCAGAATCTTCTTGCTTCTGAGTCAGAAGCCCTTCGCATATGAAAATAATTATAAATGCAAAGGAGTACTGCTGAAATAGAGGGTAATTTGTTTCAGATTCAAGTGGGGAAGTGGGTGGAAAGCATATGGAATTTATAAATTTCTTTTGTCTATTAAGAACGCAGGCTAGTTAAATCCTGGTATTTTAAAATCCCGTAGTTTCTTCAGATAAAACCAAGATAATTCTCATGTCATGGACTAATACACAAAGTTGACTGCGATATAAACAATATCAAGGCTAATCATGCTTTGGTATACTAAGTTTAATTCTCTGAAAACAAACTATCAGAAGATGCTTTATTGGTCTAATCATCTTTTAGAGAAGAATTTTAAACATACATACACATCTTTTTTTATTTTTAAAGTAATTTTAGATTCACGGCAAAATTGATCAGAAAGTACAGATTTCTCATGTTTATACCCCCTACTTCCATACACACATAACCTCCCATTATCAACATCCCCCACCAAAGTGGTATATTTGTTACAACTGATGAATTTACATTTAAACATCAATATTATCCAAAGCCCATAGTTCACATTACAGTTCACTCTCCATGCTGTACCTTCTATGAGTTTGGACAAATGCAAAATGACATGTATACATCACTACAGTATCATTCAGAAAAGCTTCACCACCCTAAAAATTCCTCTGTGCTCCACCTAGTCCTCCCTCTATTCCCTCTAGCCCTTGGCTACTACTGATATTTTTACTGTCTCCATAGTTTTGTCTTTTCCAGAATGTTATATAGTTGGAACCATTCAGTATATATCCTTTTTAGACTGGCTTCTTTCACTTGCTAATATGCATTTAAGTTTCCTCCATGTCTTTTCACGGTTTGATAGGTCGTTTTTTTTTTTTCTAGTGCTGAATATTATTTCACTGTCTGGACATACCAGATTATTTATCCATTCACCTACTTAAGGGCATCTTGGATGTTTCCAAGTTTTGGCAATTAGAAACAAAGCTGCTATAAACACCTGTGTGCTGGGTTTTGTGTGGACAAAAAAAGTTTTTAACTCCTTTGGGTAGGAACATGATATTTGGATCATATGGTAGGAGGAGAATTAGTGGTGTAAGAAACTGCCCAACTGTCTTTCAAAGTGGCTGCACCATTTTGCATTCCCACAAACAGTGAATGAGAGTTCCTGTTGCTCCACATCCTCATCAACATTTGGTGTTGTCAGTGTCCTGGATTTTGGTCATTCTAATAAGTGTGTAGTGGCGTCTCACTGTTTTAATTTGACATATGATGTGGAGTACCTTTTCACATGCTTATTTGCCAATTATATATCTTCTTTGATGAGATGTCTATTAAGGTCTTTGGCCCACTTTTTTTTTTTTTTTGGCCCACTTTTTAACAGGGTTGTTTGCTTTATTATTATTGAACTTTAGGAGCTGTTTGTATATTTTGGACAATAGGCCTTTAACAGATGTCTTTTATGAATATTTTCTCCCAGTCTGTGGGTTTTCATTCCATTGACAGTGTCTTTCACAGACTGAAATTTTTAATTTTAATGAAGTCCAGCTTATCAATTCTTCTTTTCATGGATCATCCCTTTGATATTGTATCAAAAAAGTTATCACCAAACCCTAGATAATCTAAGTTTTCTCCTGGTATCTTCTACGAGTTGTTTTATGTTTTACACTTAGGTCTGTGATCCTAAGTTGAGCTAATTATCATGAAACATATAAAGTCTGTGTCTTGATTCTCTTTTTTCCCCCCAATGTGGATGTCCAGTTGTTCCAACACTATTTGTTGAAAAGACTATATTTCTCTATTATATTGCCTTTGCTCCTTTGTCAAAGATGACTTGACTTTATGTGTGTCTATTTCTGGGCTTTCTATTCTGTTCCACCTATTTATCTAGACTTTCATCAATTCCACAGTCTTGATTAGTATAGTTTACAGTAAGTCTTCAAGTCAGGTAGTCTCAGTCCTCTGACTTTGTTCTTCTTCTTCAATATTGTCTTGGCTATTCTAGATCTTTTGCTTCTTCTTATAAACTTTAAAATAAGTTGTCATATATACACACATATGTATGTATACAACATATATACGATACCCTTAAAATTTTTTTCTTTACCATGTTACCCAGGAATGAAATTGCTGGATCATATCATAGTTCTATTTTTAATTTTTTGAGGAACCTCCATACTGTTTTCCATAGTGGCCCCATCAATTTACAATCCCACCAACAGTGCATGGAGGGTTCCCTTTTCTCCATATCCTTGCCAGTACTTGTTATTGTTGCCTTTTTGATAAGAGCCATTCTGACAAGTGTGAGGTGATATCTCATTGTGGTTTTGATTTGCATTTACCTGATGATTAGTGATGCTGAACCATTTTTCATGTACCTGTTGGTCATCTGTACGTCTTCTTTGGAAAAATGTCTGTTCTGCTCCTCTGCCCATTTTATAATTGGGTTTTTTGTTTTTCTGATGTTGAGTTTTATGAATTCTTTGTATATTTTGGATATTAACCCCATATGGGATATCTCATTTGTGAATATCTTCTCCTATTTAGTTGGCAGCCTTTTTGTTTTGTTGATAGTTTCCTTCACTGTGCAAAAGCTTTTTAGTTTGATGTAGTCCCATTTGTTTATTTCTGCTTTTGTTTCCCTTGCCTGAGGAAACATATGCAAAAAAATATTGCTAAGATTGATATCAAAGAGCATACTGCCTATGTTTTCTTCTAGACTTTTTATGGTTTCAGGTCTTACAGTTAAGTCTTTAATCCATTTTCAGTTTACTTTTGTATATGGTGTGAAAAAATAGTTCAGTTTGATTCTTTTGCATGTTGCTGTCCAGTTTTCCCAACACTGAAAAGGCTGCCTTTATACGTCTTCCCATTGTATATTCTTAGCTTCTTTGTTGTGGGTTAGTTGATCATATAAGTGTGGGCTCATTTCTGAGCTTTCTGTTTTGTTCCATTGATCTATGTGTCTGTTTTTGTGCCAGTACCATACTGGTTTGAGTACTGTAGCTTTGTAGTATAGTTTGAAATCAAAGAGTGTGATACTTCCAGCTTTGTTCTTCTTTCTCAAGAATGCCTTGGCTATTCGGTGTCTTTTGTGTTTCCATACAAATTTTAGAACTATTTATTCTAGTTCTGTGAAAAATGTAATTGGTATTTTGATAATGATTGCACTGAATCTGTAAATTGCTTTGGGTAGCATGGTAACAATACTGATTCTTCCAATCTATGAGCATGGTATATTTTTCTCTTTGTGTCATTTTTCAATGTTTTTCATCAATGTCTTATAGTTTTTGGAATACAGGTCTTTCACCTCCTTAGTTAGATTTATTCCCAGTTATTTCATTTTTTCTGATGTGATGGTAAATGGGATTGTTCTCTTAATTTCACTTTCTGGTAGTTCACTGTTGGCATATAAAAAAGTAACATATTTCTACACATTAATTTTGTATCCTGCAACTTTACTGAATTCATTGATGAGTTCTAATAGGTTTTGGTGGTGTCTTTAGGATTTTCTATATGTAGTATCATGTCATCTGCAAACAGTGCCAGTTTTACTTCTTCTTTTCCAGCTTGGATTCCTTTCATTTCTTTTTCTTGTCTGACTGCTGTGGCTAGGACTTTGAATATTATGCTGAATAAAAGTGGTGAAAGTGGGCATCCTTGTCTTATTCCTGATCTTAGAGGAAATGCTTTCAGCTTTTCACTGTCTGATAAGCTGTGGGCTTGTCATATATGGCCTTTACTTTGTTCCTTCTATACCCACTTTGTGGAGAGTTTTTCTTTACCATAAATGGATGTTAAATTTTGTCAAAAGCGTTTTCTGCATCTATTGAGATGATCACATGATTTTTATTCTTCAGTTTGTTAATGCGTTGTATCACAATGATTGATATATGGATAATGAACCATTCTTGCATCCCTAGGATAAATCCCACTTGATCATGGTGTATGATCCTTTTAATGTATTGCTGAATTCAGTTTTCTAATATTTTGTTGAGGACTTTTGCATCTATGTTGATCAGTGATCAACACAGAAATTTGAAAATTACTGTGGCCTGTAATTTTCTTTTCTTGTGGTGTCATTTTCTGGTTTTGGTATCAGGGTGGTGTCTTTTTCTGACTTTGGTATCAGGATGCTGCTGCCCTCACAGAATGGGTTTGGAAGTGTTCCTTCCTCTGCAACTTTTTGGAACAGTTTGAGAGCATAGGTGTTAACTCTTTTCTAAACATTTGGTAGAATTCACCTGTGAAGCCATCTGGTCCTGGACTTTTGTTTATTGGCTGTTTTTTAAAAAAATGAAATTCAGTTTCACTACTAGTCATTGGTCCTTTCATATCTTCTATATCTTCCTGGTTCAGTCTTGGTAGAGTGCACGTGTATAGGAATTTGTCCTTTTCTTCTAGCTTGTCCACTTTGTTGGTGTATAGTTGTTTGTAGTAATCTCTTATGATCCTTGTATTTCTGTACTGTTTGGCTGTAACTTCTTTTTCATTTCTGATTTTATTGATTTGGGCCCTCTCTCTTTTTTCTTGCTGAGTCTGGCTAAAGGTTTATCAATTTTATTTATCTTTTCAAAGAACCAGCTCTTAGTTTCATTGATCTTTTATATTGTTTTTTCAGTTTCTATTTCATTTATTTCTGCTCTGACCTTTATTATTTATTTCCTTTTACTAACTTTAGGTTTTGTTTTTTCTTCTTTTTCTAGTTTCTTTGGGTATAAGTTTAGGTTGTTTGAGATTTTTCTTGATGAGTCTGGCTAAAGGTTTATTCAAAACCACATATATATTATTATTCCAATTTTGTAAAAGGATGTTTCACATTTTACTAGAATTACCTCTGGTGAATTTTTACTTTAGATTAGCTTTACATAGCTTTCACCTTCATAAAAGCTTAATTCACATCAAAATCTTAAAAAAAAAAGTTAATGCCCTGCATGTTAGTAAAATTTAACAAGTTAATATAAGGAGACTGTCTGGAAGATCTCTGTTTTAGTTCCAGGTATACAATACTGAGTTCTTTCCTGTACAATGTCCACAACATGCCTTTGCTCAAAAGGCAGGTAACAAAAACATACTGGGAAAACAGTTCAGTTGGTTAGAAATATTTTCTTTCATCTTAATTCTTCAAATCAACTTAGCTCTGTTCCTATGGTAATATTAATAGGATACAACCTACTTAATAGTCCCTTTGCAAATCCTAAGATATGCTGTGAAAGAGCACAAAATCATAAAGTGTTTGATAATCAATCTTTCTAATACTATTGCAAAAAGAGAATGAATTTCTTCAACCTAATTGCATTCTTCTTTAATCCTATTTTTAAAAGTCATCAGTTTCAGATTCAGAGTGAAGTCAGATTGTTAAGTACTTATAATTTAGAAACTTAGTCTACAGACTGCTCTCCTACTCTTTGCTCATTCAGTTGTCAAAATATGTATTGTGTGCCAATTACATGAAAAGTTATTGTGATTAAATTACAAATGTCTATGAGTTTAGACTCTTGGAGTGGAAATAAAGGTTTTAAAAAGACTAATTAAAAAAATCAGGTGAGACTAAAGAATTATCAACAATTTTGTTAAGTGTATTAATGCCACTGTGGTTATATATAAAAATGTCCATAATTTTCAGAATTTTATATTGAAGTGTGCAGTATAAAATGACATCTATATCTTGGATTTCCTTTCAAATACTTCAGTACAGATAAAAGAAAGCAAACGTGGCAAAAATCTTTAAATACTGAATCTGGATGATAGGTTCATTGTCTAGTTTTTGCGTGTGTTCAAAAATTTCACTAAAAAATTAGAAAAAAAAGGCAGTCATTTCTCTAATTGTGTAAATGGCAAGCTCACTTAACTACTCTGTGTCTCAGTTTCACCATCCTTAAAATAGAGATAATACTGCTGCCTACCTCATATGGTTGTTCAGTACTGCTGTTTCTCTGGGAGAACTAGTTTAGGATTTTAAGGACTATCAAGAACACATCCACTCAGCTCTCTGCAGTACTGGCAATATGACTGGACCTTGCCCTGCCCCACGAATATGGTGGTGACTCTACTAGGACTTTGTTACGGAGAAGGTGTGTGGCTTGAGAAGGTGAATCTAAGATACATAAGATCAAAGTCTCTTGCCTCAGGTGAAGCCTTTCTTCTTTGCCTTGAACCAAAGTTGCTTTTTTGAGGTTTCTAAGAATGAGATTCTTTTTGGAAGTTACCAGCAACATCTGAGTAACAAACCAGGTTAAAAGTTAGCTCAAGTGTGGCCCGTTTCCTGCTTTTTCCTTGTCCACTTAAGAGATGTAATAGAAGAGTACACATGATGAGTTTCTCGATAGAAAAACAGATTTACCTGACATAGCATTAACAGTGATAAGACCAGTGATTTGGGACAAAGGAAGGGAAGAAGCCTTGTGCAGAGTACCACTTACTTATTCTTTTCCACTTAGTCCTACCATCTTGAACCCACAGCCCATATGTGGGCCAGACTTAGGCAAATTCCCAGGAGTAATGGGTTCACATGAAGCAGGAAAGTGAGGGAGGAGAAGAGGAGAAAAAAAAAAATCCGAATGACTGCAGTAAGGAAGGCCAAGAAGTTTCTGAGGAAATTCAACAAACTGATTCTAATTTACGTAAGGCCTATATGAACCGGGCCCTGCTTGAAAGTATTCAGTGGTAAAGGAGCTAAATATCAAAGATAAGCCATGCTTTCAGAAAATAAACTGTGTCCAAAGCCTAGGTATTTCCTTTTTTTTCTTTTCTTCTTCTTTTTTTTTTTAAACACAGAAGGAAAACAAAATGAATAAAAACAGCCAAAGGAAATATCTTTATAGATATATTTAGGGAGTAGCAATTAAAAGAGCACTGTAATGTTAGCTGAACAATCGTATCTAATTTTTCATACTTACATTCTACTTCTAGAAGGCCTCCAGATAAAAATAAATAATCAGACTACTTATCACTTCCACTGCTCCCACCCTGGTCCATGCCACCATCATGTCTTGTCTGGGTTACTGCAATAGCCTCATAACCAGCTCATTGCTTCTACCCTTATCCTGCTACAAACTATTCCCAAAACAGCAGCTAGAATATTCCTTTTGAACTATTAGGTCATGTCACTCCTTGTCACAAAACCCTTTCATGGCTCCTCATGTCAGTTAGAGTCAAAGTCTTTATAGAAGCCCAATAAAGGCCTACTGATTTCCATATCACCTCTCCCTCTTACTTGGCTGACATTTTCTACATCTCATTGGTTCTATGCTGTTTTACTTAACCATGCCAGTCATAGTCCCACTGCAGAGCCACTCCTCCACTTACTGCTATTTCTCCCAGGAATCACTTTCCAGAGAGAGAGACACACATGGCTTAGTCCCTCCCTTCCTTCAAATACTACTTCAGCAGTTAAGACCTTCCTTAAATTCCCCATTTTACACAGCAACCCTCCTTCCCACCTCCACCATTCCCATCTCCCTTCACTGGTTCATTTTGTGTCATAGCATGTATTACCAACTGTAATACTATATATTTTATTTATTTGTCTTGTTTTCCCACTAGAATAAGCTCTATGATGGCACAGCTTTTTAATTAATGCTGTATCCCCAGTCACTAGAACAAGGCCTGGCATTCAACAAATATGTTTAATAGTTTATTTACCTTAATCCATGACAAAAACTAGGGGCTTTTTATCTATACCTCACACATCATGGATTTATAATGTAGATCAGTTTTCAGGTACATTATATACTAGGAATACCTCTAAAATAACATATTTGCTCAGAAAAGTGAAAATTCTCTTCTCAAGACCTGTGATTTGCACTTATCTTTTCAACCATAGTTTTTATACACATAGTATATTAATATACATACTTAAGTTGTACGAAAAACATACAACTTAAAAAATTGGACAACCTAGAAGAAATGGGTAAGTTTCTAGAAACACAGAGCCCGCCAAAATTGAGCCAAGAAGAAACATAATTTGAACAGACTGATCACTAAAAGTGAACACAGAACCTGTAATAAAAAACTCCCTGCAAACAAAAGTCCAGGACCAGACAGCTTCACTGGAGAATTCTACCAAACATACAAATAAGAACTTATACCTGTCCTTCTCAAACTATTTCACAAGATTGAAGAGGAGGGAACACTCCCAAGTTCATTCTATGAAGCCACCATCACCCTGATACCAAAACCAAACAAAGACACTACTAAAAAAGATTACAGGCCAGTATCTTTGATGAATATAGATGCAAAAATTCTCAAAAAAAATTAGCAAACCAAATCCAACAACACATAAAAAGGATCATACACCATGATCAAGCTGGATTCATTCCAGGGTCACAAGGATGGTTCAATGTATGCACATCTATCAACGTGATACACCGCATTAGCAAAAGGAAAGACAAAAACTACATGATCATCTCAATAGATGCAGAAAAAGCATTTGACAAAATTCAACACACATTCATGATAAAAACTCTCACCAAAATGGGTATACAGGGAACTTATCTCAACATAATACATGCCATTTACAACAAACCCACAGCCAACATAATACTCGACAGTGAAAAGCTGAAAGCCTTTCCACTAAATTCAAGAATAAGACAAGGATGCCCACTCTCACCATTTCTATTTAATATTGTACTAGAAGTCTTAGTGACAGAAGTCAGACAGGAAAAAGAAACAAAAGGTATCCAAACTGGAAGAGAAGAGGTAAAACTGTCACTATTTGCAGGTGATAAGATACTCTACATAGAGAACCCTAAAGTCTCCATACAAGAACTATTAGAATAAGTGAATTCATCAAAGTAGCAGGATACAAGATTAATTTACAGAAATCTGTTGCATTCCTTTACACAATGAAATATCAGAAAGAGAAAGTAAAAAAAATCCCATTTAAAATTGTGACAAAAAAAAAATCTAGGAATAAGCCTAATCAAGGAGGTGAAAGACTTATACACTGAAAACTACAAAACACTGATAAAGGAAACTGAAGTTGCTTAAAAGAAATGGAAAGGTATCTCATGCTCTTGGGTTGGAAGACTTAATATTGTTAAAATGGCCACACTATCAAAGCAATCTACAGATTTAATGTGATTCCTATCAAAATACCCATGACATTTTTCACAGAACTAGAACAAATAATCCTAAAATTTTTATGGAATTACAGAAGACCGAGAATTGCCAAAGCAATCCTGAGGAAACAGAACAAAGCTGGAGGGATAACCCTTCCAGACTTCAGACAATACCACAAAGCTACAGTAATCAAAACACAATGGTAGTGACACAAAAACAGACATATAGATCAATGGAACAGAACAGAGAGCCCAGAAATAAACCCACGCACCTATGGTCAATTAATCTATGACAAAGAAGGCAAGAATATACAGTGGAGAAAAGATAGACTCTTCAACAAGTGGTGTTGGGAAAGCTGGACAGCTACATATAAATCAGTGAAGTTAGAAAACTCCCTCACACCATACACAAAAATAAACTCAAAATGGTTTAAAGACATAAGTATAAGACATGACACCATATAACTCTTAGAAGAGAACATAGGCAAAATATTCTCAGACATAAACTGTGGCAAAATATTCTCGAACATAAACTGTAGCAATATTTTCTCAGATCAGTCTCCCAAGGCAAAGAAATAAAAGCGAAAATAAACAAATGGGACCTAATCAAACTTAAAAGCGTTTGCACAGCAAAGGAAACCATAAACAAAACCAAAAGACAACCTGTAGAATGGGAGAAAATATTTGTAAATGATGTGACTGACAAGGGGTTAATCTCCAAAGTATACAAACAGCTCATACAACTCAATATCAAAAAAAACAAACAACCCAATCAAAAAATGGGCAGAAGACCTAAACAGACAGTTCGGTAGAGTTCTTCTTAGACCTAAGAAGACATCCAGATGGCCAAGAGGCACATGAAAAGATGTTCAACATCACTAATTATTAGGGAAATGCAAATCAAAACTACATTGAGATATCACCTCACACCAGTCAGAATGGCCATCATCAAAAAGTCTACAAACAATAAATGCTGGAGAGGGTATGGAGAAAAGGGAACCCTCCTGCCCTGTTGGTGGGAATGTAAATTGGTACAGCCACTATGGAGAACAGTATGGGAGGTTCCTTAAAAAACTAAAAATAGGGACTTCCCTGGTGGCGCAGTGGTTGAGACTCTGCCTGCCGATGCAGGGGACATGGGTTTGTGCCCTGGTCCGGGAAGATCCCACATGCCGCGGAGCGACAAGGCCCGTGAGCCATGGCCACTGAGCCTGCGCGCCCGGAGCCTGTGCTCCGCAACGGGAGAGGCCACAACGGTGAGAGGCCCACGTACCACAAAAACAAAAACAAAAAAAAAAACAACTAAAAATAGATCTACCATATGATCCAGCAATCTCACTCTTAGGCATATGTCTGGAAAAGTGAAAACTCCAATTTGAAAAGATACAAGCACCCCAATGTTCATAGCAGCACTATTTATAAAAGCCAAGACATGGAAACAACCCAAGTGCCCATCAACAGATGATTGGTTTAAGAAGATGTGGCATACATACACAATGGAATATTACTCATCCATAGAAAAGAATGAAATATTGCCATTTGCAGCAACATGGATGGACCTAGAGAATATCATACTAAGTAATTCAGACAGAGAAAGACAAATATTATATGTTATCACTTACATGTAGAATCTAAAAAATAATACAAATGTATCTATATATAAAACAGAAACAGGGCTTCCCTGGTGGCGCAGTGGTTGAGAGTCCGCCTGCCAATGCAGGGGACACGGGTTCGTGCCCTGGTCCGGGAAGATCCCACATGCCGCGTAGTGGCTGGGCCCGTGAGCCATGGCCGCTGAGCCTACGTGTCCGGAGCCTGTGCTCCGCAACGGGAGAGGCCACAACAGTGAGAGGCCCGCGTACCGCAAAAAAAAAACAAAACAAAACAGAAACAGACTCACAGACATAGAAAACAAACTTATGGTTACCAAAGGGGAAAAGGAGGCGGGGAGGGATAAATTAGGGGTATGGGATTAACAGATACAAACTACTATACATAAAATAGATAGGCAACAAGGATTTACTGTACAGCACAGGGAACTATATTCAATATCTTGTAAAAACCTATAACAAAATAATCTGAAAAAATATACAAGTGAATCACTTTGCTGCACACCTGAAACTAACAATATTATAAACCAACTATACTTCAATAAAAAAATTAAAAAAATAAAAAAACACACACCACTTCAATATATATATATAAATTTCATATGATATTGCTTATATAATGGAATCTAAAAAAAAGGGTACAAATGAACTTATCTACAAAACAGATATAGAGTTACAGATGTAGAAAACAAACTTATGGTTACCAGGGGATTGGGGGGGGCAGGGATGAGTTGGAAGACTGGGATTGTCACATACACACTACTATATATATTCAGTAAAATAGATAACTAATAAGGACCTACTGTATAGCACAGGAAACTCTACTCAATACTCTGTAATGACCTATATGGGAAAAGGAATCTAAAAAAGAGTGGATATATGTATATGTGTAACTGATTCACTTTGCTGTATACCTGAAACTAACACAATATTGTAAATCAACTAAACTCCAATAAAAATTTTAAAAAAAATCACTGAAAAGAGGTATCTTATTCTCTTTCTAGCGTAAGAATTTCCCTGTGAATCAAACAACCAACACAATTTCTGACAGCCTTTTACAAAAACCTACAACATATAGATTCAATGTGTTAGATTGGACTATTCTTTGAAAACAATATTAACATCCTATGAGCTTAAGAAAGATTCCTCAAGGTCTAACTGCAGAGTGCTGAACACTCTTCATCTTTCTCTGGGATTTCTATTGGACTGTTTAGTACAACTGAGACCCAAAGGCTTCTGATGTCTTGGTCATGAAGACCTTTTCTCTCTTCTGTGGTTCAGAATTGGCAAACTTTATCCGTGGCAGAAACTCTAGTATGTTTCCTTTCATTTCAGAGGATCCAAAATTATTTATTTGATGTAATAAGTAGTATCAGTGTAAAAATGTGAAACACAGCCACCTTAGAGTTAATACAGCTAAGTTTAATTAACTACAGAAAAGGAGAATATATAAGAAATTGGTACTTTAAAAAGATGCACTTAAAACGGTTGAAGTCTTTCTCAATGATGTAAAGGAGCTCACAGAATGCAATTTTTTCCTTTTCTGAACTGAAAAAAGCTAAAATAATCTACATCATTGCATGAAATTCTTTCAGATCACTTCTAATTTTCTTAGTCTATGTTCAATATCAAATGTGTTTAGAGTCACATAACACTTTTTGATAACATATTTCCTCCTCTCAGAAATGTTAATGAATGACCACAGCCAAATCAAACAAAGAAAACAAACACTTTAGAGAAGTGCTGTCCAACAGAACTTTCTGCCACGCTGGAAATGCTCTATTCTATGCTGTCCAAAATGGTAGCCACTAGCCACATATGGCTATGGAGCACTTGAAATGTGGCAAGTACAAATAACTGAATCTTTAATTTTATTCAAGTAATTAAAATTTAAATAGCTATACGTGGCTAGTGGCACAGCTTTAGAGATTCCAGAAATCAGTCACGGGCCTATAATAGTATTCCTTATTAGCTTTCTTAAGATCCATTAATTAAAAGTAATTTCCCAGAATTTGCTTTACCAATTCACTTACTCAATTACCATCTAAGAATTATCATCATCCTCAAATCCCAGATGTTATTAAAAAAAGGTTTACTTAAATAAGACTGACATTTAAAATTGTTATTTAACATATTATTAAAAGATAATTTTAACAGTACTAAGGACAACAAAACTGAGTGCGTTTTACAGAGAAATGATGAAAAATATTTGATTCTTCCCTTCCTCTATCTACATCCCAGCAGCAAGTCTTCTTGGCTCTACTTCCAAAATATATTCCAAATCCATTCACTTTTTAAAATCTTCTTTTCCTCCACCATACTCCAGGCTACCATCATCTCTTGCCTAGATTATTGCAACAGCTTCCCTTTAGTCTCCCTGCTTCCTCTCTGTTCATTCTTAAAATTCATTCATTACACAGCAACCAGAGTGATTGTCTTAAAATGCAAATTAGATCACCTTATGCTTGTCCTTAAAATTTTTTCAATGACTTCTTCTATTCTTAGGATATAGTCCAAACTTTATTCCACAAGCCCACCTAAACAGCACCATTCCTTCCTCCTGCTACATCTTAGAGCTCACTGTGACACCACTTTTCACCCTTCACATGGTCCTGCCATACTTTCTTTCCTAGTGCTCCAACAGGCCCAAAATTTGTCTGGCCTAAGGCGTTGGTGCTGTTTTTTTCTGCTTGGAATGCTATTTTCTCATATCTTCAGATAGGTGACTCTTGTCATTCAGGCTGCAGCTCAAATGTCCTTTTCAGAAGAGGTTTTTCCCTCACCACTCTATCTCATTTTGCTACCTAGTCACTATTACATAGTCCTCTTTTATTTTCAGATTTTCTTTTACTTTTACAACTGAAATAATCTTTGTTTACTTGTTTCTGCCTATCTTTTCCCTCTGGAATGTTGAATCCATGGAAACAGGGAGCTTGTCTTCACTGCTTTGGCACATAGTAAGCTCTCAATATTTGGAGGGAAAAAAACCAGACTTTTTGTAACTATCATCTTTGGTCATACATAAATTGATCAAACTGGGTGAACTCTTTCAAGGCTGCCTCAGAACTAACACATTAAAATGGAAATAATTTAATCCCTTCATTCAAAAGCTGCTCAACAGCTTCTTTTAACACAAAAAATACTTTACTTTGACAATCTTTTATTGAGTTTTATCTTCCTATCCTCTATCAGTTCTCAGTCATTGTAGGAATGGACCTATAGACTAAAGAGAGCCCTAATTCCTCTCAGCAGCCCTCAGAGGAGATTAGTTTCTTCAGCAGGTTAGTCTCCTTCCTTCTCAAGGACCTTGAAGCTGTCCCCATGGAGCCACTTTAAATTTGTCAGTTTTAAGGTAAGGAGTCTGTTGGGTATGGTATCTCTTCTCTAAAGGCAACCATTTCTCGGAGTGCGAGGACGGGTCAGAATCCCAATGTTTTAGTATACATATTCTGTAAATGGGTTTTTTAAAGCAAATAATAAAAGTAAGCTCTCAAAAGTGAAATGTTATTATCACATGTTATTTATTACCCCATGATGGGGAAAAGTATTTCAAGAAAAATAAGGCTCAGGGTTGCTGGAGGTAATACCTTCAAGACATTTCCTACCTTCTTAGGTAGTAATATGAAATGTCCAAACAATTTTTAATCTATTTTAAGATGTATTTTTAAATTGCCTTATCAGCTGTTGGGTCTTAGTAGACTGATGTTGAAAAAACAATACAAAGGTAAGACTCTCAGTCACTGCAGGTGCCAAATCAGCAAAACAAATCTAAGAATTATTAATAGACCTTCTACTACTAAGAGGGGATATAGCAAGCAGTCATAAAATTGGTCAATCTAGATACATGTAGTTAGAGTTGTAACAAGAAAATCACCCTTATACAAAATCTCTCTAGCCTGCATCTTTTAAAAAAGTACTGCCCCCCAAATAGTATTTCATCCAAAAAAGGTTCATGCAAAATATTTATACAGTCCAGGAAAGCATAAATCAGATGATGACAATGTACCTATGCCTACTGTTTAAGAATAAGTATTTTTAGTGACTGAGTCTATTAGCTATTATTATCATAAATCTTATTGTCCATGAAGTCTCATTTTTCCTAAGGAGTCTGAAATACAGCATTTTAATAGGCAGTACTCAACTTGACAGGTTAAATCCTAAAAATGCATATTTAAATTTGTTGTTTTGAACTTCTAAGTACAATTTCCTGTAGAACAATTATAGAAGAAACTCAGCCGATTTAACCTCTAATACAGTTGAATGAGTACTTATTTTATTTCTGCTCTTACTGTTGTTGATCAAGAAGGTAGGTATCCTAGCCCCCTGTAGAGAAGTGAGCTCTGAAGGTAGAGGACTGTATTTTACCCTCTGCGAGGTATTTTTGTACCTCTTTGATACTCATCAGTTGTTCCCAACACCTAAGATATTGGTAAGGTGGCTATAGTCACTCTTGAGAGTACGTGTGTATATGAAACCCAGGAATCAAGCAAAACAAAATGCCAATTATCCTCTCAGAACAGTACCCTTGAAAAGTTCCCACAATTCAAGGTTATGGTTTTAGTTCTTTTCTTTAAAGACATGAAAATAACTGAATACAACAAAATAACAGTCTGAATTGTATGAATTGTTTAAAGAAATTCAACACAAGGCCTGGAAACATAAAGCTTGTGACTTGGTAGGTTTCATATCCCCCATTTCTACCTACAAAATGGTAGAAATCATAAAGAAAAACCACTGTAAATTTAACTTGGAAATGTAAAGAACAATGTCAAATGTTGATGTGGTGTACCACTATTTTGCCTATATAACCTATCCATCCAGTTATTAAAACACTTAAAAGGAACCAGGCACTTTGCAAGACTTGTTCTTACTTGGTCAAAAGACACGCATTTTTAGATGGCTGCTCAGAACTGCTATCTGATCTCAAGAAAAATCTAATTGATACTTGCTGAATTCAAACCACACCCCCCACCCCCACATTGGTCTCATCAGTAGTAAGTGCTCCCTGACTGAATCTTTCTAACTTCTAGGTCAGTTGGGCCTCGAGCCATACATTCAACTCTGACAAAGAGTCTCCAACCTGATCAAGACCAACTTACAGCCTTGAACAGCCTCTTTTGCCACATAAAATCAAAGTAATAAAATGAAATGGCTTGGTGTGAAAAGCTGGGGAAATACACAGCCCACTGGAATGATGGAGCCATGTTCCAGATACAACTTGGAGCTATATGCTTATCTCCCACCCTTATGATTCAAACACAGAATTAAGAATATCTATCTATCTATCTCACCTAGCATTAAACCAGGACCTTCACTCCACCCTGTTCAACATAATGTATTTATTGCAAAAGGAAGAACACTGCTCTTAGAGAAAAACAATGCTGTATGACAATGTGCACATCACTTGTTTCAGTTTCCTTTCTATAAAATAGGGATAATAATAGCTGTCCCGACTAACTCACAGGGTCATTGAAAGGATCAAATAAGACAGTGAATGTGAAAGTACTTGCAAACTGCTAAACTATTATTGCTAAGTTGCTCCTTTTTTGAACTTCTGAGCTTTCCTCTACCTCATAGTTTAATTGCAAGGTTGGTTAGAATATCCAGATACAGAAAATCTACATTAATAGGATTTTGGAGAGGGCGGTAGATAAATAATGGAAAATACTGATTAGGACAATGGGCCAGAACATAGGAAGTTAGCCCCAGAATTACAGTAAAGTCTTGATGCAAAACCACTACCGTTAGGGCTTACTCTTTGCAGACACCGGCCAGTTCCCCCAACACACACAAACACCAAGCTGTACTGTGCTACTTTTAGGTGAATCACTGGGGATAAGCTGAGTCTGGAGGTAAAACGGGGAGAGACTTCCAGTCCTGATGATCAGGCTGTTCCCCAATCCCTTTAACAAACACTCCTCCTACTCTTTGTGCCTGCCCTAGTTAATCAAAACTATTCCCGGTAAGAAAATGGCTGTCAAAGATTTTTTGCAAGGAGAGTCTTGTAACTATGAGAAACCAGTAGCATACCTACTCCTTCCTCCACCACAAACTATTCTGAATGGATAGATTCAGAAACAAAAAAAAACGGATTATGGTTTGTTTCTCCCAAGACTCACTCTGGGCCTCACCCTCCAAGCTTCAGCTCTCCCATCTGTAAAAAGAAGAATGACGGCGCCTGTCAACTCCATCCTACTGGTACCGAAAGGATGGATGAGACAGTGCCTGGAAGGCGCCAGGAGTGCTGTCTGATAAACACTAAGTCCTTCACTGTTTATAAAGTATTATGAGTCCCATTACGCCCTCCCACCTCAAAGGAATCGCCGGATTAGAACTGACACCCCCAGTCACTGAAAAGAGCAACGAGCAACGCTGAAGCGGGCGGGGCGTATCCGCACTGAATCTGTTTCGAGGTGTGAGGAAGGAGGCGACCCTGCGCCCCGGAGAGGAGGAACGGGGAGAGAAGGTTGAACGCAGGGGCCGCGAAGAGCCTACCTGTTGTTCCGGATGCTGACCAGCACGCACAGCACCAGCTCTAAGTAGGTGCGTAGCACTTCCAGCCAACGGGTTGAGAGCTGCAGGGCTTCGACTTCTTCCCCGCCAGTCCTGGTGTCGACGCGGCCTCCATCGCCCGGGCCGCCTCCGCCGCTCAGGTAATTCTCCGCGGCGAATTCAACGCGCAGCTCTCGCACAAACCAGCCGCACTTGCGCATGAGGAATTCGAGCCGTGGCTGCTCCGAGGGCGAGACGCGGAGGCAGATGCGGAGCTGGGGCCAGAGAGCCGGGTAGAAGAGGCACTCGCGCCAGTGAGAACAGGAGGCCGAGGCCCGTAGCCGGTCGGAAGCGGACAGGAAGGAGAAGATGTGCACGATTAGCTCGCTGGGCAGCGACGCGGCGCCTGCCGCTTGTCCGCACAGAGCCATTCGGCCCCGCCGCAGGCTGCCGGTCCTCGGCCGCCCCCGCAGTCCCCGGAGCAGCCCCCGCAGCCGTCGCAGCTGCTGCAGCCGCAGCCGCTGCCGCCGCCACCGCGCCACCCGGGCGGCCCCGGCTCGGGTTCGGGCTCCCGGTGGTCGGGGCTGCGGCACTGACAAGAACAACAACATCAATGACAAGGAAGAAGGGGGCGGAACCGTCGTGGGTCTCGGCGGAACCAAGTGCAGCACAAGTTGCGGAGAGGGGTAATGGCCTCTGCGGGGGTGGCCTCCAGATAGCCAGGCTCTGGCCTCTCAACCTCTACTCATGCGCATCCGAGGCCTGCACACTCAGGAACTTCAAAACCCTCGCTTGGACTGGTTAGGGGCCCGGAAGCGGCAGGATTTATTGTAAGGAAACGGCAGCCCTCCCCGCGCCTGGAGGCGGAGGCAGAGCAGTGGTAGGAGCTGAGTTTGACGTCACCGGTGGTGGGAGGAGCCCTGCGTGACTGGGCGCGACTTCCGGAAGAAGGGAGCGCCAGATTGACGGTAGGGAAGGGAGACGCAGCATGTGATCCCTGACGCAGGCAGGCAGACCGGCGCGGGGCGGGGCGGGGCGGGGCGGGGCGGGGCGGGAAGCGCTGGTGGTGCCGGCGATGGGCGCCCCCTCCCGTCTGACAGAGGCCGCCGAGTTCCGTCAAGTCTGTAAGTCGGTTAACTTGGGCGCTCAGGCGGTGGAGGTGGCGGAACTCGCGTTGGTGCAAGGGCTCGTGACGCTTCTCATTATACGTTTCTCTGTTGCTGGGCTGAGGACTCAAGAGCCAGAGTGGTGGCTTGGGTCTTTCTCAGCCATTCCACCTGCCCGGAGTATTGTTGGGAGTTTCTGAGAGAGAGCCGCTAAGGATGGGGGGCGGGCGCAGTCGCGGGCTTCCCCGGAGGGGCTGGGTCGCGTAGAGGAGAAGCGCGGGGCGGGGCGGCTGGAGGCCGGACGGAGGTCGTGAGTGGACACCCCCCATTCCTTGTTCGGACCTCGAAGTGGACTTGCGCGTACACCTGGTGTGTGGGGAAGGAGTGAGGACAGCGCCACCCTTTGGATTTAGAGGGAGAGGAGGAAAAAAAGGCGAATGAGTTAGGTTTGTTGGTTGATAATGGGCCTCTTCTCCGCGGTTTGAGGGAGGCTCCGAGTTCCCGATTTTGAGGCCCTAGGTGTAAAGAAGCTGATTGTTAGGGTAAAGGTTTTCTTTAGCTTGGCGCCCCTAATTTGAGAGAGGGACTTTCGAAAGAGTGTATCTTAACTTCATCGCACTTGGGAAGTAGTTAACTGATTGTAAGGGTCAGGGAAGTCAGAAAAGGAGTAAGTGATTTTATGTAATAATTGAGGATTGCTTCAGTGAGGCTGCCGCTTCAAAGCCTTAACTATGATCTTGGAACAGCCTAGTTTTCTAGTGATTAACTCCAATAAGCTGTTCTACTAGATATTTTTAGCTCTTTGAAGGCAAAACTCTCCATTCATGTTGCTTTGATGACTTTTGGTGTCTTGCACATACCACGTTGCCAGTGATGTGTTATCTTCATTTTGGTACCAGTAGAAAAAAAAAGAAAAAAGCTAGCCTTCATGGTAGCTCACTTCTCTGAACCTCTTGTCTGCAAGAGATTCTTCTATGTAATTATTATTATATTTTTATGAATGAGCACTAATAGAAACAGCAGTGAATTAGGAAGTTGAGACTTGGATTTAAATTTTTTATATTTTAAACTCATGAAATATTTTGAAGTGAACCATGGACATTTGGATCTCCCACTTATAAGTACTTCAGTATGCATCTCTAAAAGCATATTACTATATAACAAAAATAATATTATTACACTTAAATAACTTCTGTTATCTAATAACCCATCTTCAAATTTATCTAGTTATCTCCCAAATGTTCTTTATAGCTGTTTTGTCCAAACCAGGATCCGATTAAGGACCACACTTGTTTTTGTTTGTATTTCAAGTCTCTTTTAATCTAGAATAGTCACCGCCCAACACACAGTTTTTTCTTTTTTTTGCCTCTCTGATTAGCTAAAGAGAGGAGGCTTATTGTCCTGTAGAATATCTCCCTTTTTGTAATTGTTTGACTACTTTCTCTTGGTGTTTAGCTTACTATTCTAGTACCTGAATTTCTAATAAACCGGGACATTAATGCTAAAGGCTTGATTAGGTTAATTTTGATCTTCCTCCATATAAAGTTCTGTGTTTTGTTAAACCTTAAAACAAAATCTATGAGATGTTATTTTTTACAAATGTCCAACTTCTCCATCAACCATTCACTTAATGGCCTTAACAATAATTGATAATTCTTGCCTGAATCTTAATTGTATTATGGGTTCCAAAACGATAATTTCTAATTCTTTCATTCCATTTACATTTATTAATTTGCATTCTTCTGTATAGGAGAAGCTTTCTTTCACAAACTGGCAACATTTAGTTACCCTGAAATACAGCTCCTATTGAAAAGGCAGAAAAAATGCTGAATTCTTTTTCTTTTATTACCAGTTTTGAAAGTAAGTTATATGGCTTCAAAGAGTGACAAACTAGTTTTTCTAGCTTTTATTTTTTCTGAACATCACATTCTCATAACACTTTTGTTATGTTTTAATCAATCATTCTTTTCAGTTCTCAGATTTTGATACTTCTAGAACTCTTCACAAAGAAATCTATGTAATTATTATTATAATTTAAAAAAAATTCCTTGAGCATTTTTAGTAGAGGTAACACTGGACTGGGTGGGAACGTGAGGCTGGATTTTGGTCTTTTTTCTTTTTTACATTTGTCATGATCTAGCTGGGTGACATTAAAACAAGTTGCTTAACCCTTTGAGGCCTCACTTTCTTCATCTGTATAAGTAGAGAGTTTTGGCAAGGTTCCCTGCAACTCTGATATTCTCTGACTTTTTAAAAAAACCTATTTTACTGAGATATATAATTCATTCATTTCAAGTATACACCTTAACAATTTAGTAATTTTATCAAATGATACAACCAACACTGTAAATCGGTTTTAGAACATTTTCATCCCTTTAATAAGATTCCACATACCCATTTACAGCTAATCCTCACTTCTTCCTCCAGGCAGCCACTAATGCACTTTCCATCTCTATAAATTTGCCTTTTCTGAACATTTGATATAAATGGAATCATACAATATATGATCTCTTGTGTCTGGCTTTTTTCACTTAGCATAATATTTTTGAGGTTCATCCATGATGTAGCATGTGTCATTAATTCATTCCTTTTTATTGCTGAATAGAATTTTATTTTATTTATTTATTTTTGGTCTATTTACCAGTTGATTAACATTTATTATTATTATTTTTTTGGCCGTGCTTAGTTCCCTGATCAGGGATTGAACCGAGGCCCTGGCAATGAAAGTGCAAGTCCTACCCACTGGACCACCAGGGAATTCCCTGATTAACATTTAGGTTTCTAGTTTTTGGCTATTATGAATACCATTTCTGTAAATATTCATGTCCAAGTCTTTTGTGAACATATGTTTTCATTTCTCTTGGGTAGATACCTAGAAGTGAAAATGATAGGTTGCTTGATAGTTCTATGTGTAACTTTTGGAGAAACTTCCAAACTGTTTTCTAAAGTGATTGTATTATTTTCCAGTCCTAACAGCAATGTATGAAGGTTCCTAGTCTCTGACTCTTTGATGATTTGGAGATTTTCTCTGATTGATTTGAGACCGATATTTTTCCTTATTCTTAGTGTTTTACTAGCAACAAACTACCTTCTCCTTGGATACCATTAATAATTAATCTTTAAGTATTAGGAGTAGTTCCTAAAGGAAATAAAAATACAGATAGTCTCCAAAGTAGATGGTTCTACTTATGACTTTTCAACTTTACAGTGGTGCAAAAGCAATATGCATTCAGTGGAAACCATACTTAGAATTTTGATCTTTTCCCGAGCTAGTGATACGTGGTAAGATACTCTCTCATGATGCTGGGGAGTGGCAGTGAGCCACAGCTCCCAGTTGTCCCCATGGTACTGAGGGTAAACAACCAATAGACTAAAAAACTGTTCTGTTTTTCACTTCAGAACAGTATACAATAAATTAAATGAGCTATTCAACACTTTATTATAAAAGAGGCTTTGTGTTAGATGATTAGCCAACTGTAGACTAATGTGTTCTGAGTGTGTTTAAGGTAGGTTAGGCTAAGCTATGATGTTTGGTAGGTTAGGTGTATTAAATGCATTTTTGACATTTTCAATTTATGATGGATTTACTGGAACATAACCTCATTATAAGTCAGGAAGGACCTCTATATCAATCTGCTATAAAATAAAATTAAGCTTCTCAGTGTTGTTTTTGAATTTTTAAAACTTCATTTAATTTTCATATTAAATGAAGGATGGTAGGAATACTGCTATTAATAACAATGAGCTAAGACATGAATTAATAAGTTATGATCTTGCTCAGTTACAGTTAAAACACAGTACATTTCAATGATGGCATACAATTTGTTTTATTAAGCCAACATCTTTAATATTATTCCATTAAGTACTTATTGAGTATGTATATTCTTAGCATGTTAAGTGAGTTAGGTTATTTCTCTTGACGTTTATTATACTATGTAAATTATAAATTATTTTTGGTAAACTTTTTGATAAAGTAACAAAATTGACTTCTTTAAAGGACAGAATGAAATCACATTTTGTGAAGTTATAATGTCTGAGCTATGATTCAAAGTGTGGGAGGAAGTACTGACGTTATGAAGCCCATAAGTACTCAGTAGTACTAAGCTTCTGGTTCCAAAAGTGGCATATTGTCACTATAGCAACTACCCATGCTTATTTGGATTTGAAACCCAGGCAACAAATGGTGGATAAGAGTATAACATCAAGACGGATATGTACCCTGGTGGGTTGATATGCGTGCCTGTTGATGGTCAAGTGTTCGTTCCGTTTTTCTTGTTATGTTTATTATGATTGATTTTTTTATAGAGATACCTTAATTCCTGTTAATGTATTCTTCTGGAGAGAAATTAAACATTCAATATTCTTATGTTCTTCCTTTTCTAACATACTAAGCTTAGTGCTTTTTCCAGTTTGGTTATTAGGATATTAAATATATTTTTACTGTAGCTTTCTCTCCATTGCCAAACAATAGTTATAAAAATATAACTTTTATTATGCTGAATCACTTGACATTTCATAACAGAAAAAACCTGTGATACAGATTTTATTTTAGCTACATCATGAAAAGATGTTCAAGGCTACCAATAGACATGCAAACTGCCTAAATTCAAACATTTTTTGAAAGAATGTTTTTTTTTTTCTGAGCAGGGTGTGGGTTTCAGACGCTTTTGGCAGGTAGAGATGATGTCCTTCCAATTATCTATTATCTGCACCCATAAAGTTACTTAGAGGCACAGGAGCCTCCTGGAAGAATAGAACTGGGAACTTGATTCTTTCTCTTCACCCTTGTCTGACAGATTGGAATGGTTCCTGGTGAGGTCATATTACAGGAAAAAGAAATGAAGGATTGAAAGGCATTTGTCTTTAGGGTAGGGAAAGTCTGCACTGGTGAGCTGGATGCAGGACAAAGGACCAAGTCTGTTGTTTTTTTTTTCCTAGTTGCACCATGTTGTTGATGTTAGAACTGATCTTAAGCAAGCCACTCACAAGTTGGTTGTGCAAATTTGTGAACTGGAGGATCTATATCAATAAAGCAGGGATTGATAGCTCATATCCTAAAGGAGACAGGAGCAATAAGAGAAGAATTGGGTCCTAAGCAATATGATAGGTAGTGGGG
This sequence comes from Tursiops truncatus, assembly GCF_011762595.2. Taxonomy (NCBI): domain Eukaryota; kingdom Metazoa; phylum Chordata; class Mammalia; order Artiodactyla; family Delphinidae; genus Tursiops; species Tursiops truncatus. The sequence continues at coordinate 59,668,079 of NC_047035.1, read as the reverse complement.
AGGACTGCGGCTTACCAGAGGATGCTTTTCCCAGTGGGAAACTGGGCTGTGTTTCCAGATTTCCTAGTTTTTCAAGAGAAACTAAAATACTAATTTTTTAAAAGATGAAATGTCCTGATTGCTAGCTTTCACATTAAAAATATTCCGTGGGCAAACAAAACCAGATTCAAACAAAACTAGATTAGTCTGCAGGATGCCTGGTTACAACTTTTTAACCAAAGAGCTCTCATACATGTGGGCTGGGGCCACTTTGTGTTCCAAGAACTAGGCCTGCTAGCTAATTCCTGTGTTTTAAGTCCACTCCCAGAGCTATTTTTTTCATTTATTCCTTTCAGAGTTTAAAGAAAAAGAAAGAAAAAGAGGTTTAACTTGAATGTCTATTTTATAGCATTACTGTTTTCTTGCCTTTTATTCAAGAGGATGGGTATTTTTAGGGGTACCTTTTATTATTAAAAACTGAATATCACTATCTTTAATGCAGCTGATACAGCCAATAGTGTTCCTTGACTTCTGGTCAAAATCAGTAATTGGCTGATTTTAATGATCTTGGTTTGAGTTGTACAGCTTATATTACATATAGGCAGTATCCCACAGTGGGGCTCATAGGACTGTTACTCCAAGGATACTGTCTCTAAGCAGTCACTTTAACTGGATTCCTTTAGTTTCTAAACTAGCTTAAGTAATGAGGGGATTTTTTTTTTCTTTTTTCCTGGTTACTTTAGGGAGTTTTGAGGACATCCATACACATGCATTAGAGCATACCTGATCCTCACAGGGACTACATGGGGAACTAAAAACAGGAACTAATTGTTCCATAGTCTGTCTCTCCTTTTCAGTAGGCTTCCTTTGCTTTTTCATTTTGCATAGGGCCCAACTGCTGGCCCTTACTAGTCTACATGGTCTTCTAGTTCAAGTATCCAGTATCATTTGTAAATTTGTTCTTTGTCTCCTGTTGAAGTTCTTGTGAGGATCTGACTGGGTTATTTTTGGGAGATAGGCAACAAAAAAAGTTGATGGTATTCCTGTTGATTGGCTGCTTTAAGGTAAAGAGTCCTGCCCTAGTCCAATTAGCTGAATTTGGGAGAATGGAGTAATGTGCTGAATGCTTTGGACAGATGGATTTAGGGATTTGGATGAAGAGAGGAAGGAGCTTTGTTCCGAACAGGGTGTGAGCCAGCGACCACTCTGAAATCTATCTACTAGATACCATGGCTCAGTAACTTTTTATCCAGAGATGCCTAGAGCTCTGTATAGAACAAAAATGGCCTAAGCTGTCAATTGATCTTTTAAATAGTTGAATAGTGTTCGGGCAGTCTGTTTGGCTTCCCTTACTCCTGGAGTACTCATCAGACTTTCAGGTTATCCTAGTTGAATAGCCATGAGACTGTCATGAAGAGATATATTCTTCATGGTCAATTACCACAATGTTCTAATTGCAGAATTTAATATTTAATCCTTTGGAAAAATCTTTTAAGCCTTTTAAGTGCCAAAAAGGTGAAATGAAGTGAATATTTTCATACAGCAAACATTAATTGGAGTGTTGCTTTGCTCTAGGGCAAGAAAGTTTCACTTGATATGCCAACTCTAAACAGTTTTCGAGGCTAAGTACTACTGTGTTGGGAAGGATTTTGGAATTTGAGATTGTTCTCTTGTTCTGCTGGGAAGAGTGCCATGTTTGATTTGTGATGTCTGCTGTGGTTGGAAAGAATTGTTGACCTGAATGACCTGTATTTTCTATCTGTAGTCTGTAATTATTGTTTAAATAATATATTAGTGTTTGCTTTCTACCTTCATTTTGTTGTACCTATATACTTTTCAATGGGTAGTGTTCATATCAATTCCTTATATTGTGAGTAACAGCAGATAACTCAAGTTTTATAAGTAAGTTTTTCCATATTAAGAATTTTTTAAAGCCAAAGTGATGTTAAGTAAATTTCTAAATATTAAAATTTATCAGCTCCTGACTGCATTCTCTAAGAATGTGAACTACTTCACTTATATTGAATATTAAGGGGGAACTCATATGCTTTTGCCCCACAAGGAAAATATAACAAAATTTCCCTTCACTTGAAGGATACAGGGTTTTTTTTTCCCATGGTATTCAGTTTATATACAGGAATATTCTCTCTAAAATCTAGCCTTTAAGCAAGAAGCATCTAGTAGAAATTCATTACTTTTTTTTCTTAGAGTATTACATGAACATGGCAGCAAAAAAATGTAGTACAAAAGTACTTTTGATGAAAAGCAACAGTTTTTCATTCCTTGCCTCCCATTGTTAGGCCTGCCCCCAGAAACAAACATTTGAACTATTTTGTTGTTTGTTCTTTAGGTAACTTTAAATTATATGCTTTTACCTACACTCCTTGATTGATTAAACACTATTTCCTTCCTTTTATAAAAGATGAAGATTTAATTCAGTTACTTCCCCTTCCTTCCCCCAAATTCCTACCAATATTTGATAGTTAATTGTAATTTTACGTTTTTCTCTTGGTGTGTGTGTGTGTGTATTTATTGATGTAACATTGGTTTATAACATTACATAAATCTCATGTGTGCAGCATTATAATTTGTCGACTTTATGCACAACAAAGTGCTTACCACCGAAAGTCTGGTTTCTATCCATCACCATACACTTGATCCTCTTTATCCATTTTGTCTCCCCACCACCGCTTACCTCTGGTAACCACCAGTCTGTTCTCTGTATCTATGTGTGTGTGCTTTTTGTTTTGTTTGTTATTTTTAAAATATTCCACATGTGAGTGGAATCATACAGTATTTGTCTTTCTCTGACTGACCTGTTCACTTGGCACAATACCCTCAGGTTCCATCCATGTTGTACCAGATGGCAAAATTTAATCTTTTTTTATGTCTTGGTTCTTATATTAATCAGCTTTTACTGCATAGCAGTCACAATCTTCTGTGTACAAGACAGTGGATTATGACAGATTAGGTAACTTTCAGCAGATGTTTACTCCTTGGTCTTGCGACTTGCTTTGGCCAGAAGAACTTGGGCAGAAGTGACAGTATACCAGTTTTGAGCCTAGGGCTTAAGAGGTATTAAATGTTTCTACTTGGCACTCTGGGAGTTTCCAATCTTTGCATAATAAAACAGGTCCCAGGCATCTGCTGGCCACTGTAGAGCCCCAGATGGAGAAACATAGAAAAGATGTCAACTTGACCTACAGCCTGAAACAGAGATGCCCCAATTGACCTAAAGAACTTATTTCTAAGTGAGAAATATATGCTTATTTTTCATATGTTACTGAGATTTTTGTGTTTGCTTGTTTTGCAGGAAAAGGTTGATCAATTTAAAAATGGGTACCTAGGAGTGGGGTGCTGCTATAATGAAAACTAAAAATGCATGCCCATTGGCTTTGGAACTGGGTGGTGGTTAGCAAGGAAACTATTATAGGAGGCTGGAGAAATGGCTGTGTTATGTAGTAGCAAAATGTTTGATAAAACTTGTCTGTGGTAACATGGAAGACAGTTTAATTAAGTTGCAGTATTTGGCAAGGAACTTTCAAGATGAAAGCATGAGCTAGTTGCTGTTAGCTGCATAGGATAAGGTACTACAAGCATAATTCAATCTACCACATCTGATCTCTTGGTGATAATCATTCATGTCCCTTTTGTTCCAATGACGTAGTTCTTCATCTTCATATGTATGTGTGATGGAACATGCCAGCTGTCAGGCTTTCCTTTAGCGTGGGTGGATAGCCGACTATCAGGCTGCTGGTCTTCCAAATGCCACAAAGAGGAAGGCCTGGCTCTGGGTCACTAAAACCATAGCTTAAAGTTAATTTTTCTGGTGATGTTTTCCCCTCCCTCTCTTTCTTATTTCCTTTTTAAAAAGGGGCTATAATTAATAAGGATGCTATTTGCTGAAACCAGTAAACCTGAAAATTTCAATGGCTAAAGAAAATAGCATTTTTTTTTTACTTCTGTATTAGTCCAATGAAGGTCTTCCTCTCAGCAGGCAACTTTCCTTCGTGGGATTTAGTGCACTGAATTTCTTCTGTCTTGTGATTCTGCCATCCTTAAAATTCCTTGTGATTCTCTGTCTCCTCCTAGCGGAAGGGGAAGAGAGCAGAGAAGGCACTTCTTAATTGCCTTGGCAGGGAAATGACACATTGCTTTTATTTACATTCCATTGGCTAAAACTAGTCTTATGGTCGTGCCTAGATACAAGAGGGGTCTAAGAAATGATGTTTTTGGCTAAGTAGTTATTTCTTAGGGACAACTCTATGTTATAGGAGGAAGTGTATGAATTTTGGTCGACATTTGGCCATTTTTGCCACAAAGGAGAGTTACCCTCTTCTTGTTTTTGGCTGGGGGTAAATATTAGGCTCCTTGTGTGCTTTGTGAGCAGAGGTGGAAGAGGAAGGTAGACATGGAATATTTGACTTGGTACAGTTTTTCTATATTCAGATCTTCAGTTCATCTCTGTCCTTAGCTACTTCCTTTCTTAATGCCCCTTTAAGACAGTTCCTCAGGTATCCCTGAGCCTAGAATCCCTCTAGGGTTCCAGTGGGCAGATCAGCTTTCATCTCAATTGCACCTTCCTCCTAGTGTAGTCTGTTCTGTTTAAGTTGTCAATACACTTCTATTTTTGTCTTTCAGAAATTTGTTGAAATCTCTTGCTGGCCAATGATCAGCTCTTTCCAAGCTGAGTTTTCTTCACTGTTATACAGGCCTAAGTATCTGTACATTGTTTTTTGTTTAAGTTTTAGGAGTCAGTTGAAATAAATATAGAATATCTTCAGTTAGTACCTCTAAGAGAATTTCAATTATTTTTTAATACCTGCTGCTTAATGAAGATGCTTTACTGTCTACCATGTGCCGAGCACTTTCTCCAGGCTCTGGAGGACATGTAAAAAGGTATAATATATAATTCCTATAAGTGTAGAGTCCACACTCACTCTGTCCCAACTTTGATTCTACTACCGGCTTACTTTTTCAGACAACTGATTCTATCATGGTACTTCTTTAGAAATGTTTGGTGCTTTTTCCTTGCTCATCTTTCCCTCTGTAAACCCTCCCTGGTTTTCAATTCCCTCTCTTAACAGTACATGCCCCTCAAGTGAGAACTGTTCAGTTCATTGTGTCATCAACATGCCAGTCATTTCTCACCTCTGTGCCTTTGTACATGTAGTCTCTACTTTCTGGAGTTACTGTCCCTTTCGTATCTGAGTCCTGCTTAGATACAAATGCTGAATTCAAATTTCACTTTTTTTTCTAAATAAATATTCATTGATTGAAGCTTTAAGTCGTTTAGACCAGTGCTATTCAAAGTGCAGTCTGTTCTTTTCCCATTTAGGTTATTACCTAAATTGAGCAGAATAATGGAATCACTTTGCCATACACCTGAAACTAACACAACACTGTTAATCAACTATGCTCCAATATAAAATAAAAATTTAAAAAC